>NC_051058.1:5838080-7038080 GCF_904848185.1 Acanthopagrus latus
ATCATCTGGCTAAACCCCAGTGAAAATGTGCTTCATAGATGACTTGAATGATTTGTGCCGTTAAGGGTGAAAAACATTTTGCCTGGGCAGGGCGGGAGCAGACTTTGGAAGAAGTGTCCAAAAGATCATAAAAAAAAACACTTTTTAAAAGTAAAGTGCATTAAAACCTCTTATGTAATCACACCGCACGTGCACAAGTGCAAGATTTATTGCATGGCCTCACGCCGTAGTGTCTGTTCAACTGATTGTTCAGTTCATGTGTTACTCAACAGCTTATTACAACACCAATTTCCTTCCAGTGTGTATTTTCAGAATTTTGTGTGGAATATCTTTTGCGCCGAGCATTGCATGGAATGGCCATTCTTGTTGCTTTATGAGGGAGTTTGTGTGTATTCATCCTTGTTACTGTTCAGAACTGTGGCCGCTGAGATCTTCTCAGTGCAGTTATGTTTTTTGTGATTACACTCTTGCTGTTTGTCCTGAAAGCTAAAAATAAGCCCCTAATTTCAACAAAATTGCTACTTTGTGCTTGCAAAAAATACATCATGGAAATCTTGAGTAGTAAAAACACAAAGAGCATCCTTTGCTTTCCCATGATCTCCCCTTCGGCAAAAACAAAGTATACGTAACCCTACCCATTTTCAACACAGCTCCTAGTCTGAAAGATGCTCATTAATGGGAGCAAAAATTCCCATTTAGGGACCACGCGAGCCTGCAATTCTTCACCATGCACACACTCAGATGACTGAAACTGAAAACATTGTCAGACAGAAAAAAAAGAAAAAAAAGAAAAAACGTTTCATCCCCCTCTTGTGAAGTGGGCCAATGATAATGCATTTTCCACTCTCTTCTCAGGTCAGGTATGGTGTCATAATGATGAATTTCAGCATGTTTTCCAAAGCCTGCCTTATAACACACACTTGTCAGGAAACACATCTCTCCTGTGACACTCTTACAGTATCGACCCCTTTTTCGCTCTTATGCTCTTAAATAGCGCAGCGTCCACGGTTCACACACTGCACCGCTAATAATATGAGAAGAGCTACTGTGTGCTGCAGTGGGTCAGTGTATAGCTTTGGATATATAGGTGACGGGGATGAACTGGGAAAAGTAGACTTTCTGCCAGTGTGTGGCCAGAGACGAGAGATGCGACAGAGTCAGAGAAAAGGGTTCACAGTGAGTCAGATCATGTTTTTCTTTTCAGAGTCAAATGACTGGCCTGCGCAGGGCGGCCCCCGTCGCAGTGTAAACATCTTTGTTTACAGAGTCATGAGAAAAAAATTAACTGTGAAATTAATAGTTGTATTCTTGTCATAACAGTAGAACTCAGGCTTTAGCTTTTAGTCACAGAAGGAAGCAATGACATCAGTGGCACCAACACAGATAAACACACCATCTAATGCTATATACATTCTAGACGGCTCCACTGCCAGGAATCTCACGGTTACCACTGATCAGGATATGTCCCTAACTCCCACATAAAACAAACTTTAAGAACTTTTTTAAATTTTTTTATTTAACCCATGTTGGCGTTGCAAGCGTGTTGTACTTATGCTCCAGTTATGTGTCAGCACAAACGCCACTTGTAAGAGTTTGGAAAAGTTCATCATCGCAAACGGGGCTGGAAATCTCGTCCTCCGCATCTCGTCCAAGGATTTCACACAAAATGTCAATGACGCGCCGTTTCAAGCTGCTGCACCGCCGCCTCCGCCGTCCCGTCCGCCACCTGAGTGAAGCGCGGGCCGAGTTTCCGCATGCGCCAGCTGACACAGAATGCTGACAACAACTATTAGAGAGCACATTTCTCCCATGTTAGCTGTTCAATCCAGAGGAGAATTTAAAATACTTATCCTCATGTACGGAGCTCTTAATAGCAGGTCCTAACATATCTAAGAGAGCCAATAGCACCCTATTGACACTGCACTCCCAGGGTGCAAGACAGATTGAAATATATTTTTTTAAACAGCAGCCGGTTACCGCAGAACTTGGCAGAGCCGCCGCACGAGATGAAGTGTGAAACCTCTTGGCTGGTGCCGCTGGTTTCCATAGGTTTGAAGCTGGTGTGAAACCCCGTCACTCCCAGTGTGATCGGTCTGCATCTCCCAGGCGTTGAGAGGCGCTGCCAACAGGACAGGTGTGACTGGAGACACCAGTGGAGCCTGCTGTCAGACAGCTGTCAGTTCACCACAGAGGCACAAAAAATCATATCAAATGCACTGCACTGCACGTCTTTTATTAGATTAGTGCAGCAAGACAGATCTTACGGTATTTACAGTATATAAATAGAGTGTAAGTAGGTCTAGGAACAGTATTGTGACATTTGAATGCCTAGGGTGGACAGCACACAATAAACGCTTACAACCAAGTTGTGTTTCGGTGAAGACAACAACAGGCAGAAGAATGTACAGGAAATAAAATATTTGTAACTGAATTATCAGAGCCACTTTGTTAGCGGTGATTCGTCTGTAGTACGAAGGCGATCGAGACAAGCACGTCATTGGTTTAAGACACACCCTCAAGAAGTAAAACTCCACAGGTGTCCAGCTGAGATCAAAATGAAGGCCAGGTCTGATACGACCCCTTACTACCGAGTACTAACGCACTGCTGGGCGGGAACGTGAACGTGCTGGCAGGTGTCACAGCCGGTGTGATCCCTTCAGAGATGCACCTTTTTGTCAAGGAGCTAAAATCCCTCTTAGCACTGGTAACACCCTGCGTACCAAGGCCGATCCACCAGACCCCATTCACAAAATTTTACCATGTTATCAAACTAACTTGGTTCTTCTCTCCCTATGTTCCAACACTCTCCAGCTCCGGTTCGGTCAAAGTAAATCTCAGTGCTAGACGTGAAAATGTGGGAGGTGTGGGTGGGAGGTCGGCCATCAGAGAAGCGGCAGCGTGTACGATCAGAATGTTTTCATGTCTCGGCTGGTACCCCTGTTTCTATAGTACACACATGACATCACTTTGGATTGTAATCCACACAAATAATGTTCTCCATGACTCATCTACTGTACAGATAGGTGGGCACATACTGTAACAGAGCGAGGTCAGTATCAAGGGAAAAATATTCAATACTTTGGGTCAGGGCTAGGCCATGGCATACTGTACATCTCACCTGATAAAGATGCATGTTGTGTAATGTGTTCCCAGTGTAGTAAGGATGAACTGTTTGTGGTTGACGTCACTGTGTTTTGATAGAAACACGGCGGATGTCACTGCATGCAGGTCTGCCTTGCCGATCAATGAGTAAAGCTGAATGGCCACGCGCACTTAGGTAACCTGGTCATTGTCGGCTCTCTGAAGTAAACCCTGTTTCTTAAATGTCACGTAAACAGAAGAAGAAGATCTGGTTTCCTTTCATGTAAAACTGAAACGGAAATTAATGCCAAGATTAGGTAGTTTCCATGGCAGTAAAATGAAATCACATTCCATAGTAGGAAAAGTCCTTTAAAGGGACACTTCACCCAAGAAATAAAAAACAAAAACAAAAACACACACACACACACACATTCTCCCTCTTGCCTGTTGTGCAATTTATCCATGTCAATCGTTTCGGAGGTGAGATGTTGGCCGTTGAGTTCCGCCTTCTCTCGAATATAGTGGAACAAGATGGCACTCGGCTTGTGAGCATAAACACAACATTTGAAAGACTCAATAGTGATGTCTCCTTTTAGAAAATCTTGACCCAGTTACACAAGATAATCCATAGACCTTGTTCACTTGTCCCTGCGAAGGAAGCAAACTTGCATCTGCTCAAGGATGAGAGGCTAGCTTACTCGGCTGAGATATGGATGCCGTAAGTGTTGACCTCTGGCCTTTGTTGCTAGCACAATGAGTAATGGCACCCTTCCTTCTGCACAGCAACACAGTCAAAGGGTGTAGTTCCTATGAAACAGTTCCAAACAGTGTGTTGAATAACTGGGTCATGATTGCTAGAAAAAGACATTGATTTTTTTTAAATGTATTTTCTTGGTTCTTTGAGCAGCATGAGCCGAGTGCCATTTACCTCTGTTATGCTAGTGACATGGTGAACATCCCTACGGTCGCCCAGATATCGTCGCTGATCCCTTCAAAACCCGGCGACTGACACCGCCGCAATTATGACCATCAGAACGAAACCAACAATGAAAACCCATCATAAGATGCAGGACTGCAGTCCTTTCGGTCTCAGAGCTGAAGCTCGTGTTTTTTCACTCAGTACGTGACTTTGAAAGTAAGGTCCTGTAAAGTCCTTAATTTGCAGACGTTTCTTACAAAACAGCTCCATAGAAATTCCCATGAAGCTGCCGATGAGCTCTGCACACACAACAGTGTGGACACGATGAGCGCCTCTGTAAACTTGAGCTATCTAAGGTCAAACACGAGCACACCCAAAATGCCCGACAGGCAATCGCGCCAGCAGCATCGCATGCTCGCACAGCTCCTCAAACACACACGCAGCTCACGGCTGTTTTACAACAGCTTATTACAGCACTGATGTCTTCATTCCAACGTGACTGATAAGATTCGCCCAAATCAAATAAATGTTCTTGCGTGTTCTTGAGAATCTAGGGACCAATGAGCAGTGTATCTGTTCCCATGGGTGCCAGAAACAGGAGTAAGTACACAAACTGCAGGAAGACCAGCACAACAAAAAACAACACAGTTTATCAGTCGAAGCACCCACGTTATCAACGCGTGGCAAAAGGGGTAAAAGAAAATAAAATAGAAATTAAAGAAAATAATAAATGGATGCAAAAAAAACAAACAAAAAAAAACAAGACTGAGTGGCTTTAACCAGACATGTGCACAGCCAGGCTGCTGCAGCTTACAACACACACACACACACACACACACACACACACACACACCCTTTGATACTCAAAGCTGTTTAAACAAGGGACACGGTAATACAACGGACAATAAAGCTGATCAGGATACACAGCAACCCGCATGGGCTCACGTAACACAGCGGTTGATTTTCTGGCACTGCTGATGTCAACTGAACACTCCCTGGAACTGAATCCTCTTCATGTTTCGGGAAAAATGTGTCAATGGACGGATTTCTGGGCTGGCTTATCCCGCATTCCCGAGAATCAAGGGCCAACGCTGTGTGCTACAAAGGGACTGTGAGATGACACCTTGGGTCTCTTGCCCACACTTGACGCCTCGGGGACTTTCGGGTGCTCTCACACTCTGCCATGTGGTAGTTAACTGAAGCATAGAGTTCACCGGTTGAGGTGGCGGTAAGCTCGGTTTAAGGACGAAAATCATCAGCAGAATGGAGGAAGCAGGAGTTTTTTGTCGGATTCAGCATGAATATTAAAATTAAATAATAAAAAAAAGTACTCTTTTTCGATGAGACTGATAATTGTCTGTATATGTTCCGTGTGTGTGCACCATGAAGAGATGTCAGCCCTCACAAAACTAAATGACCTTGATACCTTAAAGATAGTAAATATGTACATTCATCAATAGTTCTGAAAGAGACTTTCCGTCCTCGTAAGTTTTGTCTGATCACAAACTGTCAAAACAGCATGCTTCTTTTATGTACAGTGGAACTGCATCCTACTGGATAACTCAATACGGTTCAATTGCTTTATTAATTGCAATAATAACAATCAGATAATGTCCCAGTGAGCTCTGATAAGCCTCCACACTCTTCACTGTCTCCACTTACCCGCCCCTGAAAAGTTAGCTATGGGAGTGTACACAGGCTGGGCTTCTGATTAAACTCACTGTCTTTCCAAGTGTTAGGTTTTACAAGTTTGTGCCGCCGTGCTTATTAAACCCAACAGGACATCTGAACAGCTCCTGAGCGGAACATCGAGGAACACGCTGCACCTGGTTGTTTTTAACTTTTTCATCAACCGCAAAGTAATAAGAAAAGCAACCCCACTTGAAACATCAATTTTCCCAGGATGGTAGCATCATTTCCTGCAATGTGTTTTATTTCCACTCGCTGGAGAGCTCTTTATTCGTCTCTGGTGGTGCAGAATCTCTTGCCTCGCGCAGAGCCATTAGTCCCTTCTCCGCATTTATGTTGTTTCTTTGTTCTGCCCTCGAGAAAGGAAGATGGGAAAGGGTGTGTGTTCGGGATGGATGCGGGCGCACAGAAGGAGACTTGCTTCTGTCGGGCATAATCGTTCATGAGGGAACACATGTCGAGTTTTGCCATACAGACACTTGCTAACTGGCACTGCCTCAGGTGCTTTGCATTCTACAGTATGTAACGAAAATGACTAACCTGTGCAAAATCCCTGCAGAGCACTGATGGCAAGCTGCTTCTTCTGTCCTTACATGCAGCGTGATAACAAGCCACAGCATTACTTCCCCCATGTTTGCTTTATCTTTATATGAAATGACAAGACCTGCGTTTGGAAGAACAAAAGAACCTGGCAGCTCCAGTATTTTAGCCCTGGCTTTAATGCCACACATTCAGATAAAGTTCACTGGTATCTGGGGCCTTGCGTCAGTTGAGAGATCATCTGATGAACAGCAGAGAAGTTAGAGAAAGAGGCCTGTGGTCTGATTACAAGGTCAAAAAAACAGGCCGGGCCTGGTTAGTGTTTCTGGGAAAAGGGAAAACAGAACACAAGGTGCACTTGTTCAGGGGACTCGAGCCTGGTGTGCGTTCTTGTCGACTAGCGCTGAACGTCTCTTCTTTTTGCAGATCATTTCTGCTCCTGCCCTGCTTGAAACCGAAAGTGAATGCTGATGTTTGAATTTAATGCAGACTGTGGTCTTTTCCAAAAACCTAACCCAGTACTTTTGACATCCTAAAGTTGAGTATTTCTGTTGCCCAAATCTGACCAAACTGTGACTGAGAAATAAAGAGAAAAAAAAAAACCTGCAAAACCTTTGTATTTCTTCTGGGTGAAATACAGAGTTTTTAGGGAGACCCCTTCTCAGGAGGGGCTTCTGCGTTATGCTAGCCAATAATATTTAGAATGAAAGATAAACTGATAAAACATACCTGCAGGGACAAATAATTAGTACGGCTTCCCCCTCCAGCCCCCATACAAATGAAATAAATTAAAGTTCAATACAGCAGTTAGCTAAGTAAACCAAACTAAGATTTGGCCATCTCTCAAATTCATGCTAAATGTGCTAACTGTTGCTTACTGCAATGTCTTTAGCTAGTTAGCTCAGTTAGCCATGCAGCTAGACATTTGGACTGGGAGCTCGGACTGGTATTTAACAAGGCTGGGCTCGGGTCAGCTAGTTAGCATGCTGACTTCGGTGGATATCTCTGCAGCACAATTCACACACATCTTTAACATAACGTCAGAGGTCAAATGTCTTTACTTGTCTTGATATTTATATTTGTGTCCCTTAAACTGATATTAACTAATCTGCAAATTGCACCTTTGAAACAGCTCAGATCATCACTGGTGCTCATCCACAGAGCCCAAAGGACACTTGAAGACAACCGCCAACCCGTCCACATTCTGATGTTCACCCTGCTGCCGTCTGGCAGAAGACACAGAAGTATCCACCGCCACAGCAGCAGACCACATCTTTAACTTGCAAAAACATGACACCCCCGCCCTCTCCCAGAGGAGCATAGTACAAACACAGACAACAGAGAGGTGCCCTGGGGCTTCAGACTCCGACCTGACAGATAAACAAAATGACAGCTGTTGTATGATCTGAATGGCGTGAATTGCGTCATGAGAGGGGTGCCATTTCCAAAACAGCCCCAGTGTTTTTTTTGTTTGTTTTTTTTTCCAGTTGGAAATTCAGAATCAAAGACTGACGTCAGCCCCAAGAAAAGACCGGTGCTGGGGCGAGAAAGGGGAAGTGTGCCACATCTGTTGTAAAAAAAAAAAAAAAAAAAAAACAACAATTAAAAACAACAATTTAAAGCTTTAAAGTCGTTGTGAAATTCGTCTTCGTCCGTCGTCCGGTTCGAGATGAGCGGGTTTTACGCTGAATGGCTGCTGCTCACCTGAGTTGGATGCTCAGTTGCGGAATATGAATCAAGTGATCATGAATGTTGAAAAGGTTGAAGGAGTTCAAAGGTGCGACAGATGGACAGAGAAAGGGAATGGAAGAGACACACAACACTCACATGAATGTCCGTATTAAATAGGGAGCAGCTCATTGATCTGAGTCATACGCCTGGGTACATACCGTACAGATGCCTGAGATTTAAACCAAGAGTGCGTGGTGCTAGAACAATTCCTTTGTCAGGACGTGTCTTTCTTTGCAGATGTAAACATTCTCACGTGTGCCGAAGGATATCCTGCACGTATTTACTGAGGGAGGAATGCCAAACTCAGGGTTACTGATTAATCACAAATGACCGTTTAGTTATTACATTATTTACAGCTACACAATAACTGGACAACACACAGACTTCGACAAACAGAGAGACAACAGATCTGGAATGAGCGTACGTGGGCTTGCAGCTCACATGTTGAGATATTTCATTTGAGTTATGTAAAAGACGTCATAATATCACATGCATTTTCCAAATAATTCTGTAAAAGTGACAGCGCAAACTGATCGTGCAGTGTTTGTAGCGGCTGCCGAGAAATGACACCATCCGGGTAAAGACTGGCTCCCTGTAAACCTCCATTTCACAAATCTATTCAGTTCTGCCATCGGGCTGGATTTTCCCCCAGAGAAATAAGGGTTAAATCACAGCGCAATGGAAGCACATCTGTCAGGATGAGGTATAACAGCGGAGGTACTGGGATAACTGTGGAAACTCAAAAACCTTTGATTTCATTAAGGACAAATAAGCTGATTTGCTCGGCGGTGACAGTTTGACCTTCCATCACCGAGTCATCTGGGTTGAGGGCAGATTGTTTCATGGTCTGTGGAATCATGTGCAGCTCTGGCCGAGACAAATTCGACAATTATTGCTATTTGACACGGAGATGGCAAATGATGCGAGTAAAAGTCCTTTCATACTGAGGTCAGTCACACTAGATGACGTTCCTAACTTGGAGAAATTTTCTGGAGGAGTCTGGTGACTCGAAACTCTGAGGGAGGGCCGGATAAAAAAAACCAAACCACTGCGTCACGTTATGTTACACCAGTTTGGTTGCTGCAACTGGGTGACAGCAAGTACAATCACAGGCAACTTTGTTCAGCCAAATCCCACAAACTGTATGTTTGAGTTTCTTGCTAACAAGTTTTCTTTATTAGCTGTCCTTTAACCTCACACCATTAATAGCGGCGGTTTGATGCCTCTCCTGTCCGCTCCCCAGCGCATCCGCCTGCACCTTGAAGGTGTCGTTCACCCGCTCTTTCACGTCAACATCATCCTCAAGGAGTTTGATAAAATTCCCTCTGGCCTACTCACTCCGCCAGTAGCACAAAAAGCTGGGCGGTGCTCAGTCGAACGAGACTGCTGTGCCGCTGAGCAGTCTTTGTCATCACCACAGTCGCTTACGTTAGCAAATTGTTCCCGAACAATGGCTTCGACATGAACATGAAATAAATAGCTCAGGGAAAAAAAGGAAATTATTCTTATTCCAACAAGGCGACGGCTTCCTCCGGAGTTAGTCATGTGTAAAAGCCTCAGACATTATGTTTTATTTATTAATACTCTACTTTACCAAGAGCTGACAATAACTATTTGAGAGTATCACTGGACAAAACAAAATGTCAATATTATATTCTGGTCGTTGGTGGGTCAGGGAGGACGTTATCACGCTACTATCATTTCCTTACAGTAGAGTGATGCCATGACAAAATGTGGCAAAAATAGTTAATGCTTCAATTACTAGTATCTACAACCATAGCTTGAACTTTGTCCAATACTGCAAACTGGATACAGCAACTTGTGTGCTGCTCATCAAAACCGACCTTAAAGTTGTGTAACTCTGACCTCAGAGGTGTGCAACGCGACCCTACTTTAGGGTCAAAGCTAATCCGCCACAGACCTGCTTGTTTTCGGCACATTAACACAGAGGTGAAAAATGCGGCGCCGTAGTTTAATACAACCGCCTTGACGGAAAACACCTCTGTTACGGAGGTTGTTGAGCATTTAACCTGCTGTCCATTGTGTTGACCTCGTTCTGTACTGGGTGTAAGAAGGTCATGATCAGGCATCAAGTCGAGCAGGGTGAAAACAAATGAAGGATGCGCCATGATCACTCCCAGCAGAACAACAACTCTAGTATATCAAGCGCACTCTTTAGCATAATGGACACGATACACTGCGCTAAATAATATAGGCTTAAGAAAAAAAAAGACTATGTCCCACATCAGTGCAGCCCATCATCATGCTTTACTCTGACTGTGACACATTCGCCTTGCCTCGGCACACACATGCATCACGTTGCAGTTCTGGTGCTCCCAGTACCAGCATGTATGTAAGTTACCTGACCTACATATGATTGTGATGTAACTTATGTGCTTATTTTGACCTAAACCGTGCTCTTTTCCTATACCTCAACAAGTTATTGTTGCCTGAAATAAACCAGGTAGTAACATTCACACTCCCCTCTCTTGACATACAGCCAAGCCATGTACTGTATACAGCTGTTTTTCAGCCTAGCCTAAACATTTAATTCTTCTCTTGGGTGTCTGAACTGGACCCAGAAACCCTGATCTCAGTGCTGTGAAAAAACTGGTTGCATTCACGAGAAGGCAGGTTTTGTTACTTACAGATCTAACCCTAACCCTAACCAGCCAACTGGGGGACATTGTGTTCTTGTGTACACCACTAAACATAAGTCTCTTAAAAGGATTCTCCTATGACTAATTTGTGTACTTTTGGGACACTTTTGATTAAGAAGAAGTATAGGCCAGTGGTGGACTCAAGATATTTAAGGGGCAGGGTTTAAAGTGCAGCACACGCATGTAGGGGCCTGAAACGTAACAGAGCATCCGCGATGAACGGCACAACGTAATTCAGCAGCCGAGATTGAAAAAAAAAATGCGCTCAAAGTGTTCCCGTTTCAAATTTTCAAAACAGATCACTTTACACAGCGAAAGAAAGAGCTGCACCACTTCAGATGTTCCAGTCCATACAAGTGGAACCACATTGTTAGGCAAGGACTGCCTGTCTTTATTATCCACTCACACAAGATGTTTTCATTTCATTACTTCTTGTCATCCTGTCAAAGCAGCGCTCTCGGAAATGGAGGACGCTCCGGCTCGTCGTGAAGCTCTCGCATCGAACGCCGAAGGTCCACAACAAAAAGGGCGGCATTAAAAAGGCTGCAGAGTGACGATGACACAGTGGTGTTTAAGAACAGTCTCCACATGCACTACAGCAAGCCAGTTATGTCCTTTCAAACCCTTGAGCCATCACCCACCCGCCGTGCATCAAATCAATCACCAGACCGAATCCTTGTGGTGGGTTTACAAGGCCATTAGAGGCCTGTGATATTGTTTCTGTCCGAGTGATGTCGTGCGTCAGTGGATTAGCCTCCATGCAAACACGCTCGTGCGCAACCTCACATCAGTGGGACCTTTGATGAAGGCGCCTCCTCTCAGCCGATAATTGAATCTTCACTCTTGCGTCTTGTCTGCTCAGATCTAAAGCCTTTCAGAGGAGCAGATTATCATCACACGCAAGACACACAAATCATCTGCTTCTCGTAAAACGCTCCTCATCATACGAGGCCCGCGCTGCCCTGCTGCCGTCGACCCAGGAGCAAAGTGGCGCGAAAGATCCCGTGGGAGCAGCGCAGAGTGGAGGCTCTCCCCGGGGGGGGATAGCTCTGGATACAAAGATGTGTCTGCTCGATACTGGCAAGAATGTCAGGGAGTATGTGATCTCAGCCCGAAATACAGGCGGGAGCTTCCAGGGCCGCAACTCATCCGTTCTCCCTAAATAGCAACGGATCCGATATGATTGTTTACACAGTAGATTTGTATTTCCGCGTCCTCTGACTGACATCATGTCCTGATCTAAACCTACTGATCACCCTTAGATCAGCTTACATAATTAGCTCGCTGCTGCTCTTACGTAAAGATACATTACTTAATGTACCTAACTATTGCGCTGCAAAAATCATGATCTCTTCCTGAACCCAACAGCAGTTTTGGTGCCTGAACCTAACCAAGCTGCAACCGTTCCACAACTCGCAACGCGGTTTACATCACGAACGTAAGCGTTGGGCGCAATAGTTGATCGTTTTGTCCCAGGTATCCTAATGGATGCCATCCGACTCTGCGTCTGGGACGCCTCACAACGTCCTTACAGAAGGACAGATTTGTTTGCCTGAATTTCATTTCATTTTAACAGACAAATAAATATCTTCTAGGCTGAATCTGGCAGAGGAGACGGATCAAGTCATTAGCATTAGCATGGCACTGAGCCTGGCGTAACACTTTTTTGTAATAGTAATATTAATCACTAACTTCAGATTCTAACATCAAAAAACTTACATCTGTAAGGTTCCCCCGTCCATGCTTGAATGTTAGAGCTAGTTTTTGCGTTTACGTGCTGAAAGTGGAATGTCACTGAGGTGGATTTTGTGACATCACAACTCACGTGGAAGCCAGTCACAGTCCATAATGCAACTTTCAAAAGTGTTATGTGGAACCGTGACGCTTCCAGTGCACACAGAGGGTAGACTTTTCAACAATGTAATCAACACATGCCCAGAGGCCTTTTTGAAATGAAAATGTCCATAGATTCATATGAGACACTGGAATGCTTTTAATTCCCATGCAAACAACAAACACAGTGTCTTAACATACATTGTGATTCTCAACCTATGCAAGAGAGCAGCCAAGCAGTCGTATATCTGCCGGAGCAAATCATTACAACATTTAGATGATAGGCCTGGTCTCAAGCCAAACAAGCCAAACAGGCAGCAGTCATCGGTGTCACAGGATGGGCACACAGCGCGGCTGCAGACGTGCCGAAATTAGATTTGTGAGCAATTTCCATGCGTGTGTATGTGTGTGTGTACATGTGTGGATGTGTTTGTTTTCTCTCTCTGTATTAAGGTTTGTCTGAGCCTGAAGGAGGGAGACAGAAAAACAAAGGAAAAGAAGAATCATTGAGGCTCAATATGTACTTCTGCTTTTCCACACAACAAGCCTGCGAAACATTTTGCACCGTGTGTTGCATACAGTAACTATTTACTGTCTCAGAGATGCATTTTTCTTTTTCTTTTCTGGTGCATCTACCTCAAAATTAAAGCTTAAAACAGGATGATTGAAATACTTATTGATTTCGAGCTTTTTCGAATTCAATTAAATTGTCTCTAAGAAATGTAGCAAGATATTAATAATGTGGAAAACATCTTGAACATGAATTGTGTCATTCATATGGCCAAAAAATCTACGTGCACACCAAAGGAAAACGCTGATGTTAACTTTTAACTGCAGATGACTTCCTGTGGCTCACTTACACGCTAACCAGAGTCAAGTTCATCATGTGCTGCCGCATCCGGACGTAGGGCGTAGGTGGCGGCCACCAATCAGTCACCAGGCTTGGTACACACGCACACACACACACACACACACACACACACACACAAAAATACAGAATACAGGCTCACATGCATCAAAGTGTAGGCTAAGCCCGGTTAGGATGTAACTGGACCTGTACAAACACAACATAATTGCATGTGTTGTATCCACATGACACAAGAGGAAGACGTGGACTCCTGCAGGACTCTCTTCCTGTTTGAAATGTAAACAGCGGGTTGACATTAACTACGCTGAAGCCACAGAAGTGTGCCTATGTTCCCACATTTCTAACATTTTTTTCAAGATTAGGCCCTACATCCCACATTTCTTTTTCATAAATTTACCCTAACCAATTACTCATTCATTCATTCGTTCATTCATTTACTATGAAGTGCTTCCAACAAATCGTGTTGGAGGACAGGGCTTAAATTGAAGGGAAATGTAGGAACACAAGACCTAATTTTGAAACTGTCCTAGAAATGTGGGAACGCAGGGCTGACCCCGAAGCCACTGCTGTCTGGAGAGCACTTCAAGTCTGATGCAAGATCACAATACTGTCACTTCATAAAAAGACAAAAAGCAATGATGCACGTGGACATCCCATGATTTTGCGCTGCTGGTAGTCGGTCTACTTCGGTCTATCAAGTCTCAGTGAACTGTGAATCAATTTTGGCCGTTTTTTTGTTCTCGAGGAAGTGATCTGCATGAGCACCAAAAATGTTGCAGCTTCCATTTTTGTTGACTAATAAATTTAGCGCTATTTCACTCACTTTATTGCTCAACAAGTAGAAGTCAATTTGTTCTTTCCTGCAAACAACAATTATCTTGAGAACTTGACATTTCTTCTTTCAGTTTTAATTTCATTTGGTTAGGTTTAGGCCTGACATTTTCTTGATGTCCCTGTGTCTCGTTAAATATATCCAGTGGTTTCACAATTTTAGCAATTACAGTCAGGTTTAGGGAGAGAATGTAGCAATGGAAAATGAAGTATGGTTAAAGGTGTGGTCAGGGTTAGGCAATCATGACGGAGCTGACAGATGAACCTTAAAGCCGACGTATTGTGCTCATTTTCAGGTGAATGATAACTTTATTCTGGGATTCTATGTAAGATTTAACGCTCGCTACATGAACAGCATAATTCTTCAGTGTGGATGTATCTCCAAGAATACTGCTAATTGATCATAACAACCTGTCTGGGTGGACAGTATGCTGTTATGTCACTCTGAAATAGAGGCCTGCCCTATAAATTTGATCTCAGCATGTCTGCTGTGGGGCTCTGCTGCAACTTAAATACATTACGGATTAAGCCTGATGCTGCCAGAGGCCGGGCTACTCATCATCCCCCTATCAGTGAATCATTTTTCGTGTAACAGGCTGGTGTATCAACAGCCCTGTGTTTTGTAAGAAGAGTCCACAGGCCCAGTCCTGCCGGAGTGGAAATAAAAGTCTCTGCCTCACCTGCCACAAACTCTGCAAAAATCTCAAGGAAATGACTCTTGGGCTTTTTTCTTGCAAAAAGTGTCAGCACTGTCTCGGCGTGCAGCGTCGCAAGTATCTGTTACATAAGATGGCTCATAAAACGGAGGGCTCAAGGGTTAGCCAACACTCCGGATTCATTTTAATTTGATACGGCTCAGTGGCAAATTAAGGCTGTATAGTTTTCCAGATGACCCGTCTTATTAGAAGATTTAATTTGAGGAGGCTGCCAATGAATACAAGGGAGCAAAGTTCCCATCTCAGAGGAAAAGGCTGGATATCCACGTCACTACTGACACAGCAGCACTGTGTAAGTAATAAGAGAGGTAATGCTGCCACTACGATCCTAGAATACCAAACAGCAGGGCGAGAAAAAAGAGAGACCCAGGCTCAGAGGCTGGAGTGAAGTTTTGATATATATATATATATATATATATATATATATATATATATATATATATATATATATATATATGAAAATTCCTCACAGATCAGTCGTACGTGCTACTGCTTTGCAACTTTCCCCCAAATGAAAGCCCAGTGAGCAGTGCATTTCTGTCGAGTTAAACATTAACAGTTATCTCCATCCCATCCCAAAGATTACAGCTGTGCACAGTTTTCACGCAGCATGCAGCTTCAAATCAAAAAAATTCAAAACTGTTTCCAACAACTTTTGCTTTTGTGCCGTTGATGAAGCACGAACAGCGTGTACGCGTCGTGCTGTGCAAACCACAAGTGACCGCAAGGCTCATCTGGGCAGTGTTGCTTATGGGCTTCGTTGTCCTTCTAAATTTGTCCTCTCCTCTTCCCTTTTTCCTCCTCTCCTCCATTTATTTCTTCTCCCTTTAAATGGCAGGTCCCTGGTCACTGTCGAGCAGCAGCTGCAACTCTGGCTCGCGGTTGCCCGATGTGACGCCACGTCAGTTGTTTTGAGGTTGGCCCGATGGAGTTCGATAGCAGGGAACGTTTCAGAGGCGGAAAACATTAGATTTTGAATGAGCCGCTGTTTTGCAGACTTAATAATGATGATGCACAGACATAACTGCAAGCAAACCCCCTTACCTCGTAACAATGTTGTGTGTTGCAAATAGCTCGGTATGTAACGCTCTGATCCTCCCCTGAGGCTGGCAGGCTGAGGCATAGACACCATTCACCCTGTCACAAGACACTGTATGGTAAAAATTCTGATTTTGAAGATGTTATTTGACGTTGAAAGAGTTACATACATGTACGAATGATATGTATGTTAATACAAAGAATACAATGCAAGCAGAGAATCACAATGAGATTCATGGTTTCTTGCCTTAAAGTTGAAAAATAAAAAGTAACTCTGCCACAGAAAAGATTTCATGTCCATCCCCCTGTTAGAAGCAATTTGTAAATTAAAAAAAAGAATAAAATGCCAGAAAAATGCTTAACCAGGCAGCCAGAACACCTAATGACTGCTCATATTATTGATAATTACTGTGTATTTATTATAACAGCTTGCTCTGCTGTCCCACAGTGGCTAAAAAAACAATTATCGCAGGTTTGGATGAAAATAGTCTGGTAAACATACTGAGCTTTTATCTGGATATAAAATCACATTTCTACGTTCTACATCAGCTGATCTCTCTAGTGTGACGTGTGTCGAGGAACGAGATCAGAGTTTTAAAAAAAAACACTGATGATGGTGTTGACCGGATTTGGAAGTCCACTCGATTGGTTGCTGGAAAGTGAGTGAAAATAGAGAGACTGAGTGATCGCCAAATCTCTCGGGATGTAGCGAGTGCTGCAGACCGCTGACAGCGCTCGGATATTACTCTCCACAGGCTGCAGCGTGGCCTCCCCGTCTCTGCTTCTATCTCTCCCACCATACATAAGACAGCACCACTGTTTCCATGAGACCGCCTCGGCTCTGCGGCTCACTTCCTCGCATTCCCAACCTGTAATGTGCTTAAGGTCAGTTATGACATTGTGTTGCATAAGCAGGATCCTCTGGACCTTCCCTGTGCCATCAGTCTCCATTACGGTGGCTACGTCTCCGTTCCCCTCGCCCCGTGTGTCTTTAATGACGTATGTCGGACTCGTCCTCGTCAGCCGATAAGTACGCTGGAATATTTCATGTCAGCTCCTGCATTTACAGTCACATTACGGTTCTGAGAAGTTGACGTCGCCTAAATTTGGACAGTGAAATTCAAAGCGCTCTTTAATTTCCTGCCGAACACAACATTGTTTCCACATTATCTTTCAGCATCACTGGGAGTGTGTGTGTGTGTGTGTGTGTGTGTGTGTGCAAAGGATGCCGTGGCAATCTTGTTTTTTTAACACACGGAGCAACGAAAGCAAACACTTCAAGAGCAAACCCATGACTCTTGTTTGCAAGACTGACCCTTTTCCCCCATGCCTCCCTTCTCCCGGTGAAACACTTATTGGATCACTCTGTGTGATTCAGGACATGACCTTGGGAAAACGTCGCTTTGCGGGGCTTGTTAGTTTTTTGTTATCGAAAATCTCCCGGATAAATTGTTGTCGTCATCCCAATTTTCTTTCGGCCTTCGCTTGCTTATTTGGTTCTGTCTTCAAGTACCCAAATTGCAAAAACACACGTTACTCATCGGCCCTGATTTCTTAATCTTGTTTATCCTCCATTTTGCCAAAGGTCACAGGAAAATTGTTTTTTGCCATTGCTTATTTTGAGTTTCTTGAAGTGACGTTGGTCACCAAAACTGAGCTCAAATAGAATCAGAGGAATAGTCTTTTTGCTTTTTTTAGTCAGTGCATCCAAAAAAAAAAATCTGCTGCCTACATTACCCATAATGCAGCTCATCAACTGGCAGGTCTGCCACAGATTCAGGTGTGTTACGATAGCAGCGGCTGATACCAGCGGCCTTGCTGTGAATGTAGACACCACGTTGGCGGCTGTTCACCGGAGCGATTTGGCAACCGGGCAGCCATCTTGGTGAGGGGAAGCTGCGCCAACTCATACATGTATGTTAAGAGAGGCAGGAGAGCTACCGTCACGTTCATTTTGTAGCTCAAGTCTGTCATTTTCTATAATTTGAACATGTCAGCTGATATTGACTCAGTTAAAACGTTAGGCGATTCTTTTTAGACTTCACGCAGCTTCACGCCACGACAGACTTTCCTTTTGTCACATGTTAGTTTTTCAAAAAATCTTTTGGCCTTACATGACAAATAAAGTTGAACTTGATAACATGTAAAACTGGTGGAGTTCCCCTTCACTGAGCGATAACAAGACATTTTTCATCAGAGTCAACATCAATAATAATTAATAATTAATAATTATGTCATAACCCTCTGTTATTACTATATTATTGTTTTCGACTGCAACTGGCTCCTGCATTCCCTTGCGCATTGCATTGTGGGACGACAAACCATAAACAGCACACTCAAAAACCAAGACTAATTTAATAAACTTTACATGATGACGTTGCGGTTGGCCCCCCGGGTTGAAAATCAACGCAAAAGTTACGTAATGAGAAAAACACGCAGCCCTTCCAGCTGCAAAAGACAGCGGTGCGTATTAAACAAACGCCATGATTATTTATTTTTCTTTATTGTGAATGCAAAAAGGGGGGAGAGCACATGGTGTTACTGATTAGGAGGGCAGCGTTACAGTACTCTGCTGTGTGTCCCTGACTCCTTACGCACTTTCTCTCCCACACACACGCATGGTAAGGCAGGATGCCCTTTAAGCGTGTGTGTGTGTGTGTGTGTGTGTGTGTGTGTTAATTGCAGGATACAGTTTACGGCATTCTTGCTGATAGTGAGGAACCAGCACGTCACAGAGAGAGAGAGGGAGAGAGGAAGAAGTACTGGACGCTGTGTTTTTCTGGTTCATCTCGGGGGAAAGTGTCGAAACAGATGCAAATAATGTCGAATTAAAAAGAAAAAAAAACGAGAGCACACTGTGTGCTCCGTCCACAGCTGCAGGGAGGAATAATTCTGCTGTTGTTGTTTTTGCAGCCTGTAATGAAAATGCATGAGTGAACTCAGGGATCAGGGTTGATCATTTGCGCCGCTAAAGGGATAGAATGTGCCGATTGATGCTCCACACATCCACCAGTGGTGATGTAACGGCTCATCATCTGCTTTTATTAAGAATAAAACATGCGAGTGCGCGTGAGTACCAATGTGCACTTCATTTTCGTTGCTCAAGGGCACTCCTCCAGTCAGAGGGAGAGTGAAACATGGAGGACAAAGGCACTTTGCATCCATTAAACTCTAGGTTCTCGGGTAATTTTACCTTATGTGGGGTCAAAGCGGCCTGACGTTAAACATCTGATGTTACCAGTATTGCGGTAACGCCGGCTTGATTTCCTCTCCTCTTCGGACGACCATGAAAGTGCAGGTGTGGTACACGCTGGAGATGCTTGGGACACGACCCCCACCTTTTCACAAAACCATAATTTGTTGGAATGTTCCAAATAAAAAATGGCTTGCTCCAAGGAAAGAAGAGGATTCCGGAGCCAAATTCTGCCAGAGATTTTAACCTGTACACCTAAAATGTACAGCACCAGTCTGGACCGTGTAGGAAAACGGTTCATATTTGTTAATTATAAGTGTGATCAACACACCACACACACACACTGTGAGATCAGAATGTAATACATTCAGTGGATTAACAGATAGGACATGATTTCTTGGATCCTGGTGCCACATACAGATCTGCATTGTGCTCGGGATATTTGAGACTTGCTCCGGCTGAAAGCTTCTCTGATCCCCTAATGTTCTGCGATTGAGCTGCACAACTGAGATATCTGAGACTTTATTTATTTTTTTTACTGACGGTGATGAATGCTGACAGATGTAGGCAGGGATGCACGATATGGATCAGCAGATAATTACCTACTTTTTCTATGCACTTCTTTTTTTTTTTTTTTTTTTGCACTCCACGAACAATTTCGTCGTCACCACTTTTCAAAGAGGAGAATTTGCTTATAAATGTTCTCACACATAGCTTGCACCGACAAATTAGAGCTAGCGCGCTGCTCTCCATTAGCACCTGCAGTTGAAACTGACTGCGGCTGATCTAGGGCCTGATATGTGCAGCAGCTTTAAAATAAGGCTATGAGCAACCACCTACAACATGTGCATTAATGCTGTTACTGTTGATTGGATAAAAGGATGTGATCAGCACACTGCATGTGTAATATGACGTGTCTGTAATGTAATTATCTACCTGGACCACATCCAGTCTGCCCGTTATAATACTGGACATGTCATATATTGAAGACTGTTTTGATGCCCCTCCAATGATGTGACTAATAATTGTGCATGTTTGCATTACAACAATAAGTGTCTAAGCTCCAGATGTTGTCTTTCTCCTTTGTTTATTAGTGAGCCAAGCTTTCAGACTTTGCACATTTTGTGCTGGTTAAAGGTGCACTATGTAGATTTTGGGTGGCCAATTTATTCGGAATCTTTGACAGCTCTTTAGTGCCCAAATAAACGAACTCTCGTTTTGCTTTCATGACTGAATGAACCGGATAAACAAACTGACCTTAGAGGACAACACAGTTTCATAGTGTTTGTTTATACGTGGCGGACCCTGCCACCTTTCTAGCTTCAAACAGCTTGCCGGGGGCCTTATTTTCCTCCGGGAACAGCGTGTTTATTCAGTTACGGAAAAGATAAATATGTCTGAGTTTGTTTATTACCTCATTAATATTGTAAATATATAAACTTTGACTTTGAATTTCTTCTCCTGAACTACATAGTGCCCCTTTAAGTCTAGGAAAAGCAACTTGTATTCTTGTTATTGGCTCTGATTATCAGCTAGAATTTCACCAATGGCAATAAATAGCCGATAATGTGCATTTTCTCAACTGTGCCAATAAGTTCTCGATCCGATACGTACTGGGGCATCTGTTTTGGCCTGCTGATGCTTGTTCTGCAAGAAGTGCACAGTGCAGGGTGCCGAAGGAGTTCAGGAGTGTTCAGTGTGTGCTCACTGCGTGGGCCTTTTAGATACACATGAGGTGGACAGCAGCTGTGGTGCGTGAAAAGTTCAACAGCAGAAGAGAATTAACGAGAAACAACGTGGAATATATTTTAGTTTATGTTTTTTTTATTATTACTTTTTCATATTTTGTTTGACTTTTCTGCAAAAAATTGACACCGACAATAAATATACATTCACAATTGGAAAAAGAGTTCAACAGAACATTCAAGTGTAGCGGCAGAGCCGTTATCGAATCTATGATACGATGTAAACAACATTGTTTTCCCTCCACCTGATTCCAGAGAGTCTCTTTTCTCTCCCCTCCGACCTCTCTTCAAGGCATGACGTCAACGACACACGAGTCTCACAAAGTTATGAAGCCACGTCACACATCTGGCTCTGACTGACAGGACAAGCAGACATTCTCACATGTCTCGTGGGCAATGTTTTAGTTTTGTGTTGTTTTTTTTTTTTTCTTTTTGTTTGGCGCTTTGAGCGGACTCGTGTGTCCAGTCAGTGTCCTTTGGACACGGCGCTGCGTCAGAGCGCGGCGGCGGCGGCGGCTGCTCGGCGTCTCCGCACCTCCTGAGCGACAGCCGGCCGCGCACGTCGCCTCTCAAAGCTGAAGCACTGGGGCTCAGTCTCCTTTCCAAAGATCTGTGTTGAGTTCGCGCCCCGCGGTCCGTTTAGCTGATCACGCATCTCTCTTTGTCTTTGCCCTGACCGCCTCCGATCGCCTTCTCCTTGATGTACATCAGGTCGCTGTGCACGCTGGGTCTCCGGGCGCACGGGGTGACCACGCCGTACGCTTCCCCAATGTCCTTCATCTTCTTGTTTTTCAGGGACTTTCTGTGCAGCATGTCGCAGTACTGCACGGACACTTTCCGGTGGAGGTCGGGGCTCATTTCGTGAGGTAGCTTGGCCAAGGTGAACAGAGTCTGAAACATCTTGTCCACGTTCTCGTTGCGCTTGGCGGAGATCTCGAAGTACGCGCACTTCTCGTCCCCGGCCACCAGCTGCTCGATCTCCTCCTGCTGCACCTCCCGGTAAAACTCTCGGTCGCCCTTGTTCCCGCAGATGACCAGCGGCACGTCGATGTTCTCCTTGATCTTGTTTTTCAGACACGACTTGGTCTCGAAGATCTGCCGCTTGAGCCGCTGCACCTCCTGGAAAGAGTCGCGGTTGTCCAGACTGAAGACGAGGATGAACACGTCACCTGGAGAGAGAGAGAGAGAGAGAGGAAGGAGGGAAAGAGAAGAGAGGGATGCTCTGGTTAGTTTGGACTGCTTTCGATGCATGCATAGTCTCACTTATGCGACCTGTGTGTTTCAACGCAATCATATCCTGTTGCACCGCGCAGCCGTGCGCTCAGGACGCACGGTGATCTCACATGTGTACAGCTCAAAATGCACTTTTGCATTTAAAAAAAAAAAAAAAAAAAAGATTTGAACTTGTTTTAAAACATAAAGACACAGATGTGGATAAGTACCTGTCAGTATGGACAGTCTCCTCATGGCGGGGAACGGGTGGTTCCCTGATGTATCCAGTATGTCTAGCTGGTAAACGTCTCCCTTGATGCTGTACAGTTTCCTGTGAAAGTCCTCGATGGTCGGCGTGTACTGGTCTTCGAACCTCCCGTTGAGGAACCGGGACACGATCGCCGTTTTCCCGACTTTGGTGGATCCCAAAATCACCATCCTGTAGCAGTTCTTCGCTGGGATGTCATAGTCGCTCTCGGAGGGCGACATTTTCTTAATCATGGTTGTAGCCTGGTTCGTGGACTAAGTGCGAGTGCGTAAAAAATATATATGTATATGGATATATGGATATACAGCCTTTTGGTGCGTAAAGGTGCCGTGGGTTGCTCTGCTGTGCGTTTCTGTCTGAAATCCGAACTGGGGCCGCGTATTTAAGCGCGCGGCGGACTCCTCCCACCGCGGACGTCACAGCTCAGCGAGCAGGAGCCGCGCGCTCCGCTGAGCCCAAAGGAGGAGCGGACCGAACTCTCACTGGTGCGTCAGTCTGTCATTTCTAGCGAAGACCTAGATCCGAGGAGCGCTGGGAAATAGTGACATACAGACCCTGCGAACAATTAGCGCGCATAACATGAAGGCGAGGGGGGGAACAGGGCGACCCGGGCCGTGCGTAACAGCCACGTTAAAATAAATAAATAAATAAATAAATAACTTCCACAGAGCAAGTTAATAATTCGCGCCTCTTCCGGCGTTTAACCCGGTTTGGGACACTGTGTCGCAAACCAGGACGGACCTTGGACACTTTCACAGAAACATCAACCCCTTCTGCGGCGGATGTGAATCCTCCTCGGCCGAGCAAATAAGTTACGAGGCAGCTGAGCTCCTCATCCTCACTGATGTGTGACGGGCGTAATGTTTGGTCAGCTGATCCCCGTGTTTACAAAAAGCTGAAATGAAACAATACAGTCAATGAACAAGGGATGTAACAATTCTGAGCACATTTGTGTAGAGCGGAAGTGTGGCTGTATGACTGCAGCCTGGGCCCTGAAGTGCACGGATGTATTCGTTAATGTAATTCATTCACTACCTCTGTGACAGCTGCAGCCGCCCATTCATGTCACCTGGCAGAAGGAGCCTGCAGCAGCACCTCCTGCAGCAGGGCTGAGGGCCCAGAGGCTGCAGTCACAGAAGCGACCAAACGGGGGCACTCAGGGTCCAGTTTGGTCCAGATGAATGGCATGACTTCCCCACCAAGCCTCACAGGTTGTGTGTGTGTGTGTGTGTGTGTGTGTGTGTGTGTGTGTGTGTGCGCGCACTGTTCAGTTGGTTTTCAGCAAGGCTTCATAAAAATTAAACGCACTCTCTGTATACTTGGCAGGAGATGGCAGCTACCGGGTTAAACTGGAGGCAGGAGGACACTGTTTAGTTAACAAAGCTGCTTTAGCACGGCTCATTGAGCTGTGTGTGTGTGTGTGTGTGTGTGTGATTAGGGGCGCCAGATAATGAAAATGTGACTGAAGCAGTTTAATCGAAGTTCCAATGAAGGCCAAACCACGAGACGTGGATATAATGAGTTTATACTCCGACTCTTTACTACAGGGCGACTTACAGGATGAGGTCAAACCTGAACTTGTTTCACAGCAGGTTTCGGCACCCATCCATCCCCACCCATTCTCCACCTTTTGAATTTCTGAACGCCACATGCTCATCAGCGTGCTGCCGCGGCCACCCTGTGCTGCACAATTGGTGACATAAAGGCGTCGCCAGCTTTTTGTGCACTTTAGAGTGAAAGTATTGAGTGGTGAGTTCTTTAAGTCTACATAAGTGCTTAAACTATGTAAAGTACATAACATAATGTGTAATATTAAAAAAAGCAACAGCTTGCTTATTTCATTCCACACCATATCTTTTCCTACACCTAACCAAGTAGATTTTTTTATTTTTTTGTGCCCATTAACCATGTGACGACGAAGGCCCAGAGCCTTCAAATCACCGGGATAATCAGTAAGCATATTGTCCGTGTCGTATCGGGTTAACCAGTTTCACGGCGTGCGTCACACAGTCGGTAGACAGTAGTGCTCAGGCTTTCTCAACCTCAGAATATATTACTTGAGTTTTCTGGGTCCAGCTGAACGAGATCCCTGCAGAACAAAGGCCACACTGACACTTTGTGACCCATGACCCACCTTTGCGAGTGTGATGTTGTTGTGAGTCACGACTCTTTCAAGCGAGCGTGTGTCTTGGGGCGGCTGCAGAGAAAAATAATGTGTTCTTGTGTGCCTGAATGGATACTTTCACCAGTGTGTCACCCAGCGTAACCCCCAGTTAGACACGAGAGAGGGCATGCACAGTTCATTACAACGCAGCGTGGCTGAGGTGTTCATTGCAAGTCAGAGACCAATAGAAAAAAAAAGGGGGGGATAAATCACTGATGGCTGGACCGGGAATGCATCCGAACAATCAGCTCGCCGTCAAGCTCGTTAGGTCTCTACAAAAACGCGCCGGTGGTCGTGTTTGGATGTCTGGTGGATAACGACCCTACAAGGAAGGGCCCGATGTACTGTGGCACGGCAGAGGAGAGTGGACAAACAAATGGTGCCGACCGCGAGCAAATACGACTTCTGCCGGGCAGCTCATAAAAGACAGCAAGAGATACAGATCAGGCATGGAAATGTTGTTTGTGAGGTCAGCCCTTAATACTGACATGAAAAAAGAAAAAGAAGAAATAAAATCTCCCCAGTTCACACCGGCTTTTGATCTACTCTCGGAGTATCAGAGAGAGCAAAAATGCTTCAATTGCGTCCGCAGTGTTCATTCAGATGCGTTGAAGATGAAGCCGCCGTCATGGCCACATCTGAACACGTTACTGCAAAGTGCTGGTCTGTCGTGTCTCTGATTCTCTAAAAACAGTCTGCCTTAACTGAAATACCCTTTGCCGCGCGGGTCCAACCAGGAGGCAAATGTGTCACGTGTACACACTCTATAACCTTCGAACACGTGCATGGCAGTTTAGATTTCAGGTGCTGTGTCGACCTGACATCTGTCTTAAAGCAAAAAAGTTTAGCATATTTGGGAAATACCCTTATCTACTGTCTGGTAGGGGAGCTAGATGAGGCGATCAAGCCCCCGCTGCTGGAAGAAAGTGAGGCACGCTGTTCTGGACGGCATTTCGACCATCTGTAAGCGTGAAAACCATGAGACATTTGGACCATTTCCAATTTGCCGCAGTGATGGTGACAGAACCGAGTATTTCGAGCCGAAACATGAACTTTTCCTAATCCTTACCGAGCACTTTTTGTGGCTGAACCTAACCAAGACCAAAATTACAACACTGTCTCAACATAAAGTGCATGCGGAACAGAAAGTGACATACAGTTTTCAACATTCATGGTTCAACATGGTTTACACACATTTTAAATGCCAACATTTACTGTGGTTGTGATTAGGTGGGTCATTACGTCACAAACCGTAATAAATACAAACATTTCAGCCTCAAGGGCCCCATTTGTGTGTCTGAAAAAGGGTGGGGGGGTGATGTTAAATGTTTTGTTGCTCGTGTTTGAAGTTTCTTCTCCTCAGGCATATGTAGCGCAAGGACGAACAGGAATGTGATGGACGGGGCACAACAATGCAGAAAATGGAAAGTCGTGAGGGAAACGCTGAGAGAAACTCTGAGAGTTGTTCTGCTTGTTGCACAAACCTGGAAAAGAAGAAACTAGCTTGGATGAGGCGCGGGAGAGAGAGACGACCCAGTTCAGAAGAGGCACGAGCCAATTACACGAGGGATCTTTAAATGCAGACAAACACTCTTAAAAAAAACAAACAAAAAAAAACGTGGGGCCCATCTTCCTCTGACATCACTCTCAGGCTGGGAAGCTCAAACGCTGCACTGCTGTGTCCAAGGTTGCGAGTACCGCAGACGCGAGGAATCTGGCAAATCCTCATCATTTCACTGCCATCAGATTGTTAAGCAAATGGACTGTGACAATGCAGAGGGACGTCGTGCAGTATTACAAGGCAACAACAACATATTTGATATCCCTTAAGCCTCCGTCAGGCCACAGCTAACGTCAGCATTCAACCATGCTTTAAGACGGAGTAAATGTGAGTGCACTTTCTCTGGACTAAACAAGCGAATGCCCAAGTGTTACCTTAATAATAAGTAAGTCACTAACCGACAGCCACTATAGGGGACGGATGCACAGACGGACTGTTGCTTCGGTCCTGCGCTGACACAGCTGATAACCTGACCTGAATTCTTAACTGCTGAAAACGAAGAACAGTGTCATCGTTCCACAAAGGCAAGTGCAAGGTGATTTCAGGAAAGCACTTTGTATAATCTTGGACCACTAACCAGGCTGCTTCTGTACGCTGTAGCCAGTGTTTTTGTAATGCTGCCTTTATTGTTGAAGACTGAGACCTGAGTGCACCTGGCTCCAAAGTGAATACAGATGCTCGAAAATATTCAGAATAGACAGCTTGTTGTTGTTGTTGTTTTTTTTTCTTCCCCTCAGGCAGATGTAGGACAAGGACGAAGGGAATGTGATGGACAGGGCACAACAACGCCGAAAATGGAGAGTCGTGAAGGAACTGTGAGCAAACATCGAAACTCGTTCAGCGTGTTACAAAAACCAGGAAAGGAAGAAACTAGCTTGAATGAGGTGTGAGAGACAGATGACCACGTTTACAAGAGGCACGAGCCAATCACGAGGCAGATTAAAACATGTGACTGTGTCGATCAACTCAAAAGGACTGAAGGGTTTAACAAACTATTGATATAAAAGTATAGTTAATCTGCAGTACTTAAATTAGTTGAAATGGATTTGGTAATCTGAGACGGCATAAATGACAGCACTCTCATGTCTGTGCGTTAGCTGTGCTAGTTATTATAGCTTCTGTTACTCCCAGTTTTGTTTTTGTCTGATTAAACTTATGCCTAAAGTGTCCTTGTGTCATTCTCAAGGTGTTGCACAAATGCAATTTATTATTATTTTCAAGAATGTCCAGTACTACCATTGAGTCAGCCCTTAGAATTTTAACACTGCGTCTGTCAAGCCCAGACCCAATGCTGTCCTGGTGATGTTCTTTTCTTTGTTGATCTCCCCTTCTCTTGTCTTCACAAAGAAAAGAAAAATACTACTACTCCTCTCTCTCGTACGTCATTAAATGCTGCATTCAGTTACTCACGACGTGAGATTAATCAAGTATTCTTGATTCACTAAGTGATCTTACACCGGTCTCCAAAATCAATCAGGAAGTCAAAGCATGTTTCGAGGCTGACTGAGTTTCTCTGGTTTCTATTTTCTGCTTGCCGCAGGAAAAAGATGAGAGGGTTGTTAAGGGCTCGCTGGAATTACTAGTCTTCGTGCTCACTAAGGCCTCATCTGACATGATCGGCCAAGTCTGATGCTTGATTTAGGAGGAAAAGTGGGACAAGATAGAAGTAGACTGGTTATTGCTATTTTGACATTACGCCAAAAGCTGGAAATTCATTGTCTTCATTCGTCTTTAAAATGCTTATGATACTGCCAAATCAGTGTGATATTTGGTATTGACAGCGTTGCCCCTGCTCCTGTGTTTTCTCTCTTTTCAGGTCTCCCGTTGGGCTGATTGATGGGTGGGCAAGCCGCCATTTAAGGGAGACTGGATGAGACGGCACGCTCTTTCTCCAGGCAAAGCATTTTCAAATTCTCTTTTGTTTTCCCTTTTCTAAGATGGAGGCCTGGCAGTCTTTTAGTGTAGGGAGAGACATCCACCATCCTTTTGTCCTTTTTGACTAGATCTCCATTCTACCATAGTTTTGGTTAATTTTGGGTATGAACTGTAAATAACCAATTCATTTTGCAAACTTATTCTCGGGAATGTGGTCCTGTTTGAATATATTGCTGTTTGTTTTAATTGTGGCCGTAACAGGTATGTTATTTTCTTTGCACCTTGTGCATTTATTTGTTGGTATTTTGCTTCAGGTACAGTCAAAGTAGTCAAAGTCTGCTCAGCAGAACTGCACTCAGATCTGACAAAGGAGGTCACAGGCCCAATGAAGTTAATAAAGAAATACCAGCATATCACGTTCACGTTACAGGTTCATGACATGACTTTTATATCAGGAGGTGGAGGGGATGGTGTTTGAGTCACAGGCCAGACGGCTGCCAAGCCAGTGACCTCAGTTCAAGACTGCGCTTCAACATCTCTAAGCGTGACACTAGTGCCTATTTTTTAAAGAAACCTCAGGACAATTTGCAGCAGCGTTTGTGGCGACAAGACACAGGTATTTTTGATCAGAAGCTGGGACTTCTTGCCCTTCTTGTGGCAGCAAAACCAGGTGTTTTTGACGAGACCTCAGGACATCTCCAGGTGTGGCTTCCAAAACAGGTACTTAAAGCTAAAACACGAACTTCTCTAACCATTACCACGTGGTTTTAGTGCCTAAAACTCATCAGACCTTAAGAACAATGTTGTCACAACACAATATAATATTTGAAGAAACATAAAGAAACATAAAGCTGCAAGATAAAGAAGTTTCAACATATCTGTGGTTTGCTCATACATTGCCAGCATGAATTCTGGTGATTGTGTTTGGTGTCGTAGTCGACGACCGTCAAAGTCCAGGAGGAGGATGAGGACGGAGGAGGAGGATGGAGATGGTGGGAGACTACTTACGTATGTAGAAAGCTACTCAACTATAAATTAGCCAAATGTATCATTTCTCACAGGAGCTGCATTAGCACTGCTTGCTGCAATCAAACACATAAGTAGCACTTCGATCATTCCCGGCCCACACCTGCCTGGAAGAGGTAGACGTGCGAAAAGTACAGACTTAATTGCATCCATTAGCAGCCTTGATGTCTTGATTCAGGCGGAAAAAAAAGCAGAGACAGCAGTGCTCCAAACCCTGAGTCACTCTTTTATTACATAAAATATTCCACTTACATGGACTACATCACCGGGCAGGTTGGAAATGTTTGCATAGGCACAGGTAAAAGCCGTTACTGGTGCAGTTTGTCTGACATGTGACACATCAAAAACCTGTAGAACACTGAATAACTGTGTATTACATGCAACTGTTGTACGCTAATGGCAGTGTTGAAAGCTATCTATTTAAGTTCCATGTTCCATCACATGTAGCCCAGCATTTCATTAAATGTAGTCATCATACGAGGTTTTTCGAGGAATTATAGCATTTTAGATTAACTAAGTTAACACATGGCAGTGATGAAATGATGTGCTAGCTGTTGCCTTGTGTTTTAAGTATTCGCTATTATCTTGCTAATACCTCAAACCGGAGCGATTTGCACCATTTTACATCGAGAATAACACAGTGCCTGTAGGTCAAAATACTGCTCGTGTGAACAGAGTAATGCATTTGAAAAGGAACCGCTATAACAAAAAGGAATAACATGGAACCGTATCTCTCAGGTCAGTCACATCACTGGGTCATCAATATGACAGGACTTTTCCACGGTGGACAGTGAGGCTTGTCAAACAGGTGCCATGTTGAACATCAATTATGACTTCATTCCATGCAGGTGTGTGTTGGTGACAATGGTGCATCTAAATAGAACAAAGCCACTGATAATGTTATTAGACACCCCTGTGTTCTTCTTGCTATGACAAAACCTTTAACATTTCCTTTCAAACCTCCACTGGAAATATATACATGTTACCTCTGAATGCTTTAAGTGAGGTGTAAAAAAACATTGTACATTCATGAACTACCTACTTATTGGATTTCTACTTCTTCTCGTCCTGAGCCAGAGCTCAATCACCAGAACTAGAACAGACTTTCTCTGGCAAAGTTTGTAGTTTGTGTACGGCTCTGGAACTTTGACTCTACCCTGTGCTTAAATGTCCCTCCTGTGGCAGTACCTAACATGAATCTGAAGAGTGGATTGTCTTTAGAATTAAAGTATGATCTATGACAGGGCGCTTGACTATTATTATGAGTGTCGCTCAAGAGAAGTGTGCCATGCGGTCTTGGGTTTAAGTTTGGTCAATTTGTCTATTATGCTGAAAGATGTGCCACTTTCTTTATGTGGCTATGGCTCAGGGGTAGAGCCAGCGACTTGTTATTGGAAACTCGCTGGTTTGATTCCCCTGGTCTGCATGTTGAAGTGTCCTTGGAGCTGCTTCTGATGTGCTGGTCGGCACCTTGGATCCCTGTTGCAGCCATCACCATCAGTATATGTATGAGTTACTGTAAGTCGCTTTGTATTTAGCATTTGGGCTTTTGTCTGGATTCAGCTTCCATTATTAAAAGGTCGCTTTTAGTGTGTTTTTTTTTAAGTACGTAATAGAATACAATTTTTGCTCAACACTTGTCGCCCACCTGGAGAGTTTTGTTATGCCGCAGATAGCATCATTCGTTGTGCAATGTGGCTGGGTAGTCACAGCGGCTGGGGGATGGCGTGGTTACCATGGCGAATGTTGCTCAGCTCTATAATTTCAGTCGCGTAACACTCTAAGGTGTTGAGCGCCACACCATGACTCAAACTTTAGGTACTTGGTAGCGGTGAGCATGTTTTTACTGCTCGTACAATATGAATTTAACATAGTACAGCAAGGAATAATTAGGCATTATGGGGGGATATGCTTATATGCTTTCTTGCAAGTAAGCCAAGAAGTCTGACACCACTCTCATTTCTTTGCATTAGGTATGGATCTAGTTCCAGGAGGTAACTGACTTAGCTTAGCATAAAGACTGGAAACTGTAATCTTGATGAATGCCATTCTGCCCAGTGGTTCAGTGCAGCATTTGCGGCAGATGGCCGTCAACTTTATGGTGGCTATATCGCCAGCTCCATACCTAACTCATAGACATGGCGGCGGTATCAACTTTCTCATTTAATCCTCAACGAGGATTAAGCAATTAAGCGCGTTTTGCCGAACATCGAGCTTAAACTTGAGGAGCAGTAGAAAGCATTTTGACTGGAAACATACTAGAACGGTTCGTGGTTGATGCCATAAGCATGTTGCCAAAATGACATTACATAAGTGGCTCTCACATAGCTTCAACATTCGCTTGAAGTGCATAAAAAAAAAGAAATCAAAAATGGAACACTTGTTGCAGTTTGATTGTTGACGTTAAATCCACACTGGAGGTGGATTAATGACTGGGGCTGATGGTAAGTCTGTGTGTCGTTCAGTCACGTCGCCCTCATGACAGGATGGGAATCTTCAGCCAAACCAGGAGCAGGAAGCGCCCGGGAGGGAGGTGATTATTCATGCTTGCGGCGCTGACTCCTCTCCTGATAGATCAGTCCAGTGAATGGTCTGTAAATACAGCAGAACAAACATATAATGGGACAATAAATCAGAGGCAGGAACGCCGTACCACTCTGCGCCTGGAACGCTGTGTGTGTGTGTTGAGCCGTGGGTAATAGGAAGATGTCTTGTGTCTGCACATATTCCTCCACCCTGATTCACATGAACGCACACGCAGGTTTTACACCACTGACACCCGGATCAACTTGACAGCTGGGCCAGACAACAACAGCTCCGGTCCTTGTGTGTAATTTGCGGGAATAAAAGCCCTAATATGGGAGAGAAACAACTCGGCAGGTGCCTGACAGCCAGCCAGAGATCGCTGACACAAAAACACTGGATCACAAGACACATTTGAAGAGTGTGAAGGAGAATGGAGGATGCAGGCAAGCTTTTGTTATATTTTGGGGGAACACTGTATCTTGACAGCTCTGCCAAACCTGTGGTGTCCTGATCTGAGTGTGTTGGTAATTGGGTGCTACCAACTGGAGGGTAAAAATGGCAGTTCATTAACTTTTTTTTGGCTGGCAAGCTTTTTCATACGCTTCAGCTATTAAGAAACACATTACTTTTCCTGACACTGTCCTGTGCTGTAGCGCCTCTATTCGCGCTTCAGTCTGGCTCTTCAAGGCCCGCCTCTCGAACAGCCCACCCTGTTCCGATTGGTCAGCTCTCACAGGACTGAGCAGAGACTGCCCACTGTTTTCCTGCAACAGTTCTGTTGGTGTCTTTGCAACCACCTTCATGCTACAAGCATGGCTAGGGATGGTGCCTGTACAATAGTGACACAACAGCCTTACAGAAGTCCTGCCAGTTCGTTTGAAGGAAGAAAATAGCATGGATATCTCACTTTGTACAGTATGAGGCATTTAAAGCTAGACTAAGACTCATCATAGGGGCTCTGGTTTGCAGTTAACACATTCATGTAGTATGTTTTGTTAATGACAAGGCACTGACCAGAAGTTAAGTGGAAAAAAAAATATAATTAAGTGATGTCTTATGTCTATGAAGGAAGTCAAAACTAAGGCATTAAGCCATTAAGTTTCTTCAAGGGTTTTCATACTATATAGAAAGAGGTTAAAAGTCATCGTGGCACCAGCCTTCACCACTACATCTTGTTTTGAATCAATCCAAGCTAAAAAAGGTGAGTGGCATAGTCTGAACTCAATCACTCACTATCTCCACTCAGTGTGCTCTATCCCACTGGCGCCATCCCCATTCAGATCACTGTATGAGGTAATATTCTGCCAGGCACCTTGCTTTCCTCGCAGTTTAACTAAATGAGATCATTCAGAATCCGAGCCAGGAGCACAAGACAAATATAGCAAATGCATCTTTGCCCAGTCACAGTGTTTGGTAAAATCTAGCACCTGCCTTTCTCCCACCAATCCACAGTTCCAGGCTCGATGACACAATTGTGGATTGGCACTGCCGGAAATCGACACAGCGACATGTGCACCTGTGCTTTTCATTCACAGCATGTGTGAAATCTTCAGAAAAGCATACTTCCGACCATGCCAAGACTAACCTCCCTTTTGCTTTTCAAGTGTAATGTGACTTTTCATTTCATTCACGATTGAGGCCATTCGGAAAGAAAGCTAGAAAAAGCTTTTTTTGTTCCTGTGAACACTGAATGACTTATGTATGAAGCAGAAACACGGGTGGGAAGATATGAATAAAAAAGACAAAATAACCCTCAGGGGCTCGACGAGGTAGGACGTGGACAAAGAGGGGTCGTCAGATGTAATGAGATTCATATTTGGATTGGACTCTAACAGTAATTATACTTCTGATTCTGCATCATGGTGACTGTATATGTATTGGGATAAATGTAGGTCAGTCAGTCGGGACCTAGTCAACCTGACATTTCCTTTTCTCGTGCTGCTACAATCCAGGTGAAACCTCTCATGGGGTCTTATGTATAGTCATAGTGACAATATGATGTTTTAATTAGCTCACTGTTTAATCATAAGATGTTACGTGTCAGGTTCATCACTCATGTAATGCAAAGCACAATGCCACAATTAACATTAACACCTATACACCTGCTCTCAAGATGAAAGGATGCAATACACACACACACACACACACACACACACACACGCACACACACACACAGTAGGCTTAATGAGCGGGTGCACACAGCACCTGCTTCCACGCAGAGCCCTGCCTCATTTGTGACTTGCTTATGCAGTCATAGCATGTTTGTGTATTTCTGTGTGTACGTGGGTGTGTGTATTCCTGAGCGGTTGTCTGTGCGGACAGATGTCCAGAAGTAGGTCGCTCATGACGGTTTTTTAGGTCTTATCTCGTGAATGCCGTGGACGAGCAGGAGGAAGAGGACGAGGACGCGAGCAAGAAAGGGCTGAGCAACAAGGCTTTTGATGGAGGAGAATAAGAAAAACAATGAAGTCCATCTCTTCTGATCGCTTTCTTTCTGTATATCTCAGCTTACGGCAGAACTAATGAATGTAGTGCTCAATTACTGCAGATGAAAACGCAACAGAGGACAAAGAGCAGTGGGAGTGGAATGGTGAATCAGTTTCCTACCCAGGTAGCCCTGCGTACTAATTAAGAATTGCAACGAGCCTGAACAACTCAAGACAACAGTTAACAATTCTGTAGACTGGATGAACTTTGAAATTACAGACTTTTTCGCTTGTTGCCAAAGGTTGGCATCACTTTCAGGATGAACTGGACCTCTTACTGTTATGATTGTGTCTTTTTGTTATGTCTTCTGTTTTATTTTGACTCTATGCCTTTTTGTGTCTGTTCTGTCTTTTCAGTGTCTCATCTGTGTTCATCCCTCTGTGTTTTTCCCTGTGTTTCCCTTCATTACCTCACCTGTCCTTTTCCCTCCCCTCTCGACTCACCTGTTCCTTGTCTTGTCATAAGTGTGTCTGCACACTTGTTCTCTACTGTCTCCTCCTGTGTCTTCCCCTTTGGTATGTTTGGATTCTGATTTCTTATCTTTTCATTTGATTTGAACTTTGCTTTTCTGTTGCACTTTGTTTAGCTCTTTTATTTGCCACTTTGTTTTTGGTCCTTGATACATTTTTGTTTTTTCTTGTTCTCCTGGTTTTTGTATATTTCAGCATTTGTAAATTAAAGCTCGCCTTTTGTTTCCCCCATTTCCTTCCTCCTGTGTATGGTCTGCACCCTAACATTTCCACATTTCCACTACTAAGTAATGTTAAATGTGCACATTTTCTGAATTTAGTGATATATTTTTCAAGCCGGATGTGGCACACAGGCCAACAGTATATGGTAACTGACGCAGGAGATTCCCTGTTGTTTTAATTGCATCTTAATGATATGGAAACTACTTGTGCTCAAACTTTTAATTATCTAAAAAAATAGATGGACGGATAACTTTGCACCAACAATGTGTGTGTGTGTGTGTGTGTGTGTGTGTAGTGTCATACCATCATACCATATCCATGACCGTCCATCCATTCCCCCCTACACACAAGTGATTTGCCAAATGTAAGATATAGAAAAGAAAGACTTACCCTTCATATCTTATCGCCACCTTGTAAGCCACAGCTACTATGGCAGTCAGGACGAGACCAACAGGACTGGCACCACTGAAGACAAAGAAGGAGAGGACAGCGGAGAGAGGTTATACAGTATACTGTGCGTGGTATTCTCAGCAGAGAACCCACTTCAGGTCATCAGTCTCAAACTGATCAAAGACAGTAGACTTCCAAATGAATTAATATGCACAAAATACCCCAGATTTCCCCATGCATTTAAAATACACAAAGATAAAGTGTGACTTGGATGTGTCATCCAACAGCTGGACTGTAGCAAATAATTAGCTGCCTGTGTGCCAGAAACAAACAATGAGGAGTAAAACTGAAATTTTGAAGATATGCTTGTTCAATTGTATAGCTGTTGCTAAATATGGTATATCAGAGTCAATATAAAATATAAATCAATAAATCAAATATATTTTAGAGCCTTAAGACCAGTAACTACAAGTTTAAAACACTGTTTATCCCGTAGTTCAACCTTGCAAGGAGGAATAAACCCATATATGACACACTGACCTACATACGCCTGATCGGAAAGTGGCATAGTGACACAGACTATTTTTTCCATGAAAAGGTATGAAGAAAAGGAAAAGAATATGAACAAGCCAGGCTGAAAATTTACAAGTCAAACCGTAGTGTGGGCAATAAAAAGCTACTGTCTGAAGTCAATAAGGCACGTATCACATTTTTCATTGTATACACCTTCGAGTGCCCTTTACTGCCACTTGCTTGAATGCTCCCCATAAATTATTTAATCTCCACCATACCACGTATTAAAGAAAGAAGCACTATGACATCAATCAGAACAACAACAGTGTGGGGCCAGCTAAAGCTGACTTGCTGATGAGGCTTATAAAACTGTTTACCATGACCTACTTAGCAGGAAGTAATGGAGGCACATGGATACAGACAAAAGTCTATTCTAGTTTAATTAAGCGCATTTCTGGACCTTTTTAAAGGCTAGTTGGAAGCTCGGCTAAGCTGCGTCACACACTCACCACAGAAGCCTTGATCACAGTATATTAGGTTGGAAAAAAAGGAAACATGACAGGAAACAGGAAAGGAAAATGGCAAATATGAATACTAGGGATGAAATGCAGAGGTAAAGCAGGTGCAAATGAGCTAAACATAATGGGATGAAGGATATGAGAGGGGAGCTCTAACTTTACAAAATACTCCAGGTGTGCGACATGAAATGTAAATGTTGAGGTACGCTTCTTTTCGGTCTGAAGTACATCTTCTCTGTACGGCTTAGGGCAATTTCATCAGTTCTGCAGGTCACCCAGATCACCAGCGTTACAATTCATCCTGCCAGGTCAGTCCATGACGGGCAAATAGTGATACTAATATTGGGGACAAGTCACGGGGTTGCTGAAGTCACTAGGATTTATCAAGAATGTCTGTAAAAAAAAAAAATAAATAAAAAAAATCCATCATTGGAGATACTTCACCAGACAAGTGAAGACACTGATGATCCGGTTGACTTATATTTAAAGTCAGGTGATCACTGAAGTCATTAAGATTCATCCTCTGGGGAACACCAAAGTCTTTACAGAATTTGATTTTTAAGAGATAGACATTAGATTTGAGTCTGGACTATGTTGCTGCATGACACAGAAACTGGTCCAGATGTCACTTGTATGAACAGATTCCAAACTGATGTCTTTGTTTTACATCTGCAATTGAGATCCTCTTAAGTCTGGCTTGAAACCCACACTGGTCTTTATGTTGGCCTTGGAATGCTGCCATTATGCCATTATTTTTTGCTTTCCTCCCTGGAGAACCGCAAACCAGGTCAGGACATGTGAAGTGATGCGTGTTTTGCCCACTACCCTTGGCTTTCTCAAAATGTCTTCTTTCATTTCATTTAACTGCTTTACACCCTTTAAAGATGGCAGGGTTGACTGAAAATGGGACTGTAGCATGGGCACACAACGGGAGCTTAGAATCAAAAAGGACTTCTTTTAACAGGTGAAGGAAACAAACAAACCACACCTGAGCGTTACTATCGTGTTTTGAGACCCCTGGGACATTTTTAGGTATTTCATATTTTGCCAGTTTTTATATTCCACCCCTGGAAGACACTTACAACAGCAATATTATGTACTTTTCCATAAGCTGTACTGAGAAGTTGACATTTCAATTTTATCCATTGCTCCAATACATCTATACCTGAGACATTCAACTTTCACATCCCATTGAGTACAAAGTCTACTGTATGTCGATACCAGCAAAGTTGGGAACAAAACTGTTGAGTTTTTCTGCAGCTCTCGCGTGACTTTAGGTTTCTGTGTCAGCTGACTACTGTCAATTCATGGTCGACTCTAAAGTTGACACACAACTCTTGCCTCAGTGAGACACACTGACTGTGACAAAAATCTGGCACAATGAATGAGTCACTAGACACTGTGTGGTAATCGCCATCTGCCCCTGACCCATATAACAAATTGATGAGACCAATGGCGGATATGCTTGTACCAAATAAAAAAAAAAGATGAAAGTAACACAGAGCCTCACTGAACTACAATGGCGCACCAGTTTTTCTCTTTTCTTATTTGGCAGATCTTGGAGATTTTGGCAGGGAAGAAGAAGCAGGTCAAAAAATTGTTTCGCAGTTTATTAGACACTTAACATGATTTGTTATATGATAAGAGGATGATCGAGCTCATGATCACATGATCTGAAGATAGATCAGCTGTCATTCTGGTGAGATTTAATGAGCCTCGGAGTAATTAATGCTTATCATGGAACAGTTTTATTCTCTTCGGTGCATCTGTCTAGCTCATGCATGCTGTCATGTAAACCTGTGTCTACACATGAATATGCAGCCTGAGTCTGTGTGTTTCTGTATTTGCTGTCTGTATAGATCTGGCAGCAGATGCTCATATGTTGGCAGCTTTGAAATTAAGTATTTGGACAAGGTCACTGCGCAGATGGAGACAAAAAAAAACAAAAAAACTTGCTTAATCGGTCATTGTAAGCTTAATAGTAAAACACTGATTGATTTGGTGTATAAGTCTGGAACACATACAATTGGGTACAAGTTTCGACATCAGAATAATGTAAGATGATAACATGATCGCTAAGAGTCAATAAAAGACCAGCGATTATGTCAAAAAATGACTGCGCTGTGTGAAGAAGCTGCCTCAGTCGGAAGCAGATTTCCTCTGACCCAATCTAGATCAGGTGATGTAAAAATTTGTAAAAAATTAATCAGGCTGTTCCCGCGCTGTTGACATGTGCATTATATTTATCCTCATTGTCATTTTGCACGAGCTCATTGTGTTCTATTTCAGACAAAGTGGTTTCCCAGCTACAACTGGGTTAATAACTTGTATTCAAACCCATACCCTCTTTGTACCTCACACACAAACTGTAAAAAACATGTATATACACACACACAAACACACACACACAATATTCCTCATTGGATGCTGAGGATGATTGTGTGTGCATTAAGTGCCGAGCGACTTTTGCCTTTTTGTGTTTTTCGAATCAAGACGATACTCGGCCTGCTCTCTGGGGGACACACAAATACACACAAGCACATGAAGGGACTGAGTTTGTACCTGCCTGCAGTTGTGTGTGGGAGAATGAGAGCTACCAAACACCGACCTACTTTTGGATAAATGGATTTGTGAATGTGACCTTAAATCCAGAGGTCAAAGACAGGCTTCATCATACACACTAACACGTACACAGGTTGTCTATATCTATTCAGGTGTCATTACTTTATCCCATCCTGCCCGCCTGCATTCCTCTCAAGCACAGCACTGCTCTCCAGTCTGTCCTTCGATGTATTGAACGAAAATAAGATATATCTGAAAAACAGTATGAAAACAGACAACATGTTCTACATTCTCAAGAATGTAGATGTTGTTGTGAGGGAAAACATCGACATGGTGGAAACTTGCAGCAAATATATCAAATGGTTTCCTCTTCTTAGTATTAATTTAATCAAGTTTTGCACTCAGACAGACAGACTTGTATTCAGGTATTTTAATTGTCTGTTAATCCACACTACACTTTTTACACTGTAGAAAATGTACGTTATTCAAATGCATTTATTTGACTATGTAGCTTGTTCTCGCTTTGACCTTCCACTTACCGGCATAGAGGAGATTATACAGATTATGTGTCACATTTAGACATTTCAGCTGGGTTAGGTTGAAGTCTGTAGAATAAACTGACATTGTAATTGGAATAACCTTTAACAAATAAGGGCCATGGGGAGTAGACTTTCTCCGTACCGTATAGCTGGGAGAGGACGGAAGCTTCCAATTTATCATGACAACTCTATGGGATTATTATTCGTGAGAGGGAGAAATCAGAGCAGCACCAGCAACAGCTCGTTCCACAAAGTAAGTCTTAATGACAGAGATATCCACATAAATGTTGCCATTTGATTGAATGGCAAGTAAGTGCTGCAATGATTCTACATATAACTTGGATAAGTGAAGAGTGGAGTCATGCAGTTAGACCGTTAGACAGAGGGGATCCTGGGGTATATGAAAAAGGGGCAGGAAAAGTACTTCAAAGTATTTTTCTGCTGTTGAAGAGTAGGTAGCTGTAAGAACTTTAAATTTGCGAGAGCCATTCAAAAACAACAACCAAAGTGCTTTACAAAGAGATAACATAAATAAAAACAGGAATATAATACATTAAATCATAACACAAACATCATTACATACAATTGAATAAGAAATACGAGGATAAAGCAAAATAATTGAAACTAAAGAGTGGTGACGCATTTTAATGTTGATAATCCATAGGCAACGACAGACAATAACATAACATAACTGGAACGCTGAGTGCATCATTACATGTGTTTTATAGACATGCTAGTGACTGGTATAGGTATGTAAATATCAGTCTGTCTGTTGGTGACAGATACACCCTAAAGTTGCCATGAAAGTCTATGCAGACATTCATACATCCATTCTAGACTCATTCTGAGTAACTTTTCCAAATTTGGGTGAGCTGCTAGCATGGTGGTAGACATTTAGTCTTCTGAAGTAAAGACTGACTGTACACAAACAAGCTAAACTTTCAATAGCACAAAGAATTATAAGGTGAAATACCCCATGCAGACATAAGTACGTGGAATATACATGCAGACAGTAGGGTCAAACAGTCTGAGACCATGACTCAAAATACTTGAATGGAATGCATTTTATTTCATTACAAATGATAGTAGTATATGAACAGTTTAAGTGATTCTTTGAAAAGTATCTTAGTATTTCACTTAGCCTCTGATGAAATGAGGGCAACCTCATTGTTTTTTCAGGTTTAAATAGTGGTTTGATTGTGGGTTTCATGCAAGCACAAGTGCATGTTGTCATCAAAGCAAAAGCGGGGCATGCCAAACACTAAGATATTCACAGATTCACGCAAATTGTTAATCATTTGTAATAAAACGAATAGCGTTGCGTTTGAAACAAATGCAAATGGATGTTGGCTCATGGTCTAAGACATTCCGATCGTGGTAACTCCCCCAGAAATCGAATGCAATAGATGATAACACCGTAAAGGACATGCAAGAAAAAGTGAACGTTTACAACCCCCATTTTCAAGGATGTAAAAATTGGAGCACATCTAATGCAGTATTCCAGCAGCTGAGACCTCAAAGGTAAGAGCTGCTTTAACAACTTTGGATTTAAGTGTTGGAGCAACCAGGAGGTCTGTGCCACAAGACCTGAGGGGTCTCGTGATGGACATATGTTGCGTGAGACTCTGAGGAGCTTTGTAAGGACAAAGTAATTTTTTAAATGCATTTCCAAATGAACACAAGCTGCAGCACAGATTTACTGGTGTTATATAGTTCATGTCACATGTTTATTATTACAGAACACAGATGCATAATCATACTTCTGTCACAGGAGCTTTACTGTGATCATGGTGAAGCAAATATATGCATGAATATATGCTTTGTCCATGAAGCTGTGGTCTGAGATGTGTTTATATGTTTTATGACTAACCTATCTCTATGCTGTCCTGTAGATATGCACACTGGTGTCAACCACATGGTCGACTGGTAAGCGGAGTGATGCAATTTCGCCCAAAGCAGAGGGTGACCTTCTGAAATTAAGAGCGTTGTTGTTTTTTCTGGCCCAAAGATACCTCTCCTTCCCACACACACGAACACATGACAACATGGTCTGTGATGTAACTTCACCATAGTGATAATCACTCTGGTAATGGAAGGCTGATAAAACAAATGAACTGTCCTGCTGTGTTTTCTCGAATATGAATGTGTGCAATATGGATGTGATGCAACAGTCGAAAACGGTTGCATACGTGACAGTCCATATACACCGCTCAAAAAAAGTAACACTTAAACTTCACCTGCTTTGGTGCAAATGAAAGTGACAGCTGGTGCAATGCAGAGGCAAGAGATAGACAACCACCAGAAAGGGAATGACTCTGCATGTGTCGGCCACAGACAGCTGCCTTTTCCTCGTCCTGATCCTTCTCTAGTTTGGTGTTCTTCTAGTGTGCTTGCCACTACCGGTGGCATGAGGCGGTACCTGCAGCCCAATCAGGTTGCACATGTAATCCAGCTCCTGCTGGATGGCGCATCCATATGTGTTGTAGCAAGAAGGTTTACTGTGTCTCCCACCACAGTTGCAAGAGCATGGAGGAGATACCAGGTGATGGGCTGTTACACGAGTAGATCTGGACAGGGCTGTAGATGGGCACCAACCCAGAGGCAGGGTTGATATTTGCTCCTTTGCACGAGGAGGAACAGGAGGTGCACTGCTAGAGCCCAACAAAATGACCTCCAGCAGGCAACTGGTGTGCATGTTTCTGACCAAACTGTCAGACACAGAGAGCATGAGGGTGGCATGACTGGGTCAGTGATGGTCTAGGGAGGCATCCTTGGAGGGTTCCACAGACCTCGATGCCATAGACAACGATACCCTGACTGCTGTTAGGTACTAGGAGGAAATCCTCAGAGTGACTGTCAGACCTTCCGCTGGTGCAGCAGGCGCTGGGTTCCTCCAGGTGCAGAGCAATGCCCGGACAGGGTGTGTAGGCAGGTCCTGATGACTGGCTCTCTTCCCCCTGACCTAAATCCAGTGGACAACCTATGGTGGATAACATATCGATGCACCCAGGTACTCAAAGTACAGCCACAGATTGTCCAGGAGCTCACTGATGGCCTGATCCCCCAGGACATCATCCAGGACTCATCAGGAGCAGGCCCAGACATTGTCAGAGGCCTTTCACACACTACTGAGTCTCATTATGAGTTGCCGTGATAAAATTCAAGTTTGCTGGTTGACACATGCGTTTTTAGAACAGGGCCACATATTATCAAAAACTGCCATAACTGCGAGTAATATTAGGTACTAAGTGAAACTTTACTGCTTTCAGTGCTGAAATCGAACGAAAGCGTTACCGAAAGCAACATGTCAGTAATGCAAAAACAGCAGATTCAGTCCTCCACCCAAGTTTAGAAAAAATAGATTCAGTCCAACACACAATCACTGCAATTATGCGGGACAGAAGAGAACAGATTCTTATGAAGCTACTTATTGGCTCAGATTTTCTGTGCAAGTATTAGTGATGAGCATGTACAGTATTATCTGTACCTACATCTGTTCCATGAGCTACACAATCTTTATCAATCTGTATCCATACTCTGAATTGGTGATGCTTAAGACAGAAGTGGGTTTTATTAACCGGAAGTTGTTCACGTTCACAAGCCAGCAGCTACAATGAGAATTTGGACGACTGGATACTTGCATCAGCCGAGTACTCGCTCAAGCTTCATGTGTTCTGTTGTCTTTTCCTGGTTTTAAAGGCTGCATTATTGTCAAGTGATGTCATTTTCTGAACTTACCAGACTGCTCTTGCCTTATCAAATACTTGCCTTTACCCACTTAGTCACTATATCCACATTGCTGCTGATTATTTAGGAGCTGTACCATGGCGTAGTTATTTTGTGAAAGTTACCAGTAGTTGTCTGTACTATATTGAGGCCAATGGTAGAACAATATTATGATATCTGATTTCATTACCCACTAAGCACATTTATGAAGCGCTTTCCAGATTTCAAAATATCCTAATTTGTATTGTGTGTCATGACATATGGCCTTAAAATATGATGATATTATCTTAAGTATCTGCAGCTCAAACAAGTCCAGCATACACCAGCATTCAGCCAAGCGAAAACTTTGTGGGGCACTGAGCTAAATGTCAACATCAACATGCTCATATATAATAATAATGTGAACATGCAGATATTTAGCAGAAATGATGTGTACCATTGTCACAATCGTGCAATTGTATTGTTTAAGCATGCTTTCATTTGCTAATTAGTAACACAAAGTACTGCTTTGGCCGATGTAAATGTCCATTTTAAAGGAATTTGGTTAGAATCCAAAGTATTATTGATGTTGGTGCTAGATGAATAAACAGTTTATGACCAAAATAATTCATTCTCATTTAAACGTGAAATTTAATTCAACTGTTAGTTGTTCCAAACTCAGCTGTCAGGAGCACATTTGATATGCACCCTAAAAAATACAATACGGACTGTGGACATAAAGAGGACTACTTTTGGACGACTGCTCTACTGCTCGCATTTGGCAAATCAGTTCTTTTATGGAGGAGAACACATCACACGATACGTAATCACAAAAGAAATAATGTCATCATGTAGCAGTTTTATCTCCCATCTCACATATATAGCGACACGAGTCCAACTTGTGATCATGCATTAGTCTGAGTGCATCTGCTGATGAGTGTCAGCTAATCTGCTGTCCAGGTCAGACAGACCTTGAGTGGCTAATGTGTGATATCTGGCAGAGTGATGGGCTTGTGCAGTTTGTGTGTGTCTGTGTGTAATTTTCCTCTCTGGATGTTCTTCCATTGTAGCTGCACAGAGTGTGGACTTTTTGTGTCTTTGAGGACAGGTCCTTCAGGATCACCAAAGCACTCTTGGTCAGAGTGAAGCGCGTCCTTCAGGGTGTTCAGGCTTTAAAATCACAACTAAAAACAAACCTTAAATGCCAACTTTGCAAGATGAAAAGAAGATTAATCAGGAAAAACGTGCCCTATGTACTAGGGGAGGAAAATATCTGTTTCTTAAGCTGCTGAATGCCCCACTATGTTCAGTTGCTAGTTGCTCAAGTTGTCTGTCTGCTGTTAGGTGCTAGGTAGTTAACAGTGGGTTTAAAACATCCCTTTTTGATTAAAATAGCTGCCTGCTGCATTTAAATAGATGGTATGAGGGTAAACAAAAACCGATGTGTGCTGGAAACTGCAGGCGGGTGCTAACTCTCTCTAGGCTGATGATTATGAGCAACCCCTCTCACATATATCAGTCATGTGAATGACTTGGTAATAACACGATACTGATTAGGTCTGTTTTATTTTACCATGGATAACAAAATCCTAAGGAGAGCTCCTCAGTGGTGGTCCTGTTCAAAAGCTCAGGAACATGCGAGCATCTTCACTTGATGGTGCTTCGTTAAGGGTCCCATATTGTTGTTTTCATTATAAAGGTGCTAGGTACTGTGAACATATCAAAATGTCCACGCAACAAAGAAATGCATGAAGCCAGTCTCCAGAAATTGTGCCTCTTAATGAGCCATCAGGACTTCTGTAGCTGCCCTCACTTGAGGAATCACAAAGTGGGCGATGCATTAATCTAAATTCCATTTGGGGTGTTTTCATCATCACCCGCCATAAAAAAGTTAGTGATCTGGACATTATTGAAGCAGTGGAGGGTCACTCCTACACAGAGATAACTGTGCCAGTTCACATGCTAGGCCACAGGTCTATGCATAGAGCTTCAATATCATTACTGTAGAGCCCGAGGGACATCAACAGACAAGATACAAGGCTGGAGACAGGGAGGAGGACTCGAGACAGCAGAACAGGTCGAGGTTTACATTAGAAGATGAGAGAAGATGGAGGTTACTGGATGTACAAAAAGTATGACAGAGAAACAGGGAGGGGAGGTGATAATGAAATAAGGCAATCACTAGTAGGATCAGCCAAAGCTCGCAGAGCAGCAGGCACAGGCCTGAAAGTAAATTGAGTTCAAAGTGGAGAGAAAACTGGTCAAAATTAGTCCCAACAAAGGGACTGTAGAGGCAGTGTAATTAGGAATGGATTCCAGGTAATAACTCTCTGTGAGCAAGAATTGGGGGGGGCTAATGGCATTTATTGGCGGCTGGCTCGCCAAGCCTGGAACGCTCGTCTAGTAACAAACAAAGCTCCGAGAGATGTGGTCACAGTTGTCATAGAGACGAGGCACATGTTAAAGTTTTTTTTTTTTAAATATTTTTTTTACATTTTCCATTCGCAGGTAGCAGGTCATTAACTATGCCTCCTGCGTGCCCTCGCTGCATTTAGAAGCATATGACGTACATTACGACTTCATCAGCCGCTTTATTTTATTTATCTCCTCAATAGTTCATGATGAACCTAGTTGAGACAGATTGTGTTGCAGACCTTTGCGATGACGTTAAATTCAAATAACACTTTTGTTGACCACAATTACACACACACGCATACTTACATGAGTGCCAGGCCGAGGTAGTTGGCAGTGCTGCCCCAGTACATCGGGTTTTCTATGATGCTGAAGGGAAAGCTTGTCACCTTCTCATCCATCAGAATGCCAAAGTAATCACCTGGGACACACACAGACAGAGTGGGTTCATTCTCTAGCAGGTCGAGATGACAGAACTCTGTTTGGCATAAACACTGCACTTCACAACTAAATGTCTGACAATTTCTAAACCCCCTTTTTCTGTTCAGTGTGACACAAGACGGTGGGAGGGTGTAACGGCTGCAAATTCTCCCCCATGCACCAGTTAACAACCAGTTTAGGTTGCCGCTTCAACGCTGTTGCCATGGGTTCCCGCTGTGTTTTTCGACCTTGATGTCTCGCTGCAAACTCAGACCAGAGAGATTTCAGTCCACTTGTCACGATACAATCATTTTTCACAAGTTTCTGGCAAACAGCGGTCAGACTGACGATGCAGTGTCAAGGAACAGGGACTCCTGGCTCCACACGGCCTTGTTACTGCAGCGCTGTCTGCCTGCCGCACCGTCACCTGGCTGTTACTGATGTCAACAGTGTTACAGCACCGATGTGACCTCATGGGAAAACTCCGGAGTTGAAGTTTGATCATTGCACCAACGCAAAATAGAAACAGAAATGGTGATGACACGTACATTTGTCAGTTTTTCAGGAGAGGGTCGAAAGGTTTTCTAGTTTCTAGACATGTTGCAACAGTGTCAAAGGTTTAAACCCCTGGGTCTCTGTTGCTCATGGCAGCAGTTTGAGATTAATGCAAAACGTATTCTATAGTTTTTGGGGATGCTTATAACAAAGCGCTGGATGTCAAACAGGGTTGTGTGGCTACTTATGTACAGGTGGTTTTTAGCTAATAAAAAATCGGGGGCAGCTGAACTATTGTAGGACAACGCTCACTGTAACCTGAGCACTTACTGTTGTTTGCTATGTAATAAGTTCCCTCTGTATTGTGCCCACCCACACACACACACACACACACACACACACACACACACACACACACACACACACACACACACACACACACACACACACACACACACACACGGACCGAGCTCCCGGTGGGTATGAATGACCTGTTGAATTACACATGTGGTGCTGCTGACCCTATTTCTCTGTTAATGTCCAAGTTACATAACAATAATCGCTATACGATAATTTAGGGGCTCCAAGTGGGGCAGGACAGAGATTATATAAACAAATATGTTTGGTTTTGAATAGAAAAGCAGCTTTAATCGGCCTTCGGAACAATATGGTAACCTCATTTTTGACCTCCAAAGAAACTAATGGCAAGACATTCAAAGTTAAAGAGCCAAGCAAAGCATTTTCCTGTGTGTTCCTGCGTCACTGTTTCATTGTAGTTATGAAAAAGTCCAGCCCGGATTGTAACCTGTAGGAGTAATGATAACAGAGGTTAGAGAAGTAGGTCTGTGATCAATGTTTGAATCCTGGACCAGCTGTCTGAAATGTTTAACACTCTGTGTGTAATTTGATTGTGTGTAGATCTTTGTTTCGACCCCTGGGCCATCATTTTGAATCACTGGGTCACAGTGACTCAAGGGGCCTAATACAGAGATAATAAGATGCATTAAATCACAACACACAGCCAAAGGCTATCACCTCTAGTATGTGTCTGTGAATGTTGCTGGTGAAAGGATGGAAAGGAAACACAGTGAAGGTAGATTGTGGTGAGACATAAAAATCAAACGTGGTCATGAGGTCCTAAAGCATGATGGATGAAACTGTATGCTAATGAGCTGGCCAATCTCTATGATAACTTGTTACCCATGACCATGTGTGGCATGATATAAACTTCTGCAAAGTGCACAAATACATAGTAAATTGACTTGACAAGCTGGTATTAAAAACAGTTCCAAGGCCTGACATAAGTTTTATGTTTCACATAATGAGAATTGTTTCAATTGTTATTGTAGTAGTGGGGCTTATGAAGGTTGTCCTTGGCCATGACTTTATTTAAATGAAATGTTTGAGAGCATTGATGATTTTTTTTTTTTTTTTAATTTTTCAGTATATTTCCAGCACAGGGTTGATATTTTAGCCGGGCACAGGAGGAAAACTTGCGGTATCCAAGAAGGAAGGGGTTTGTCCTCTTATACCGTGACATCCTGAAATATTTTCTATGATGGTTTATTGGAACTGTGAAAACCTCATCCGATTCAATCCTACTGGTCATCCTGATGTTTATACAGCTGTTTGACAGAGAGTCCCAGTGGGGTATACTAAAGTGACGCTGCATTCTCGTAAATCACAGGGCAGCAACAGCTCGTCCTCAACTAGTCTCTGGTGCTTCTAATCAGTCACAATGTTATCTTTGAAGGAAAAAAATGTTGTTTATGTTTCAGCTTTATAGACTCTCAGGGTACTTGCTCTACATGCCGGCAATGTCCCTGGTCTGCTCGATCTGCATAAAAATTAGAGTACGCACACAAACACCCTCTTGCCAACTCGTGCCACCAGCTGAAGCTCCCGCTGCCTCCCCTCTGCTGTCACAGTTGGCGACTGGTGAAGACAGAGCGATGGACTGAAGCATTTCAGTACAGTGATAGGCAAAGATGGTGCAGAACTGAGACAGAAAGTCTAGGTCTTGGAGATGACTCACTGAAATGACTGACCTAGAAACTAGAAACCAGAGCTTGCCAACTGGTCATAATGGCGGTGTCACACTCGTCTTGGCTTGAATCGGTGCCTACATGTGTTCAGCAATGCAACAACGGAAAACATGTTTGTCAGAGAGGCAGATGCGAGGACATTTGTGTGTCACAAAGGCAGGGACAGGACAAGTGCTGGCAATGCATAGAAATGAGCGTGGCTGTTTAAACTTGGCAGCAAATGAGTTCACGTGTCTTCAGGCACTTGTATGTCCTCGATAGAATACAGCACGTGTGGGCTTGTCTTTTCCCTTGTTTCCCCAAGAACAACCAGAACTGTTCTCGCATGGATCAAAATGATTGGTTCATGTAATAGCCCATCCAACTCACTACGAAGCTTTCTGAGGATTATACGTTTTCAGCGTATTTGAAAGAAGTCGTCTGTTGATTTCGTGTTGGGGGACTTCCAGAAGACAGTTTACAAAAGAAAAATCGAAGCAGTGGATCCAAAGATATACTAACGTCAAATACACACAATACGGATCAAACCTTCGATGACACTGAGTTGTTTGTACCTACCTAGGAATGTCCCAGTGAATCCTAGAGCCAGGAAGCTGCTGACCACCAGCACAGTGCCCAGCACAATGAGAGCCACGCCAGTGTAAAAGACATCTGCCCTGTCCATCACCTCCCACCTGGCCTGGGCCTTCATTGCCACCGTCATACTGCAGGGGGGGAAAAATGAATCTAAGTCAGTCCTTTATTCAGCTAGTGTACTGTCCAGTATTGATGTTAAGTGCAAACTGCATTTATGTAAGCATGCAGGAGACCTTAGGTTGAGGTCAAGTGGTAAGGAATAGGAAGAGAGATAAAAAGCGGCAAATAAAGAAATGCAGACGTACAAAGGTAGTCAAGGCTGGAGAAGTTAATTGGACACTGAATTCCAAAAGGGAACAGCTATGTTAACCCACATTCATCAGACTGATTCAAAGCTCATATTAAGACACACTGACATACATCACAAAAAAAAAAAACAGCCCTTTTGCTTTGCGCCAGACAGTGTGCGACTGAATTTAATCTAACATTTGTGAAAAAGAATTGCTTCACACAAATTTGCAGCTGCAGTTTAAAGTTGAATGTTTTGTGGGAGGAATTGTGTTAATTGGTCAAATGAAAATTTCAAAGCTTCTTTTTCTCTTCATCACAACATTTTAATGCAATACTTTACATAGTTAATCACATCAAACTGCAATATATACAGAAAAAAAAACAGTGAAATGTTTCATTGAGATCAGTGCATCCATCTAGACTGAGTTAAATCCACTTTGGACGTAAGTCACATATGTCTTCGACTATGTGTTTATTGTAATAAACTTCTTGTTGCAACCACAACCGCATCCTTCTGTACACTGTAACACTGACAAACCAATGTCAGGGACTTCGCTGAACATCAGTGGCCCTAGGAGTTGCGATGTTGCCTGCTCCGTTGGCGCTACACTGCCCTGATAGGCGGCTCTTTGGCAGATGGACTGTGGTGAATGAGTAGCTTAGGCTATCCATGAGACAAATCACTCTGATTAGCTGTTATCTTAGTCAGTAAGAGAAGTGGAAACAGAAAAGGGAACTGTAGTTTGAGCCTTTCGCTGTATCATCCATGATTTCACCCATTTAGTGTGGTTTCTACTCATTTTTGGCCTCCACTTCTTCGCCAGCGCCATTTGCAACTTTTATCAGACATATACTTGAGGAGAAGTGGCTTTCTTCAACTACATGCTGGTGCAGAATGTATGAGCTAGTTGGACATCGCGATAAGTGTTTATGATTTCTTAACATGCAGCTTTTCGAGTTGAGACACAGGTGACTCAACAGTTAAGATTTGTCCTTGAATATTTGTTTGGCGTTTCTGGACGATTACACAATCAGAGATGCTGATGGTAGCATGCTGACATATTCATCATGACAATTACAGATTCAAAATTCTAACAATTAGATTAGGAGGTTAGATGTTACCATGTTGACGATGATTAGCATGCTATCATTTGCCTGGAAGATTCAGGTACATTCCCATGCAGAGGAGGAAGAGCGAAGATAAAGAAAACTTCATCAGCAATAAGCTTGTTCGGGATCAAAAAATGTATTTTCTGCTTGTGTCTTGATAAACGTAAGAAAGGATGGCTGTCTTCATTAAGAAAAGCTGATGATGTCACCAAACTGATGGCTGCTGTCTGCTCAGCAGTGAATGAAATTGCCCCTCTGTGTTGTTCATGTTTCAGCCCATTAAGTTGCATTTACATCACTGCTGACTGTTTCCCACAGCACACGGTTTATTACTGAGAACCTTAAATTTGGACAAGTCAAGGTATCACAAGTCAAGGGATCACTAAAGTCAGCAGGACTCCTCTGCAGACAATGAATGTCACTTCAAAATGTAGTGGCAATCCATCCAACAGTTGTCGAGATATTCCAATCTGGATCAAAGTGGTGGAGTGACACAGTGCAAGATGGTATGGCATATGAGAGTATTTCTAAGTGCTGTATCGTAGGCAACTGGCTCTTAGAATCTCCATGACCTGGATGACTGAGAACCTTCATCAGCAGTATGAGAGCGAGGCAAAAAACTTACGTCAGCGAGGCAGATACTTCATGTGTTAATGATGGGTAAGGGAGAGATAATGTCCCACACATGTCACACAGACTAAAAAATGCCTGATAACATCATGATGTCAATACCGATGTGAAAAGGAAATCAGAATGGACCCCTTGTGTCACGGAACGAGGGCTGGTACTGCAACTGTTTTAGATATTCAAATTGCGATCTATTTTCAAACCACCGGTGATGCGCCACCGGAGTGGAATGACTAACCGACTCCCGAGATATCACCAAGACGGTAATACATGTACGGGACATCCGGCGGGGTGATCACTGAAGACTTACTTTTAAAATGTTCAAGTCATTCCACATTGATGTTAATTAAAATAATTCAAGAGCATGGAGTCACATTTTCATTTTGTTCTTGAGGGTCACCAGGAGGATTTCACGCATTCTTTTACTCACTCATTCCGTCCACCTTTGTTTTGTGATTTCTTCCGAGCCAACGTCAACAGCATTTTTTTCAGTCTGAAGTGTGACACCTGCAGCTGGGGGTTACACTGCAAACAACAAACAGCTGCCTCTTCTCTTGCAAACTCTCCCACAGTCTCTTTGAATACACAGACTGTGTGTGTGAGTGCCGACAGAAAGAGACCGCTTGTTAGGGAGAGTGCTGTTTAACCCTCGCTGACGTCACACTCAGCGGTCGGCGCTGACAGATGATTTGAGGGTCCTGTGGTCATACAGCAAAAGCATTTAAGTCCTGTAACCGTGTTGTCCTTCGATGTTTGAGTGGAGAGTTCTCTGAAAGGTTGAGTGCCTGCTTTTGAAGGTTTTGTGATGTCATGGGAGGTGAATCAAAGGGGGCGACAAGGAACTACTCCTAAGGATCTTCAATTCAAAAGGTAGCTTGTGTTTGGGATGGAGCATATTCACCGAACAGACATTGCATTGTTCGTATTGTGTTCCCGTCGTCCATCTTTCGTCCATTTAAAGTACATGTCACAGTCATGCGTGCGCCAGTCATCTGGCGGTTATTATTCCCTCTTCTGGTCTCCTCTCCCTCTTCACTACTCCGCTCTGATCACTCAAAGTGGCCTTTCACGCACAGAAATGCTGGCTGTATAAACAAGGCTGGCTGCATCAGGGATAGAAAAAAAATGTGAGGAGAGCGAGAGTATGCAGGTTTTGTTGCTGGGAGACCAGTGCCACTCCACTGATGGATGCTGCCCGTCCCTTTGTTTTAGTGCATTCCACGTCGTTTGAACCTACTGCGTATGCAAACATGTACAGATAAGAGACATATGAGGAATTCTGGTGAAAAAAAAGAGTTTCCTTACCCACCGCTTTTAGCGTGTAAGAAAGGAAACAGGCAAGACAGGCTTGTACCGGTGTTATGATCATGACAACCAAGACAAAATAAAAATCCACCCTCCAAAAATTGTGTTTTGCATCATAGTGTCAGGTCGGCACACCTGCAGTTCAATGATGAAAACAAACATGCGTAATCAATGGCAGTTTTCCCAAATCACTGCAACAGGAAAACACATAGATTTTCCACAGCACCAGCGCTGCTGTTATGCAAACCACCTCCAGTAACGAATCCACAGCTCTACATGGGCTTCCCTTCCTTCGACCAAATTTGGATTCTCTGGCTCCAGTTTATGACAAGATGGCAGTGAGAGCAAGATCTCATATCCAGGCTTCTAAATGTCTTTTCAGATGCTTAATCCATGCCCCTTATCATCTTGCTTCTCACATTCTTGTACAAACAGTGGAATCAATTGTCCAGAAGACAAAAACATTGCATTGCAGTGAAGAGAGGATGCATCGAGATATAAAATCTAGAAATGCTAAATATTTGTTTTTGGATAAGTTAATGCTTCATAATGCAAGAATGTCAGATCATTTTCATCGCAATTCACCAGTTCAATCCCACTTTGTTGCTCCAACAATAAAAGTGTCTCAGTCTCACAAATTGAGATTAATTTATTTGCCCAAATAATTTTAAAATTCTAAAATGACACACGCTTCAAATATATCAGTTATATTGAACACCTTATTTTGGTCATCCGACCTTGGAACGACAGCCTGCCTGATGAGGCTCAGCCAAGTCAGCAAGATATAGTGTTAGCAGTTAACATTTTTGCAAACCACAGATATGTCCAAGGTTGACACATCTATCACATATCGTGCCATGTTCACATTATCTGCTTATTATTTAGGATGTGAAGGGGAGGGAAATGGCGCTATTAAGGCTGCCAGCAGTTCGAGTCTGTGGGGACATTTCCAGCTGTTTTAGTGGCGACAACAAATGGTTATATTAACGAGAAGTTGGACCATCTCCATCCGTTTATGCGGTGACCAAAACAGGCATTTTCTTCCCAACCATAATGTTTTCCTAACTCTAACAATGTGTTTTTTGTGTCAAAACCGAAGTTTAGTGTTAGAGAAATAGAGAACGCAACCTGAATAAATAAAAGTAGCAACATGACGTGTAACAATGTTACGTTTGATCTGTGGTTTTGCAGAAACATATCTAGCCAACGTTTATTCTGGTGAATGGGTTGTGAAGATTTGATGGTATTCAAACATGGTATTCAATAAAGCTGGATAATCATGATGATAAAAGTCAAGTTGAGGGTGCTCTGGTAACTCACTTAGTTGAGTGTTTGCCCCCGGTACTGAGGTTGAGAATGGATGTCCGAGGCCACTCTGTGACTAGGGTGTTATGGTCAACTGAATCCTTCTGGAAATGTTCTGCTCAAAGAGTTCCTGGCGTTGCAGCTTATAATCGAACGCACACTGTGCATGCGTTAACACACCTGTGTGTGCGGTGCTCTACACAAACATGTCTCCAAAATGAAAACTAGATTTGGGGGTTAATAAGAGAAAACTAGGTTACGGGGTCTGTGCTGTGAGTATTATGGCGTCCTCCCTTTGTCAAAGGAAGCAGGAAGTGTAATGTGATGTTCCACCAAGCCAGACACAAAGGACGACCACTGGGCTGTCTGTTAAGTAAGGTGTAGGGGATACTGCTGGGATGTGGATTGGAAAAGAGATGGGAAAGGGGGTCTGGGGAGATGTAGGTTGGGAGGTTAGCGGGTACGCGGGACTAAATGACTAAATCACAACTGATGACGTATCGACTGAATTGAGCAGCTTCTAGAAATGGACGATGGTTTTACATGGTACGGAAGTCACTTCTGCGAAGCCATACACATGTGATCTTTGTACCTTTAAGAACAGAGACAGCAGTAGGAGGAGGAGGAGGAGGAGGAAGAGGAGGATGAAGTATACAAGGGTCGGGGAGAGAAGTGTGGGAGTCAGACAAAGTCCCTTTCAAACTGTGCGGCTTTTACAGCAGAGGTCTTAATAACAAGTCTTGTAGCAAATCGTTACGCCCGTGCGCTTTATTCCTTCTCCCATTTCAAAGATAATAAATGTGACCAAGGTTAACACGTGAGAGGTGGGCTTGGCTTCACCTCCAAACAGAAGGATTTACAAGCCAGTGGAGTCACGGTCTGTTAGCTCTGTCATGGTCAAGTACCTAAACACATACACCCACCATCCCCTCTGACATTTCAAACCAAAACATAGCTGAAATGCAGCAAAAATCTTGATTTACACTGTCGGCCGATGCAGCAGTTTTCAACAACCATACTGTTACGCCAATCACAGTTCATGGGCATTTCTTCTTTGGACGATCTGACCTGAAATGACCTTTATTAGTACTGATGCACTGGTAGGACACAAAATAAAAAAATGTCATCACCAACTCGTGCAGGATTTGAGGCACATCATATTTGATTCTTCGTCATGTCTTTCCACGCAGTTACATATTTTACAAAAAATGACATGACATGCATTCTCGTGGCACCATGCCTTTCAGATTTAAGAATAACCATCACTTTCACTTCAGACCAGAAGAAACAGGTATGACACAGAAGCAAATCTCTTCAAATATCCCTTAATAATTTTGACTAGTGTATCATAAGAATCAGGGGACCTTATTTATTCCTTTGAGAACAGCTATTTTATTCAGTGATGGAAAAAATAAGAGTTCTGAGGTGGTACTATTACCTCACAATGTTTTAAATAAAATATTTCTGAGTTTAAACTTCTTCTCCTAAACTACATAGTCCCCCTTTAATAAGTAGTCCAAACACTACCCCATCTGAGAATAAAACATGAAATGATTTCTACTATTTGTCAGCCTAAATATAGGTTTTGGTCTATTCTTTATTTAGCTTTTAACACCCTCTCAGCGTGAACACAAAAGCAGTGTAAGTGTGACATTTTCACACGTATTACTTCTAAATGTGTAAATCCCAATCCTCCCATCTCACCTGGCTTCCTGCCAACAGGAGCGAACAGCAAATTAACACTCTGACTTAATTAAAAAAAATGGGCTTGTTAAAGCCCCCGAAGCGCTCCCTTAAGGTTTGTTATTGAGAGTAATCAGTGGAGAGCATCACTGCAGTGTACTTGACAGATAAAAATACACAGGCCGTATCCTTGGCATGTCCGTCAAACAGTTGATACTTCTGTGTTGGAGCTATGATTAGACTGTCAGTCCGCTAATCTGCATGTCGGCGTATGAGTGAGTCCATTAGACCGACAAACAAGCAGCACAACAATGAATCCATAAGGTAATTAGTCTGCTGGGCAATCAGTCTGTTAGCTGGGATTGGGAGAGCTGAAATGACACACACACACACACACACACACAAAAAAAAACCTCCCCAACTCGCTCATTATACTAGTCCAGCTTACTTGATGTGTTTATTACTAAAACAGTGGCTATAACTGACGAGGAGTAGCCTCTCAAATCCGTTCCTCCTCTGGATCAGCACATGATTTGTCAGCTCTCAGAAGCAAGGCACTGTTCTTACTTTCTTTTTTATTTTCTTTTTTGTTGGAGTTATGCAACGAGTTGACTACAAAACAGCCATATCTGTTTTCTGATGATATTAAGCAACAATTCAACCCAAAATACAGCGTTTCTCCCTCTCTTTTTGAAAACTTGCCTCGAAGTTAGAGCTGTGATGACGTCCGTTGTTTGAGTTTCATCATTGTGTGAAATTGTTTTTTAAAATGTTTTTAATGCCTGAGGAGCTTTTCTTTCCAAACAACAAATGGGCCAGGGAGTGATTTGTAAGCTGTAAACATCAGCTTGTAGAGGAGTTATTGTTAGTCGGTGAGAAACCATATCAACCCTCCGGACATTAAGTCGTTTTCGCTCTGTGGGGCGGTCACAATGTCATTTATTGCTCCCTTTCAACTGATAAATCATGCTGGTTGTATTTTATTAGGGCTGCACAGTTTTTCAGAAATAGCCTAAGACTGACTGTTTAATAAAGATGTTTTTTTCCCCTCAGGTATGTGACCCCCAAAGACCCCATCTTTACTTTTCTCTCCATTGCATTAAGCAAAGCAGCAGCCCTTTGTCTGATCTGATCTTTAATTAACAGCTTATCAAACTGCCACTGTGCAGCACCGCGGACACTGCGATCATGAACTATGTGGCCCTTCCGTATGTAAGAGTAGAGCGTTGTTCCACCACGGTGCATAACAGTAAAAATGTGTTGGCCTCCGTGACGACACTGCGTAGCCATCTGAAAACGCAATGGTTGCTCGGTGACGCAGGAAGCACACGAAAAACATGCTCCTTCAGATGGATTTTCTTGTCATGTAATTAAACTGCTTCCTGTCACACGCGATTTGGATTTAATTGCACAGATATGAATTTGTGCGAGGAGTCAGTGCGACATACCTAATAGAAAAATAATGCATGAATACAGCGTGACTCACTCTGGAAATGCTGTTCGGAAAGAATGTGAATTAACGGCCTATAATGATCAGTGACATATTTTGTAATTGTTCACTTGTAAACACGAATATGAAAATATGTTGTTTTTTGTCATCGGCTGTCTTGTAGCTGTCCTGTTGTCAGTTCCACATAAAAGAAAAGATTTTATGTAATGATTTCTTAGTGTATGTTCAACAAGGGAACAAAACAAAAATACCATTTACCTTGGTCTACTTACTTTTGCATCATCAGAAGTGTATAAAACAAGCAAGAGTGACGTCCGGGGAGCTAAATTGAGCCTGTCTAGATGGAAACTCTGAATATAAAGAAAGAGTCTGTTCTTAAACAGATGTGACAGTCCCTGTAGGTTTGAACTGTCTCTAAGTGTGATTCGGACAGGGCGACCTGTCCAGGGTCAACAACTTCTCATTCCCAACTTGTCTAAAATGACATCTTGATCAGTGGTCTTCAACGGGCGTTATCCAACAATTTCTAGCAGTTTGTGTGGATGAATCACTTTTTATTGGACATTTGTGAGGAGATTGTAACGTGACATGAAAAATGATATCTTGCCCGTCTCTCTCAGATGCCTATGCAAGCCTGTGGACTATTTCTTACAAAAAACAGAAATTGATTAAAGTTATTTAATGCTGCTGGACTGTTTTCTTTGTGAAGAACTCGGTCGGTCTTAGTGCCTCCCTCTGCTCCTTTAACAGAGAGCGATGGTAGCTAAACGTTAGTTTCAGATGGAGTCCGCTAACATGAACTAACTAGCGCAGCGCAGAAGTTCCACAGAGGCCCCTTCAAGCTTTAAACCACGATGCTCCACCTACCCCTCTGCAGTTGATCATAAACAGTGGGCTGAGAGGGGAGAAATATGTCTTTCATGGGAAAAATATGAGTGACATTACCTGCAGGAATCCCCCAGCAGCATGGGTAATCTCTACATTAATAAGATAAAATCATCTGATAAAGGTAATTGATTATTTCAAACTCCTTGTTTTCCTCTGAGAGTTTATGAGTTTATGACTGTTGATTAAATGAGCCATGATATTTGTTACAGTACCTTACCGTGTTCATGGAAATGTTAAAAAATAACTGAAAGCAGCCTCTGAAATCATTAAATCAGAGTGAATGAATGGTATGAACTCACCTGTGTAGGCGCATCTAATGCGTCCTTAAAATGGCAGCGACTGCACTTTTGACTTTAGCTCAGCTTTTTGTTGGTCTATTGCACTGTTGCTTTCTGCTGCCTCAAGATAGCAATCCACCATCAGCGCACTTGACCACACCTGAGACAAACATGCCCAGAGGCGCGAGAACATTTGCTATTTACACAACACGGGCGCTGGGTATGAAACGACCTGGTACAAATAAAACATAATGGTTCCTTTAACATTAAGGCTTAAAGCTATGCATTACTAAGGCTGTGGGTGCATTTGAACGGCAGCTACATGCTACCTGTCTAACTGGCTTCCAAGCTAGCTGTCAGCAACCCAGCTTTGTTCGGCTTGCCTCTGCTTCACCACACTGCACCTCTTGGCCCGTTTTTGGGTTAAGCCCAGAGTTTAGCAAAAGTCGGTCACTGCCAAGGTGGTGACGGCCAGAGCCACCCCATTGAGCGTCCTCAGAAACCTATGGGTGTTATCATGGAGACTACATCCACGTTTTGTACAATTTTAGAGTACGTCCCATGACGACCAAACAGGCCTTTATGTGTAAAATAGTGGGGCTCTGCTTTAATAAGACACAAATTAGAGGCACGTGCAAGCATGTGCTTTTATACTTGCCAGAAAACCAGCAAAATGACATAAAATTATTTTACATTTCCCTCTAGTCACTGGAATCTCTTGGTTATTACTGCGTAACGGTGCAACTAAAAACATGTCACGTGTTACAGGTTATTTTTCAAGAGTTACTCTAATATGATTACGGCTTAAGGACAGAACTAGCCATTATTCACTTCATTCATATCTCCCGTTCCTCGGAGTGAATAAACTGTAAAGTCACAACTATTTTTAGGATCTCGGGTTGCACTGTGTGTTGATAAATATTCTCCTCAGAAGAGAAAGCTGGCAAGACAATTTATCGCTTCGACGCAGCTTGTTCCAACCGCGTTGTTGCCTGGTAACAGACATCCTTTGGGAGCTTGCTGGCATACTGTATATGTGTGGTTTCGTTGCGGGGTGCGTTGTCACCATTTTGATCCATGGTGGGAGGTGTGGGAGCTTGTATTTCCACTGGGTACTGCATGATAGCAGGCGGGGGGGGGGACACTGGCACAAACAGAACCGTAGGCACAGATTAGGACGGGAGAAAGGAAGGACAAACGGACACAGGAGTGGAAGAACGATGAAGAAGCATAAGAATAAGGGATATTTTTTTTAAAAAAAGAAGGATGCAAGTTAAAAACAGTCAGTCTTCTTAGAAACTGAACGGAACGATCAAAGGATTATCATAGACGTTCGGTTTGGTAGGAACAAACAAAGAAAAAAAATACGTGTTAATGAGTGAACAGTTATATAAGACAGGCCTTCATTCTGATTTGTAGTCGGTAGGATGGAGTGGTCATAAAATTTGATGGATTTTCTTGACAGCATCTTAAAGGTAGGGGATGCTGTTCTTTTAGAGTATATGAAAGCTAAAGCTCTCTCATTTCATGGTCACTGCAGAAGAGATTTGGCCGATGGTAAAAGTTAAAATAGGCTTAATTAAAGTGAAACTCACGCCAAAATGCAACACTCCCAGTTTGTCCCGAAAACAAAAATACGGTAAATCTTAAAACTGCCTCTTTCGTCGTAAGTATGCTTTTACATGAAGGTTTGACTCATATACATTCACAAAAAAAAGGCCAAAGTTGCATGTTGGCGAGAGTTTCACTTTAAGAAAGTAAAGCAAATTTAAGACATGATGTATCGAGAATAAACTCTAAAATATAAAGTTTGAAAATATCTGTAAATTACTAGCTAGCAGCACAAAGTGTGGGCTTCACCTGTGGCTGCGGTACACGTTGAGCAGAATGATGACAAAGCCCAGGCAGTAACAGGCCAGGTAGGGGCTACCAAAGAGCTTGGACAGTCTCCGTGTGCGGTGCTCCCATCTCGCCACCTGACATAAAACAACAGAAAGGCGGAGGTCTCGTTAATATGTGGAGGTGAACGGTCCGGAAAACAACAACAGTTTTGTGTATGTCAGCATACGGATGAACTGATTAATACTGCTAATCGTTGGGAAACCTAAAATGAGACACAACGACAAAGCATGCCGGAGGTTTTTCTACAGTTTTCTTACAGTTTTCATGCATATCCCACAGGTAAAGGGCAGCAATAGATCTTATGTAAGTGGTGGTCACAGCAGCAATTGCTCAGATGCACTCTGAAAATAGAAAACATTCAGCTCCTACCAGTTACGCAACTTTAAAAGCATTTGACCTGTCTGTCTACACGGTGAACCTGTCTGTCTCTGACATTACTGACAGAGAGGGCTGTTTGATGGACAGACTGTGGGCTAAGGAAGTGCGTAAATGAAACACAGAAAATGCGTTGCCGTGGCAACGTCTGAGTCTTTTTTTTTTGGCCATGTTTTGCTATGAGAGGAAGGATAGAAACACAAAGGGGGAAATCAATAAAGATTCGAGGAAATGAACTTTATACGTTGAGAAAAGAAACTGAGTGGAGAAAGGAACACGACATCTGGACAGACTTATATAAAAATGTGTTGGTCGATGAGCACCCTGTAGAAGTGATGGGAAGGCAGGAATCACACTTAACTCTCCCTTCCCATGTTCCCCAGCACCACACATCCACTGTCTTTTCACCGCAGCCGCTGGCAGCTTCTCCCTGATGTCTCTCTCTCTCTGTCCATGCCAAAAGAAGATGACTGCTATGTAATTAAAGTCAAATCACTTGAGCACTTATGTGACTCAGACTTGAGTGAACAAGAGGTTGATTATATTAAGGTCTGCTCTGCAGGACAGTAGCAAACAGCAAGCCAGAGAGAGGAAAAGAATGGTACCAACGGAGGGATTCATGGTTTGCATTTTCCTGCCAGGTAACACGTTTGTGAATGCAGAGATGAAAAGATGACAAAGCGCATTTCAATGTTTATATGCAGTATAAATGTGAGACATCATGTAAGAGCATGCCTAGTTGGTATTTTGTCAGCCAACACTGGCTCACCTTTCTGTTCTCACTCTTTAAAACAGAATACAGTGTTCTAGTCAAACAAGATATCGAGCTAACATTAGCTACTGGTATTTGCACAAATACAAAATTCACCTTTCTGCTGTCATCTTTGTATTCTACTATCCCAATCTATAAAGATGTCAAGCTAACTTCAATAACTGCTGGCCTAACAGTGAATTTACCTTCTGTTGGCACGTTTTCTCTTGCATCCCATCTTCAGTTCTAACAAGATATTAAGCATCAACTGATTTTATTTGGACAGCTAAGACTAAATTTGCCTTTCAGCGGGCACATTTCTCCTAAATCCAGTCTTCAAGTCTAACATATCGAGCTAGCATTAGCCCTATTTTGGCTTATTTGGCTCTTTTTCTTGTAAATGTAGTTATGTGGTCTATCAAGAGAGCAAGCTAACATTAGCTGATGCCTATTGGTCTGCTAACATTCATTGAATCTTCACGTTAGCATATTTTCAGCTCAAACTATATACTTTTTAGATTCTCCACACATTAGTTAGCTGGCTATGCTACATAACAGTCTCAGTTTATTGACAGAAATGCGGTCACACTTAAGTTTCACTTATGGGGACGCTACTTTTGTGTTAGACAGTCTTGTTATTGGAGTGGGCGGAGAGTGGAGAATAAAGCCATGATATAATAAATAATAAATTCTATATACAATGCTGTCCATTCTTTGCTTTTATAAATATAGAAGAAATGTTTTGGAGGATAAAACAATTTATTCGAACTAAGGGTCAATTCTCAAGTTCTACATACAATTTGTGTCGGTAGGAGAAAAACACTAAGGTCATAAATAACGAGGACTATCTGGCCACTTCACGCGGCAATCTCAAGTTTGGATCCGAGTGAAGGTGAGCTCTCAATCTGCCTATTGTGTTACGACACATTATTGTGTTTCATCTTAAGATCAGTAATCAGTTACTCACTGAGATCACTAAATAACTGCTGAGATACAACAGCACAAGGTAGAGGTTGGACTTTTCACAGGCTAGCCTCTGTTTGGCGTGTTATTTCTATTTTAGAGGCATCTTTAAAAATAAATAATATCCAACCACAACAACAAACAGAAAACACATTTGGCTTCTTATTGTTGCGGTATGCTTGTGGACATGTCTCTTCCGAACACATTTCCAAGTACATCAAACTTTAAAAGACACAGGCTATATCAAAAAAGACATGGCAGCTATGTAATAAGAGAAAATTGTCATAAGAAGAGGAAGTACATCACATAACCATTCAAGTATCCTTTACAAAACCACAATTTAGGCTCCAACTGAACATCTAGATCTATATGAAAGTAGAATAGAGAAAAGGCTTAGAGTTAGATGGAGATTGTTCACATGGAGAGGAGAGAAAATTGCATGCAATATAAAATGTATAACTATATGCCAAGAGATGTATTGTGATCGCTGTCAGTGACGTAGGTGACTAAGCTGTTGGTTCATGTGAGGGTGAACTCTGAAACTTAGTATTGTGTAATCACACATTATTGTGTTTCTCCCTAAGATTCGTGTCAACAGCAAAAATAGGATGACTGGGGCAACCGGGGAGGGATTACAGCATTAACAACCTGTCCAATTACAATGTACTGTATTATAATGCAATGAAAGGGTGATCAAAACTCCATGTGATGCAGACGCTGCTGCGGTAAGAAGCAGAGGAGAAGAAAACACAAATAAGGGTTGTATAAATGTGCAGACAAGCATATATACTGCATGTGTAGAAATACTTAACAGATGTGGGGACATTTGTACCTGATTAAAGAGGCCTGTTTCTAATTAACAAGCTGCTGTAAAAAGACTCACTCTGCACTTGGTATCATGACACATAAGGTTTTCAAATTGACCGAAAGCAAAAGAAGGTTGAAATTGAAGGACAAAGTAGTTTTTGCCTGTTACTTAGACAAAAAATATAATTTTCTAACAGTCGTTGTCAAGTATTTGAATAAGAATCATGTGACGGGTTGGTGGCTGAACATTTAGAATAATCAATCATCATATAATAATCAATTATACTATAATAATATATATTATTATATCATAATAATAATTTTACACATTTTGACAGTGACCAATATTTAGAACTCATAAACTAAGACTTTCATTATGTTTCTCAATATAATGTGTTTGCTTTAGACAGTGACCAGTTCTTTCCTCTTTAACCACATTTTAACCCTGCAATGTGCTCTTAGTTGCTAAATATTTAAAAAATCTTTGGCAGCACTTGACATCATACTGTTATTGCTTTTCTCAATTTTCTCAATAAAAATGATGCACTGGCGTTCATGAATAATGCATGCCTATGTGTGGCAAATGGAATCACACCGGAAATTGTCTTTTTCAAAGAAACTTAATAGTCCATAGTGACAAAATCATTATGTACAAATGTTATTAATAATATAAATCAAAATCTTAAAAGTCTGTTCAGTCCCATATCTGGAATGTTCATATGAATGTGATACACTCAAAATAAGAATGGACATCATACAAATAAAAGCAGAACATTTTATTAATTTTTGAATTATTTTAATATATCTTTGGTCACAGATAATTGATTTAAAACTCCTTTAATTTATAAATCTTTGTGTTAGCTTTTTTGAATTTCACACATTTTTTATATAATTTGATTTGCAGAGACAAATAGATTCAATGAATCTGTTTTCTATTAATCCACCAAACCAGTAGGCTTTAGTCATAAGCAGAGACGGGACTGCAGGCCCCCCCGCAGTCATCCAACGTGATTTACAACCCTCAAGCGGACAACAGAGTACACTAAAAATACTCCGATGTTCTTCAGACAGACTACTGATGCTGTTATCAAATCATCAATAAAGCCATGGAAATAACAGAAGGCAGAGAGAGTACAGACAGTGGCGCCGCTTTGGCAGAACTAGCAGCTCTCCAAGACAAATTAAATCAAGGCTTAGGTAACAGGCTCCTCCTGCGCCCCCATCAGCCCACTTAAATCTGGGATAGGGGGTACATCAATGGGCCTGAAGTCAAGACATCCAAGGAGGAGGGACTTTTGATGTACACTGATAGGAGAACATCCAAGTAGCAAAAATAGGAAAATAAAGCTAAAAGCACCCTCCAATTCATTCTCACCTAGTCAGACCCTCATACACAATGGCAGCAAAACCTCAAGCACAATGTAAGTAATAATACTGTCAGTGCTTTGGAGCATCTTTGTGGTAATTTTCAGCCCCTCTAAGGACAAAATCTCCTGGCTACACCATGCCTCTGTTAGCCTGATTGACAGCTTGGTGTTGATCCATTATGTCAATGTACAGCTGTGTGCAGTGGAGGACAACCTGCACACAGGCGCGAATGCACACACACGCTTACCCAAGTGTATTAATACGAGGGTGTGTGCCGTCCCGGAGTGACGAGCAGAGAGAACAGGAACATCGATGGATCACATGCACACCTGCGGCACCCTGTTTAAATCAGTTCAGACAGGAATGATTGAATATTTAAATATCTGGGGATTTATGGACATTTTGTCAGCGGCAGTGAGGAAAATACTGGGGAGCAATTAGACAAATTAAATTCAGAAAAACACTTAAAAACCTAAGAACAGAACCATGGAAGTTTTAGCCATGCAGTGTATGAGGAGAGTAAAGGTGGAAAACTCCTAAGGCCTGCTGCTGGGGTGGGTCGCCGCTCCCAGTTGATTTTGGGGACATGAAAAAAAAGTCTGTAGAACAGTCCGATTTATAAGGGAGGGGAAATCTTAAATCCTCCTCCCTGTTGCATCGCATTCAGAGATTGACACTTCTCGACTGGCAAGATGGCGGCGAGTGGAAAAAACAACTGGTAAAGTGAGTTGTTCAAAAACCTTCTGTTGTGTCGAGCCTTCTTAGTGTTTTAAAAATAGCCATTTTGATGCTATCATAGTAGTGTCTCTGAAGTTCATTTACTGCATGACTATACATTGTCCCTTTGAAGGAAAAATAAATGAAATAATGAAACTCAATGTGGACTTCACTGGACTGGGAAAATACATAAATTATGTCATTTTACTCCCCATTAACCATGTGTAAGTGTTGCCCTTGAGACATTTCTTTCATGTGAGTTAAAGCCTAATGAGATGAAACCTCTGTTATGGCTGCATCTATTCCACCTCCAGGCCGAGGTAGGAGGTCTAACCTATTATATCTGCCTGATTATATCATCAACAATGATTCAGCCGAAATGCTTACAGGCTCCGAAAAACTCAAAATAAATACATGCAGACGTCATGATTATGGAACCAGCTGCTCTCCCTGTATCGCTGGGGTCATCAGACTGACCTGGACTGAATACAAAACACGTAAAAGGAAAACAGTGTCGAATACTTTCAAACAGAAAATGAAGGAACTGCAGGAGTAGAAAGTCTTACATGGTGGCTTGTTTTGTATCATCAGGTACAGCAACATCTGAGTCACCCTGTGATTTGGCTTCTTGACATTGATCACCTTTCCTCGTGAAAAAGACAGACCAGCATTTCCATTGAAGTATTCTGGGTATATTTGCCCTTGGAACCATACGTAACCCCTGGTAACCATACGGATCTGCTTTGTGTTTCCACTGCGGTCAATAATTGTAGTCGGAGCCAAGCAGCTTCAAGGTAACCACTTTCAGTTTGTGACAAAATCAACTGTACTGATGCTGACTGCTTGGTGAAATGACACTTTTCTGATCTGTTCATGAGGACAGACATCTTTAGATTTTGTAACTACTGAAAGTCTTAAGCCTTATGGGATGGGATGATTTATCGATAGGGCTTAGGGGGGTTGGAACTATAAAGTAGCAGAAAATGGATATACTAAAGTAAACTACCCTTAAAATTGTAGTGAAGTACAGACTTGGGTCAATTTTAGTCACTGTTTATTCAAAATGTTGGCATTTTTGACATTAAGATGGTTGTTTTAACTGGAAATGTATGTCAGTTCAAAATATCAGTTTCCTTGATTACTGCTAATGGACAGTGGTATCGACCCTTTGAAAAGAAATCAGTAGATGTTATTGTACTTTCATATGATTTTATAAACAAGCTATGTGCCACAACTTGAACTCACAGTAAATCACAACACAGTTACGAGTTGAGTTGTGAAATACGAGAGGAAGAGGATTTTTCCTGTACATTTCAATGAATTGGAAAAAAAAGAAGAAGACAATTCCAACATGGCTTTCAATGTGACTCATACACACACGCACACAAACTTGAGCCTACACTGCGTGAGAACAGCTGACGTCAGCTCACCGTTGGAGCCATTCCCACCCTTTATTCTCAGCAATTAGGGTAGTAAATTGAGGACATCGACTGAGAATATTATGTAAAATGAATATGTTGTTGTCTTTTTCTTATCTTCAGATTTGCAAGCTCCTATGACTTGAAGACTATGTCGAACATTTAGGCAATTTCCCCAAAAAATATGTCTTTGTCCTTCATCTTAAGCGCGCAGAAATTCAACGAGCAGAACGGATTCCTGAATGTGAATGGCTTCCAATGCCAACCAATGTGACTCACACAACCACACACGCTTAGCCCACACTGCGTAGGGACTTCTGAGGTCGGATCACCCAGGCAATCAACGTAATTGAGTCAAATGAATAAAAACATGAAACAATGCCGAAAATCTTTGGTTGTTCACTGGAGTCATGAATATCTATACCGCGTACCTGGCTGAACCAAATATATATATGAATTTTATTAATGACTTACTGTTAATCAACTACTGATATCTGTTATCTTTAGTTTAACAGTCTTTTGAGGTCAGGCTGCGTAACACTAAGGGATGTTTTTTATCTGAGGGCAGAAAGACAAAAACATAACACAACTGCCACTGACTGATAAAGTACACTTTAACAAGTTCATATGACTGCAGTATTTGAGAGACATTGCCTACGGACACATCCAGCAGACGCAGCGACAAAAACATTCTTTCATACCAACAGCTTTAAACTCAAGAAAAAATATTAGTTGATCTGCAGTACTACAGTACCTTATCATTCGTGCAAGAACATCACAAACGAAAAACTAGTCTTTACAGTTTCTATAGCACTGTCCATCAGTTTTCCTATCTTGTATAACCCTGCCTTTATGGAATGCTTTTCTAGTGTACTGAACAATCACAGCCCTTTACAACACATGCCAAATTCCCCCATTCACACACGATCATACACTGATGGTGTAGGTTTCCATGCAGGGCGCCTACGTGCGCATCAGGATTGATGTTTCAACACTTACAATATTGAGATGCTAACCCACTCACACACTGACCCACTTGGAGTTCAGTATCATGCCCAAGGTCATTTACAAGGTATTATGCAGAGCCTATGCTGGAACCTACACAAGTGGCCTGCACTATTGTAAGCATTTACACGTGCACTGATGCATCTGTATTGCTGGCAGCAGTGATACAGCGGTGCCCCAGTAAACACACAGATCTCTGTGTATTGTGCCTTAAGGTTAGGCAGAGTGGAGAGGCCGAGTGTCCGTAGGGAGGGTTGCAATTCCAGCTTTCAAGCTTGAATCCAGGACTTGCTTTTGACAAGGTGGCATTTGTCACACTTCAGACATCCGGCCTGTCCACTGTGAGTAGCCAAGAGACACACTCCAGCTCCAGAAAAGCTCCAGAGGAGTGTGACCCAAGAACAGCAACAGCTGAAGAGGTCAGTGTGTTTATTGGGGAAACTGGGGAAGCATGTTAGATTATGGCATATACTATGGGGTAGGCTAAGGTGTAGACATGGGCTACAGCGTGGGTTATGTCATGGGGCATACATCTAAGCAGAGCTTAAACTGTAAGTACCACACTGATTCAAGCACAGATCAAGTTTAAGGGTGAGCTACTTGTTGGTCTTGCCTCCGAGAACCAGCCGAGTGTTTGACTGTCAGACTGCTTAGCCTTTTGTGTCCCATTGACCCTATTTCAAACATGTGTACCAAATAAAATTGTACGTGAGCTCCAATCTAATGTCAATCTAATCATCTAAATGTCTAAAAAATGCATCAAAAAAAGTACTGAAACCAGGTGGGAGATAATTTAAGATGGCTGCCCATTCATTGCTTTCTCTGGCTCAAAAGGCATTTGCAATCATTTTTTGCAATCAATTTTTCCTGGCCTTTGCTGACCATCAGACAACTTCAGCTGCACGTCACTAACCGCCACTATACCAGACGACATGGACAGCATGAGCTGATGAGAACTGTGTTCCCGTAGATGTAGGTCACCGGGCAGCACAAACCAGATGAATCAGACCAACTGCATATGCAGGGAGAAGATCAGATGACGTTGAATATGTTGTTTGCTCTATCAGCTTCATCGCCACATACGGGCAGGTTGAGAAGGCATGCACCGGATGGCAACTAACTGTTCAACGGAGGCTGACCTCAGCCTCTGAGGGCACAGTGAGAGGGTGGATTTTGTTTGAGCAATTACTTATAAAAGCAGAGAAAAAAAGGAACAGTGGTCTGCATCATCTGACTGCAGACGAAGCCAACGAATATGTACACTACTGGATCAAAGGTTTCTTCGCCTCTCCAAAACTAAAAACATAGTGGCAGAAGCGAATAACTAACCAAAACTAACCAACAAAGGGACACAGGAGGAGAAATCAAATGTCAATACAATCTGCCCTGGACAGTTGTCATTTCTGCTGACAGATTTCTGTAAAATCAAAAATTGTTTCAAAAATGACCATGAATTTGGATGGGCAAATCTACCGCTGTTTCCACAAAAAAAACACTGTGCAGAGCTTCATTAGAGAGCCTGACAGCTGTACTGACAGTTAATAGGCTAAGAGGAGCAGCGTTTAGTGAAAGGCAATAGACTGTATCAAAAGGCTGGTGTGATGATCACTCATTCATTTGAACACTGAACCAAAACACTTGACGGGCTCGAGGATGAAGATCAGCCAAAATTCTAACTACAAATTAATGTTCATTTTGTGTTAATTAATGACACTAAATGTTGTCACTTGAGAACTAAAGTTAATCCTGGTTCATAAAAAGGACACACACACGTACACACACACACACACACACACACACACACACACACACACACACACACACACACACCAGCTGAATCCAACCAAACTCTGACACTTTAATGTCTTCAGCTAATAATCATCCTAAATATAACTGCCACTAAGATTGCGGTCTCTTCACAAAGACGATATGATCCCATGTACGCAACACTTGTGCGTCAGACCATAAAAATAATCTGCTGAATGTTTATTGCTGAATTTCATTTTTGCCAGAGCTGTCATGACAACATGTAAACTAATGAGTTTCATCACAACAAAAATATCTACAGTATATCCACATTCCTGAGCATGCATGTGGATTTAGTCCGAATTGTACGTTTCAAGATGATTATACCTTTAATAGTCATTTCCCATATCATTTTTTGCACCTTCATGGAGGAACTCCAAATGTAGGTAGAGTACTTGAAGTATTTCGAGGTGGCGTGAGGATCTTCATTCTCATTATCAAAGCAAAGTTTGCATTTGCATTTCTACTTTTCCCAGCATTTAGAGTTTTTAAGTTTGTAGATGTAACATCGACATCTCATTGTTTTTTCCTCTTTGTTAGCTTTCGATATTCCCTTTTTTTGTGTGTTTTTTCATTTATTTATTTATTTTTATTATTTTCTCTCAGCTGTCCTCTGTAATTTCTCAAGCCATACTGAATTAAATGACACTCACACATTTCCTTCAGCGTCACTCAATCAAGTTCTTTTAATGGGTTTCAACAGTGATGACACATTCAGACGTTACTATTCTGGCCCTTGGCTGTTATCAGCAGCCCCTTCAGGTGAAGCTCTTGCCAAAATGCAACCTATGCTTTTTTTTTGTGAATGTACGAGTCAAACCTTTATGTAAAAGCATAATTACGATGAAGGAGACACTTTTAAGATATAAGATATATATTTTCATTTTCATCGGTTTCTAACTAGACATTAGAGTTTCCAACATCTTACCCAAGCCACTCGGGCTGTACAAGAGAATTACTTTGAAGGTCCACAGAGTATGGCTTGTGCAGCAATCCTTCCGTTACAGTTGCACAGTTAGGTCCCACATCCTCATATCTAATGCTTGACATCATGTCCATGTGATTCCTCCTGAGATGTCAGCCTAAGGCATTTAGATAAGACGACAAAGAACAGGGTGACCACTTTTCTCCCAGCGTGTAAGTGTCAGCGTGACATCTTAGCCCAAGACACGATCTAATCTCCTCCCTGTCGGAGCCGATTTGACTTTGAAACAGTTCTGAATATAACTTCAGAGGCTGAGACAGCAACAACCTGGATCCATCCAGAGAAAGGAGACCATTCAATCTGAACGTGGTACCATCCTCAAACTGTACAGATATCATCTCAGCAAAGACCAACGGTTTCCATCTGGTTTTACCTCTCCAGTCACTGACCCCAGGAATTACTGTACATTCTTGTTGTCCAAGAAACTGATTCACAATGATGAGCGACACAAATTAAATGTACTGTAAAAAAAAAAATGAATTATCTGTGGTCCTAACCTTTCCTTTCAGCATTTCCTTCACTACACTGCACTGAGTATTAGCCTGCCAAGCCCGAGCTGTGCCACACTGGGCAATTTTTTAAGGACCTGTGGTAACATATAAGTTAAATATATAGTGTGGTACCTGCAACATTTTAAATGCCACAGACAGTGCACAAATGTTCCAAAATGTTCCAAGGCTTTGCGCCACTGACCGGCAAACAGACAACGGCGGTTTCCCATTTAGATCCATTTCTGTGGCTAAACGGAGCAACTGTCAGAGTTCTTACACAGAGATACACAAACAATCTTTTGGGCTCGACCGATATTGTAAAATTATTCATTCACAATCATAATAATGTTTTTAAGGAAGAGATTTTGAATTAATTCTGCTACTTTTTTTTAAAGAATATATGTATATTTGTCTTCATAAAAATTCAATTCAATCAAATTCAGTGACTCTTAAGGCCAAGGTAGAAACAATTTATGAATGGTCAAAATCTCAACAGACGACTATAAGGTGCAGAACCAGCCAAAAAAACAAACAAACAAAAAAAAAACTGAAAATTAGAGTGTGAAATAGTTCATGAGCTTGTTTTTCAGTAGGAACAGTGTCACACACACGATAGGGCAGGAATTGATTTATTTGAACCTTTTGAAAGGACAAAGTAGAGGCCCTGCCTTTGTCTGAGATGAAGGGTGTGATTTTCCAAAACACATTTGAAAGCAGCAGCATAACATCAGCAAGCTTGGTGCTAGGAAGTGTTTCTCATTGCAATTCTCTGCACACAAAACAGAGGCTTGTGCAACCAGTTGATAATTAATGGCCACAACATGTAATCATGGCAATAAAGACTGAAAAACATATTATCTATAAAAGCAAGATGAAAATGGGAACCGTGATAAACATCTCAGAAGGTTGTCATGCACAATGGACCCGAACTTCGAGTCTGTAATTACGTTACTGTAGTGTTAGAAACTGAGGCTAAAAATATATACTTATGAGCCTGCCCAACCATTCTGAGAGCAACAAACAGCAGGAGCTGTCTTATATCCTTATAAAAAGAGAGGTCAAGAAAACAAAAGAGCTGGTCCTGATTTTGACATCAAGTTAGTGATATGTCAGATGTGCATCATCAACACCAAAATAATACCTATACTTAAAATAATATTAACATTTTAATTAATAATTTTTATGAACATACTGTACATTTGTTGAAAAACTACATCTTTTATAACAAAAAAAGGACCAAACACACCAGTGGTTAATTTTTCAACACAGTTAAGATTAAATTTGTTAAATCTGTGGGAATGGCTGCGGGTCATTCATTTATCAGAGGTCCCCCGGCTGCAGGTCGAAGTACCCTTATGCAAGATACTAAACCACAAACCCCTCCTCATGTGCAGTTGGCAGATTGCATGGCGGCCACTGCCATCAGTGTATTAATGTGTGTGTGAATTACAGGCTGTGTGCTTTGAGCGGTCAACCGGCTTGTGTGTGCACGCCATGCCAGAATAACTAAATGGCGTGTACCATCGTTAATGTTTTTACACCTGTGCTTTACGTTCAGTTGGAACAGTTTGGTCAATGCCTGGTCAACTGCATAGTGAGATTTTAAAGGAGATTTCGGAAACATCTTCATCACAATGTAAGTATTTCCATGAATAATAGTTAAACTAAATTTGACTCTCTTATCAGCCACATCATATATCATTAGCTATTTTTCACAGCATTCACTTTCTGTCTGGCTGAACATGCTGCTGCTCCCCCCAAGGCATTGGACACAGTCAGTCTTGACGGCCACATCCACGTGATATAGTAAAACATTCACAGGGAAACACTGGCAAATCTCCTCAAAGGAGGGGGAAAAAGTCACTCTGCTCTCTTGTACCTGTCACAGCGGGAGAAATTTCACTTTTATAATTCTTTGGATGTCCACTGGAGTCCAGTGACATCATGCGCCTCCCTGCACACCTTTGTGGGTGTGAGGGGCCTTTCAATAGTGTGTTCACGCTGAGCACTAAGCTTATGTTAGATGCTGTGTAATTTTAGTCAAGTACACAAGGCAGGAGACTCAAATGTGTCACTTGAAAATACTTCAAACTGAAGCACCACTCCCAGGACTTTATGTCTCTATGTTACAGGGGGATAAAGTCATACAGGGGAGGGGGATGGAAACTAGAGTAAGATGACAGATCAGACATGAGTCGGTACAGAAACACACACGGCATCAACACATGCAATACAGACACACACAAAGAGAGACACAGTGATGATATACTTTGATTTTAAATGATGAAATAGCGACCATGTGGAGGAATATAGATCAGTGATGAGTCCATACAATGAGATGCATCATGAGGCCAGTGAAGATTCACACCTCTGGTATCTATCTACAGTATTTGTGGCCATGTAGGATTATTAATGGTAATATGACAATCAAGAGACAGAGAGAGCTGTTTTGGTAGATTCCATTCAGACACAGACGTAGGTAACATGTGATCCAACAGATAACAGTTTCAGTTGCTTGGTAATAGAAGTAGTAGTTTGTTGACAGTATCATACAGTGCACATTCGCTTATCTAAAGTACACAATACTACTGTATAGGTGTTATTAAATGTATTTGTATTTCAGGTTTATTTTAAGTTTCTTGTCTTATCACAACATCATTTTTGGTGAAATTATAGTCATAAGTGTTTGTTTAAGCAAAAGAACAACAACTTTCAATCATTTTAACGGCATTACATGATTGGCATTTATTGCCACTCTAAATGCTCTAAGGTTCGATACCCAGCCCTCGTGATGAATTGTCATTGCGTTGCCAATTTGGGTCAGACTTAATGTTCCTCCTGTGGATCAGACGATGTTCGCTCGGGGTGAGGTCCAGCCTGACACATGCCTCGATTAGTGAACAGACACTCTGGAACAAGTTCGGTTGTAATTATATTCCAGACTTACAAAACTGTCATTTGTAATCTTCACACGGACTCTTCCTTTAGACTTGGCCAGTTACGAAGGACATGGAGAGGGAATGATGACAAATATGTGGAAAGGAAGATCCCTGGGGATCACAGAGGAGTGACAAGCGGGTACATGAAGGCCTCTTCAAACAGGAAAAAGAGAAAATTACAACCGTGTGATTCACCAGCCCTCGCTGTGACAAAACCAATTGTGGGTGAGAGCAGCGGGACAGAGTGAAAAAGGAGAAAACAGCAGGGGGGCAAGGAGACAGTAATGGTGCAGAAGTGAAGGAGATGAAGAGGCAGAGAAGACGAGGTGCACGGGGTCCTCTCTGTGACAGGACAACTGTTGTAAGTATACCATGACACACTTGCAAAAGCAGACATCAAGATGGGTAATGTGTCTGAGCTGAAAGAGTGAAGTATGAATCCCTCGCTAGAGTCAGCGTCTGGTTGGTCTGTCCTGGGCTACTGTAAAAAATAAGGTGGCGCAACTAGCGGGCTCCACGCGGACCCACTCCTTCTGTGGGTATACAAGGCTAATTCCAAGGTAACACGATAATTATTAGTTTTTCGGGAATTATACACTAATGAAAACCATAATCAATAACGTTTGATTTGACAGGAAGTGAAGCACTCTGATAAGTTAAGACCTAGGCACACTATGCATGATACCTATGGAATCAGGTTTTGGGCATTTGGACAACCGTGGAGTCCCACTGGCTGCATAGAAAACAGATATTTCAGTTACGTTACAAATGGCAGGTTCAGCCTCTCAGCCAATGATTGCACAGAAAAACAGGTCAACACACCTGAACTTTGGTAGCGGACGGGCGTGTGTGTAAGGTGGGCACGATCGCAACAAATTACACAGGACCATGATTAAAGAGCATCACAATCAACTTCGAGTGACCATCATTCAAACAGACCATTCATGTTCTTATGATGTCATAGTTTTATGGCTCATCCCGGTCCCGGAACATCAAAGTTAATGTATCTCCAGGAGGACCACGATTTACGAAACTGTGTTGGAGACCAAACCTGGAGCAATCTGTCCTGACTGGGTGGGTGGGTTACATACAGGACTATCTCTCAGTAGACCAGGTTTCCCATCCTGTTTTGAACACAATATTATACTGTTCTCTTCTTATTCTGACACTAATTTAACTTGGTATTTTCCGTGTGTTTTTCCCCATTTTTTGTCGCAATTTGGTTAGAATTAGGAAGGAAAAAATAAATAGGTTAAGGACAACATTGTTTGGGTTCAAATTCACCCTCTTACAACCTTGGAAAGAATAATGTCTCCCATGTGTGTATTTCTATTTTATCTTGAGTCACATTACATTAAAAAAAAAAGTCTGGTCAGCTTCAGTGACAGTCCTGGAGCAACTTTACAGAAATAATGCTCAATTTCCAAAAACTCTAACCACAAATGCACAAGTGCACAATCGTCTTCACAAACTTAAAGCTCCAATGTCAAAACTAAACTCTCAACTCTAAAAAACATGTAATCTGACATAAACAACATAACCCTCCTTTATGGGGTTTAGGGAGAGGGAATATGCAGGTACACAGATTTGGCTGGATATTGAATCTGTTAGTGAACCATCCCTCTCTGCTTTCTGATGTTTATGGATTCATTGTACCAAAACAAGTTCACATGCCCTTTTGACTATCTATCCTGAGACTTGTGCGAGAACAATTTCGATTCTCGCCGTTTCCACCCGAGGAACTGTGTGTTACTTGAGTTGCAGCTGCGATGACTTGAGTTAGTGATACTGAATGGCTGTGCTTTCTAACAGAGCGCACGGCGCAGGCAGTGATAAATGAAGAGATTTGGGTGTCGAGTTTTTCACCATGTATGAAAACAGGGGAAATAAGCGTTTATAGTTGCGGGAAATGTGACGGTCTTTTGGTCGATAGTGTCATGGTTTAGAGGGTTCTGTCACACGTCCCAGTTAAAGTGTGGGGGCAACTGAGAAAAACCTGCTGCGGCGACATTCTGGTAACAACTCCAACACAACACTCATCAGATTCCCCTCTTATTGAAAATGATTCACCTGCAAGACAAATCACAAATCTCCCCCCATTTGAAAAAGACCATAATGCTCGGACAGCCATTGCCACACAGCAGTCGAAACCTGGTTGTATACAGTAAAGACGTTAGGCGCTGTATCTGTACTGTCAGAGGTATGAATAAGAAGGAATACGATGGAACTCTCGCACACAAAAACAAAACAAAAAATCAGCTCTCCGCAAGTCATTAGCATCACATTAAGTGGGGGGATATGACATCATCAGCACCTGATGACAGCCCCTGCAATCACAGCACAGGTGTAATTAGTATCAGCAGGCACAGAGGTTTGCGTGCTGGAGCGCAATGGGGGCTCAGCGCTGTTCCAGCTGACTGACAGGCTCTCCGTATGACATCTGTGCTTTCCAGAGGCTTTCAGAGACGTAACTCTCGTCTGTGGGTGGGGAAATACACAGACGGGCGACTTTCTCCATCGGCAAACGGAAATTAATTTTGCTCCGGTCAGTCTCATGCTAACAATCAAGGTATAAAAAAGTGGCCAAAAAGATGAGTCATGATATAGGTCACACTCTGGCACACGCATAGACTTTTCAAAGCCCACGCAGTGCAGGTATTGCTGAGGTCACTGTAGCCTGCAGAGATCCTATCACCCCCGAGGCTGCACTCGTAGGAGGTGCCTGACAGCAAGATCGGCTCCGTTCCACAACCAGGTCAATGTGTCACTGCCTCTCTGTGGCACACTGACCTCCTGGCCCCCACTGAGTCCAAATTACACCTGTTGTTTCATCTAATTCTATTTTCCGGCTGTCGCAGCGTGTCATTGATTCAAGCCAAATCCTTTAACCAAAGAGAAAGCAGCTCTGGGCTCATTTGCCTCGAAACACAATTAACGTTTGATTTCAATGTTTTCTGATAAATTCCGACATTTGATATTTTTCTTAAAGCATAGGTTAAGCCAGCAGGTTTCATTAATTGTCTGTGTGTGTGTGTGTGTGTGTGTGTGTGTGTGTGAGAGAGATCAGTGTTCATGGCACTGTGAAAAGATAAAAGGATAAGCAGTGTCAGCGGGGAGGTGGTACATCCTGATCTGTGCCCACATGCATTGCACACACACACACAAACACACACACACACACACACACACACACCAGGAACAGGCCTTGCTGCGTCTCTGTTCCAGTAGGAACACTGTGTTCGGTGCAATGTAAAGTCTAGGTCTACCTCCGTTATCAAAGAGCTGGTGAGGAGTCACTCTCTTTTGTCCTGTGACAGTACATATAGTACATGTGCCATAATAGCACATAAGTAGGATATTAAGCATGAGGAGAGCAATGAGGTTTATTCATTTATTTTTTTAAGAGGTCAAACCACATGCAGACACACAGCATTCAACAACATGTCTCCCTCGGACCAGTACATCCGGGTTGGCACGCACAACAAGAAGCCTTTTGTATTAAAAGCAATGAAAAACAAGTACATTGTTTGCATTTAACTAACATTTTCCACAGACCTGACATTACTTTTCCCTTAAATAACACTTTTGGGTTTAGCATGTGGGGTTTGGTGATATGCAAACGAAGCCACTAAGAGGACAGAGTTGTTTTTCTTATTAGTAAATATGAAGTTTATGTGGATCAAGTTCATTAAAAAAATTTGATTAAGAAAACAGTCATATACATATGTATGTGTCACACAGATACTGCTTTTTTTAAAGATGCAGTTTTTGTGTTGTAGAGTGCTGTATTGATTATTAAAAAGGTAGTTTAAGTAGTTTATCTGTCGGCTTGTGTTAACTAATGAAAAAAGTAGCCACGTGCACAGGAAAGAAGATATTGGGATGCATTCAGGACAGTTGTGCATTTGAATTATTGATGATTTAGTCATAATCAAATCATGAGGTCACGGACGATTCACTGAAGGACTGCTGTTCTAAGCAAGTTATTCAAATGACTCTGCTTTAGTGTGATGCCAACCTCTGAAGCTGTGTAATGAAGTAAACTATCTTTTGAGAGTAACAACCATCCTGGATGTGACCTCATACAAGTGCAGCCTCTTCACAGAACTGCTGGCTGTACATTTTGTACATGTTGTACATGTTGTAGGTTAATTATTGGGACAGACTAATGGGTCATTTCATACTGCAAAGCTGTACAAAAAGTACACTAATAACAGGACCACGTGCACTCCTCACTGCTGTCTGCACCTATTGTAAAAAAAAAATAATAATTAAAAATCAAGCTTTCTCCTTGCTCACAATTCTTGTGGAGGAGTAGGAAAGGAGGGGTAGTGTGGGTGGAAAAAACATGACTGAAAAGATTTACCAGCACCAGAAACTAGTCAGAATTACATGACAGTGAGGCAGCCTTGAACAAGTTTGTTTGTGTAGGTTGAAACATTAAAATCAAAACGTTACCTTCTTGAGACACAAATCAGAAATTCTCAAGTTTCGAGAAAACACCGTCGCTCCAAAACTTCCCAGTGTGTGCTGACAATGTTGCCACTATGGCTGAAACCCATGGTTACTCTCATGAGCGATTCTTCTGACTTTATTATTTCAGACTGCTGAATTTTTGTCTAAGATTAAAAAGAAGAAAAAAAAAAAAACATGTGTATGCAAGCCGCAATATCAATGTGAAAGCTTAAAGCCTCACACATTCATGTGAAGAATACGTCAAATGACTGGTGTGGTTCTGAGTGACAAACCTAGTGCACAGAGAAATACACAGCTCGGGTGAAATTAGCAAATCTTGGCTGACATGTTTACCATATGAACTTAAAAGGTGATAACGTGCTAGTGTGTTTTTGCTGCCCCCAAGTCTCACCACTTTCATCAGCATCATTCCCAGACTAAGTCAAGACATTTGAGGATCTCATCTTGACATTTTTTCACCATTTTCTGATTTTACAGAACAAACAACTAATCTATGTATCGAATAAACTAAACAAAATGAAAACAATCATTAGTTGCAGCCCTGCTTTTCATTCAAATTTAACCGCACTCATCAGCGTTAGCACGAACTTGTTAAACCTTCAGCACTATCAGCAGCAAGGTGCCAGCACAGCACATGCAGCACATGTGCAGCCATGTAACAAGGCAAAAGCATGACCTGCTGCAAATGACTGAATAAAACGTATTTGGCCATTACCTTTCATCAAAATATTGGCACTAGACATGAACATGTTCTTTGGATCAGGTGTACAGAGACAAATATACAAGTTAGGGCCGTAATGAGATGTACATCAGCAGTTGACTGAGCCCATGTGATAGACACGCAATCAGAAATATAAGAAATGGCTGGGATGGAAGGCAGTTTGTTTCTAGCAAACAGACATCCATCATATGTGTCTGGTTTCTTTCTCTACTTTGTAAAAGACTGCAGAATAAAACCAAGGCTGTCTTACCTAAGTAAGTTCCGTCAGTCCAAATGCTGTTTGCTTTAATAACCCTCATTACAACCACTTACTGTCTATCTTCCAAACGCAACAGGCACAAAAAAGCCAATTAGGGATAATGTGCGAGGCCAGACACCTGAGGATGAACTGCACATACCTGACTTCTCTTTCGCATGGAGACAGCTGCTGTGTGATGAGCTGGGCTGTGCAGGTGTGATGGCAGACTGTGTCAGTGTTACCACTAAAGGTTGGTTAAAGGACATGGGGAAAATGAAACACATACGCCTGCTGAGGCAGTGAAGCTGATTTCTGAAACAGCGAGTAAATTACACCAATTTTAGCCCATAATCCTACAGCCAGCCAAGTGTATTTACTGTGGACGAGGTCAGGATAACATGTGGTTAACATCTTAAGAGGAGACTGATGGAGGATTATGAGAAATGTTAAATTGCAGTGCACCAATTCAACTTCTTGGGAATTGTTAAATTAGTAATTTTCTACATTTTTCATTGTCTCAATAATGTTCAACATTTCGAAGTGACTTGAACATAAAGAACATGAGTGAGGAGATACAGGTACGTGACTCCTTTACGTAAAGCAAAACTTTCACCAAAATGCAACCTAGGCTTCTTTAGTGGATGTAGATGAGTCTAACCTTCATGAAAAAGCGTAATTAGAGGCACTTTTAAGATTTACCGTATTTTTGTTTTCAGGTCTAACTCATTTTCAATGGGAGTTCTGCGGGCACTTTAGCGATAGCATCAAAATGGCTATTTTTAAAACACTAAGAAGGCTCGACACAACATGAAACTTTGCTTGTAGTATCACCAGGGTCTCTACACTTGAACACCAGCATTGAGAACATTGTTAGTCTACACAGAGTTTACTAAAAAGAGAGTTTTTGAACAACTCACGTTACCAGTTGCTTCCTTGTTTGACAGTTGGTAATTTACAGTGCGTGCACACTAGTAGGTTGCTTGCTGACCTGATGGCGTGTTTAATCTAACAACAAATAAACAGTATTAAATGTACCAAAGTACTTAAACTAAACTCAATTTGGAGGTAAAAGTACCTTATACGTAATACTTTTATAAACTTGATACTCAACCTTCCCCTAGCCACCAGGTGCACCAACCATTCACTGGGAGTCAGTCGTGCAGCAAACTCCCACCAATTATGCAGTTCTGTGCACCTGGCCAAGCTATAAGCACGGCTGCCAGGGATTCTGAACATTTCTGAAGCTGACAAACAATGACACATTGATCAACTTGTCACGTTAACTGTTGATTTCTCAAAGGCAAGAACAATAACAGCTTTGCTATTTGTGTTTGTGAAAAAAAAAACAACAACAACAAAAAAAACCATTCTTGATTAAATTGGATATTTGATAATTGCATAATCAGACTGCTTTCTCAACAAGCAAAGAAGTCAACAACAAAAGAAAAAACAATACAATTATATAGAAAGTTGACTGCATGCAATCAAAATGCAATCAGATTTCTGGCAAACTAGGCAGCTATTTATGCTCCAGAACTCAGTGATCTCAACCTGACAAAGTCTGTATTAATTATATGAAATGGCTGCAGTATATGAAGTATATAAAGTCAGTCAGTCTTACCACATTCCAGAAGAGAGGGTTGAAAATGATGGCGACCACGGCGATACAAAAGTTGGAGTCGTGAAAGTTGATGTGTTTTAGGAGTTCTTCCATCCATGTCAGGTCCATCTGGGAGAAACAACCCAGTGAAGATTGATCATGAGGAGAAAAAAAAAAAACACAACATACTTTCAAAACACAAATTATTTCAAAGATGCATCCTTTAAGTGCAGCTGGCTACTCATGACAAACGTGCTAAAAGTCATCAGAGGTCTGCACAGGAATGAAAACATTAGCAGGTGTCCATCCTTATTTTGCACAAGTCTTAACTGCAGAAGTAACTGCAATGGGAACTTCAGGAAGAGAATATCAAATATATCAATTCACCATATCTATTCACCTCAGCAAAGTGCAAAAACTATTTTTTGATATTTGTATATTGAAGTATTTGAAGTATTTTGTTTGTGGATTTTCATTTTGTGCACAAAATGAATTTAAACATAAGACATAAGTGGACGGAAATACACTTTTTACACAGTCTGTAGTCAAACCTCCTAACTTCATCTGGAGATTACTGTACCTTTGTGCAATTTTGGACTTACTTCACATGCAGATATATCTCAGTTAGATTTAGAACGATAGAGAGCTTCGACAGATGGATCCATCTTTTTTTTTCCTGATTTACTTCACATTAGCTCCAATTTGGCCATGGTTTGTATTGCCCAGTTAGTGCATAGTACAACTACTGTTGTGCTGCTGCATAAAACACAGAACAGGCTTTCGCACAATATTTCTGATGGTGAATGGAAGAATACTGGGGCTTTTTTTCGGCATATGCCTGTTGACGTCAAAGATGAAGGACTAACAAAGTATGTCTTTGAGGCGTAATGTCCCACGTTTGTTTCATGCCTTTTAAGTGTTTCAGGACCAATAAACTTAGACCAATCAGGACAAATATTGCGTAATTTGTCCTAATCATATCAAATATAGTCTCTGGGCACAAACAGGACAAATTAAATGAGAAAAAAATAATAAAAATGCAGAAAATGGTTGGATCAGCAGGTGACACGCACAGTAAACGCACTTTTTCACTTTACATTTCATTACATTTACATTTACATTTAGGGCATTTAGTAGATGCTTTTGTCCAAAGCAACTTACAGTAATTCATACATACATATCATCCACGTCTTTATGGACCTTGCTTTGTGCACTGGTGCACAGTCATGTTGGAAGAGGAAGGGGCCCGCTCCAAACTGTTCCCACAAGGTTGGGAGCATGGAATTGTCCAAAATGTTTTGGTATCCTGAAGCATTCAATGTTCCTTTCACTGGAACTAAGGGGCCAAGCCCAGCTCCTGAAAAACAACCCCATACCATAATTCCTCCTCCACCAAATTTCACAGTTGGCACAATGCAATCTGAAATGTACCGTTCTCCTGGCAACCTCCAAACCCAGACTCGTCCATCAGATTGCCAGATGGAAAAGCGTGATTCATCACTCCAGAGAACGCGTCTCCACTGCTCTAGAGGCCAGTGACGGCGTGCTTTACACCATTGCATCCGACGCCTTGCATTGCACTTGGTGATGTGTGGCTTGGCTGCAGCTGCTCGGCCATGGAAACCCATTCCATGAAGCTCTCTGCGTACTGTACTTGGGCTAATCTGAAGGTCACATGAAGTTAATTCATACATACATATAATCATACGCTGATGGCGGAGGCTGCCATGATGACAACACTGGCTCTACCCCTGAGCCACACTTTATATTGAAAAAGCAACTTTAAAAATTTGTTGTTTGTTTTTTTTGTTTGTTTTTTTTACTTAAAAGTTACACTTATATTGCGTTGTGTTGACGTGGCATTGTGCTGCTGAGGGTCAATGGAGGATTTGCAGGCGAGCATGCTTTTGTTTTGAAAGAGGTCTGAGCCGGATGTTTTTGAGCTGTCAGGGGCTCAGAGACGAAGCAGACTCTTTCGGTCGGTCGTTTCGGGACGTTCGCGGCTCGTCCGAGCAGTTACGCCGATTCGTGTGGCACACAAGACACGCAGAACCGCTTCGCAATGAACAGTTTTCGTTTTTACCTTCGAATAATCGACGTTGTGGAGTCCTCCGCAGCAGTCCAGCAGCTCAGAGTGCTTGTTCCCAGCAGCGGCGGTGTCGCTGTCACTCATCCACCCTGAGTGACCGGCGCTTATGTACACATAGGCTGTGTGTCGGGGGAGATAACGGTTTATTGCACAATTTTAGGTGCAAGGTCTTACTTTTCAGTGAAAGAAAGGTGCAGTGGCTGTGGAGAAGTACACATGTCCAGATGACCTCTAACCCCTCTCGGTGCATTCTGGGAAATGATGTCCGCCGGTTCTTCTTTGTTTTAGCCAGAAGCCATGGATTGGTTTCTCACACACACGAGGCCACTTCTTAAAATCTTAAAAAATCTCAAAATTGTGGACTTGCTTCTACACATGATAACCTGCAGGATTTTTTTTTTTCTTTTCTGCTGTTGTTCAACCGTTTGCATTCAATGAATTACCTATCGCTCTACAGCGACACCTGCTGGCTGAAAATATCCAGGCTTTTCAGAGATTCAGGGACTTGTTGAAGACAAACTCCCAGCACTGAAACTGATAAACGTGTATTATATTTAGCTTCAGATAAATCTTACCAATCATTAAATGCATTGACATGAAACCATAATTAATGGCTCAGTCTGTGACAGCAGTGAAGATAAATATACATGAGTAAATAACATGATATAATAAGAGAATCACTACCACTAAGATTGAAATCAGAGGACCTTATCATAAGTGGATTGGCAGGTCTTTAAGTACACGTTATCCTCAAGATATGAATCTGTGATCAGCTACTCACAGCTCACGTGTTTGAACCAACTTATGTAATTAAATATATCTGGTCGGTTGGAAGTGACAATAAGAAATCATCATAAAATCTAATGAAATATGTCCTCCCCCTGCTTTGTCTATTTTTATAGTTTCTCATTCACTCTCCTCTCCTCCTCCCTCCTTTTGATTCTCTTCTCTCCTTTTCCATCCCCTTCTTCCCTCGGTTTCTCTTCTCTTATTCTTCCTGCCCTCTTCCTTAATTTCTCTCTGTTTCTGCTCCCCTTATCTCTCTTTTTTTCTCCACTCCTTTGCTCTCCTCCTTTTCCATTTCCTTTTCATTCCTATTTCGATGACTCCTCTCATCTTCGTCCCCTCCTGTCCCCCCTCCATCAGCTACTTTCCTCCTCCATTCTCCTTGTATTGTCCCCCGCATCCTCCTCCTCCTCCCCCATCTTGTTTTTCTCCTTCCCTTCCTTTTTCTCTTTCCTTACTCATCTCCTTTATTGTCTCCTCTGTCCGTCAGTTAGGTGGAAGGTGCCGCATGTGGAGGGAGAAATGGAGCAAGCGTGTAAATACCCAGCGGCTCCCTGACTGAGTATACTGTCCGTTCATCAGCCTGCGAGGAGATGAGGACTTCATCATGTAAAACAAGACGGGCATGACATCCAGCCTGCAGGTGAAGATTACGGCTGTAATTGAGACTCCCTCCTCAGTCTTCCTCACTTCTCTGCTCGCTGCTTGAGCTCCTGCCACCCAGCAGATTCAAACGAAACGAGGAGTGCACACTCAGACAGAAGAACAAATGAATGCAACACCAAAATCCATTTTTATCTTTTGTATAGTGCCCTTTTGTTTCATACCAGCAGCCAAACTGTGTCACTCAAAGTCTGCAAATTGTCTTGCTGCATTGTCTTCTTTCTTTTGAGCTATTATTGCGTTCAGGCTCTATTTATCGACAGAGGCTGTTCTGTAAGGCTCCCCTTTCTTCCATATAACCTTAAATATTCCCTTGGAGCGTACTTGGTTTAAAACTTTCAAAGGAATAATAGTCACAAATAGACATGCTAGAGCGAACAGATGTAGAAATAAGTAGAAATGGAATGAAGTAATAATAAAATAGCGGAGTCAGACAAAGGCAGCCAGGGGCAGAACTGTATTGAAAGTATGAATACAATAGAATTGCCTGTAAAGTGGCAATTATAAGCACCTCTATATTAACAGTGAATCATTAATCTACTTGTCATCTATCATCAAAACAAATTCAACTAGCTGGTGTAAATCAGCGGAGTGTTTAGCAGTGAAAGGGGCAGATATTTCCCTCAGGTGCTGGTGGAGACCGAAAACAGAGCAAAAGGAGCGTGAGTGGGGGAATTACATTTGCCAGGCTGCAAAAAAACAAGTTTGTGAACAAATAGTGCTTCTTTCGTTTGGGATGTTAAGGAGAAAATACCATTGTCTTTTCAGTAAATTTGCTGTTTATTTTACGGCAGTAGGAAAGGTCATAAGGTATTTCGTTACGCCAATTGAGCAAATGCAAAAACACTATTCAAATCTTGAATAGTGCTACGTATAATACTTAAAGGGAAAGGTCGACATTTTGGGAAATTTACTTTTCACTTTTATTTCCATGAGTTAGATTTGATGAATAATACAGCTGTCATATCTGCATGATAATTTTTTTAAAAATGATAAAAAACTAGAGCCAAGCCAGTTTGCTTACCAAAGTATAAAAACTGGAAACAGGGGGAACCAACTAGCCTCTGTCCAGAGGGAACATATTACCAGAGCCTCCAAAATAACTCATTAACAAGTTATATCTTATTTGTTTAATCTGTACAACCACCTAAGTGTGAAACAACAGTTTGCTGTCACTGAAGCTTATATGTATGACTAGTTCTTGAACTGGGAGCACTAACTTAAGGGAGTGCCCATTGCAGCCTAGGCGTATATCAGAATCACAATCAGAAATACTTTAGTGTCCCCCGAGGCAGAAATCGCGTTGTGTTACAGCTGCTCCCATTCAAAGTCCCACAATATGCAGAAAAATAAAAACTATATATAAGCAAGAACAACCAAATACAGAACCAAAATACAAGAAATGTACATTCTACTAGAATATATTAATTGTCAGAGAGTCCAGCTCCATCCCCCACAACGTCACTGGACTTGTGGATCAGTCTGCTGTCCCAGCACACGACAGCACAGAGGATAGTGTTGGCCACCAGAGACTCATAAATCATCCTGAGCATATACACTTCAGGACCTTTACTTTTATGCAAAATACTCACTGAACAGGGAAAGAGGTGAGCATCGGACTGAAGGGTTGATTGATGCACTCCATACAGAAAGTTAAAAGGGCACTTGGACACTTGTGACACCTTCTTGCATAGCGTGTCAACTACTTTTGTACCTTTTATAAATATAATGATAGCTAGTGGCTGGATTTTTGCGATACACCTTGTGTTGTTGTGTTCCATCCTGAATTGTGACCTTCATTGCTGCTTATAGTACGGGTTAGGGTTACCTAAACTCTAGTGTGCAATCTCTCTCTCTCTAACGCACTCTAACATGATGCATTTTTTAATAGTCCTGTAGCTGATTTTTGTGTGTGTGTTTGTGTGTGTGTGTGTGTCTTTGCATGGAAAAGAGGAACAGCGGAGACTGAATCTCTTACAGCTGCGTAGTTGCTCTCATGCAGATGTTGCTGACACCTGGCCTCTCTGTACACATGGTGTGTGAGAGGTCAAGAGTGTAGAAAATATTCTTACTCAAGTAATTAATACAATCCCATGTTTTGTTTTGTTTTTTAAAGGCATCTGAATCACTCTTTTATGTGCACATATGCATGTTTATTCATGCACAAAAGACCACACAGTGTAAAATCAAATGTGTTGCAAGACCTTTCAGTCACATTCTGTATCCGATCGGTTTGCAGGACACACAAAACACATCCTTTCCACTGACAGTTAAACATTCACACGGCTAACTGTGTTTGCTCTTCTGTGGATTAGACAGGAAGAGCATGTGTGTTGTGTTTTCATCCACACTATCAACACACGCATGCTTGCGCGCACACACACAGGATCAGAAAAAGACCGCGACTGTGCACACTGTATTTTTAATAAGCAGGGAGAAATAACATGCAGGCTGCTGATCTCGTGATTCTCTGCACTGAAGATTTCACTCAGTTCCTCTGACTGGGAGTCTTTCAGCTTGTAGTGATGCTTTCATTTAACACAGATGAGGATAAGACTGCTATCAGATTGTCCTTCTCATGCTCTCTCTCTCTCTCTCTCTCTCTCTCTCTCCGTCTAACACTTTAAATCAATATACTGAAGCCGGTGAGAAGTCTGTTTCAACCCTCGTCCTCACTTTCCCTCAGATGTGCCTGCAACACACATCGTTACCCAACCCAAGCCCGGAGTCTATCACTGAAGGTGGATAGAAACTTTGTTGAGCTGTTGTCAAGGTGGCGTAAAGAGAGTGGATCAACATTCTATTTTCATTTCAGCAATAGCCATTTATTATATTCTTAATCAGTATTCATGTTTTTTTGTTTTTGTTTGTTTTGTGTGAAGTGGAAGTGGATTTAAAACTGCCCAGAACCTCACTTGAACCCATCTACACAACATCAGTGATGTTGGTGAAGTTTACTATTTAAAAAAATTAACCATAAGCACTGCATCTTGAACTTTGCCTGCAAGAGGAATTTGCAGGACAGGATGCATGTAATGCAGTGTTTAAGCTTTGGACTGTATGATAATTGCATTGTTTCCCACAGAATCAGACTTTAATTGTGGCGGTGGCTGTCCCACTGGGGTGCCATGGAGCATGCGCACTTGAGAAATCCGCCGACCGAGTTGACTAACTTCCAGTTAAGCGCTGAGCTAACTTGGATGGGGATAAAATGCAATCCGGCAGCTCTTCTACACCGTCCAAACTTCATGGGACCGAATTGCGCAAAATCTGACAGTAAAACTGATCATTTCGCGGGACGAAATGTAGCTTTTGGGAGAAAGTCCTCAGTGCATCACGTGACGATGTAATTACACGGCTTGGCTAGGACAAAAACTGCCTTCAAGGCCTGATGCTCTTTGTGAGGGCTTGATCTTGATGATGAGGCCAGAAATCTTCTTTGTAGTGGAAGTTTCAGTCAACTGTGTTGAATAATTCTCCTCCTCTTCCTCCTTGGTTTTACTGGCCGACTAAAATAGACACCGCCATCCACTGTATTGGAATATATAACATGCTACTCACTCTGTGGTGCACTTTCTTGAGTGAGAACAGGACTCCCAGCACCAAAAATAGAAAATCAATATGTGGTGGCCAGCGTTATCGCCAATATTGCCGCAGACCGCCGCAAAGGCATTAATGTGTGGGAAACACTAGATTGATATGACTGTTCACACTTCACTTTCCTAACCCTAACCTTGTAAGTTTTGTGTCTAAATGTAACCAGACCAAACACAGCGTTATCACATCACACACTTGATAAGAACACAAAGAAAAACAGTTCCAGCAAGCAAGAATTTTCTAGCATCTGTTTTGTTGACTGGGTTTATAGACCTTAATAGACCTTTGGTTGTTGCATAATTAATGAAATAAAACAGAACAAACAAACTTGGTGCAAAAGATTCTCCAGTGAACAGCTACAACTTCTTCTGGGGCCTCACGGTGTGGAAAAAACACATTGAAACACAAACCCTCACGACCAGAACACGACGCTCACGCGCTCAGGTAAACACCATCTATCAAAACAGCGTCATTTCCTCCAGCATCCTCTCCCGTTTACAGTCAGACGCTTTCACGGTGGGCGAGACGCAGGCAGAGGCAGAGAGGGGGGAAGAAAGAGCCCAAGCCCTCTGTCCCGAGCGGAAAGCACTGAATCATCAGCGACAAATAACAAATACGCCTGACGTCATGCAAAAACACACACAAGAGAGGCGGAGAAGTGAAGTGAGACTCAGGCAGTGCACATGCAGGCAATTCACACACCTCATGAGACATTCAAAGACAATGAATGATATGATTGATGAAATATGTTAATGAATACAAATATACAGCCGTTGTGCACTTGAAGAAATCATTGTACAGTTAATTCACTGAATAGCATTTGTCAACTTTGACATTTTATACACTTATTGTTCAGTTTTTAAGATATGATATGCAACATTTCTGCATTAAACAGGGAGTTATATAGTTTTTGCAGGAGAAATTCAAACTTAGAATTTTAATAGTTACAATATGAATGAGGTAATAATACAAACTCAGATTTTTTTTTCTATAACTTAATAAACAAGGGGGAAATAAACACCTCAGAGCACTGTTTGAAGCTAGAAAGGTGGCAGGCTCCACCAAATATAACATAATGTGAAACAGTGTGAAATTCTGTTGTCCCTTAATGTCCAAAGTGTTTGTTTAGGAATTTTAAAAAATCAGTCAATAAAGGTCTTTCTCTATACAAACACTGTGTTAGTCTCCCGGTAAGAAGACTGAAAACCCTGCTTATAACCTGCTGCCACCACAACCCCACCCTGGATAATCAGACAAACATGGGTGGATGGAATTTAACTGTGTTAAAACTAACTTGAAAATAGGGTCAATTTGTCACTCTGTCCTGGAAAATTAGATAACATATGTTTGTTTAGTCTCTCAGCAAGTTACGGAACAGGCGGAGTTCCTAGGGGTCATGGAGGAGGAGTGCAGTGACTCCCAACTTTCTGGAAGTCAAGACAAATCTGTGGAAGCCACCGGACGACAAGCTTAAAAGCAAAAGTATAAAAGTGCATATTCAAACAGAGGGGGACAAAACGATAAGCACTGAGCCTCATAGAGGAAGATCAATAAACAAGAGGGGAGGTGATGAGGAGGTTGAGGTGTAAATAAAGACAACGTTTTGATCAGTTACAGTATTTTTTTGCTTACAATCTAATACAAATATAATCAGTATACATATTATAATCTGTTGTGTTCAATAATTAATTAATTACAAACATAATCTTATTGTTCACTTTTGGGTGTTGATGTTGTGGTTGTTTGGTTGAATTGGTTTTGTGTTGTATTGGTTGCAAAGTTCAGCTGTTATTGAATCTATCCCAATACAAAGTGAGAGACGAGGAAAAGTGAAATCTTTTGACACAGCGTATCTGCCCGCATTCTACATTTATCCAAAGTGACGGAGGCTCAGCCACAGTTTAGGTAGGCTATTGTTCATGCCTGAATGAAACAGTTGAAACACAGATTGAAGAAAGCTTCAGATTCAAAAGTTTAGGGAAACTGTTGTGAAGGCATTTTAGACTTGAGTATACAGCCGTACCACTGACACACAATTTGATATTTGGGAAAAATTTGTGACAAGAAGAAAACATGGGGGAAATTAGGCAGTCACGGTAAATCTCCCTTTTTGTGATTCATGTTTGTTAGTTGCAGGACATCTAACCGGACACTGGACATGATGTGGGTAAAGAGGCAAGGAAAATGGGCGAGGGATGCATTTGGAAGACGAAATCAGAAAAGTCTGATGACGTGACTGAAACCTTAGCGGTCACAGGGTCCAGTAGACTCGGCGTGCTCTGTTCACTCATTCATTTGTTCAGTGTTCAGGAGGGGTTTAAGCACATGCTGTGTCCTCGCGTGTTCTGTACTCTGGGTATATGATCTTTTTTCCAGTGTTCATTTTAGTGCAGTCCGGTGTGCCGCAGACAGTCAACAGGTTCATGAAACTCAAGGGACCCACGAAGAACAAAGCTACCATATATATATATATATACACAGCTGCAGACAGGGGAATGTGAGAACTGATGTGATCCGCCGAAAGAGATCTTGAACATCTTGACCTGAACAGAAAATGGTCAGGCTGTACTTGACTCTGGCCAAGGGAACTGATTTATAATTGTTTGGCCACTTGTGCGCAGGGGGAGCTAGCTTTCAGAACAACACCGACACATCTTCAACTCCTCGGGTAATATGGTGAAGCAAACACTTGCTTTTTTTTTCCAAGATATCCAGTAGGTACGGACATGATAATATATTTTCAGTCACCTGACAATTTTTAAGTCCATATTGTGTCTTATTTGACTTCTGTCTTGGTCTTAACCAGCTCTTAACCTGCTAAATGCTCCATCTCACCAGTTTGTCTGACTCTGTCGCTATCCCTTGAGCATCATTTTCTTGATGCTCCCCTCCAGTGTAAAGAGGGAGAGAAGTGAAGTGATTAGTCTGTGATTTTGAAGATGTTATGTAAGTCAGTATACCTATATGACGTAACGTGTAATATGTAACGTAAATGTAAATGTACAAATATGTCATTTCTACTACCAGGGTTTTCCTATCAAACAAAACAGACATCTGCAGCGCTGTAGCCAATGCTCAGCTGCTGGCTGGAGTGTCAGGGCTGATTCTGCATCTTACAGCCTGTTGTGTGCTGACTCGCATAAGGTGTCTCATCACTTGTTATGTCAAACAGAAATTAATTTAATTTTTTGCAATCATTGCTGCTCATTGCTGTTTGAATAGTCAAAACTGGATGCCAAAACCTAACTCAGTATTTTAATTACCCAAATATGACCTGTTAGGTATTTCCTAAATCTATCTCAGTAGTTTATTTCTTAAATCTAAATAACTATTTTCATTGCCTAAGACTTAATACACTTAAAAGTACCTGAAAAGAGAAAAAAAAAAAAAATCACAAAATCTAATGGTAAATAAACCATTAAACCAAACCCTGCTTCCCAGCTGGACATGGACTTCCAGCCAGAAGTCATCTACCTTGTCCTCTTGGCCAAGCTGGAGCCGGATGGGAAACACCATTTACCTCATGACCAATATTACAGAGCAGAGAGGGGAAAACAAAAAAGACAATCACAGTCTCCGGTAAGTGCTAGAGTGAGAATTCACCTGAATCTGAACACAGACACTCGTTGTGCGCCAGTGCCGGCTAATATTAGCTCACGGCTAATATTGTTAAGTTTGGCTCTTGACTGATTTCTGACCCCAGAACAAAAATAATTATGATATAACGATCTTTTCACGCTGTACAAAAGGAAATTGTCCTTCCATTTCTGGGCCATATTTAGCATCATAAATCTATTTGTCAGCTGCCTATCCATCCATCCGTGCCTGCATACACATGGCCACCAATTATCCATTCATACATCCATGCACAGAAACATTCAGTCATGCGTCTCTCCTTCCACCTGCAAAACTGATCCAAGCTCTATTTCCCTCAGCGTCATTATGCCTGTTGAGCTGGTCTCTGCCGGTGTCAGACCGGTGCGATGGAGCTCACCAGCAAGGAATCAGATAAGGAAGGACAGGACATTGATAAAGATCACCGTCTTGTTTATGTCTGAGACAGCTCTGCCATCACTGTCGTCAGTTCGACCCAATTAGCACTGATGAGAATGTGTAATCCTAAGACCACATCTATTTGGAACTGTGCGCCTCGTCCAGTGAGTGTTGTCAAACCAGTTGTTACTTACGCAAGAAGCTCGTCTACGGCAATTACGCAAAGGGACACACCGATCCATACACACCAGCGACTTACTGTAATATTTGACGGTGTATTTTTTGTCAACAAGATGTACCGACAAAGTGTATACGTAATCTGACCGGAAGGACGCCATTTGGTTAAGCAGATCAAGCTCATGATGTGTAGTAATGGATGTTGTTGTTTTGGTACAGGAGGTGGAACTCACGTGTTCCCAACTCGTTGGCAAGTAAACAAACAGAAGAAGCTTCATTAGATTTAAATGGCTACCTGCTGCTGCAGTTATGTAGTCAAGGCTAAACGGGAGTCTTTACTCACACCAAAGTGTTTTATCAGTATCAACCCAAACCTCTTTCCACTATACTGGGGACAAGGGGAAAACACACATCTAAATCACGGTGACAGGCGCGTGGCAACCGCGTTAACAACAAAACACACATTTGCATAAAGAGGAAATTAGTGGAGCATTGAAACGACGATGCAAGCAAGACCTTCATCATCACGAGTGTAAGGACAGTAATGAAAGCAGACAGTGGGGAATATACCAACTCTGCACGTGCACATCAGCCTACGCAGCCGCGCTTCATCAATAAGAAGCATATAAATAAACGTTGTACAAACAAATTAATTATTTCCAATGCCTCACTGGGAGAATGTGTTAGCCTCGTCTTGCCTGATCACTGACCTTGTGTCTGTCTGAGGTTTGTGCAAGTTAGAACCTATTAGCCCATTCAACACGTGCAGCTCGGCACAGGTGATCTGATAATGTTAGGGGTTAACAGGTCCGGCCATAGGCCTCCTGCACCGCTAACACAATCACAGGGGCCGCCCTGATAATATCAGACATGATGCTGCCAATTTTTAAAATGCGGATGATTAAATGATTACATCATTTGTGGGCCGGACCACAACATCCATTAAGAGGGGCATCCCAGAGCAGACGGCGGCACTGCCAAGCAACAGTAAACATTCTAGCTGCCCAGGCTAACGTCACCTAGCATGCTGCTGTTTACAGAGACTTGAACTCTCACTTCCAGTTGTCACAAAAGACTAGAAAACCAGTGCTGACCATGTTAACTTTCTGCTTTTTGCTTGTGCCTGCTGCTACTAAGCTGTGAAGTTGCTTATATAGGCCCACTCTATCGGGCGGTGTCACCTTCGTGATCAGAGTAACAAGCAGTTTTACTTCTAGCAATCTAATTTATGCTTTGAAAAATCTCTGCTTGTCTAGTATGTATCCAAGTTATCGTAAATTTATGTTTGCCACAGACGTCCCCTTTGAGTGGAGCTATTTTATACAGGTACACCACTTTAGCCTTCGGATGCATGAGGACAACCTATGGCGAGGGATCACGTTCCACTCGTTCCCCCCTCCTAACCCTCTTTCCTTCTCTCCCTCCATAAACTCTCATTTCCCCCACCGTCCTCACTCCCATCCTCACAGTGTAAATGAGGCGAGCCTGCATTTGAACTCTGTGTGTAAACAAAGAGCTGCCTCGTTGTCGACGTGGATCGATGGAGCTGATGGTGACATGTGTGGCAGCAGATGATGGGAAACGATAACGACCTCTGCACACGTCTGGGCCCCATGTGGGATCATTAAGTGTCACATGAGGGGGGGGAAAAAAATGCATGTGTCAGTTGTGGTTTGGCGAGTTCAGTCGAACATGGACAGAAATTCAGAGACTTTTCACATTTCAAATTAAGTGTGATGAACCAGAAGTGAACTATAAATAGTGCAGTTATTATTACCACAGTCCTCGTTTAAAGTTGGCCCCCGTTTGAGGAGGCCTTGACATTTACTGTGACATAGACAGTCCCCAATTAAATATCCTAAAGATGACATCTTGTTATAGTTACACGCCGTGGAATATATTCTCCCATGAGGGCTGAATCTGAGGGAAGAAGGAGGCTTCTACCTGTTAATCTTCTCCCACATTGTCACCAGGAAACATGCGTCAGCTCTCTGTGGGAGACTCTCTTCAGCCGGCCCTGGGAAGGGGATAAACGGGCTTTTTCTAATTTGATTACAGTAATTTTATGAGTCTGTCAATGACACGCCTCTGTCGCGGTGACGGAGGCTGGTCGCAAAAGAGTCTTTCATTTTGGCTGCCAGTCTGAAAAACAGAATGAGTCACCGAGCACACAGCGCCGGCGTCCGAGCAGGCGGCTGGTCTGTCTTTATTAGCAGTAATACGGCCTCACGTTTATATTTCCTGTTTCTGTCTGTCTCCACAAACAAACATCCAGAAATAAACATGAAACATGCCTTTCCCCTTATCTATCATTACATTATGCCTTTATTTCCCTTGCTCACTTGCTGGCTTTACATTTCTGAAGTGAGGATGCACCTCTTGCATAGGCTCACTGCGGGCACACTGTAACACAATCATCAAAATGAACGCATCAGACGTTTCTGCAAAACCCCAAATAAGTTAAAGCCTTAGATATTTTTTCTATATTGTAACTTTGCTTTTGTTATTGTTACATTTTCCCTTGTCACAATGCTGTGATTACGCTCTGGTTTGGTTGAGGCACAGAGCTACCAGGTTCTGGTTAGGAAGACATCGTGGCATGGCATTCAATTATCTGTTTCAGTCCCCGCAAACATGGCTGAAAATGTCCCGACAGGTTGGTTCAGATTGAAAAGCTATTACCCAGGCTGTCACCTGCAATATAACTTGCAATAGCACCTTCAGCTCCCAACTCAAGGTCTGAGCTGTAGGGCATATGACACCACACGAATCAGTGGGTCGGATCATTGCTTCAGTAGTTATTATTATTTATCAATTAATTTCTGATTTTCATCTTATCTGGCGGAAAAATGCTACAGTGACTACAGGAAACAGCCCAAACTCCCAAGCGGATGTCATCGCCTACAGTTTTTATTCTAACTGATTACCCCAAGATGGCACCACTGGTCCAGCACTTCCTGTTTATTGTCATCTTTGTTTCAAAGATGTCAGAGAAGACTCAGAGAAGGGTCAGCCCCCCGGCCAAAAAACTTGCCAGGTCAGAGGAAACGGCGGAGGAGATTGTGAATTAGATGAATTAGGGAATGACACAGCAGAGGAGAACAGGACTCCAGAGGACTACAGAGGATGAGAGAGCTGAGGAGACAGATGATGAGGCAGGAGAGGAAACATGGAGGGCTGTGAGTGAGCGAGCGAGCGAGCGAGCGGTCAACCAAATGGCCATTCATCACCATACACACCACCGGCTCCTGCTTTCGGCGCTCTGTGTGTGCAGACAGGAGAGGTGCCCATCAAGGTGTTGCGGGTGTGAATGGAAATATAAAGGGCAAAGGGGCATCGGGCCAAAGAACAGGCACTCCAGTCAACAAGCAGGGTGGCATGGTGTTATGCCCCAGCCTCTGTTCGCGGCATGACGGCACAGGATGCCGAGGCACATGCTAATGTGAACCAAATCACACACACGTGCCGGGGTTGGCACGGGTTGGGAAACTGCTTGAATTCATTTTTTAAATAGGTCCTTAAATCTCTGGGTTTAAGCTTTTAAGCAAAGGGTGCATTTGATTATGCCCTAGTTCCTTGAGAGCACTTAACGTGGCACTTCACCCGAAAAAACAACTGATTTATTATACGCATAATCTCACCCACATCCGAAAACAAAGTTTTGCACACATTCGTTTACTTTGCTAGTAATTGACAGTAAATCGGCATTTATATATGGCCCCCAGTGATGTCATTTGTGGTTAGACCACATACAGACACCGTTGTTTTAGCTTTATTAGCTGTTAGCTGCTGAGCTTGTGAGCTGTGTTTGTGACAGACAGAGCAGACTGGTACATCACACTCTACATTGCGAAGGTCTTATTGAGTAACTACCAGCGAAGTTCACCTCAGCCTTCCAGGTCATCTTTCACTGTGTGTGTGCAGCACGGAGGGAGATTCTACAGGCAGGGGGAAAATATATGTTTTAGTCCATGATGCTCCTCCAGGAACACTTGTTGACATCTTCCTTTTTCACATGTTTTGCTGTGAAATGCTGAATGCTAACTCTGTCACTGATTTTGTTGCTCTCCTTATGGCTTTCACATTCACTCGCTCACCCATGCATTCGCCCGTGGTCCTCAAAAAAAAACAAAAAAAGCCAAAGTCACTCACTGCATGTTTAACCTTTTTGCACTCACTCAGCGACTTACTTATGCATTCAGTCTCAGCGGGTGACTCTCGCACTCGCTCGCTCTCTCTCCAGTGACCTCAGGAAGCGCCTCTCTTTCCTCCTCTGTTTTTGTAGCACACATTACAAAACACGCTCGCCGGCACAGACACGCCAACACACGCCCGCGCGCCCTCTCTGCTCTTGACCTGGATCTTCTGCAGCCCGAGACACTTTGAAACCCACATAGAAACACAAACAGTTTGTTCAGATTATGCGGAGACATTACGCAAACTGTTTAAAATGCAAAAAAAAAAAAAAAAAAAAAAAACGGTGCCGATTCCGCATGCGAAATGAGTCTTTGGACATCGGACCGCTGAAAGCACAAACTGTATTGTGCATCAGAATTAGTTATGTGTATATGCCCGTGTGTGTGTGTGTGTGTGTGTGCGTGTGTGTTTTCTGTGCTTGGCACAGAGCTGCCATTGTGCTCCTGCACAGTGTGGGAGTTATCATCAAGGGCTCCATGCAGAATGGGGCAAGAGTGCAATGTACCCAGACAGAAACACAAAGAGCAACGGGGATACTGTACGTACAGGTGTATATAACCACACAGATGGATGTCATAGTCAGTGTTCTTGTGTTTCGCAGTAATCCTCTGCATGTATGCGACGTGCACAATCTTTCTTTCTTTATCATTTGCAACATCCTAAGCTGAGGCTGCCGGGTTTCTTTACAGCTAGGAAAACAGAAAAACAATCTTGAAGTCAGAAGCCCACTTTTGATTTTATTTTTTTTAATTATTCAGGCGTAGATGTTTGCTATTCCATATTGCCACTCAAAAGCCGAGCAAAATTAATGAACTTCTTACTGGTGGTTGCGTTTTATTTCCCCCTTAGGAAAAAAGTTTTTTCTTCTCCTCTTGCTGCACAGTTTCTTCCTAAAACGTGTGGCTGCTTAACTTGCTCTTGTATATATTCATCTATATGCAAAATATATCACATTAGATGGTAGATGCATAGCTACAGAATGCGGGCAAAAAGTGTGTGTTGAATCTACTGAGTGTATCAGAAGTGGTCGAGGCAATGATGAATATTCCTCAGTCAAATTGGATCAACATTGGAATCAATTAGGAATGATGTGAATCCAAACTCTGAAGCCTAACAGGGCTGGGTTTCGATGTTGAGAAGTTAAAGTATTCCTTTAAGGTAACTGTTAACATGATCAGTCTTGGGTTATTTGGCAGGACCGACGGAAGGGTTACCCTTTCCATTCTTTTGGCACTACATTTTCTCAAATTGTCAACTTCTGCATTCTTACGCACAGGAGCAGCTGTGCCTGCCAGGCACTGTTTTACACTGCGGATCAGTGGTTTGGGTCAGAACTTTCAGCTGCTGTTTCTTGCTGACGGTACTGTTTAGCAGTTCAATGCTCTGCTTCCCTTTCGGTACTACACACTGCTTGTCCTCTCATGGGGAGTGCTGACGTTCATTGACTGCCGGTAATACACTGACTAAGGATAAGTACCTCATGCAACCTCACATCGAAAGACCCACTATCCCCTAACTAAATTAAGCATTAAGCCTAAACCCTGACCCAAAAGCTCACCCAACACAGCGTTGTATATGATACTACAACTTGTCAGTTTTTCATCAGTGGCCCGCGTGTTCATGTACTCGCTGTTTGCTTTCAGTGGGGTAAGATTGCATCGGCTCCTGCAGAGAATTCTTGGGAGCATTTTGCTAAAACATTGATTAAAATTCCGGAGACTGATTGGACCTGTCAGCACGGGGACCTGTTCAACAAGGACCAAAGGATAAAAGCTGGGATTCACCCAAGAGAGCATAAATCTGTATTTAAAAAGAAAAGGAAGATGAATGACTGGGAAGCTTTAACAAGGAACCTTTTTTTAACTTTATCTAGACTTCTTTGAGTTGTACAATGTTGTATCATAGTTCGCATCCAGAGATAATTTTTGGGATTTAATCAGTAGATCTTAATGAAGCAGACTTCTATTCAGCCTTCACCTAAATGACAGTTAATCACATGGTATCTGTAAGTAGTTGTAGTTCTGTGTTAATCGTATTACATCATGGGAACACATTGACAGGTTACACAGTTGACGTGGCGTACTGAACTGCACTTTCTTTGTAGGATGTTTCTTTGTAAGATGTTTGAAGCACAAGGTGAAGACAAACACTCCTGTACATCAGACCTTGAAGACTGACAGCATACTCTTCCTGTGAGTGTTTGAGTTGCATAACACAATGAGTCACTTTGCTGCTGAGCGCGCCCACATCTGCCCAGTGAATGGTCTGTGTCGGATGCCTATTGTTTTAAAGTGGCTAATAACAATGTTTCAAAAGTTCCCCTTAACTAGGCTATCAGTGTAGTTTAGTCCTATTACTTTCTACAAACTCTGATCACGAATCATGCCGGGTACATATAAAGTCGAACTGAATATAAACATTTCAGCTGAAGAACCTGTTATGTATAATGTTGGCGTTCATTTATAGTTGTGAAGTTGTGATTATACAATCTATTTAAGTTGGACTTATTTGTCTTTATAGCGCAACAACGTTCTCCAACAGCGACACAGGCTGACTTGGTGGCAGGGGAGGGCTAAGTCAGAGCACGTCTAGTTCATGATGTAGTTTACTGTTTGTGATCCAAATCACAGGGAAATGTACTGAATACTGAGGTGCCAAGACTTCACCCTGCTGTGAGTTTTGACGGTTAGGTCATTTGTCGTCACCACAGCTGGAGACCCATCAGAGAGATCTCTCTTTTGCCCCGTGCACTCTTAACAAACAAACAAAAAAAAAACCACCTGGCTGGGTAAAAACTTCCATTCACTCCTGTCAAGTGACTGCAGAAGTCACGGTAGTGTTTGCTCTTTTCATTTATCTCTCTCTCTCTCGAACATCGTTCAGCGGGTGTCCTTGTTAGTCGCTCTCAAGAGAGAGTTGCAGTCATCAGTTCCAGAAACAAGTGATGTCTCTACTTTAGAATGTTGTTGATTAGGACTTCTCAAAAAAAGTTAGACATCGTATGAATTTAGTCCGATGAGATTGACGACCCGCTGCTCCCTGTTTGTACAGCATGTTTATGACGATGAACGTGACATTAGAAGAAAAAATAGACACGCAAACTTGTCTGTTGGCAGTGGGAAAGGAGTTCATTTGTTGCCTATTTTGAGTGGGTTTATCTTCATTTATTAAACCGTCATATATACGCCAATTTATAAACAAACGACGAATTACAGGACAACAGGAAGTTGCAATGTTTTCCGTGAAAGAACCGGCATGACTGTGGAAACTGAGAGAGAGATGGGGAAACCAGGTAAAATGAGAGTAAACAGAGAGACAGTCACTGGATGGTTAGGTCTCCATTATGTCAATGTTGGTTCCTACGTTGATATGTGTGTCCCCTTTAGTGCAGGACCTGAGATGGCTCGAAAACTGGCACTCTGGGTTACTGGCAACTGGGTTACTTATTAATACATCTGGGTGTTTTACTCTGCCATCATAATAGAGCTGAGATCAGGCCTTTTCTAGGCCAAGCTGGGATTCTTACAGTTGTTTGTTGCTTTGGATAGTAGCCAGGCCGTTAGCTTGATGCTGTCTTATCAACTTCTGCCAACAATAATAACACAGGAAAAATGGAGGTGGGAATTTGAGAAGTTGTCTATTTATACTTGAAGTGATGCTTCACTAATGCATGATTCATGGTAATTTGATGTAGCATATGATATGCATTGAGTTAAAGTCCCTAAAGTCCCCATGAGTTCAGAATTGTTCTTGAGGTGTTTTTTCCACCTATGTCTTGCTCCATATCTCACCTACATGCCAGCATCGGGCCCAACAGTGGGGTGGGGTATAATGTACATCCCATGCTATTGGCTGCTGTCTGTTTTTACAGGTAACACGTAACCATGCTGAAGCGAATAGCAATCATGTAGCCATTTCATGAGGACTTCAAGTATAAGATTTGTACCCTGATTATATGTAAAGTGTGACTGTAAAGTGTAGTGGTATCCGAGCTAGCTAAGCCAACTAGCTGGCTGAACCAATTGCTTGAGAAGATGAAGCAGCTGGCTTTAGGGGCTAATGCTAGCCTAGGGCAAAGCAGTTCAGTTTTAGGTTATTTGTACAGCGTCTTTGAAACCACAAGGCAATTTAAGTGCTTGCATGAGCCACAGAAAGTCAGAGCACTTCACCTGACTAGACTGGCCTTCAACTGACTGTCAGTAAACTCACGTTCGTCATCTAATAATCATCTTACTGGGTATCATTACTAAATGATCATTGTCATCTTATTAAAATTCACACTCCTAGCAACAAACGAGGTAATTTCCCATTGTGGGCAAACAACAAAAGAACTTGTTGGAAATTAGTTTTCGTGTTTTAATAACTGTTAACTATTTCAAATCTGTGGCTTACCATATACCGGGGTGCTCGTGTGCAACATTCGGCATGCCGTGTCAGCTGCTGAATTTATTTAGAATCTTCATTTTCATTAGTTTCGCCGCTGAGACAAACATTTGCAATAACCAGGCCCGGTGAACTCATCTCTCATTTCCTTTGCAAACGTGATCTAATTTTCCCGCGGTGACTTCGAGGCAAGGAAATGTTCAGTTCGGGGACAACAAGTCAAACAATTAGATTCTTAAAAAAATCACAACTATGCTGGTAAAGTGTTTGTCGTGTGTGTTTAGCATACACGATGTAGGTGTTTGAGTGTTGTTGCACGTCTGTCTGAGGCTAGTGCTTTGTCTCAGAACCATCACTTACTGTTCCTCACCATAATCTACAGAGCCAGCAGCTCAGTGTCTGCCCTGCTGTGAAGTCTCAGGATGGAGAGAAACAACAAGTGAATCAATTATGTTTTCCATCTGGAGGGGAGAAGAAAAAATTATTCTCTATCCAGGGGAGCAACATTTTCAAAAAAGGTTTAGACATTGCTATTATTTTGGTCTAAATAGGGTTTAGTAAGGAGCGCTCATTCAATAGCACACACAAAAAAGTTGCGTTTCCTGCCACAAAACTTTCTCTGCCGCTCACAGCACAGCTCAGAAAAAGCTTCCAATGATAGACTGAGAAAAAAGTGTGCACATGCAAATGAACGGCTGGTAATGTGATGTGCTACCAAGCAAGTGAAAAGTGAGAGCTGTAAAAACAATACTGGAACAAAGTTTTGTTTTTGTTTAATGTTATTCAAAAATGAGTGAAGTTAAATTACCAGAGAAAAATGAAGCAAAATGCAAAACAGTATTACAGTGTCCATTAAGGTAAATATAAACAACAAATGGCACCATAAAAGCTATCTTTCAGACCATTATTCACAGGATTTTCTGAATTTCATTAATTTATGTGGCCTCATACATACAAATGAAGTGCTGTATTTTTTTAACACAAAAATCCCCCCAAATTAGCCCTGTACATGACTCATGTTGCTACTATTGCTAATGCTTAGGCAGAATAAACATCGCTGCCTTTAACAATTGAACGCCGTGAACAAGCCAACCCTCTGTGTGGCTTACGCAGATGATAACACACAAACACCAAATGAACACACAAGCGATGTCACTCCTTGAACATATCATCTATAGGGGTGATGGATGGACTTGGGCGTGCAGGGCGAGCTTTAGTTTTAGTCTTTTACGGTGTATTGGCATTGTATCATTTTGGTAGACATCCTGGACTCTTTCAGAACCTTTTATCATTGTTTTAAAACAAGTACCTGTAAACCCTCTTTCTTACTTCCATGTAAATTTGAGATACACTTTCAATAAATGAAATTATATTACATATACAATATATTTGAATTCCAAGTGATAAATCTGCCACCAGTGTCGCTGTAGATGTCCTGTCTGCTGTGCGAGAATGGAAATCTTTGTGAGCGTAGCGATAGTAAGGAGGTTAAAGATCGGCAAAGGGTCATCCAACTCTTCAGTAGTGATATTAGTCCTGACGGAAAATGGACATCAGTAATACTGCGTCATTCCGCCTTACTATCTACTGCCCTAGATTACATTTTCATATGTGCATTTTACTGTGTGATGGTTGTGCCGGTTTGCATACTGCATAGAATGGCAGCGGGGAGGAAGGAGGCCATGGTCATGTTCTGTTTCCACCCTCAGAAGCAGAGCACTGAACAGCATATGGCAGAATTTTTATGCCACAATGACGCAAGGTAATGTCAAAGCCTGAACAGTCTTCTCTGGAGTGTATGAGGCAGTTTACAAGGTTCGGAAGTAGATATTCCACATTCATTTAAAGATGAAAGACAACTTTTATTCTGTCTAGCTGAGGGCAATGTGATGATTTTTCTCATTGCTGCTCACTGACTGCAAATAAGCCTTGATGGATGGACCTGAACGTTTGCAAACACTATGCCAAAGGTTGTCCTGCTCATCCAAGTGGTTTTCACCCACACTCACCCATAATGCTGCAGTTTTATCATTAGCACCTCAACATTTTACGAGCATCTTCCTTCCAGTATAAGATAAACAGTACCAGGATCCTCAAAAGTGCAGTATGTGAGATTTTCAGTTGAAGATAATCAGCTGCAGCCAAACTAAGCGAGCTGTGATGTACCGTGGTTGAAGCTGTTGACATTCTGGACAGGTCGTAGAGCCCAGACGCATTAAAATCAACATTATCAACAAAAGCAGACTGTAGCATCATGCCAAAAAGCTGGCCTCGAACACACCACAGAGACTCGAGCCAACAGCCAACTAGCTTACACTTTCTGGGTGTGTGTGAGTGGAAACGCTTCTCCATACTACAGGACTGGACACATCCATGTCTGAGTGTGTGGATCAGTGAGAGCCACCTGACCTTGACAAAGACGCATAAATATCCCTGGAATACCATAAACTGTAACACGATACAAAAGAGCGCAGAAATACACAACTGCAGTAAACTGTAGCCCACAAATAAAGTGTTTTATAACGTTCCCCTTTCTCTGACCTTTTTAATCAGATCACTGCATACACTTGTAATCATGCCTTAAGGGAGTGCATAATGGGAATATAACTCCTGATCAGATCAAGACCTGAGATCAGATTAGAACTGAAGCATGAAACCTTCAAATGTGACGTCATACCAACACTCAACTGATTGTCTCCTGGATTATCAATGGAATAAACAGCGTGTTAACATTTTTGCCAACATCAACAGTTGCTGATGAGACATCTATTAACATCCCAACAACGCAAGCATATTGTGAGACATATTGTTGCAGTAATGTGGCATTATATAGTTGTGGAGAAGAAATCAAACTCAGAATGAAAGAAATTACAGTATTCATGAGGTAATGATATGAACTCAGATATATTTATTTTCTCCACACCTGAATAAACAAGCTGTTCTCAGAGGAAAATGACGACCGCCGAACACTTTTTGCTGCTAGAAAGGTGGCGGGGTCCGCCACATGTAAACAAAGTAAAACAGTATGAAATTTTGTTGTCCTTTCAGGTCAGTTTGTTGAAGACAAAGAGATGTTTGTATTTACACAGTTTTTTTTGTTTTTGTTTTTTTTGGCATAACAAATCTTGATTAAAATTTCCTCCCCAAAACTACATAGTGCACCTTTAATTTCTGTTTTTTAGTGGCTGTTTTTAACCATGCTGGTGGTGAGACGAATACTTTGGCTAATTTCTAAGTACGTGTCACACTATTCCAAGAAGCCTCAGCAGTACTTGTTTGCTGACGTGCTAAAGCTAAGATGGTGACCATGGCCAGCCTTACCTGTAAATCATCACCATGTAAGCATTGTCATTGTGAGCATGTTAGGATGCTGATGTTGGCATTTAATTGAAAGCAAGTGTAAACCCTGACAGAGCCGCTTGTGTGGCTGTGGTCCACTATAACGTTCTCTTATTCTACTGCGTAATGGAGGAGAAACTGACTTTACTTTCTGATTCCACAACAAGCTGTTTCCGTCTAACTGTCATGTGACTTTGAGGCTAACATTTGGTCGAAGATGGAAAGAAAGAACTTCAGAATCAACTTTAAAGAAGGCTGTCAAATGCAGCAGCAAAGAGCTTGTTGCTGCCGCCTACCTCAGCTACACGGCCGCCACTGTGTTTTCACTGAAGACAGTGGAGTCGGTGGCAGCAGGCTCCCACTGTCTCAAAGAACCTCGAATTGTGTTTATAAATCAGCATGTAAGCATTTTAGACAGGCAGCAAAGTAGAGGTGAACGATAAAAAGAACACATATGTGCACATGCACAATCTCACAGTGAAACATACAGAGCTCAGCGTCAGTTCAGGCAGAGCAGCGATGACATGCTTGCATAAGGAGATTAGCATCCGCTGCTCCATTCATGCTCCACCATCTCTGACTCATTCATCAGCTTCTCAGCTACACTTGCTGTGTGAGCAGATTGTTGAGCCTCAAGTCTGTTTTCTTCTGTTTGTGGGCACACAAACTTTGGCAAAACCTGACCATCTAACCATTGGTCAACACCTTAATGCAAGTGTATCTGACTCAACTGGTACAAATAAAGTTTTTGAAGCTATTGGTTTTATCCTGTAAGGTGGTGTAAGCCAATCGAGTTTTGAATGCAAATCGGGAATCAATGGGACAGGTTTTGATGTCTGCATGCTGCTCATATTTTACACACAGTGGCCCTCATTTATCAGTCTAGCGTGAAAACGGGTGCAGATCTGAGCGCAGAACTGGTCTTACGACAGGGCACACCTGTTATTTATGAAACACTCGCATCCGACCAATCTCAGCGTACGAACGATCGGGATAAATGCGGCGTCTGAATTTGCTCATCATCAACATGTTACGCCTTTAAATATTCCTAGTTCGGAGGCCTCGCCCACTGAGGTCAAACACGGAGAGAAGAAACACTGGCAAGAACAGAAACTCAGCATCCTGGCAGTGCCGGCATATCAAAGGCCCTCCGTTCACTAATGCAATGTTGTGCAAAACTGAACAGGCCAAAATAATATATTTTTTTATTTTGTTTTATTCATTTTAAGAATCCATTTTGATCTGTTCTAAATATGTGACTGCTTATGCTTAATGACAGCTGAAGTTTGTTTAATAATTATTTTCAGACTCAGCAAGATTTTGCTGAGCTGCACCGCAAATCCACAGACTCAGATTTGAATACACGAGCTCAGACCTGACATGAGATCTGATTGTAGCTTCCGCTCACGTCCAAATTGATAAATTCCAAAGCTTGCATGGAAATGGTCGTACGCGCGGTTTTCTGCCTTACGTTTGTTTGATAAATGAGGGCCACAGTGAATATAAAATGTCTGACAAAGTTATAGACTGCAGTGAGTCATAAGAAATATTTCAAATATCCCAGAGAACAGGGTCATGATGGAGGCGCTGCACTGTATCGCTTAGCGTGGACTCTACGTTTCGTATAATTGCATTGGCATTTCTGGATGGCAGTCTTAACATACTTCTCTGATGAATCAGCATTCTGCGGGGATGAGCAGGGAGAGGAAACAAACCTCTGCACAGACATGTTGGGAATCTAATCTTGTCTATTTTTGTCTTTTATGACTGGTGTCTGGTCTTGGCTTGTCTCATTGTGTCTCTCCTTAATTCATGTTAGGCATGAGTAAGCGCAACGGGTGTCTCTGCTCACCCAGGATGATTCTGACTAAGTTGTTATATCATTTTCTCCTCGATCCCCTGAAACTTTCCTGGCCCCTGTTAAGATGAAGTACTTCCTCTGTCCAGCCTTCTTCTATCCAATATGCATCGTCTCAGTCTCTGTCACAAACAGATGACTGTTTTCTTTTCTGTCTTTCCCGTCTGTTCGCTGCCTTCGTGACATAACACTGACCTTACCACCACATCACATGTCCCCAACAGCTGATACGTATTTGATTTCTGGGATAATAATTGTGATTTTAGTCGAAACTGGAGGGATTGCTCTTTTCTTTTTTTAAACCCACATGGTGAAGGTTTGGTTTAAATGGCGGCAACTGAAAGGACTTGTTTTATGAGAAAGATGGTGATCATGTTTTAAAGAAAGCGGCATCGACTGTTGGTAGAAGACAGGGTGCAAAGTGATGGCTGTATGGTCGAAGCCAGACTCTTTGCATGTCCTGCTTCCAACATGGGACACAGTTTTTTTTTGTTTTTTTAAGTCAGCAAATGTGGAGATTAATACAAGGGTAAATAATACAGATGCAGATTAAACCACACATCATTTTATGCCACATTTTATGAGTTAACTTTTCAACTGTATTAATTTTTTTGAGTCAAAACACCATCGTGGACATATCCACATTTACAACGGTGTAACAGTTTAACAGTGCCTGATGCCTGGACGTTGAAATACAGGAAACAGAATTTAGCAAGATTAAAAACTATGAGGTATAAAGTAGATTAAAAATAAATAAGGAGAGTAATAGACATTTTACCTCAATGCTTACATTTATTTTTTTATATCATTTTGGCACATTAAACAGCATATTCATTTATTTAGTGATTTTTTTTTCTTCATTTTTTTTCCCGTTTCATTCCTCCATACATGTGAGAATAACGAATAGTGCTCATCTAATTAAGCCACCTATCATGCCCATGATTCTGCGAGGAGGCGGTGAAATTCAAGGTGGTTAATGATTGTTCTTCCAGCTGATTTGTATCCAGTGCTTCATTTGGTCACCAGAGGTTCTTCCACACATGAAGGCTTTTCAAAATCATTGTCTCCTCACCTCCCTGTCTGCGGTGGACTTACTATCAGCTTACACACACGACTTTCTGCTTCGATGTTTGCCTCCACCAGTTATATAAATCTGGATAAAGGAATGAACTCAGTGTGTGTGTGTGTGTGTGTGTGTGTGTGTGTGTTTAGATGTGTCTATTGTGTGCATGTGTAGTTCGAGCGCTAAGCAACATGAGACTGTGATAACGTTTTCAGCGTGCTGGGCTGGGCTGACATCTTCTTTCTGACATTTGAAGATCCGAAATTAATCTATCCATCTCTCCATCTCTCTATCTATCTTTGAACTACACTACACTTCGTTTTAACTGCATTGCTGACACTACGTTTGCTTTTTTTTTTTTTTTTTACCACACCATTAGTTGTTGGTAAGCCTGTGGAGGCTCACATAACTGTGTTATATGTGACCCAACAAAAGTGGAGTCCAGTTACCACAACCAAAAGGTCACAAAAAGTTACTGTGCACAAGTATTAATTAGGGCCACACATCACAACGTGACCAACACAAAAGCAGCCATCTCACACAAAACCATGTTTTGTGGCTTGCCGAGCTCGAGGCATTTTCATCTCATCACCGAAGACCAGAAACCTAGTCAACTGCAAAGCACTGACGCGTACCCCCACTCAGGATCACCGCCAAAAATAAGAAAGGCAAAATAACAAACGTGGCTATCTGGTCAGGGTGCTCAGACAGAAACACAACATGCAGCAACAACAAATTGACAAAAGAGATGACCACTACACTTAACTAAAGGCCACTTGAACAAACTAAACCAAACTGCATCTACCTCACCTCGTGGACATTCAGATCCCAGACGAGCTCCCAGTTGTCACGACCAGGACCTAGTGGAAACCCTGGTGCAACAAGAAAATGAGACTCCCCTTTTCCTTCAAGCACCACCAGCAGCAAAGCGTTTTTAAATGATTTTATTAACAAACATAGCTGGTACACAATCATGCCTGCTGGCAGTCTGGGACAATGGAGGAGAGCCTCCAGGAACTGGGCGGAGCCGGCCTTTAAACTTGTGGTTCCAAGGCAGCAGCCAGTCAGCTCCCTGGGACGACCTACAATCACAGACACCTGCAGCCAGTCTCTCTCTCTCTCTCTCTCTCTCTCTCTCTCTCTCTCTCTCTCTCTCTCTCACACACACACACACACACTGTCACTCAGGTAAAAGGAGGGATGTTGAAACAGACAAACATTTATGAACGCTAGGGTTGTAACACTCTGCCTCTCTATTTACTTGTCAGTGAGTGCCAACTTAGGATCATGGGCGACATCATATTTGGCCCATAAATTGGAGCACATTCAGTCTGTGCACACAAAGCACATAAAAGTTGTTTTTTTTTTTTTTTTTTTCGAAGTGGTCAAACCACTTAACAAAATGTCATGTGAAGCACTGTGACCCAAAAAAGATTTTCTGCCATAAGCTTTCATTGTGAAAGAGGCATCTGTAAAACAGCCGTCATGGCTGTACCTCAGTCAGAACAGGCCCCGGTGTGACGGTTACTCCGGTCCTGTGCTTTACGCTAACATTAGCCGCCGAATGAGACTGTTGTTTTTGGGCTGAGTGCTTAATTACATTTGTCTTTGAATGGATTAAATCACTTCCATGCCTGTAAAAAAAAAAATGTAATAAATGTGATGGTGCTTTTATCTTAATGTTTTGCAACAGGAATGGTCACATCATCCCTCCTCATGGAGTTTTTTGGTTCAGTGATCTGCTCTTGAAGGGAACTGTAATAAAGTCCTTAAATGTAATGGTTTTTCCATTGATTAAAAGTCTTAAGGTTGATGGCACATTAGCATTTTTGCTGGCTCCACAGGCCAACTTAGTTGGAGTTTGAAGACACATCCTTGCTTTTGTCTTTGCATTGGCATAATGTGGCGCCTCTTAAATTTGTTTCTGTCTGAACATCACTTGTGCATTTGCTTCTGAGTAATTCTGTGGTTTTGTGTGTTCTATATAAATATCACCGATGAACCAAGACACAGGCTGAACTTAATTTGCATCCGCACATGACTAGAAATGATTCGGCTCATTTTGATGCAAGTGCATGATTGAAAGGGGATGATTCATGATTTGCTTGGCGAGCAAGTGATCAAACTGAAAGAAGGAGGCCAGGATCTAGAAAGTGTCTGTCTGCAGCGACAGAAAGAGAAAAACTAATGACTAATGAGAGGGAGAGGGGGAGTATAATATTTTAGAAAAGCAGCCACCACCAATATCCCCCTGTCATTTCTAACCATGAATCTCAAAGCTTTTAGTGAGTTAGTGTGTGCAAGGAAAAGAGTGAGGTAAAAAGGGAAAGAGGTCAGTCGAGACGCACACATTTAGTCATCACACGAAACGTAAGTGGCTCACGCTCACATTTAGTCTTCATCTTTAATGAGGTCGGACCATGCCGCTTTTGGCGAAATATACTATGTTGCCATGGAAGCGGTGGTCATAGCGATGCCTCCACTAAGGACAAGTGATGTCTGACTTTAAGTCCTGCTGTTTGGTCGGACACTGCTTCAGGAAGGAGGCTTTGTTTCCGGTAACTGTATGAAAGTGACTGTGAATAAATGTGCAGTATGGAATAAAAACACAAAAGCACCCACAGACAAACCGACTGTATCCTCTCTACATGGCGTTTTGCAAAAGCACAGATTATGCAACTTTACTTGGAATACGGCAAACACAGCCTGGAGGCACTTTTTCATACAATTTAGGAGAACAATCTTTTGAATCCATGCCAGACTAAGCATAATACTGGTCCTGTCCACCTAAGTGGAACAGGAAATTCCTTGGACAGAAACCAAGCACTTAATTAGAAAAAAAAAAAAGTTTTCTGAGCTAGTCTGCTGAGGGACAAACAAAGACAGCAAACAGTTTGCGCAGAGGATGCAGTTTTCTTCGAAGACGATCCAATCTAGATTACTAAGAAAATGACATCATTTCAGTTTAAAGGGGAGGTGAGCCACCATCATGCATGACATTCAAGTACACAGAAAAGATGAAGTTTGGAGATTGACTTTCAGCCTACTCATACATCTGGCTGACAAATACCTCAACATGGATGCTACAATATAGCGACAATATTGTAGTCATGATCAGTGGTACAGTGTTTCGCAGAATCCAAATTTAATTGTGGTGATGGCTGTCCAACTGGGGTGCCATACAGCATAAGCACTCGAGATATACTCGCCATATAAAGATTGATTAATATATGTAATGTATGCATTAAGTAGTAATATAATTTAGAGCCAAAGATTTAACAAAATAATTAAAACATGCCACAGTTTCTTTAGAGCAGGCAACATTTTTGATATCATCGTGATAATTGTTATCGTCGGATTGGTTGTCTGTCTTGGTCAGTGGTTCAAAGATCAGCTTGTTCCACATTTCTAAAAATACAAACCCAGCCTCCTATCTGGAACAGTGAGCCACCCGGGATTATATTGCCTATATTCAACAGTGCGGCATATGCAGACTGACAGCAGCCAGAAACTGGTGCAGGGGAAAGTATCAGTTTCTTGTTTTAGCGCTCCGTGCTCACTGGTCATTCAAATCGGGACTCCGCCATGATGCAATGGCTGACCGCTGGAAACTCGACAGCAAGCGCGTGCATTTTTATTCAGTGGTGTGATGGATACATGAATCACTGAGGTGTTGTTTTCCAGGTTAACAGGTTTACCGTGTTCTCACAGGGTAATCCCTCACTGACTCGGGTTACTGGGGGAACACAGTGTCGCCGTGGTTGTGAGTGAATGGGATGGGGATGTCGTTGAACAAAATGCACAAGTAGCAAGTATTATTTTCTAGAATAATCCAGAATCCATAGAAAAAAATCACATACGCTTTATGAAAGGGAGCCAGGTCGATGCTAACTAACTGTTTGGGGTTTTTTTTTTTCTTTTTTAGTTGATGCAACAAAAACAAGCAATCAGAAGAAATGAATCAAAAAATGATCACTGGTTGCAGCCCTACTGCAGCTCTTTGCGTGGCATCCTCTATTTTTATCACTGTGAACTACATTTATGCCGTGCTACGTTAGAAAACTAGCATAGCAACAATAACCAGGGTGGTGGCAGTTATCTGAAACTCTCTGATTTCTTGGAACCTTAACTTATAGAAGCTGAACTAAAAAATAAGAAAGCAGAACGTTTGCCTTCAAGAATCCTGTTTGTTCAGTTCCTCTTAGGAAGCACTATCTGTATACAATGGGTGTCCGAGTGTGAGGCAGGGGGGCCGCTTCACACGAGAATGGATTTTATGTTTTCAGCTCTCTGGTGGCTGAACAGCAGACAGGGATGGGAGTCTGTCGGTGACACACCACCGTGGGGAGCAGGTCCTAACATGTGGGGGACCGTCCGAGGGTAAGAGAAGTTCTGGCAGATTGCTGTGAATCACTTTGGACATGACAGTATATCTGCAGACGTCTGGCACCGACTCAGTGTTAGCTGTCTTCTCCGAATCACCTGCCTGGATCCAGCCGCATGTATAAATATAGACAGTCGTCATAGCTACATCTGTATAGGTGGCTTGCCTGTGCCTGTCAATCTGGCAATCAGACCAGTGGAGAGGTGTGATTAGGGGGATGAGATGCTTTTTGTTGGTAGGGTCCGCCCCATAGAAGCAAAGTAAAACAATATGAAATTGTGCTGTCCTTTGAGGTCAGTTTGTTTTTTAATGTTCTATTTAGACATAAAACCAAAGAGAATTTGTTCATTTGTTTAAGCACAAAAAAAAAAAAAATCAGTCAGATCTCTTCTGAACAACATGTCTTCCCCAAAACTACACAGTGCACCTTTAAGTTTTTGGGTTGTTTTACTTACAAACTTTATTCATTTATATTGCTTATTATGCAATTAAATTAGGAATTATTCAAAAATATTGAGAATTAAACAGGCTAGATAAGCTAACTATCCAGCTATACTAACACTTGTATGCATGTGTATATGTAAAAAAATAAACAGTATAGTAAAATGAAACCACCCAAGCTTAACAAGCCTGCCATGCCTATGGTTCCTATATACTGTATAAGTAGAGACTATAATAATCACTGCCTGGGGTTTAGCAAAGAGGTTGCTGGTGTTATGGCTTTGTGCTAGAACTTGTTTGATTGATCTGAACACAACATAAACCTCACTACTCCGAATAATCATTCAAAAATGTATTCAAGATGTCAGTGCCACGGATTAAAAACAAAACCACAAGTGCTAATATACACAAGGGTGTTAGAAAAGTGGGTGTGAAAACAAGCAACACAGAAAGGCAGGTATGATACTAACAGTTGTATGAGAAAATAACTTGGATCTTGCACTTCTAAATACACCTTATATTTCTCTGGCTCATCAGCATTAGTTTAGGTTTGGTAATATCTCAATATATTTGTCTGCTTGGACAGTCTAGTAAGGAACTTAAGCTGGCAACTTTCCATGAACAACACACTTCTCTACCAGTCAAAACACGCTGGGAATACAGTGCTTCTGAGCTGGTGTCGTCGATATTAATTACGGGACAACTTCCTGCATTCTCTTGTGGGAATTCATCCAGCGTGTGTGACTGAACTAAAAGGCCTCGGGGGACCTTCATCGGCGGGCTGATGAGATTCTCGCCGGCGTGCTGTGTCTGTCTACAAAGAGCCACATATTCCCATCTGTGACTCATATTCCGACACAGTCCGAGGGCTGCGCCTAACTCTAACTTTAGAAGCATTTTGAGTGACGTAGGCAACCAACTTGCCTTGGCATGACTGTCAGACATACCCCATACAGGGTCCCTTGGGTGTATCTCCGGACCTAACTTTAGCTGCTGAGTCGTGAGGGTGTGATTCTCCGCCAACAATGACTAAGCTTTTGGAAGGCAGGTAAAGGGAGCTCTGCAGGTACGCTGCGCGCTGTTTAGAGTCCACCCTCAGACTGTTGGTACGTAACAGCTGATATATTGAGGTCATTCAAAGCGTTGCCACATGGATATATATAGGACAATAACATCTCCAAAGCCATGTGAGATGTTTAAAATTTAAAAAAAAAAAAAAAAAAAAAACTCTAGAAGTTTAATTAGCTCAAAACATGATGTAATACACCTCAAAGGCAAAATGTGACATAATTTCTCATTCACTGTGTATGTCTGTGTCTTTTGAAAACTGTTAGTCTTCAAATTGGATCAAATAAGCAGTGTTGGGGAAACTTAAACTACATGTCATTGAACTGCATAGCTTAACTACAGTTTGCTGTAACTTGCTGGTAGTTAAACTCCATTCATATTTTGTGCTGTGTCAAGTATTTCAACTACTTTTTGGGTCCTTTTTTGTAGTTTAACTGCTCAATTTAAAAAGTACAATTTTGGCCAATAACATGAAATATTTTTTTTTTTATTAAAAAAAAGACCTATACTACGGATGCCGAGAACGGCCATGTATTTTTCTTTCTTTATTCACACTTATCTCGTGATAACAACTTATTATCTGATCATCTTATCTCAGTGTAACAAAGGTTGTTTTCTCGTGATAACAAATTAATTTATTTTGTTACCTCCATATAACAAGGATTGTTTTCTCGTGATAAATTAATTAACAATGTGTTCCATAATATTAGATGAATTAATAAACATTTAATTACGTTACACATTACATTGCTAAGTTAATGTCAGCGTACATTTACGTTACCTTAGCTGAAGCAGCCGGATAGAGGGGAGTTTGTCAGCCTCTCAACTGCTAAAAATCGAGATAACGAGATAATAAGTCGTTATCACGAGATAACAGTGTATAAAAATAAAGAAAAATCCATGGCTCTTCTCAGCTTACTTACTATACAATATAACTTTTCTTTTGTTTTTCTTTGATGACAAAGTGGATGAGGTGTAAGCCTTTGTGAAGTCACCAGATGAGTCCCCACAAATTGCTTTCAAATCTCTACTCCAGGGGTAGAAATGTAGTTTTACAAGCTATGCTTGCAAAGTAGCTTCCCAAACATTGCAAATAAGGGTAAGTAATTAAAATCCTCAATTTGATATCACCAGATGACCAAAACGGGGGTTAAATCGAGTCAAAGAGCAATATGCAGGTAATGTGTGCACCTGTGGAGCAGGGCAGCGTACACAACCGGCCACAATCTGGAAAAAATGTCACCGATAGTGGACTCCACACCTTGCGCTTAAAAGTTGAGATCATTTTAAGTTCTAAAACTGCTCAGGCAGGGAACGAGAGATGAGAGCAGATCCAGTGTGATGCACCATCGGTACGCACCAGTTTTGCTGGCGATGGATTCCCAGCATTGCATCTCTAACAACCGCTAAGAGTCGACAACTGAGTTAGCAGCTCAGTAAGGGTGTACTCTGAGCTAAATGCTAAATATCATCTGGGTAAAGGCCTACCTGCACTGAATGGGTTAATTGATGCACCTCAATTGAAGCATGTCATATTGTGCACATATGGCGCTTTGCAGGCCTCAGATTTGAAATGCCAACACCACAGAATCAGCCGTGTTTGGGGAATGGTAGCTATTTTTATTCCTCTACAATGACCTTCGTGTACAAAGATCCCCCAACATGAACCTATAGACACATACAGCTGGTTAAACCCCAAACAAAAAACTCTGCCGCTGTCTTTACATGGCTCTTACAGTCTCCTGCCTCCTCGCACACGTAACGGAAAAATTATTCCAGTCACCTCAGTGTTACACAAATGGGACAAGCATCCATTATAGCTGAATTTGATCATTAGGGATAAGAGATTTCACAGCAGCGTGCCCTCTCTCCCTATCTGTGTCCCTCTCGCTTATTCTCCTTACATTTTCCCCCTTTTTAGCTCTCTCCAAATGAGTACCGCAGCTGCAGAGAAGCAGCTACGGTCACCGGGTTGTCATTTCATGCTCCAAAATAGAAACCAGGTCAGGATACGACGACGGCTGGGGAGGTTTGACAAGCCTCGCAGTGCTTCTTAATGCATGGCCATTCAAACCAATGGGTGGGCTTCACGACGCAAATGTTTGGTCCATGACTCAATGGCATTTATAAGATGCAGACCTAAAGCAGGTGATTACCATTACCATGTGCTAGCATGCTTACATTAACTATTTAGCACAAAAGACGAAGACTCTGGTTGATGGGATCACCAAAGTCAGTAGGATACATTTTCTGTTCATAACAGATGTCTGTGCAACATTTTAATGGCAAGTTATGTGAGAGGCTTTTATAGTCCAGACTAAATTGACATGCAAGCTTTGCTGGTAGCATGGTTACAAGTATCCAAACTGAGAGGAAAACGTTAATTGTCACCAAGCAATAAGCTGTGAGGGAATGATGTACAGACTGAAATGGGCGACGGCGCATAGATTGATATTGTTCTCGTCGCAAAGCAGCAGGAAATAAAAAAATAAAAAACGGAATATCCATTCAGTGTTATTTATAGCCCGCAGGAATCACTTCCACCTGCTCCCTCATCAGGAAGGATTCATCATGATTCCACGGCTGTCAGAGGGAGCAAATGGATCTACAGATGCCTTCATTGTGTAAAATCCTTATCAGACGCAGGGGCTAAATATATATATGAGGTCATGTCCCATTGAGACGGCATTGAGAGATTGCAATTTACCCTCTGAGGAAATGGCTGGGTTTAGGCCCCTGGTGGCACAATCACTGTTTAAAAGCTGCTCCTACACTCATGTAACTCTCATTTTAAAGCAGCAGGTCTTTGGAAGAGCGGCAGAGAGTGGACACGGTGGAAATGAGCCCAGGTGGTCAGAGCATCGGCTGGACCCAGCAGGCCTGCCGAATCCTACTTTCCATCGCTGAACGTCAGGGAGGAGTGATGAAAGGAGCCGACGGGAGCTTATTTAGTAAGCTGATTTGAAATACAGGGCTGCAGCTTTTCTATATGTGATTACAGCTCCTGTAAGGCAGGACCTATTTCTTACTCCCAGTTCTTACTGCCCCCCCTTTCACTGTCTTGCCTCCTTTGCTTGTAGCTTGGCTGGTTTATTTCTACCTGCTGATTCCACCAAAAGCTGTTGTTGTGTCAGCCAGTTCACAGATGGCCTTGCCCGACATAAATACACCAAAATGTCTTGGCATCACGAAAAAGCTAAATATAAGCTAAAGCTAAATATAAGTTACAAGAGTGACATGATGACTTGACAAGATGACAGGAAGCATGATGAGGAGCATCGCACTATAAAGAAATGAAAAACACAAGGGCCTGGCACACAGGGCCACCGTGGTAATAATAGGATTTAGCCACAGTAGAGCCCTGCCTGGGTGGACTAGTGTGCACTTTAAAGACAACTAAGGAAAGTGTGCCGTGTTCTTGGGGTGCTCTGTGTGCCAAGCTTGCCTCAGCCGACCCTGGTTGTACAAGGGTTGGCTGAGGCTAGTGTACCGATGAGCCCTGCAGTCGATCACTGAGTCAGCGAGTCTGCCTGTTTTGAAGAGGAAACATCTTGAAACACCCAGAAATGTGAATTCAGTCATTATCAACTCAGCTCCATGATGGAAAGCCAGAAAAATACAACCGAAAAAAGAAAAAATGTGATCCAAGTCTCTGGATGTCCCAAGATCTCTAACTGATTTGAAAAGACCTTATTTACACCCTCGATTACATGGTCCAATTTGTGCATCCGCGTCAGATGGGATGCACGCTAACACTTCTAGCCTTGCAGCTACAGTGAAGACAATTTGAGATCTTGAGGCTTACAGAGACTTGGATTACACCTGACACACGTCATTCTTTTTTGTGGTTTTCTTACATTTTTAAACAAGTTCAGGTGTTTAGCAGAACGCTGTTTTGTGGTGAAGCTCCAGAAATGTTTTTGGTGGACTATGAAACGTCTTCCCTTGACTTTTCTATCAGCAGCGGCATAGGTGTAGAATTGTGTATGGACCGTATGGACGTGACCAGACCAATCTCAAACAATGGTGCATGCAGCACACAAAGGGTTTAATCCTTTCCCACTTCTGCGCCGCCTCCCAAATCCGTCTTTGAGACAGGTGTGTTTTTTGATTGGCTCAGCTCCCTGTAGGTTGTCCAAGCTGTTTCACTTACCGGCTTTGCCAGTGTTGACGAGAGGAGGCTGACAAACATGTCAGAGGATGTCGGGCAAAAGAAAGGTGGAAGACATTAAAAACTATTTCACTTAACCAAGTGTAAGTCACCTGAGGAAAACAGTCCCCCCTCATAGGCTACCGCAAATGAATGCAAAACACTGTCTCCAACCATTTTCTCACTTTTAATGGCGACTGATTTGTTACTTTGTCAGGTGACAGAAGAAGCAACAACCTTTATCAGACAGCGGTGGAGTGGCAGGGTCACAGCAGCAGGTGAACTTGAATAAGGACATGGTGGTTAGCTGAATTTTAAGTGTTAGCTAGCTGTAATATTAAAAGTAGGCCTGGTGAACACTGCTGATGTTCTTTGAGATTTGAGTCGTGCTGTGTCACTGCTCATAGCATCAGTATTTTATTCATCAGGTGACAGAGGAACCCCGGCCAGGTTGTAGCTCATATGGGGAAGATTCAGGGCTACAGGTAAATTTGACATGGTGCTATACTAAATGTTTTACTGCATGCGTTTGACTGCTTATGTACAGTAGGTAACGCATCGTACAACGTTAACATCAGGCTGGCATCATGTGTTATTTCATTAGGGTGCTGCAGGGATCTCGCCTGGTTGTAGGCCTGGTTCAGGGAGAGGCCAGGAGGAGTTACAGGTGAGACCTCAACAAAGGGTGTAACACTGTAACATAATTCAAATGTAAATTTGTTTTTACACAACTTTATGAATGTGATGTTGCCTGCCTGCACATTTTCACATGTAGTCATGGCATATAGCAAGTGGTTAATTATACAAAGTGCTCTATTTCTAAGGAAACTGGTCCAGCTGTTGTTAATCTATGTTCAATACAAAGTTTAATGCAGTGGTTTGCACTCTGATGTAATGCAATGCACTATGACTGGAGTAAAGTTCAGACATCGTTATCACGCAGCCTCCTCGTCTGTCATTAGTGTCATCACACTGCTTAACGTATACAACTTTTCTCCCCTGGCGGCGGCGCGTGGGGGGGTGACTGGCTATGTCCACACCAACGTCATAATCAAACCTACGCCCTTGAGCATCGGGATGAGTGAATTTTTTTTTTTTTTTTTAAAGCCTCCAAATTTGAGTGTACACACAATAACTAATAAGTGAAATGTTCACTGGAAAGGACAGTGCCAATTTTGCCAATGACTGATAAAGTTGTCCTGTTTTGCTGCCAGTACCCGCAATTTTGAACTCACCATTGCGGGCATGATGCCTTCTCGGTCATGTTTCTAATTTGTATTGGAGTTGTTTTATTCCGGTGTTGGTTTAAGGTAGTGTGCATACATTATAACAATAATAAGGAACTCTATCTTACATCATTTGTGTGTTTTGTCTTATCAGTGATTCAGAGTCACCTGGATAGAGGCGGAGGTTGGGAGGGGTCGGGCAATCTTGTTTGTCATAACATGTTTTCTTTCTTGTGCGTGCTTACCTCTTACTTTGCCTCCTACCAGCCTTGTGAATTTATTAATACAAAAAAACAGAATACGCTCATAATGAATGCATTTTCAAGACGATAAGACAACCTCCTCCGCAGCATCGTTTAATTTTGGGCTGTGTTTCGTTCCCTGCCTCTTCCTCCACCTCCTCCTCATGTGTTGTCTCATCTTATCAGGTAAATGTCAGAAAGGGTGGAATCTGTCGATGAAAACATACGGTGCGGCAGCTACACGTGGCCCGTCCCGACTACTCCACAGATAAGTAAACAAACCGAGCACAGCCTGTGTGTGTGTGTGTGTGTGTGTGTGTCGCAGCGGTAGGTGTTCCTCGCTCTTTGTTGACGTTCTCCACCCGAGTGGAGAGGAGGCTTATCTTAATGGGAATGCATAACTGGAAGGCCCGCCGTCTCCATAACAGAAGCCAGGCCCACGTGCACACAAAAACACAAATATGGAAACTCATGTTTCTCCATTCACACGTGCAAATGACAACTGGGACACACATATTCCCGTCAGCCCATTCGCATACAAGTACAGATTAAAGAGGCGCTTGTTCCCGGTATTGATCTGCGGTGAATTTTAAGGAAGCTTCATAAACAAATACTGTCACATATTTCCCACATTACCAACACTATAAATACACAGAGGAGGGCTTATGATAAACTGGGCCGAGACGTTGCTGTGATCCCAGAGGAGTCATTTACTGTAAATCTAAGAGACGATGCATTTATTTTGGACTGTCCATTAAATGTCTTGGATCACATTGTAACTAAACTATTTATATGTCTCTATGCCTCTATAGTTTTTATCCCTGTGTGCATTTTGTGTCGGACAGTCCGTTCTTTTTGTCCAAATCAGTCAAGCACAGTCATTTCCAGTCCATTTCGCTATAATCCAACGTCGTTTCCGATCCAGCCTGATCTGTTTGAATCCTGTTCAGTCCAGTAAGTTTATATTATCCGATCAAATCAATGCTCGTCAAATCTAGTTGAGTCTAGTCTGATCCAGCTCACTTCATTCCAATACTATCTAGTCCAGACCAGTCGGGTGCAGTCCAGTGCAGTTCATTCCAGCCCACTATCCAATTCAGTCAAGTTTAAATAAATCCAGTCCAATTCAGTCCAGATGAATCAGTTAGGACCTAATGCAGTAATCCATTCCAGTGTCGTTCTGTGCAGTGTAGTCCAATCCACTCCGATCATCTAAACCTGTACGATTTCAGTCCAGCGTTGTCCAATCCAAGCTAATCCCTTTAAAGTTTAATTTTAGTAAGTGTCATATAATCCAATAAAACATTAACCCACTCAAATTCACTTCAGACTTGATCCAGTTTTCAATTTATTCTAATCTGAAGTCCAAACAAGTCTGGTTCAGTCCATTCCGTATGTATCCAATTCAATCTTCAGTCTTTGGCTGTATCCGAATGTCCATGCTCTGTACTTGCGGACTGCACCCTCTCGGTCTCCACTCTGTCAGTGCTTTAACTTGTTCACGTCATCACATCAAGTTTCTGAGGGCGACACACAGCGATAAATAAATCCATTAAACTGCTGGTAGACAGGCGTTATGCTGTAGGATAACATTATTTCTGACCTGCCAGAGTCAAGTGTGTCTTATAATTGTGATAATCGCTTTACACATTCACAAGATGTTCTTTTTGTTTTGTCGGTCAGCAACTGGTAAAACCTAAATGCTTTATTGCTATGCATTGTGGTTAATTCGGTGGTAATTCAGAAGTCCAGTGATGTCTGCAGAAAGCACAGTTGAGGGTTGATGTGGACTGGATGGATGAACTGTGGGTTCGACTTGCAGACCTTTCCGCAGATGCACCCAGACAGTCCATGAGTCGGCAGGAGTGACAGACATGTGGATGCGGCCTCACCCAGTTCCATCCAATCCAATCCAATCTAAAGAGTCCAGTTGGGTCTAATCTAATCTGCCAGCCCAGTCCAGCTAAATCCATTAAAATGTAATCTGGTCCAACTGAATCAAATTTAGTTCAGAGCTGCCCAGGTCAGTCCTCCGATTCAATCCAGTAGGTCCAGTCCAGTCCAGTCCAGTCTGATCTGGGACCTAATGTGACATGACGAGTGTGATCCTAAACACAATTGAAAGAAACATGCAGGCAGAGGATGCAGCTAAAATTAAACATGTATTCATGAAATTCGGGAGCAATGTATGGATTTTGTCCAGTGTCATTTAAGAACTGCAGGCATACTGTGATACAACTTAACTCGCTATTCATAAGGTATATTGATAATCACCTCCTTTCCCCACTCATAAAGGACTCATCAATGATTTTTTTATCATACTTTTATTCAAATTGTTTTTATATTCTTTCAATATCTCTTTATTATTGTCTCTGTTTTGTGAGACTACTGTACTGCTGTGTTACCTGCAAATTTCTCCCAAGGGGGGTCAAGAAAGGAACATCTTATCTTATCTGGAAAAACAACAACAGGGAGGAGAACAAAATTGGAAATGAACCTGGCCTTTAGTGTTTCGTTCATGGGCCGCGGTGTCTATTCTAATTGGAACATGTATAAGATGGTAATTACGCTGCTGAATTCTCTGTCTGTCATCGCACAGAGCCTTGTTCAATAAAACCCAGGCGACGAGGACAAAAGAGACCACCATCCTCCTCTCTTTGCACTCGTTCTATCAATGCTGTCTCATCCTATAAATAACCCGGAGCTGCGTTTGGTGGTGTTACATCTACTGTTACTGCTCCAGGCTTTGTCACCACCAAAACGTAAGCCGAAGAAACCAGGATTTACACACACACACTTACACGCACACACACACACACACGCACACCACATGGCTTTGTTTGGGGTTCCTGGTCACTTTATTAGAGGCGGAGTGGACTGCTTGGCAACTGGTGACGGATGAGCACACACACACATAATCTGCAGACACACAATCCAGTGGTTATAGAAGAGCCATCGGGGTTATGGTGCCCTCGGCCCAGGCTAATGACACCGAGAGCAACTGGCGCAACAGATGGCCCCTCGCTAAGTCATATGAGGGCCTCTGTTAGCAGGCGGCATGACTATGACTGTCTATTATTTACTTATTCACACCATTGCACACATTTACACACATTCGGGCGGCATGACCACTCCTGGAGCCGTTTCTTTGTCTTGTGCTCGCCTCCGGCAAACACACATACTGGACAAATTCTGGAGCAAGTGATATACTGTATGTTTGGTATATGAATAAGTCCGTAGGAAGGGAACTTGATGGAAAACTGAGGCAATTAGCAGGAAGAGAGAGAAGTTTACAGATGACCTTCACGCATGGTGGGCCTTAATCTATCCTCGCCTTACCTTCCGCTCAGTGAGCATTGTGGGTGCACCCTGTCACCTCCATGATTGCATTAAGTATAGCACACACAGCAGGCTGCACATGCCAGCTTCAAGCAAGGGGCATCAGGTCAGACAATTCATATTCCTTGCTCACACGGCCCTCATCTACTCTTCTGGCAATGCTTCATCGGGTCTGTGTTCCTTTATTCACCAATAGAGCTTGCATCCATAGCCAGGCTGACATTCAGGGTAGAGAGATGTGAAATAAGTGTAAATTAAGGGCCGTAAAATCAGTAGAATCCACCCCAGCAGGTGTGAAAACATGGGGAACCGAAACCGAGATCAATCAAATCAACCAGTTACACCTAAACATCAAATTTCAGATGACCCTTTTGAGAACAAAACAAAACAGATTTCATGCTTGTTTCCTCATTCCTCCACCTCCTGTCAAATACTGATGTCATCCGCAAAACTAAAGCGATTTGCGCTACCTGAAATTACCGTGAGTTAAAGCCACAACAAAGAGAGACTGCAGCTAATTCAGACAAAACTGATCCAAATTAAAACATCCAGAGAGGACATACAGTGGTGTGACTGGGGGGCAGTCACACTAAAATCTGATACATGACAAAACATGTGAACAGCATATATAATGTCAATGTCCATGTAAGTGTCATGCACACATGCTCTCTAGATCTGATGTCACTACATGCTCATATAACTCGTCAGACTCCTTCCAGAGGACACTGAAACAATATTTCATATTATTTCGAGTTTAAATAAACAATAACCAGATTTTTCCCGGAGCTGACGATGGAAATCCCATTACTGCTGCGAGTTGCACACACGCTGATCAGGCAGAATGTACGAATTTGGTATCTTCAACAAATCAACCCTTTTTTGTGGTTTTGTGCCACAGTTCTGGGCATGTTTGTCAAAAACCTGCAGCTGTTGGTGGTCGCAACTGGGCATGTACTCTACTGAAAATATGTCCCCGTCAACCCTGTTACATATTTGACCACGAGTACCATTTCAAACATGTAACTGAAAATGACTGACGCATCTGCATTTCCTGCTTTTAAAATCTGTCCCAATTCAGCGTGTTACTTAATCGCCCAAAAATACTAAATAATAAGCAAACAGTCGTTTGCAGAAATGTCTGTCAACAATGGCTCGAAATGAGGCAGGCCTGGTCTTTGTTCATGTTTTTTTTTTTTTTTTTCCTTTGTCTCCACACTTCTTATTTAAGTCCATGTGAGAGCAGATAGCAACAGGTGCTGCTTACCTGTGATACAACTGCGACCCCTGCTGAGCAGAAAAGGCATTACAGCCCACACCAACTTGATGATGGGTGATGTTGACTCAATCATGAGACAACTAAAGTCTGACATTTCTTCCTTTTCCTTTTTTTTCTTCATTCTGTAAGTCTGATTTATATTTTCACGACAACAGATGAGCTTGTGATTAATTAACCAAATGCGTGCGCTTTTTCTTTAATGTGCCGAGTGTCCTGTGTTCTGTCTTTGAATAGAAATCAGGGATGTGTTCCAAACTTTGCACTCACTTTTGCCAATTTATAAGATAGTTCTGCTGCAGAAAACATAAATCACACACCAATTCCACGGTTGACTAGCAGGTTTCTGGGAGCTTTAAAACAGCTGGGGGAAATGTGGATGAGGAAAGTTAATCATTGATGAAGGAGTGGTGTGTGGTGAGATGGAGCACAGTGGAGGTTTAGCGGTCGTCCAGCTGTGCAGAAAAGCAGCACATTAAGTATGCCTGTCAATTACATCTAATTATTTATGATACAGTATGCTACAAAGCTTTTTTTTTCTTAGGTCAGGCAATCAGAACATGCGCTTCAAATCACCCATCTTCTAATCAGTGCCACTGAATCTAATAAACAAGGAGGATGAGGGGAAATGTCTCTGGGTTTGGTCGTCACACTGCTCCAGACTGGGATATTTTCAAGGAAACTGGAATAACTGTTCGTCAGCGTGTGAGTCACGGCCCGCCTGAGCACACGGCGTCGATCTTGCCATGCATGGAAACTTACTTTCCACTCCCGATGAGGGACACAACAGCAGGGACGGAGGAAACTCGAATTAGCAGAAGAGGACGGAACACAATGTAGATTCATTCTGTCGCCATCATCCCCGTCAGCAACAGGGGGAGGCAGAAAGGTCCGAACTCAGAGCCTGAAGACATTAACATGCAATCCAATAACTTATTCATAAAAACAAGCTGGTACTTGTAGTTGGAGGAGGGCAAAGTTTGGTTGAAGTCCTTGTGGTATTTCAAAAAAAATGTTTAATGGCCAGTGGGTTATAGGTGCATGTGAATCACAGGCCTGTGATTTTATTTTTTTTTAATTTTGTCTGTTTCTTTGTATTCCGTGGTGTAAAACATACCCAAAAGTTAGACTTGAATAAAACTGGATTTAAAAGCCAACCAAATGAATAGTACTTGAGTGGACATCTTAAAGTATCTGATATCAAATATATGATGTTGCATGCCATCTGTAAAGTAAATAAATAAATGAATACTGTACAATATTGATCTCCAAAATGAAGTATAAGGTAAAAAAAAATAGAGGTACCTCGAAATTGTACTTACTAGCAGTACTTGAGCAGGGTTGCCAAGTCTGCTTATTATAAGCAACCTTTTCAGCACCATGCACTGTTCAAAAGCCCCGATGCAGAATAAGCCACACTATCTCTGGTTATCACTCCTCTCAATGTACGGTTATATTTATTCAAATGCGTCTACAGTGGATATTTTTAAAAACTTGCTCAAGTTTTAATGTGAGCGTGAGAGAGGAAACTTTCCCCCGGTGGCCAGACATTTTAGAGAGCTTGATTTGAACTTGATTTTACATCCCCAAAGGCAAAAAAAAAAAAAAAAATACAAAATGTCTTGCTCCAAACTCAAGATGACGGAGCAGTTTTAATGAAGACCGAAAACAAATTTAAATTTCCGTGCTCTCTGCCTGTATGATTCATAATTTTCTCTCCCGTGCCACATGTGTTTTATGACATTTGATCATCTTATACTGAGTGATGATGACCTCCTTCTGGTCACTTTGCCCCCTCTCCTCCTCCTCCTCCTCCTCCTCCTCCTCCTCCTCCTCCTCCTACTTTCATTCCCTTTTACTTTGGTCTACCCTGCTACAGAATGTCATGGCGTCAAACCCCCTTAGGCCAATGATAGAAAAGCTCTGGACTGACTGATAAGGAGAGGCACTCAGGTTAAAATGTCCCCATGCCGTGCTCTTCCTTTGAAAACACAAGGTTTTTTTTGTTTTGTTTTGGGTTTTTTTTTTCCAGTGTTCCATGCCCACACAGAGACACATCAGACGTCCAGGTTAATCCGGCCTGGTCATCACTCCTCACAGGTTTACCTCCCTCTCATAGCCACTCACAGTTTCGTGTATGAAACATGTGTGGAGGCAGAATTGTTGAATGTTTTTCTGCCTCGTGTGTGTGCTGTTGTTGTTTTTTTTTGTTGTTTTGTTTTTTAACAAAATGTCCAACCACAGAAAATAAACAACATTTTGCATCAGTCTCTGAAATATAGTTTGTTCTATTCTGTCTTTTACTCCAGAAATGAAAACCATCACGTCCATCCAGAAAACTTGATAGGGCTTCTACTCGAATGAACAAAGAAATGCTCTACAAGCATTTAAATGCACCACAATGCACGAAACATTTACCGTAACAGACAAATTGAGAATAACAGAACACAAACCTCAAACCACACCACAAATGAATAACATATAATGCACAAGTAAATAACTAATAATATATTTTGAAATGGTAAGTAAAGAAACCGTATTTGGAAAATGTTAGTATAATGGTAAATAATCATATCTGCACACACAGGATCATCTACCTCTGCTTTTACACATTACCACTCTTTGCCAATGTACCTAGTGTGATCCTCCTTAAAGAACATTATACATTTTGGCCTGTGCAGCCCCTCATAAAACAGTGTCAGATTCCAGCCCACCTCAACCCCAAAACCAGCTGTAAAGGTCGTCCACACAAGCAGCGTAGAACATCCTGTATTTACATCCATTGTTAGGTGCCTTTCTTGTAAGTACGAGGGGAGTTTGTGTCCTGTGCAAAATCAAAAATCATCGAAGGGTTCCTCTAACTTGTGAGGTCACATTATAATGTCTTGTGCATACTGTATCTTTGACTTTACCTTTGCAGCTTCCCGATTTTTAACCAAATCATGACACTTTCTTAAACCAGGTAATTGGCTAACTAAACCTTACCAACTACTTTTTGTGTCTAAAGCTACGAAACAATGACCATTCCCTGATGTTAACCATGTGGTTTGCCTGTTGCTGGTGTTTTCCAGCAGTCACCGGATGTAGTTTTTTTTTTTTTTGTAGTTTTAAGAATGGTCATATGTATTGTTTGTGACGTCACTGGCAATGGACCAATCCAGTTGCCTCCTGTTATTGTAAAATAACACCCACCTTTATTTAAGCCCCAAGGGTGTTCTTCCTGCTGTGCTGATGGTAAGAGACCTGCTGACCAACTCTTCCATTCTCTACTGATCCCGAATCAGCGTGTCTGTGTTCAATACAGAGCTTCCCAACAGTTCTGGGTTCAGAGAATTCAGGACCTGGAGCCAAGTGGGAGTACAAGAGCTGCGGCAGTAAAGAGGAGCACAGAAAGGCAGGTCATTTGTTGACTCACCACAAGTAGATCTGCTTCCACATTTTTCAAACTTGCGTAAAAATGTTCTGGCGCCAAAATTCACATTTCCAAAGGCACTGAAAAAAAACCAACAACAACAACAACAACAACAACAACAACAAAACACTTAACATGCTGTGTTGTCCAATTCCAGGCAGTCGAAGTCAGCATTGTAATGGCACAACTCTGCCAGCTGGTGGCGGTGTAGATCCGTGTGTGAGCTGCATCGCTCCACAGGTAAGAACAAGTCAGTCACTGTTGATTCTTTATTGTGAACACTGGGGGTTGATACAATACAAATCATTTCAGATAAGATACAGTATACAGATTACAAGGTAACAAGAATTGAATGACTCTTTCTCAAAGTCTGAGATCTATTGTAAAATCTGTATATCAAGATTCAGTTCAACCATTTAATGTAAGCAAACTGAAAGTGTATTTATAGTGTTTTTAAACATAAACTTTCAGCAGTATGAAATCTTCTCACAAAAAAAAACAAACAAGATAAATGAGATGGATCTTAATTTACACATGAATGCTGCATCTCTCCTGCAACTTCCTCCTTGACAGCAGCTTCTCTCCACCCACGGCCAACTTCCAGTTACTGTTCCCTTCACCTCCTCTCGGGGGTTGAAACCATACCGCAGCGTTAAGTTCAGCGAAAGGTCTAATAACAACAGCTGCATCTCTACAGAAAGACGGGAGCTACCAAACCTCAGGACGGGAAAACAATTAAAAGAAAGATTCAGTCAAAGCTCCTACTGGGTTTTATGAATTCTCGACCTTTCTTTGAGATGTGATCTTGATTGAAAAGTCAAACACTGGCTCTGTTGTCAAACTCAAACCAGCTGGAACCAGCACTTATTTTCATTATCAGTGAATCTGTTGATTACTTTCTTGATTCATTGATGGAAGTGATGGAATAATTAGTACTAGTAATCTGTTTCTGTTTCATCGGCAGACATCAGTGGCCGCTGTTAGTCCTTTTGCGGATGATCTTGTTTTTTTCTTTTTTTTCTTTTTTTTTTTTCATCAAATAACATCTTGCAATTACTGGTGAAGGGGGTAAGCACTGTATTGTCACAACATAAATGAACTGAACCTAAAGAAACATAAAGTTTCAGCAATGCAGGGGTTTTGCAGAAACATACACTGGCAACATTTATTTTGGTGATGTGGCTGAGTGAGGGGCATTTCTTAACATTAAAATGCTTCATGTAGCAGCTTTTAACTTCAACAATCTGTGTATAAAAGCTAAAGAACTCAAATTACATCTGTATAATGACAGTCATGATCACAAGTATTAAAAACAGTTATCATACGAGATCCTGTCCGTAAACAGCACACGGTGCCATTCGACAGCGTACGTTAGGTGCAATAGTGAATCTGTACAAATGTGTTCATAAGATCTGTTCATTTCTATTACCTTAACAAGACTGATTGATTTAGTATCCAACACATGTGAGTCTATGTTCTTTTTGTTACAACAAGACGGGCATTTACAGAACTACAAAGCACGTAATTAAAATTACATTTAAAATATGTACATCACACTCATGGCAGAATGGATCGAACAGGCTTTGAAGTACATGTACAAACAGAGCCTCAATGGTGTGTGTGCATGTGTGTGTGTGTGTGTGTGTGTACATGCATGTGTATGTGTGAGCATGTAGATAGGAGTTATATTACATTCACAGTTGCAGAGGAAAGGTGGGTTGGGAGAGAGAGAGCATCAATGGCCATATCGACACTTCAAATACTAAAAAAATGCTGAGAATTTCGGGATAATTCTCAGACACACCGACTTCAGATTTAGAACTATTCTAATAGAAGGTAACTGTTCGCTCTCTCCCTCTCTCAGACACACACACTTGCATACACACACACGGGATGTGGTCTACGAGCGGCAGCAGCCGACGGTCCTCATCTCTTTGTCGACGTACTCCTTCAGCTGAAACTTGGGCTCATCGGGCTCCTTCATGGTCCTGTGCTTCAGTTCTCTGAGAGAGACACACACAGACGGCAGAAACATGATGCCTCGCTGACACTGTAACCAGCAGGTGGCGACAGAGCATCTGTTTTGTAGAGCTGGATGCTGTGCGCTGGAAGAAACTCAAAACTGTTCATTTGTTATCAAGCATGTGTTAATTGTGTTTTGGACTTTCATCAGCAACTGTTAATTGCATCCCCTAACCTTGGCGAGGCAAGTCATGAAACCTTACAGACCGGCTGCTGGGCCAAAGATCCCAAAGGTGAAAAAAAAAGTATACACGTGTTGTTGTTACTCATGTAAACATACCTAACACTTAAAAGGTGTGATTTGTAAGAGGTTGTAAGACTTTTAACGTAGCTTCAACAATAAAACATAAGGGGCAGTATACTCATTGTTGTAGCAACCTTGTTGGCAGGAGTGTCTAGCTGCCGCTAGCAAGTAGCTAAGTTTGCTGTGAAGTTAAGTGGCTCCATTAGCAGAGGGATTAGATGGGGGACTAATGCTAGAGTCGTACTACCACTGAGCATGTAGCAGAAAATAGCCAAACGGATGGATGTTGGAGGTGATTTACACCAGGACTATGACTCTGCGGATGAGAGGACACGACAGCAGGGGACATGAGAGGCATGATGCTGCGAGGGACCACGAGAAACAGTGGGTGAAGACGAGTTAGTGGAAAGTTATTTTCAACAAACCCGAGGTGGTCGAGGAAGACCAAATTTTGGTGAGATTTATTTTGTTGGACTTAAGTTTGAATGTTTCACGATGAGTTATGAAGGTAAGTTAGCTCATCCTGGCTCAGCAGAAGAGAGAAACTCGAACTTTAGCGGTGTACCGTTGTATTTTAAAAATACCCGCTTCCTCCAAGTTTATTTTGTTTTCCCCAACACATCTCCCAGCTCAAACTACTTGTGGTGCAAAGTAATATCAGCAGACCGGACAGGTTAAATTCAGTCATCTACTGTACAACACTCACAGTTTGTTGATAATGTTCGTACATTTTTTAAATGTTTTTAAACTGAAATTCTGGCCAAATCTTACAAATTGTCCCTTCAACAAAAAATTACATATTTTGTTCCAGTAATAATATGACATTTTGAGGGAGACATGTCTCGGCTTGTCATGTCATTATCTGTAACCGCTTATCCCTTTCCATGGGGTCACGGGGTGTTGCTGCTGGAGCCAATCCCAGCCTTGTCTCAGGGCGAGGGCAGGGTGCTCCCTGGATAAGTCGCCAGCTCATCGCAGGGCCCTCACTAGTGAGCAATGTGGGGTTCAGTATCAAGGACACTTCAACATGCAGCTCAGCCTTGCCCGGAGCTGGGATTTGAACCAGCAACCTTCCGATCACTAGTCGACCTGCTCTACCTGCTGAGCTACAGCCGCCCTGTCTCGGCTTGCTTGTCCAAAACTACAATCAGGAGGTTGATACCCGTCTGTTCATTAAATACAGGGCTGCATGGTATGGTCAAAAAGTCATGTTATAATTATTATGACCGGTATTGTGATTGCAATATGATTCACGGTAAGTGGGAATTATTTTTGTGGATCTACACTTTCAATAAAAAATGATTAAAATGATGAGAATATGACCTTACTTGGGGTCTTGACAGAACTCAGTTGTTTCTATATAATACCCAAACGCTGATGTCAAGATTTTGTCAGACTTCGGTCTTCTCCTTCACACCCGTCGAACTTGAGGTGAGCAAAAGCTGCACTCTGTGTAATCCTAACTTCATGAAAAACTGCAGCTTCTGGCAATTTGGATATTGCAATTTCAACCATATTTTCAATAAATCGCACAGCCCTAAATAAATATGAAGCCACGGCCAGGAGATGGTTAGCTTAGCTTAGCTCAATGACCAGAAACACATGGGGAGACAGCTTGCCTGGCTCTATCCGAAGGTAACAAAATCCAGAAAGCAATTAACCACATTTCCTAAAACGTGGCACCGTTCTATTTAAAGCCATGATGGGAATAAATAGTAAAACTTTATGATAAGGTCTTTATGAGCAGCATGACAGCATGGTGACATATTAATAGAGAAACTATCTTTGATTCATCAAAAAGAAAAAAAAAGAAAAAAAGAAAAAAGCAACACATTAAAAACAACATGAAAAACACAATTTCCACAGTGTAGGACAATTAAAGCACATAAAGAGATGCATGATGACGCACTTTGTCATTGCTTTAATATCACTGTCATCAATTACTGAACAGGGTGAGAATCTTTGTTACTGCATCGGTCTCCATGTGAATCCTGTTTTTATCTGTTTTTTTTTTTTTTCGTTGCTTATAGTTTGAGCACAAGTTGTTGCTTTGTCTGCAAACACAGCACTACGGTGTCAAAGTGACAACGAACTGAAATATGTTGGGGTGTGGGAGATGAGAAAGCGGGAGACTGACGGTTGACAGCTTAAAGAGAGCTGACACAAGAGAAAAAGAATGAAAAAAAAAAAACAACAACTGAAAACGTGTCAAGGCGAGCGAGAACAACAGCGAGAAGAGAGGCTGGTCTTATATTCTGTATCTGCAGGGGTGCTGTGTGCCAGACTGCCACGCTATTTTTGGCAGAATCTCACCACGCCAGCCTGTTACCATAACGGGGCTATAAATGTACAAACTCCCACACAAAGCGCCCGACTCTACACATCCCGGTGACGCACACTAAAAATAGCGTGAACGGCGCTCTTTCAAGATAAACTTCTGGTTTAGATGCTGAGCTCACGTTGACACCTGAATGTGTAATTTGTGCTCTCTCTGCCTTTGAAGGCATGAACTTGTTTTTTTATTTTTTATTATTATTAACATACAGTGACTGTGGGGAACAAATGCAAACGTACACCAGTGCAAAAAATTACACTTTATAACCCTCTTTCCCCCTATCATTAGCTGATGGCCTTCGGTCTCAACTTTTAAAGCTTGTTCATAAGTGATATACAAATGTGTGATGGAGAAATTCAATACAGCATTGCAGGCAGGGCACCTTTTCCACAATAAATTTGCTCAGTGGCCAAAATAGTTCACCTTCCAGGACCTAAAATTACCCAGATCTTCTGAACAGCTTCCACATTGTGGGGCCCATAAAGTACACAGACCAGAGACCTCTGACGGCCCTCCACTGACTTGAATGGGGTAAAATTATTTGAGTGGGCGATTTTCTAGACTTCACAAATGTTATTGAGCCAAACAGATCAAATCCTGATGGTGAAATTAGAGATTCTTCAGGTGCTGTGATGATGTGCAGAAATACGACCATATAGGTATAAAAAAAAAATTAAAGCAGCTCATTGTAATCCATATTATTTTTGTTGTAAGGTGGCAATCTGGAGTGTCTGTAGTCATTACTACAACAGTGAGGAGAGTAGTATTAAGAATGAAATTCTGTTTAGGGAGGAGGCCGTAGGGCTTTCATTCAGTGATCTTTTGACTTACCAACACAGTGAAGTTAAGTCACTTTTTTTTTTTTTATGTAAAAGTTACTAAGCTAACATAGGTACATATATAATGGAAGTTACAGTTGTAATTTGAAGTTTATTTTTATTCTAAGTTAGTCCTAAGCCTAACCAAGTATTCCTCTTGCCTAATCCTAATCAATCAGCGACCGTACAGCAAAGGTCTGGCATGTGTGTTACTGTCAAGCTGCAGTAGTCATGTTGTTATGGGAACAGTGATGTATCTTTATGGGAGATGCTGAAAAATCAAGCTGTTCAGGTTCAAGGACGTTTTACAGCTGCTTTTTTCCACATGTAAATCTACGGGAGGAAGTGGTTCAGAGCCAGTGTGCATCACAGCACACACTGTGTCAAATGTGGTGGCACGGCACATGCAGTTTTCAGCAACAATGGTGGCAGATTTCTCTGTAACTGCCTCTGAGGAGTTGGTGATGACTGTGGCCTTTGTGTTTTAAATTGCGAAGCTGTCGCTGGCACATTTCTGTCAGCTGCAGCTAACCACAGTGTGATAACGCTAAAAGCAGAAGAAACAGATCAGTAAGTTGTGGTGCGACAACAATAGCAAAGTTAGGGAAGTGAAGTCTGATTATATTGGCACACGTTAGCCACCATAGACTACTGATCATGCTAGATCAGGTGAGACTGCAGCTGCCTGACCCTCGAGTGTATTGAACTGAGCGGGGGGTATAAAACATTTTGAGAGAGGGAGACTGTAACCGCTTCTCTCAAAAGTTACATACTCACCGCCTGACCACGCTCCAGTTCACGGAACACCAGAGCTATTGATCTACAGGTGACACACTGATTATTTTCACGTGCCACTTCTCGTGGCTAAATGGCAGAGCACACAAACCCACGAAAGCCCTTCAGCATGTTCCTTCAGAGTAAAGGCACAATTCTTCCAGCAGATTGTCGCTGTGCTCTTTATACTGTGGTGTGACTCACTTGGCCACTGCAGTGAAGGCCAGCTCCACGTTCAGTCCAGATTTAGCGCTCGTCTCCATGAAGGGCACTCCAAACTCCTGCGCAGAGAAACATCTGTTACTATGTGTGTGTGTGTGGACACTTGGCGCTCTTCCACAACTTTCCTAATTAGGACAAAATGTCCTCACGCTGACAGAAAGATGAGTTTTATAATGCATTTGCTTAGGAGAGTTTAGAGCTACAGGGTCTAGAGTACCTGGAGAAGAAGGGGTGGGGGGGTGCTGATCAATACCAGTAATTCAGCAATTATTTTGATGGCTGGCTTTCACAAACTAATTTTCTCCCCTGTTTGTTGTAATTTATAAGACAGGAAAAAAAGCACAGTATGCAGTCAATGAAAGCCGCCCCCAGGTAGTAATCTCATTGTGCCTGCATCCATGTCAATAGTCCCGCTGCATGTCTCTCCCTGACTGCTGCGGCGCTTCTGCCGCACTTCTAACTACCTTTTCTGCTCTTTCTTACTCACAACTCAGAGCTTAGCTGAGCGAAACGGCCTGGAAAATTAAGTAAGCGAGCCCCCACCCGGCCATTTGTTCAGAACAATAACAAAAGTATGTGCCTCCATGAATATGTAATTACGTGCACTAATCAAGGCACAGCAGTTACATTGGGGGGGGAGTGCGAGGTCAATGTAGCAGCGTGGGCAGATTTAAGTGCAGCGCATCCTTTGTTCTTGTTAACATCTGTCAAATTGCATGACGTGTGTTTGGTTTTTTTTGGTTTTTTTATGAAGCTCACCTTTGCCAGTTTCTCTCCCTCCTCGCGTTTCACCACCCTGTTATGTGTTGAGTCAGCCTGGAATTCATTAGAAAAGACAATATCCTGTTAGTGGCGCACGTCCCATTTCCTGCCACACAGTGTCCGCAGAGAGGCTCACACTAATGAGGGAATTCACAGCGGTGCGTTGTCCATGCTCGACATATACGTCAATTCTGATACCTGACTGCTATTTTTGTGTTTTTCCATTTTTATGACCAATGCTTCTGAAGATGGAAAAAGTAGGGAGGGATCTGGACATAAATGTCAAAGAAACAATATATTGGTGTTTTTACATTTAGATAACGTGTCTTTTTTTTTTTTTCCATTTGGACACAGAGGAGCTCCATAACAAGCAAAAAAAAATATATATATACATCACTGACATTTCATTGCCATGTAAAGGTGCTACTGCTAACGGAACAACATGAGCATTATTGTGAAGCCTTATGAATGTGAGAGCAATATTCATTTTTCTTTTCACACTAGTGTCGACCAACTCCCGGGAAAAATATGCTTTTTAGCCTGACAGTGCCTAGCCCTCAACTTCCCTTACTAGCTTTTTTCATTTCAATGTCATTGTGCTGTTGCTAAACCCGAAGTTGAGGAGAGCAACAAACCCAAAATTAGCTAAAAGGGCTAACATTTTAGCCATGTTCATGCCAGGATATGTAGTGTAAAAGATCTTCTTTTGACGCTGTTTTGCTCACCACCAACTTGATAGAAATACTTGGGTTTCTAGCTTTAGCTAGCTCTTTAGCTTAGCTTAACATTCCACTGTGCTCAGCAGCTAGCTGCTATAACTTTTAGTGTTTCAACATTTGTAAGTGTGGAACCACTGGATATTTTTAAAACGCTGTCGGGACAATTTCTTGCCGTGTTTGTGTCCTAATCCTAACCAAGTGTTTTTTGTGCCTAAACATGTGCAACATGTCTTGATGACTTAAATAAACATACACTGACAATATTAATTCTGGTGATTTGGTCGGCTACTGAGGCTGAAATTGAGAATGATGACAGCAGTGAGACTAAAAAACAAAACAGTACAGCTGAAAGCTAAACGCTAAAGATGCTAAGCTCATGAGAGCTGAGTGGACCTGCAGAGTTGCGTGATATTTCTCTGTGGGTTTGTCACTACATTGCAACTATGTTCACACAACACACAGTCAGTTGAAAGTTTGTTAACATGAAATGTCAAATATTGATTGGTTAAGCTTAAGCGTGAGATTATTTTCACATATCAACATGGTGGCCAATCGATGGATAGGACTAGTAAATCCTCCCAAGACATTTTGTGACATTTGAAAATCCACCCTGTGATACGTATAAAGTGAAAATCTCTTTCCCTGCTTCCAGGCACATTCATAAATCCAATCGGTACACTCCCCCCACACCTCCCTCCATGATCCCTCCCTCTATGAGTCCATCTGTCCATCCATCTCCCAGTGTTGGCAACAAGGTCTCACCTTGTTGCCCAGCAGCATGACGACCACATCCTGCTGGGCGTACTCATGGATCTCTGTCAGCCATGCCTGGAGAAGGAAAAAGAGCACATACTGGTCAGGAAATCCAAAAAAAAGCAAAGAAAAGGAGGGAGTGTGGATGAGAAAGGACGGTAGAGGGGAGCGATTGGCGATAGATGGTGGTGACAAAGGAGATGGATGGACCCACAGTGAAAGAAAGAGGTAGAAAGACAAAAGATGCATTCGTTGTTCACTGGCTGCAGTTAATCTCATCGCCCTCTCCTTCTCCCCAGATCCCCTGTTCACCCCTCCTCTCTCCTCCTGCATCTCATTCCATCTATCTTCATCCAATTACTGGTCAGCAGTCTCTTGGCTCTCTCTTACCTGGCTTGGTTATAAAGCACTTAATGTCTCGGGGGGGCTTTGGTACTCTGTTAGCTCCTCACGTACACTGTCCTCGGACATCTCATCGTTCCTTCTCTAACTGTATTACGTGCAGCGCACATGAGAACAGAAGCTGAGACAAAGTGTGCTTTCAACCAATCTTTCAGACAACTTTATTCAAACTTTAAGAAATGCCCAGTGCCCAGCGATGTCACCACCGAACGGCTACGGGACAAGACAAGATGATGAATGAAGCTAAAATAAAATGGAGAGAGGGAGAGAGGGAGAGGGGGAGAGAAATGTTTGCAGTCCTTCCAGATCTGATGAGTATTGGACCTGTCGTTCTTCACTGTCGGCCATTATTTCATATTTTCATCCAAAACAAATCAATGTACTTGGCAATATTCCACCACTCCGATTGAATTCAATAAAATCCTGATGGGTTCAGCGTGTATGTGGCAACAACACCAGACATGAGATTTCAGAGAGGCTTTTTCACATAAAGAACACTTGTACAGGTCAAAGCAATCAGTAGTGACATTATTTGTTTAGAGCCTGATCGACAGATTAGCTAAATGGACTTCCATTTCTATAGCGCTTTTCCAATCTTCAAACATTCATACACTAAAGATGCAGTCCTGCTCATCAGGAGCAGTTTGAGGTTCAGCAGGCTCATGTTTCATCTGTAAAAATCTCTGTTCAGTACTAACGTCTTTACAATATCAAAACAAAATGTGTTTAGTTTTTGACATGTGAAACGTGAGGCTCTCCAACATCCAGCCTTTTCAACGGACAGTTCAGTCCAAAATCAAAAATGTTTTTTTGTGTGTGTTGGTGTGACTTGTAGAATTTTGGAGGTATAGGCCATAGAGATGGATGGCTTCTCCCAAATATAATGAATCTAGATCGGCGCTCAGCTTGTGATGATTGAAATGGCAGAAAAAAAAATACATGAATTAAAAACAAAACTCAAGATAATTCTGAGCTTGTTATGAGCAGAGGGAAGTGCGCAGCTACTCATGAACGAGAGGCGAGCTAACTAGGCTAACAAAGCTAGCTTGTTTGCATCCTGTACTGTCACAAGCATGAAACTTTCGTCCATGTGTATATGACTGCCTGTTTTTTTGGTGTGATGATACAATAGGTGGGTGCAATGTGGTAGAAAGTAGTTCCTACATGACACTGGTCACAACATAATAATCTGTGGATTATTTTGATCATGATTTTTGAGACACTGCTGTTGAGTTTTTCAAACGTGTTTTGTTGTCAACACAAGCCGAGTGCCATCTAGTGAGATTGTATTTGAGAGAAGGCAGACATTTCTATGGCTGACATATCCAAAGCTCTGCAGCTCTGGTCTGACTGGACAAAAAGCTCGGGAGTCTGGGGGTAGACTGTGCCTTTAAACCCATTTGTATTTAGCTTTGGCCCTTATCCCACCAAAGTACAGAATTTAATTACAACTTTAAGTGTAAAATACTTTAACATGGAACACTAACGTTCACACTGTAATCCAGACTTTAGAAAAAAAAAAATCATTAAAATTGTCATCTGCTTAACAGAGTTAAAGATAATAAGAAAGTGAAAGTTAAAAAAAACCCAGGAAGGATTTACTCATCATTTTTATTTACCTCTAATCCCCGACAATGTGTGCATGTAGCTTAACAATGTGTCTTGTGATGATGACCATGTGGCAATAGAAAAAAACAGGATTATTAATGCAGGCTACAGTTATTTACATTACATCTGAGTAGCTGTCCTACTTTCGTGTTTCTAATTAGCCCTGAAGATTATGGAAATTATTTCAGTTATGGTTATTACTGTACCATAACATTCCCTGTGTAGATACAGTATGTGTGTGCTTTTGTGCTTAATGATTAAATCTAAATCCAATCTTACCATCAACACATCTTTCAATACATTACAAATCTTGAACTTTTTGGCAGTAAATTGAATTGTTAGACAGTGAAGATAATAAATAATGAGCCACGGGAGATTTCTATTGAACTTTCTAGCCGGCTTTTCTATCCAAACCAAGATTTTGTTCACAGGGTGTCATGAAGGACAGTTGGCTATTCAGAGATTGTGCTGTTAAGCCTGGATAAGAGTGAGAGGAAGATGGGGAAAGGTATAATGAAATGGAGAGCTTATGCAATGGTGAAGTCAGCCTTCAAGAGCGGTTCAAGGTTGTGTCAAAACACCTCCACTGGCACAGCGATGAGAACAGGACGGTTACTCTGTTGTGACATTAGAAGAGAATGGACATTTCGTATGATTGTAACATATAGGAAGCTGAAAAAAAGATGTCCTTGGTGAAAATGTCTACAAGTTGTACATTTTCTGGTAGGAAGTTTATCACGCTGTCTTTATGTAACCGTCTTCACCACGTACCTGCCAATATTTAAGCTGCATCACATTACAGGAGCTGGTACACCCACTTCAATCACAGCGTAGAATTGCGCAGGTGATGTGGAAATCTGACGGCTCCTCCCCAAAAACATGCTGTACAGCTGTGCAACCTCTATAAATTACTGCAGGAGCCAATGGAGGAAGCCAGGTGACGGAGTAGGAGCAACAATGTCAGCACAAGGAGGTGGCTGGGGGGGATGGATGGGCCAAACAGACCCAGACACTGCAGTCTGCTATACATGTCCCGAGTGAAACCAAAATGTGAGTGAACCTGAGTCAAACCTCGTATAATAATTACGACGAAAGATTTACCGTATTTTCATTTTCGGGTCAAACTCATTTTCAATGGGAGTGCTATGGGCATTTTATGATAGAATCAAAATGGCTATTTTTAAAACACTGAGAAGGCTCGACACAACATGAAACTTTTGCTTGTAGGGTCTCTACACATGAACACAAGCACTGATAGCATTGTTTATTTACACAGAGTTTACTAAAAAGAAAGGTTCTGAACTACTCATGTCGGCAGATGTTTGTTCACTCGTCACCGTCCTGCCAGCCAGAAGTAAGAGAAACAATATTGATGGTGAAGTTGAAAAAGGGGCCTCATATAAGAAACAACACTAAAATAAAAAGCCGGAAAAGTCACGTGAGATATCGTGCTGTGTTGTTGCTGGAAGACAGTAGCGTTCCACCTTAACTCTCCTCCAGGTTACGTTGTTTTCGGAGATCGATACTTCTGGCTGCCAGGACAGTGGCTAGCAGAGCAAGCAACTGCTAACATGAGTTGTTCAAAAACGTTCTTTTTAGTAAACGCTGTGTACACAAACAATGTTCTCAATGCTCGTGTTCATGTGTAGAGACCCTGGTGATGCTACGAGTTGTTGTGGTGCCTATGTCTAACCAAACTGTGATTGCAGCACACAATTTTGACCTTGTGATGACGAGGGTTTGGTAAATGCCAACGCAGGAAACTGTCTCAGCAAAATCAGTTTTGTTCTAACCATCGTCTGAGTATAAACTGTTCCGCGACAGAGGAATGGTTTGACAGTTACGAGACAGGAGTTTTAAATCAACTATACAATCTTCCCAATGGAGATCAAGCTAAAGAATGTAAAGAAAAATAGAAGCTCAGATAGCTATTGTAACTTATCATCTTACTAACTAATGTGGGTCTTTAGAGCATTCTCACAGTTAATTAACAGAAGTTTCATAAATAAAGGCTCTGGTATCTTAAGGGACCTTCAGACATCTGATTTCACAAAGCGATGCAGGTAGCACTAAAGGGAAACTGTAGATGCTGTTATTATTTTTATTTTGGCCTTGTGTTCAGGGTTAGGGTTAGGGTTCAGGCACATTTATTGTATGGCTTTTGCTACTTGTGTTTTTCAATGTGGAATTAAGCAAAATGTGTGAATTCATCCTTCCAGGAATCCTCCAAACCCTCAAGTGTGTGACGAGCTGTTTATACTTGGATCTCTGAATCTTCCCTCGAAAAAAAAAAATCTGTCGAGCGTCTTCAATCGCTTTGCCAGCAGACCTGAGGGGATCAGGCTTCAGATCCGTCCGTCATCCACAGAACCGTACTGTATATCTCTACTGAGCCACTTTCTGCTCTTACCTACAGTGTTAGAGCAATCAAGGGCAACCCTCTCTGTTAACTTCTGAAAAGAAAAAAAACATTACGAAATCCTCCTCCTGCTCTTTGGCCATCATCCCCACATGGTTTTTGAAATGTCGCATTACTTCACACCGCCATTACAGACGGCTTTACCTCCCTTCATTTGACTTCAAGATCACGTCAAATACTTTGGGGCGAGATTCTAGAAGCAGTTTTCTAACACTGCAAGCCGAACTGAAACGTTTCCCAGATTTTAGGTTTAAGCTGCGACAAAGAAATAAAACCCCACACATTAAGTGGAGACGGCCAGCTGAGCAAAGAACTGATGTTAACACCTGAAGCAACAATGTGCACATATCGATCGTTCTGACCGGTGGGTGGGGGGGCAGAGGGAAATCATCGTGCTTCATTGCGATTGAATAAAACAGCGGGAGAAAGGTCAGGTCTCTCACACACACACACACACACACACAGTACAGTAGACACACATTCCCTCCCCGCCTCCGTCCGTCTCTCTCTGAGCATCATCCGTCGAATACCACTCTGATCAGCTGTAATCCCTTCCCCTCGTCTGCAGGTCTTTTACAGTACTCGGCGCTCCCTCCCCTGGGGTTTACATCACTTCATTACGCCGAGATTAATGCGCCGAGACCTCACCTCGCAGCCCCCGACTCTCGACAACACGCGAACCTGCCAATTACTCACGCAGCCTTGAAAGGTCCCGGTGGCCTGTGGGTGGATTACGAGGAAGTAAGCGAAGGAACGCGGGCTTCTGAGCTGAAAGTGATCAAAAAACTTCAAAGGACCCCGCTGCAGACACCGAGCGTTTGAGATCATACAGTATCTGGGAGCATGGTGGGGGGGGGGGCACGTGCACATGTCAGGCCTACATGTGATAGCAGTCAGATTCAGTGTGGGTACAGCTTTGGGTTGATACTCAGTGGTTGCACACATAGGTTAGAGCCCGACGAGGGAGACTCGAAAACAGGGGCCACTGCATAAAATCGCATGATCAGTTTGGTCGGTGCTTATTTTTAGCCATCAGAGAGGATCACAATAACTCGTGGGGGAAAACACAAGCGCCTGATTTGCATTTGCTACAGCTTTCTGAACCGTGCAGGTTTCTTGAAAATAGATACGTGAAAAGTGTAAATGAGCCGCGTCGGTCAGTCAACTCAAAGTCACAATTTTGCCGCCGCAGCACGGTTTCAATGAGGGCGGGCTGCGAAAATTCAGACCTTTGAAGAGAAGAAGAAGAATTTAATAGGATAAAAAAACGAAACACACAAGGACAATGACATCACCAACCAATTTTGTCAGTATTAAAGCACCCTGTCTTGTGTTTGCTCATGGTTTAACTTTGTGTTTGCAGTTACAGTTTCAGGGGGATACTAAACACGTAAGTATTGGATCATTTCAATTAAAATCTTCATTAGTTTTTTATCTGATCTGAACAACAGCTTCTAAGGCAAATCAATCTGTACTTTCTACAGATATTCTTGGTTGCCAGAGGATGAGTTATTTCTCATGACTGTGTCAGCTATATCCAGGTCTGTTTTTTTTTTGTTTTTTTTTAACACATTTATAAAGTTAGGTTCGAAATTGACTGACCGACAGACAATAACTAAAAAGCTGCAGCTGAGTTTGTAAAGCTGACAGCAGTTAATTATGAGATGCTTGAAAACAACATGTATACTGTGTTTATCTGTGAATAGGGCTCACTTAAAAGTTGCATTACAACTGTTCCTATTGACAGAGAATGAAAACCTCACATTGGTTTACACTGAAGGTGTGGATCATTACAGTGGTGAAACACTAGTCAACAGCGAGGTCATGGCAGGTCGTACATTTCTGATCCGTTTAAATGTCCTTGTGAAACGTGTTTCTCATAAACAAGTGCAGGCTTTCCCATACTGCTCTTACTTCATGCTATTGTGAAAACAGCTGTTAATCAAACCCAATAAGGACTGTGTGTGTGTGTGTGTGAGTGTGAGTGTGTGGGTGTGGGTGTGTGTGTGTGTGAGTGTGTGGGTGTGTGTGTGTCTGTGTGTGTGTGTATTATTGCAAACCAACACGTGTGAGGATGTGAAATGTTTCGGGCGTTAGTTTGAGGAAGCTGTGGTCAGATTCGGGGTGGGACTCTGGGCGGGGGAACACACACACACAGATAGTGATACTAAGAAAGAGATGAGAGAGCGAGATTGGTCCAGATTGGATGAGAAACTGAGGACCACACAGCTCAACAGGTAAATAATGTTTCGTATTTTGCATTCACTTTTTGGACACAAAAGTATTAACATAGTTTTTTTTTTTTTTGCAGATAATCATTTGAGATTTTCCATCTTTTAACAATTACCATTTAGCACTGAGTTGTTATCAGACAAAGTAGATATCTATATTTAGAGATGTGGTTAACGTGTTTACTGAAGAGTTCAAAACAGAAGAAAATGTAATCAAACCATTTTGTTCATATGTTTGAAAATGAGACGGTGTGACTTTTGAGAATAAAGATATAAATCTCCCTTTTACAAATCAGAAGCTGAATGCTTAAGTGATACAGTTCAATACAGTCAGGGGCTTTGTAGCGGAGAGAAATTAGTCTGAATATGGTCACAACTAACAAATGAGAATTAAGATTTGCAAAGTGTTATAATTAATCAAAATATTGCATATTTTTGGTCCCATCCACATCCATTAAGGGATTTTGACACATGTAAAACAGTTTTACAAATTGCAAATTCCACATTGCAACCTAAATAAATATTAATGACACACTTTTACTTTAACTGCACAGATCTGATACACTTTGCTTTCATCCATAAATGCCTAAAAATATTTTTTTCCTTTCTTTCCTATTTATTTACATATTGTTAAATGTGTGCGCACAATTCACCTGATACACACTGACTGACAAAAGCATGCTGTGTTTGAGCTCTAGTAAAAAAATGCCGCTATATGCTGAATATGTACGAAAAGTTAGCTTCTTAAAAGTTCGACTACTCTTTTGTAAGATACGAAAAGCTACGCTAAACTAAACTTAGTTTTTCAGTTAACCAGCTTAGTGCTTCAGAAAACTTTTCCCACGACTGGTGAGCTAATTTCTCTGTTGTGAAAACACAATGTTTGTGAAACATGTGAAACTTTATTTTTGAGAAGTCGAGATGGGCAATTCTGTATGTAATCATCCCGACTCCACTCCTCCCTCCTCTCACCCCGACATGTTCCTCTCCACAGGGTTGTTTAAGTTCATCTCGACCTGACAGATACTGAATTCCCTCCCCTCGAGCGCGATGGATGTGTGTTTCACTGCTAGCCCAGCTTGTACCAGCGGTGGCTCTGCTATGTGCGGCCAGATGAGTAAAAAGGCTGCTAATCACGTGAGTCTCAGAGGTCAGAGCAGAGATGGCAAGAACAGACAAGGATCAGGATGTGTCGCCGCTCCCAGCCAGGGGCCCAGAGAGCGCCCTCTCTCAACAATCTGCACCTCTAACGTGACCCAACGTTCTCATCAGCGGCGGTGGTCGGCCGACTTTTGCAAGTGTGGACCCTCCCCTGGCATTACTGTGAGGAAGAACAAGAAGGAACCACAGCCCCCTCAGCGAGGCGTATCCCTCTCCCAGCCCAACGCAGCATCCCATCCCTCGTCCAAGCGCTACTCCTGCCCCCCCCTCGGGGTCCGCAGCTCACCAAGTCATTTATCCACCTCTTCTTCAGCTTCCTCCACCTCGTCTTGCTCCTCTCCTCCTCCTGTCCCGACGTCTGCCATCACCGGTCCTGACCCTCTAGGCTGGAAGCTGCGTCTGCCGTCGAGCTCCACCTCCCCCCGGGCTCGCACCAACAGGCTGTCCCTGCAGATTCCCCTCCCCGTCGTCGCTCCTCAACCCAAATCTAGTTCCGCACCTCCCTCTCAGTCGGACAGCGCTCCCAATCCGGACCCCTCCCCCAGAACCAAACCTCCTCTCAGACCCAAACCACCCCGTCGCCACTCAGACTCCTCGGCTTTCCTCAGATCTCTGGCGAACCCTCTCCCTGCCGTGACGCTCGAGGAGCTCCGTGGCGTGCACCTCCGCCCGGTCGCTCTTGCAGACGAGTCGGACGACGTGTTCGGCGAGGAAGAGGAGGAGGAGGAGGCGAAGGCGACCGCCCGGCCACGCAAAATACCGCCGCCTGTGGCAGAAAAAACCGCCATGGCAAGACAAGTGGCGCAGCTCATTGCTCTTTCACGCCAACGCTGCAAAGGTAACGAAGAAAACATTTACACCAGCGTTATAAAGCCAAAACCCAAAAGGTCACACCAGACTGAGGACCACAGCAGCCTGCAGGAGAGGAAAACTGGTGAGCATTAGAAATGTCACAGAGAAGAAAGAACAATGTTGGACTAACACCTGAACACTTTCGCCTCTAACTGTGATTTGCTAACTCAATGCTTTTATAAAGCAGGAGAATGTTAACATGTAAAAGACATGGTTCTCTCACACACATGCTTTCTTTGAAAAATGTGCTCTCCTCTGGCTCAAGCCAAGAAAACATTATGGCATTGTGAGATATACATATATCTTCCAAAGCACCTCATAAATGCTTGGACTGGGTGAGAAAATCAGTTGTGACCATTGTGACCAAATTCCTCAATATTGATACTGCAACAGTATTGAAGGGACGACTATTTGTTCTTTGAAAAAAAAATATGATACTTGAGATTTTTGATAATGTAGCGCATTAGAACAGGTAGAACACTCTGGTATGTTCAGGAAATGACATCACTTTAATGAAATATAGCCTTTAAAACCAGGAAAAGCTAAGATCTTTGCTATGTCATGATCATGATAATATCCCAAATTTAAGACGATATACATGTAGAGGCTTATAACATGATAACAATATAATATTGATTTTTTTTTTGCCCAGCACTATCTAAAGGGGCTCTAAGGCCTGGGCTGACCGCATGATGACATGTGTAAAAGAATGAATCTGTTGAATATGAAGACGAAGCACAACATTGTCTTGAAAGTTTGCAGAAGGATGTAATGGCAGATGCCTGAGTGCCTTTCACCCTGATTAGCTTTTGATTGATTTCCATCAGCGTGTACTGAGAGGAGAGGAGAGGCTTCACACTGTCAGTCAATAGTAACAGCATTGTCTGTGTTCCAGCAGGGCTGCGTGTGGACGCCAGCTGCGACAGGGAGAGGTCCACTCCACGCTTCCCCGGCTGAGGACATGCCCAACACCATTAACCATTAACTACCCCAGACAGCTTTTTTCAGATTATGTGGATCTGCTGTGTTTTGGACGCCATGGTCATATAGCCTCCTCTGAGTTTTCTGCACTCAAAACTGTGACATTTCTGGAGTTTAAAGGCCCCATGTTGTAGAAAGTGAGATTTCGGTTAATAAACAGGTCTGTGTGCAATGTCGATACTGTGAGTGTATCAACACGCTCAGTACATGGAGAAATGCACACAGCCAATATTCAGAAATTGTGCCTTTAAACGCGCTGTCAAGACTTCTGTAAGGTTGTGATGTCACAACTGCCGTCAACGCACTCACAGCAACAGACCTGATGTGTAAATCCAATGGGTGGTACCCGCTCAGGCCTGTGGATGCTGACCAATCAGAGAGGCCTTAAAGAGACAGGCACTAAAATGGAGTCTACAGACAGAGGATGTAACAATGGACAGTAAGGGAAAAATATTGTTTTTTTTTCTCTTATATTCAAGCATGTAAAAAATGTTTTGTTATCACCCCAAATAAAAGTATGAAACTGAAAATCAGCATAACATCTTACCTTTAAAACACACTTATCCTAGCTGATGGATTACACACATGAAAAATCATTGGCACGGTGATGATTTCCCTTCTGCTGTGAATATTTGGTTTCAGCTCTCATTAGGTTTTCAAAGCTACTTTTGAAACAGACCCTACAGATGCTGCGATTCCAGCTGGCCTCCTTATAGGGATAACAAATCATTCAATATCTCTTCGAGTCACTGCTGTATACTGTATTTGCACTTGCACTGTACAGAATCTGCACAATGTGTTCTGCTCGCTGTAGGCTACGCATGATATTAAATATGATATTCTTGCTCATAAAATGAATAATTTTGAACTCGGAAGTGATGGCAATAAATCCTGTATCATCTCAGTTAATTCAGATTTTTTTCTGTTCCTTTCTTCCTTGCTGCTGACCTTGTCGAACAAAAACCCCTTCCCTCCTGTCAAATAAAGAAATACTGGCTAAAAAGTTTCAAGTCTGCATGCTTTCACTGTTTCCAACAATGTGAGTTGATTGAATTAATGTTAATAGAGATATTTCAGTGATGATCAAGCAAAGAAAACTATTCAAATACATAACTTTGGCCGACCTCGGTCATTATTATGGATATTGTACAGATCATCTGACCTGTTAATAGATGATCACAACTCTAAAATGTTTGGAGGCATGTGAGTGTAGGAGTGAGGTCTAAGTTTATATTATATTTGAAGACATTTATAGCTCTTCTGTTATCTCCGACACTCTTCCTCCTCTTACTGCACAAAACAATACTTAGGTAAATGTACTGTGTTTGCCTGACAGATGCCTCACCACACACAGAGTGTGTGGCAGCAAAATCAAACTTGTGGCTGCAGTGTGACTGGAAAAGTATACAGACTTCACACAGGTGCAAAGGGCTCGGGACCTTGCTGCTTATCTGAATCAAATAAGCGGAGCAAAAGGATCAAGACGGCAAAGGTTTCGAGTTTACCGACCATCTAATCACAAAGGAACAGCTGCTTACGAGGAAATCACAGGAAAAATGGGGGGAAAAAACACAACTCTGTTATCACAGTGTATTTACTGGAGGCAGCTCCAAACAAATAAAGCCTTACTAAGGCCAAGGAATACTCATCAGAGTGTGCACATAGTGTGTTTTTACAGCAACAACAGAAGGAACCAATTTGCAGCGAAAGAAGGAGAGGATCCAAAGGAAAGGTGCTAAGATGACAAAACAACGGGCCAAAGCCGGACTGCACAAAGTAGCAGCCAAACTGGTGCTTACCTTCTGATGATGCTGTGCCTAAAATTGCAGACTCAGCGTATATTCATGTTGGCTAGCTGTGACACACAATTGGGCCAGAATTTAGTGTTAAAGGAAACTGAACCAATGAGTAAGACTTTATTTCTGCTGGTCCCGAGGGTTCTTTTCAGGAAAGGATCTGAATGGGTCATTGGGATGGTTCCAGTAATCTGGTGCAACCAAAGGGAAATGGAGACACTTCCAATTATTTCATGTGAATTGATTGCTGACGTAACTCAAAGAGCCTTTTAATCAGTACACAATAACCGTAATTCAATAAATGTGGAAATACATACATCGGGTTAGGTGCCTCTAAATCGTTTTAAACATTGTTCATCAATGATGATTATTGTTTTTTTCATAAGGACAGGGGATGTCGCTCTCTGTACAGATTGTAAAGCCCACTGAGGCAATGTGACTGCAATTTTGGACTATATAAATAAAACTGATTTGATTTATCGGAAGGTCACTGGTTCGAATACTCTGGTCTGCATCAAAGTGTTCTTGGGCAAGACACTGAACCCCAAACTGCTCCTGATGTGCTGGTCGGCACCTTGCATTGCAGCCATCATCATCAGTGTATGAATGTATGTATGAATTACTGTCAGTCGCTTAGGACAGAAGCCTCTGCTAAACGCCCTAAAATGTGAATGTAAAATAATGCAACTCAGGATTTCAGGATTCTGGCGCCCCCTGTGGACAAAAGCTGCATGACCACCACCCTGTGTCAAAAGATCTTGATCTGGCTGCTGGTGGGATGCAGAGTGATGATGTAATGTATCTATTTGTGGCTTTGTGAAACAAGTGACTGAAACATGAGCGCAGTGAGACTAAGTTAACTCAGGTTTGAGTGCTGCTACAACAAACTACAGAGCAGACTCTCCAGAGCTTTTAACAGCATCTTCACCTAAGACAGGGTTTTATGAGCTTGCTATATAAATGCTGACATAACCAACAGGCCTCACTCACTTATGCAAAGTCCAGCCGCTGATGAGGACTCTGACACAAAGCAGAAAGATCACTAATGCTTGTAAGTGGGTTTCTGAGGCCAGATTACTTTTTGCAGACATCTATTATATCCTCTCTTGATCTTTCTTACGAATACATGATGTGGGTGTACTGTCTCACTGCATGTGCTGTCTCTGTTCACTGTCTCGTTTCCTTTAATTAGTGCCAAATTACATCATCCTATCCAGGAAAAAAAAAAAAAATGAAAAAAAAAAAAAAAAAAAAACCTGGGAAAGTATGACTGTGCTCCCAAAATACAACTGATGACTGGCTGGTGAAAAACCTTGAAAATCTAATAACGTCATCAGCTTTGTTAGGCCTATTGTTAGATTGAATGACTCCTTTATTTCTAGTGGATGATTCCAGCCTGATTTAAGTCTATTTCTAAACTTTTAACTGAAGGTTGCAGGACTGAAGCTTATCAAATAAAACAATACCCGCGGTTACAAATACCTACATCCATCATTTCTGTCAAGGCCAAAAAGTTTTCTTGTTTAAGGTCTGGTTTGTTTAAGCAAATCAGACCTTGCTTGCTGTTTTTTTTAAATCAACTTTTCTCTGTTTCACAGTGATATACTTGGTTATTTTTCAGCCGGATGTGCAACAAATTGTGCCAGAATAACAGGATAGGATGCAGACAGAGAAAAGTCTGGATGGAGTCAGCTGCATGAATCTGGGTTTGGTCCGCTGAGATGAGCTGCTGGGCGCCGAGCAGAGCGGAGAGATATCCACAGCGAGGCTGGAGGCAACGCTGCAGGCAGGAGGGAGAAGGGACTACAGATCATCACACACACACACACACGCAGACCCCATACCCATACACACATAGTGGAAATCTCCATACAAATCTGAAGCTGCTGCATCTTATGTCTCCCTCTTTATATTGGCTGTAAAGCAAAAAAAAAAAAAAAGGAAAAATTCCACTGTTGGGTTTTTTTGTCTTTAAAGCAACATTGTGCAGAAATCTTTTTTTTTTTTTGCAATTTGGCGATCCTACCCTCAAGTAACATTAAACAGATGAACGCTGTATGAATTTCATCAATTCCATTTTTTAAGATTTTATTGAATTCTTGATTGATTTCTGGTGAATTCATTAACTGCTGTGAACTATTCTCATTCCTTGATCAGTGTAAGAATCTGGTTGCATCGGCGAGCATTGCGCGATGTGATGCCCTTAGCGGGACACGGTGGATGAGCTGCACAGACAGAAGTGTTCAGACTACAGTAGCTGAGCGGAGCCAATCTGGGGAGTGACTGTGACAAACAGCTGCTTTTATGACGCAGTGACGCATGTCAGATGTGGGTAAATAGGACAGTGGCGTCTGCTGACGGAGCGACACATCCTGATGTTGCCAGTGCGTGGCTGTACACACACATTAGACCAACGGCAAAAAAAAGTGTTGATAAGTGTGTAGTTGACTGTATGAAAAACTACATAGTAATCTAACTTAAGGAACAAAATAGTTTAGTAAAGATTTCACAATGACCAACAATGATAGGAATGTAAACTGAGTGAGTGTGTTTATAATGCAAATGTAAAGGATTATAAGAAACTCATTACATTTTCAGTTACTTTCTTCAAAGTCTTAAAAATGGGCACTTTTAATGTCTCATAATCTAGTGAACAGTGTTTATTATGCTATTATTGACCCTAATCAGTGTTAAAAGGGATATTTTAGGACTTATTAGAAGAATAAGTAATATAAAGCCTTCCCATGATGGGATATTCTGGATTGAATAAACCCCAATAACAAACAAAAGTGCTGTCTTTCTGCAGCATCTTTGTTGGCTTTAATTTGGTGCCATCTCAGCTCAAAAGACACTCAACACCCTGCCAAACAAACTGAGGTAAAGAAAATTAAACACTCCGGGGTCTGAAAAGACGCAGCAAAGACATTTGGTGTGAATGCACCACAGATAAGTTTTCACTCAAAGGTATTAATACTTAAAGGGTAAAAAAAAAGAACCAAAGTCTCAGGAGTCTAAATGAGATGGCTGGATGCACTTTGCCTCTGAGGAGGAACAAGGAGAGAAGATGAAAGGCTGAGAGGGAAGAGATCTTTTCATCCTGCAGAGCGCGGACAGCAGAGGCAGAACAGACCGACACTTATTAGCCTGCTGCACTCCGAGTGCGTGTGTGTGTGTGCCGGTGTGTGCCGGTATGTGTGTGTTTGGGACGGTGTCAGATTGTGTGAGCAGGGTGTGTGTTATTCGGGTTCTGAGTAACAGCGTACATGTCAGTGTGTCCTTTAAGTGGAATGTGCGCGCATGTGTGAATTTGCAAGTGTGTGTGTGTGCGTATGAAGTCCCATGATGCCACGGCGACAATGAAGACATCGGCTCATCTCAAGTCAAAGTAACTAGCACCCAAATAATGACAAGCTTTGACGGATATTTGCTGTTCATTTTCACCAACAGTCATCTGTCTTCCAGATTGTATCTGATGCTTTGGGCACAAATAGTCTTGCTCAGCTGGATGAGACACCTCAGAAAACAGTGCTCTGATTTGGTTGTAATCAATATGTTTCAGTCAAACTCGACATAAACAAAATAAAATAAAATAGAATAGAATAAGAATAAAATAATCCAACTATCACCCACAGTGTATTAGCAATATATCATCACATCCTAATTAAATCCCAATAAATACAAAGTGGTCTCAATGTATGGGCAACTACATGTGCAAACTCTAGCTGTGGTGCGCTTTAACATCTGATTCTGTGTGTTAATTAGCACCTGTCTATGTGAATGTCCCCGTGTGAGGGTGAATGAGCATTTAGGGCAACGCCACATTATCATGAATGTGTGTGGATTCTTTCTAGGTCCTTCACACACTGCAATAAGCTGACTACAGATGGAGCCATTCACGTTTATGTCAAAACCGCTCAAAGGCTGAATAAGCAATTAGTCTTCCACATCCTAATCTCCTGCTCCTTGTCTTTTACATATTCATGGGACGCTTTGGTCTTCCCAAGCTGTTTGTCCTGCCCGATGAGCTGTGGCGACACGGGGGAACGTTACTGCCCAAAAAATGACAAAGAAAAGAAAGAAAAAAAAAAGTTATCTTGGTTTTAGAAAGGTGCAGCCTAGACCAAAGGGAGAAAGCATAACATATAAACAGAGGGGAAGCAGAAGGTAAGAGAAAGCATGAGGGCTGGCGGGTGTGAAGGGGTTAGGATGGAAAACCAACAAACAGGCTTATGCGAGTGGAAAAGAGAGACAGACAGGAAAGCAGGGAGGGAGAAGGACAAACATCTCTTGTTTCGATGAAATAAACAGGCAGAGAGTGTTTTTGCCTCGGTACAGGGAACGGACCTCGAGGAAGAAAACATAACCACTCTCGGCTGCCAGTCAACGGTGGGATTTTTTTTTGTTCACCCAAAAGCTTTTTGGTTTCCCTGCATCTCAATTACGCAAGCTGGCACTGGGATCCATCAACTTCGGTTTGGTGCTAGAGGCTAGGCGGTGCTGGAAAGTGACTGGAGAACTTGTCTTTCCAGAGGAGAGTCGCCCCCCTTGTCTAATTTACTGTGGTACATATAAATACAGATGGTCGATGTATCTGGATTTGCTTTTTGACTTTACAATATTGATCAAGTGATAATCTTATATGGTTGAAAGAGAATGCACTTTTTTGATCTTACCAGCACGTCCTCATATCAAAACGACCGTATAGGTCGTAACTCCAAAAAACAAAACAGGACTGTTCCCATAATGACACAAAACTATGACGTATGACCATGAACCAAACTGGACCTCTGCTGTCTGGGGTTAATATTTTGAAAAAGTCACAGTTTGGTTAGACTTAAGACCAAAACATACTTGGTTAAGTTCAGCTAACAGAAACCACTCGGTTAGGTTTAGCTAATATAAACTACATAGCAGGGTTTAGCTAAAACCAACTAGTTGGTTAGATTCATCTTACAAAACAACTTTGTGGTTTAGGTTAAAAAAAAATATACAGATTTGGTTAAATAATTACGTACACAAGATAAAATAACTCACCAGTGCCATTTGGTTTTGTAGGATCCTGCACTTGTTTTTGAACAACCACCCACTCTTTCCTCCATCTTTGTGGTCTTTGTCACTCTTATACTTATACCTCCATCCTCCTTTCAACCACCTCAGACTGACTGCCTAACAATAAACCTCAACATCGGGTCGTACAAAGCTTCTTGCACAGATGATCTTACACAAGCAATCTCTGAAATCTTATCAATTTAGTGTATTAGCAGTGTGTGTTTTTTTTGTCGGAAAAGGCCAGTGCAGCTAAATCTAGTTAGCTACCGACGTGCAGTGTTTTAACACACCTCGGACTCACTACAGCCTCAGGTGTTTCTCCAACTGGAATTTGAGATCTTTCTTCAAGGATGCATATGGTTTGAGGTATACAAGGAAAAGAATCAAGTATAAACGGCTGTGGCTTTAACACACTGGCTTTAATTAAAAACACAGAGACTGAGAGACAGATTATCTTGTAAGCATCTTCACCACAGAGAACTCCGTCCTTGACTGCCTCGTCTACAACTGATGCTTACTTGTTTCAGGAGAATATTGAGTGCACACACTCAAGTGTGTTCAAGTGTTAAGCATTCAAGTTATGAGTTTTCCGTTCTGGCCGGAGCCGCAGCACAAGCTCCACATAGAGGAGCAAAACTCTGTACTGTATGTAGCCCATGAGATGAAACCCAGGGCAAAGACAGTCCTCAGGGCACTCACTGCTGCTCATAAAGCTTATTGCTGTTGGCACTGTAATAATTTAAAGCAACCACAAGTAGAGTATCAATCTGTATTATACTGTACGCACAGATGTGTGAGTTTTGTCTTAAGCTAGACTTGAAAAAAATCCATCTATAGTGCTTAACATAAATGCAACACTTAATAATAATGAATACATTTTTTTTAAAAAGGCCTCCTCTGATCATATCTGTGCGAACACGTCCCTGTAGTCTGCTCTGTTTCTTCTATCTCCCCCGAGCATTTAGCTGGCCATGTGCCAGCTGACACCGGGCATACGTCAAATTGATTTTTACTTTACTGTTGTTGGAATCTTTGCAGCAACAAAGCCTCCCTGCTGTGTGAGGCCTTTCAGTGATTTAATGATTTAATGATACTTCTCTGTGGCCCCCCGTGCTCGAGCGTGCTGGTCAATACCAATAAAATCCGTCTGCGTGTGTGTGTGCCGCTATGCTTGTCTTGTGTGCATTCTTGTGTGTGTGTGTGTGTTTGGCATGTGAGTGAGTACAAATGTGCAACTGAGCAGTGTCTTTAGCCAACATAGCATAGGGTGCCAAAGGAGCAGCTGGAAAACCCTGATATGAGAGTGTAAAGGATTCAAGGGGTTTGAAGGCATCAGGCTCCTGAAACATTACAGCTATATTTACATGCATGCTGATAACACGCACAGAATGAAGAGTGCAACAAGGGAAATAGCCTGAAAAGGCCTTTTGTTTATACTGAAGTGTTTTCAACATTTCTAACCATCACATATATATTGTGATGTGCGCGGCATTATCATACCGGAATACAGTGGACACACCTGGATGTGTGTGTTTCTGATGACCTGCTCTCTTTATTCTGTCAGTTTTCCCTGCACCTTAATTAGAAAGCGACCATTTTGAATGCCACAATCAGAGACAAACATGGTTCAATTAAAACTGTGGATGATAGTAGCGAAAAATGATTGGTGTGTTGATGGTAAAAGCTCAGAGGGAAAAAAAAAAAAAAAAAAGGATGACAAAGGCAATCATAAACTCTGTTGGCATGACAACCAGTACAGCACATAATTATCATTGGCATGCCCTTGACAAACAAGGACCCAGAATGAAATCACAGATTGTATAATCATGTAAGGCATTATATTTCACTGCTGGCAATCACAGCAGCAGTGATGCAAGTTTATGAGCCGTGTGTGTGTGTGTGTGTGTGTGTGTGTGTGTGTGTGTGTGCGCACGTGCACAGTTTGAGTATCTGTGAATACACACTGTGTGTATCTGTGTGTTTACAGTGTGTGTGCGCAAAATCAGCGTTGACATTTTTACAGCGTGACCCTCTATAGATTCCCCATACACTGGTGGAAGGTTTCCAGTCCTCTTAACATTGACATTATAACTGTCACATTAAAAAGGAGCAGAGACAGAGATGGTGGCACATTAGGACCTTCATGTGTTGCAGGTAGCAGATTCACCGACAGCTCTACTGAGCATCACTGATGGATAATTAAAGGTATTATGTCATTGAAGCTTTATTTAATGACCATCATGATTGCAAGGGACACCCACCGTCTCCTCACAGCGTACAACACATTTTCTCCTCTATTAAATCATTTAATACTCCGCTGTGTATTTTCATGAAAGTCTTCAGCACACAATTAGAGGATAACAAAAGTCTAAGTAGCTGTAATCTGTATTTTTATATCAACAGTGGATCAGTATTGGCCAGCAAGCTTGACTGTTTTGGTCCAATCTCATCATGTCATGTGCAAAGCAGCTTCTTTTTAGAAAAAACAATAAACCCCACGACCATAAACCTACCCGCTCAGCCCAAAACAGCATAGACAAAGCTATTGACAAGCTGGTGGACACAGAGAAGCATTTAACAGCTAAAGAGCCAGCTATGAGTTGGTGGAGAAAAAAAATGTTGCTTAAAGAATGTGTCTGTTCCACATAACTTGGAGAGACGACGAATAGACCCGATTAACTGTATGTGCCGATCTGGACAAAGGAATTTTTTCTCACTTTCTTGAACATTGCGGGATTTTATGAAGCGTTTTTCGACACCTGCATGAATTTCTCACGATATAATGCATGAATCTTGATTAAAGGTAGAATTTGATGTGGATCCATGTTGAAAAAAAATCACGATTTAGTAGATCTAAATATTTTTTCGGAAGGATTGTATTAAAAGGAACTGCTGGGCCTTGGCAGAGGTATGCACTCTACTGAGTCTCACTCTCATTTCTTTCATTTTTCTTTTTTTTCACATACATTTATTCTCTCCTTGTGCCATTAACCGAATGCCATGTCGGAGGACTGTTATGTCCAGTATAATAAAACTGATGCTGTTCTTATGTGGAAGTGACTCAGGGCCTATTCATATAAATGACCTACATGGAAATGCACTCACATTATAAACATCAAGGGGCATGTCTGAAAGGGGCTTAAAGAGCCATGTGCAAGATCGTCATCAACCATTTGTGTTTAATTGCTTTACCAACGACAGCCCACATTTATCAGAATTGCTGCGAATGTCCTGGTCTCCCAAAATAGTTACACAAACAACCCCTGACTACTGACATAGGAAGGTGGAGAGCGACACAAGAAGATATAGATGAAGGTAAATATAGGCGGGAACGACTGGCAGATAGAAAGCAGCAGCGGCTGTGGCCATGGTTACAGATGGTATGGAGAGTGAAAAGAGAGGAGAGCGAGAGCCAAAGAAAAACAGGGGAGGCAGAATGAGCGAGAGTGAGTGATGGAAAGCACTGGGCACAGTGTCTCCAGCTTTTTATCATCCAAATGCTCTCCAGCCTTCACCCCGAGGCTCTGCTGCTAATGGATTCACTCTATGGGAGACACGAGTGTGTGCTGATACAGTGTGCTGCAGTGGCCTTGAATGCACATGTATGCTGAGAACTTGGATATGTGACACATGTATACATTTATCTGGGTTAAAGCTCAAATCTCTCTTATCTGTAGCCTATTTTAAACAACTACATGTAGCTTTGTTCGATCACTTTAGCAGTTTTGATGTTCGATCCTAGAGTATTTAGACATGCTGGCTGGTTCAGGAACACATCTAAGCCACACGTAAGTGGCAGTTAAAGAGGTGTTTTGATCTTTTACTTGGGTTAAAGTAACAATGCCAATATAATAAATAAAATACTCCTTGCAGACTGTATCATCATTCTTTATTGAATTAAAAGTGTAAAGAAAGGTATTAGTATAGCCTAACTATTAAAATTACTCCTGATACACATAAATACTCTACTATACTGAGCGTTAAATGAGAAGATCGATAACAGTCTCATGTCGTTATGGTAAAAATCAAACTACTTCCAGCTCAGTTAGCTTAGCTCAGCAAAATAAAAAAGACTGGAATATTTGTTGAGTTCACAATTTGGTCTTTGTACATATACATTAACAGATAACAGCTATAATATGTGATGTAGTTTGCTATAATGTGTTGTTATGAGGATTTTGTTACTTGTGTTAGAGCAGGGCTAGCTGTTAGCCTCTGTTTCCAGTGTTTGTGCTAAGTTAAGATAACGGACTGCTGTTTTGTAAACACAGCAGTGGTATCAATTTCCCAAAATGTCTAAATACATCTATCATAATGTACACAATCAGAGTGTTTTATGTACAACTTCTTCATCCAAACAACTTAACTAGTTAGCTGTCGCTGTGAAAACAAATAGTAAAGAACAGGGTTGGGCCACTGGTCAATGGAATATTGTAAACTGAAGCAGGCTGGCTGGTCGCCAGTTCATTTTTCTCCAGACCGCCAGTATAATTCTGGTTGGGTAAAGAGAAAGGCACGCCTCTCTCTCATTACCAGCACTGAGGTGCCTATGTGCCTATGCGCAGGGCACTTAACCTTAATCACTCTGGTGGAGCTGTTCAGTAGCCTGCACATGCGGTTGTACAGAGCACTTTTCAGGTGTGAACGGTAACTGAGCGAATGTGATTCAGGGCATTTCTGAAAAAAAGAGAACACCGCTAACAGTGACACTTCTCTAAAAAAAATGTATGTATGTAAAGAAAATAGTCTAAAAACATATCTGCCAGAGGACACCATTTTCCAAACCCGAGCAGTGCGGAAAATACTGTCCCTCTGGGATCTTAGAGGCATAGAATGTATAGGAGACTCAATATTAGGTGGAGACGGATTAAAAAGGCTCTTACAAAGAGAACTGTTCTATATATTCGTCCCCAAAAAAGTTCATTTTCGACATTTGAGAAATTACTTTTTGATGCTATTCTGATTGTATTGAAATATTAACACGTTCTAACATGCTGTGTAATATATCAATTTGTATCTTGTTTGTGTATCTGCTTAACACGATTTGTCATGTCGGTTTCAACTGCATAATTATGGCCAATTATGATTACCTGTTCATACTGGCAGTTTACCTACCTGCATATTAAACATTGCCTCTAGTCCAATTGTGTTACCACGTACCTGCCCATACCGATTATACTGTGACTGTCTACTAATGTATAAATCTAAGATCACTTGATGCCCTGATGCAGGCTTTAATAGCTAAAAGATATAGGGATGTTTTTACTGTCGGTAAAAGAAAGGCTTTCCGACTCATTACCTTCTCAGAGTAAATGTAGCTCTAGCCCAAAAACCTAAACAACAATTTCGTGAGCCATCGTGATGGGAATTCAGAAATTTGGAAAATATCGACCGACCGTTGTGGAGAATATTTCACTTTGTCAGGCACTGAAGTAGAAAGCACAAGAGCAGCCTTGATAAAAATAATCAAGTAAAACACACGGAGGCACTAAAGTGACAACAAGGAGGAAAAAAACACGGGTGTGCAGGTGGGAGAGGTGCAACATGCAGTGCGTCAGTGTGCTGCTGGCAGTGAATCTGTGCTCCTCCTGCCACTGTGACACGAGACAGGTCACCAAAACGTTTCAACAGGAGGAAACAGAAAGCACAACATCATTGCATCTCACAAAAACCTTAAACAGGTCATCCATATAAGGGTCACTGGGCACGAGGCCCGTACAATCTGCATTTCAATTGTAATTAGTATCGATTAACAATAACAAGCCCAAATTGTCTCTGTACATTTGGCTCTGTGTGGATGTGTGTGCTTGTCTCACAGGTTGTAGTTCTGCACCCCTCCAAAGAAATGTGCCACACACATGCAACACACACACATCCACACACACACACACACACACTGTCCACTACCATCCCACTGAGTTTGCATCTTCTCTGGCAGCATTGGAGCTGCTAACATGCTAACAGGCTCATACATGAAGATATATACTTAAAGAAAAGGAAAAGATATTTGAAGTGTAATAATCAGACACTAGAGACTATATTGACAAAGTGTTACTGCTAAGAGAAAAAAAAAACAGCAAACATGTCTGCACACATCTTTGTAAGGCCAGGTACGCTCCATCTATACATCCACCCCATCAAAGTTCAAGCTTCAGTTCCAGCTTTGACAAAAGCTTCCTGATTTCGAATCAGCTACACTCTTTCTTGTTCTCTGATTGTTCCAAGAATACATTGAAGACCAATTTGAGCCTTTTGTGGCTGTGGGACAAAGTATTTCACCCTTTTTAGGAGTCTTTTCATGCAGCGAGGCAGCGAGCGATAACCAGGGGGACTGTACAGTGCACCCAGGCCAGCACCCCATTTTAAACATTTAAAAAAGAGGTCATAGTGCAAGTTCACATCTCAAACAAGCTTAATCTTCTGAAATGTATGGATCAAACACACTTGACTTTTCAACTGAAAACAGACTCACTGTGCTGATTAAAGAGGCACATGTCAAGGTCAGTTAGTCATTCTGAGTGAAGTGTTTTGTGAAGGGTTTTCTATCAGATAGCCAGTGTTTCAAATAAACCAGAACTACTTGTCCTGATACTTGTCCTGTTATAATGCCATTAATATAATCATTTCGACACTAGCAGCAATACAGGCAGTGTTTTATCCAGCCACCTATTAGTTTCTAAGGCTGAAAGCCTTAGTTAGTCCATCTATATTGAAGGATGGAAGAGAGTTGCAAATACTGTGCAGTTAGTTAGGCTGAGTGAATACAGGATTCGATTGTACTGAAAAATGAACACTCAACATTTTTGCCCCTTAAATGACAGATTTGACTTTTTTATTTTCAATAAAAAAAAATAAAAAAAAAACAATTAAACCCTTCTACTTCTTATCAATTTTGCATCAGATATTTTGGAATTTTTTGTTGTTTACTTGAAGGTGCGATATGTAATAACTGGCCACCTGTAGAGTTCATACTCAAAACAAATAGAAGGGAAGCATGTCAGCAGAACAAGCTAGCAGTCCAGACTGGGAAACTGCATGTGTTTACACCAAACCTCCAGGAAGAGCGCCAGACTTTGAAGCTTTCATTGTGGCCAAACTGTGTAGAGGAATTACAAATACATAAGGATATCTTCACACCCAGGAAGTCGAGCGTTTTTGGGTTCAAAATCCCATTGAGCAGCTTTCATAGGAATGAATGGGATTCCACCTCCAACGATGAGTCCAGCTTTAATATACTATCTTTGGTTTTATACCGCTAGCACAGGAGCTTTGGACAGCAGGGGCTAGCTGATTAGCATGCTGACTTCAGTAGATTTCCCTGCATAAACAGTACATATACATCATAATGACAAAACTGTTGCTTCTTCACATTCTGTGGATCATTTTTGATAATGTTCTCAACAGAAATTCACGCAGCAACTATTCATTTATTCTCCGACGTGATCTTTCCGTCTCCCTCGTCCGTCCACTGTTTTCCATCCCCATTAGATCCTCAGCTTCAAATGCCTGATAGAGTGATTTCATGCAAACTATTAAAAGCATAATGAGGGTAACCAGCTGTTTGGAGGGAAGCTGAGCTGTGTCTGTGTCTCTTTAGGGACTGTCCTCCATCCTCTGCTAATGAAGGCATTTGCACACCCACACACACACACACACACACACACCTGAGCGCACATGCACATTCAGGTCACACAGGCACTCCACACAGGATACCTATGAAGACACAGGAACAAACCAAGCACCACACACACACACACACACACACACACACACACACACACACACACACACACACACACACACACACACACACACACACACACACACACACACACACAGACTCCAGATGTGAATGTCTCGGGCCTGCCAGATGGCTATAAAGCCATTCTTATGCTTGATGTGCGAGACACTCACATTTTTATAATGGCCATATTCTGCTCTTAACTCTGCTCCTCATTAATAAAAGGAACATGAGCGAAGTGGCACCAAATGGGGCAGGAGATGGCTGGAAAATCACAGCGCGAGCTGTGGGCAGAGGAGAGACAGGCTGCGATTACAGAGCGAAAGGTCGATTTGGGGAAGGAATGAGCATTAATCCTCACCCTCGTGCTCCTCAGCCCTGTCACTGCCCTTCATTTGTTGCCACTGTGGTGCCCCCTCGCTCACTGTCCTCATCGCTCATCATGTGCTCCCTGCTGTAAGGGCGAACAGACGGGCAGTTTTGTTTTATGGAGAGCTTATGTATTCTGCTGCACAGACTTTCCACGAGGACCATCCTAACTTGTGCAATCCACATTTCTGCTTTATTTACGTGGCCCAGAAAGCATTCGACATGATGTTACACTCATCTCTAAGCACCCACGCAAAATCCAAATCTAGACATCCAAAGAAATATGCTAACCCGCAAATTGTGTCAGGCAACTGTGGTATCAATCAACTCTCCAGAGAGAAATGTTAAAGGGTAAGTGTATGGTTATTCCACCAAGGAGCATCAAACAGCATAGAATTCTGTTCCTCATGAGGAATCAACAGTGATTTCAAGCATCCAGGGATCATTACACCCTCCAGGCAGCCTTCCAATTTAATCCATTGAGTGAAATTAGGGCGTAATCTAAGAACTCCTGAATCTTGTTAACATGCAACAGAGCCATTCCGTTTAATTTTCCGCCTCTTATCCCGGGCAGCGTCATGGTGGCAGAGGTAAGCCCCCGTGTATAATAGAGTTTTTTTCTGGCAGGGTACTTAGGAGAGCTGGCATGCAGCGCTTGTATGATGGAAAGAAAAATACTGCACGTGGGTTTTGATTGACATTAGTTAGGTAGCTAACATAACACTGTGTTCACAACTTTCTCCTGCCTTTTCTTGGTTACCAGGTCGATGGGCGACAAGTCCCGCTCCATTTAATATATGACTGGCTGCCTTAAAAGAAGTTACAGTGAAAATTCCAGCACCTTTCAAGTACAAGAGCTCTGAAAAAAGACACTGGGTGTGGTGCTTTTTCTCAGGCCGCCACATAAGCTCTATCCTCAACTTAAATAGGACAGTTGTGCTCAGACACAATATCTATGATATACCAAACGACCCTCTCCCGAACATCTTTCCTCTGGATCATTCCCAAATTGAAGTGCAGATGAGATACAAAATGTCTAACACCAGGTCTCCTGCTGTATCAGCCGGACGTGACCAAAACACTGAAGTGGCGGCACTGATGACGAATCTTCGACACAGGCCTTTCAATGCTAAAAGCAGCATCTCTACTTTGAGCTCCCCCCACATGTCTGACCTCTCTACCTTGTCTCTAAAGGTGATGTCAGCCACTATACAGATAAAAATCATTTTTGGCATCTTGTATCCACGATCTCCCTTTCACCGATCCCAAAGACCATCAGTGAGGTTTGAAACGTACATCAGTGGATAAAGTGAAAGCTTCACCTCCAGGTTTAGCTCTCCCCTCACAAACGGTCACCTTACAGCTGGAACCTCATGTCGACATAATGTTCCTATTTATTCCCAATTGTGAAGAAGAACACAAGAAACTTGAACTCATTCATGGTAATAACTATTAATTGATCGAACAATCAATAGCTGCACTAAGACAAGAGCTAACAGCAGTGAGGTGAGATCAGAGAAGTGATGAAAGATGAAAAGAGAAGGAGATGGACGGGGATGTCCAACCGGGGTTGTTCTTACCCGGATATTGTCGAAGGAGGCCTTGTTGGTGACGTCATAGAGAAGGAGGAGAGCTGAGGAGAGAGAAGAAAACAGACACATTTAAAAAGCTGTTCAAACAAACCCATCTTATGCTTTTTAATGCTCTGTAATTCAGTCTTTCATCACTGCCCTTGTTTTTCACAAACAGCCAACCTGTGCATCCATTTCCTCTCAGTCAATAGCTTTTGATCTAATGACAGAGTTGTGTATTATCATTTTTTTTAGGCTGAACATCAAGGTAGTCTAAACAGTACATACAGCTGCGAAACAACACTAATGAATGAAGATGCTTTCATACAGCTGTTACACAAATAATCAGGTTTGTTACATATGGTATTGGGACTGTGACGTCGATCCCTCTCCATTAAGCCAAAATGGGTTGATTAAAAAAAAAAATAATTTGTTTTGTCTTTCATTTCTCCTGCTTCTGTATAAGCAAAGTTTCAAAAGTATCACAGATTCACACATTCAAACACAGCTTTAGCATTTCACTTCGATAACACTGCCACTGTCAAAGTTTAAGTTTAGTTACTTTTACAGATGACGTCTTTGTCCTTATCAAAACCTGCAGCCTACATACCCAATACAATGTCTGCTGGAGATTCTGATGTTTGAGACTAAAAACAGCTAATGTGGCCTCCAGCTGATTTGTTTTAGTGCTGTAATATGTCTTTGGGATGAGGCTAGAGTATAGAACTCCTCCCTAATTGCACCCTGTCTCCTGCCAACAGTCAGCGTCGGTTTCTCTGAACTATCATCATGACTTTTTCCTGAACTTAAACAGCTAAAAATCCAAATCAGCTTTCAAATGGACCCTGTGGCAAGCTTGTTTTGACAACTGCTGTTTCCGAGGTCGAGAATGATACTTCAATCTTAGTTTCCAAGCTAACATGGATAAGAAGTCTTTAAAGTGCTCGGAGCAAAGAAACGTGTTGAATTTGGAACACAGCGGCACATAGACGAAGGTACATACAATATGTTAAAATACATAAAACACAGTGTTTCCCATTAATTACATAGTCTGTTATCCCGTCACAGCTTCATAATGATCCCAACACATTTTTTTAAGACAATATCAATCATTTTTCTAGTCCATCAGTCGAGGTTTATTTACAACTCTGGACTAAATCAAGATGGAAACTATGGCACTATGTATACATCTATATTTTTTGTCTCCATAACTACATTTGGCAGGGTCCACCAAATATAAACAAAGTACAGTAAGAAATTGTGTTGTCCTTTAAGGTCAGTTTGTTTATGCAGTGATGCAAATGAAGAGAGTTTAGTTTAAGTACATATATAAAAAAAAATAAATAAATCATGATCAAGATCAAGATCTTTCTCTTCTGATAAAAAGTTCTTCCGCAAAACTACATAGTGCACCTTTAAAATGTGTGAAGTTTTCTTACAGGAGAGCACGCCCCCGGACCCACCCAGATGGTCCAAGGCCCACCCACCACAGTCTCACAAAATCCTATGTGAAACACAGAATTAGCAGCCTGATTACATCTTTATCTCCACCCAAGTTAGCTCGGCGCTAAACCGGTAGTTAGCTGACTCGGTCGGCGGAAGTCTCGAGTGCGCATGCTCAATGGCACTCCAGCTGGACAGCCACCGCCACAATTAAAGTCTGAATCTGGGGGAATACACTGATTAATTTATAAAGAGGCAAAAAAAGAATGCTAAGTCATTGTTCACTCCGACCATCAATCATAAAACAAAGATAAAACACTAGCCCTAACAAACAACCCATTTTGCCATATAGATCCGCTGAGCTTCGATTTCCAGATCCTGTTGCACAGGCAAAGTCATTTGAACCACAGCTTCTGGAGGTTTTTGGGAACCAGGGATATCTTAAATAACCAATGGCTCTATCCCAAATCCTGGCCTCTCTTTTGTGGCATCAGTGGCTGGATGTCAGTTTATGAAAATCACTCAAATGCTTGTCAGTTCGTGTCAGGAGTTGTTGCCAGTGCCTGAAGAACAAGAGCTTTTGAGAGGAGGAGAAAATCATATGGACAAAACTTCTTAAAAGTCTTCCCACTGTTAGGCAAAGTGCTGAGGTGTAGCATTTACCGTTGCATTAGTAATACACCTGACTACATTACCACGCATGTGAATTCTAATTGCCTCCAAACGCGCCATTCTTCCACACAGGATAATATCACCTCAGGTGTTTTCTTGCACAAACAGGAGGGTGTGCGTAATAAGCCTTGTCAGACAGAAAAACTCATTACACCTACGAGGGCAATTGCAGCTCATTTTCTCAGCTGGATCAACCTTCACTTGGAAGAATTAGCTGCAGCTAATTACCACCGCAGCACCTCTCCTCCTCCTACTGCATGTAATCCCTCCAGCTATCTCTTCTTTTACTTACATTTCAATCCATCCTCATTTCTACACTCCCCCCTCCCCCACCCCCACCCCACCCCATCCCTACATGTCCCTCCACCCCTCAGCTGCGGCTTCATTTTCACAAATCCACTTCGGATTAAGTCCCCTGGTTGTTTATTCCAGCCTGACAAGTCCGTGAAGGGTGTTTAATGAGTTGTAATCACCGTGAGCGTGGTCTGACTCCGCCACACAAAGAAAAAAACACGGAGAGGTGGGAGAGAGAGAGAGAGGATGGAGGTGTAAAGAAAAAAAAGAGACAGAAGGAGGGAGAGATATCACCTGCCCCGCAAGTTAATTTCCTTCTGCGTGGCTCCTGTGTTTATCAGCTGCCAGAAGAGAGGAGTAAACCACAAGGAGTTTCTTTCCTTCACCCTCCCCTAATCCAATTACAGCACAAGACGGACGAAGCCGGAGAACTTTCCTCACAGTTGCAGAGTTTTATTAGCGCGGGCAGTTACATTGTAGTTGCCAAACTGAATAAACAGACAAGAGTAACAACTTTGAGACAGACTTAGCAACCCTACTAAAACAATGTGGGAATTGGAAGGTCCCTGGTTTGATTCCCCAGCTCCCCTGGCTGCATGTCTACATATCCTTGAGCAAGAAACTAAAACCCAAATTGTTGCTGTGTTCATGTATCATGTGGCCTCACTAGACTTCCACCGGGCGAGTGGCTAGCATCTGGTTTAGCCCTCCGCTAACCTGAATGGGAATACAACAATTTAATGGCGGGGCTTAAGTCACAGCATACGAGTCATTTATGAAGTTTATCCAGTGTTTTACATACACCTATTTCTCAATGTAAACTCACTGGAAAGTCTTTTTGGACTGGTGTACATCATGTGACGTTGTATTACATGGTTTGGCCACTAGATCAAGTAGCTCGAAGAGGTTTCTGGGGGTTTGGTTCAAACAAAGCATGGTCTGACCACGTTCAAAGACAAAGGTAGATCTGAATGGCCACTAAAAAGCTATCATCTGCCATCAAGCAGAATGGTTCTATCAAATATTCATTAAAATGAAGACAACAGTGCACAGGCCCCTCCTCGAAGGCATTCATGGTTTTGTACTGGCAGAAGTCGTCGAGTTAATAATGGACAAGCTTCATTTCCTGCCTATTTACCAGGTCTGTTGAAGTCTGAAGCTTCACAACTGTCAGACTGTCCGAATGGGAATGCTACAGGAATTGTTGCATGCAGCCTGATAGAATCCTCTGTAACATTACCCTGACACTGTTGAGTGATCCAGCAGTACTTCATTAAAAACCTTCTGACATCCCATACTTACTACAAGCTTTCAGAAAATGCTCAAGTTATTGAAATGCCCATAGATGAATAACACACAGCACTTTCACTCACTGAAGTGAAAGGACCTTAATTTGTATACCTTTCTGCACTCTCTTTACATTTATGTTTTTGCTTGATATGCAGCATTTTCAATAAACAGGACAGTTATTAAATCTTAATGTCAAGTATGTACTTCTGGGGCTAGAGGTCTCAAGAGAGTCATAGCAACAGGTGCCCAAATGAAACGAACCATTACCTTAAATAAAATTAAAATGTATTTGGTTTTAAAACCATAACAGGGCTGTGTTGAGTTGTATTTTTTAGACATTTTAATGCAGATGTTAGTTTTAAAATGACTCTCTGCTCAATATTTTTTTTTAAAAAAAGAACAATAAAAGGCTCAATGCCTGCTCCAAATGCAACTCACCAACACACCATATTATGCTACAGAATATTAAACTAACTGACTTTCTGTGCCACTTCAACCTTGACTATCAAAGTTCATACAGGAAGTCCAGAGCAGGAAGAGACGCAGTTTGATGGAGTGAAGTGATCCATAAAGAGCACAGCCATCCATCATCCCTCAGATGATAATCTGCGTCAATAATCACTGGCTGACCTTGGCTGCTCTCCTTCCCTTGAGTCACATAAACAAGTCATGCATAGCAATTTAAACAGACATTGACCTGTAAGCAGCCATGGGGTATCTTTTGATTGTTGACTTTTAGGTTTTGCAAAATAATGATCCTGAAATCAGATCATCCAATCAACATTTATTTGATAGGGTGACAAAAAAGAGAGACAGGAAACGTGGAAGGAGAGAAGGAGTGATGGTAGGCATGGAGGATCCTGAAAGAAATTACACCTGGAATGGTTTCACCACCAGGGTGCCCCTGTCTCATAAAAAGAAGCGCAGGAAGAAAAGAAGAAAAGCTAAGATTTCAAAACAAATTTGCCTATTAATATAATGACTTCCATTCCTTACTGACACTAAAAGGGGGCACTTAAAGGAATAGTTTTATTTTTTTTATTTTTTTTTTAGGGAAATATGCTCATTTGCTTTAGTTAGATGAGAAAACAGACACCACATATCTGTGACTGTTCACCCCGCTGCCATTTAGCAAAAGATACAAATAATCTGCAGTCATACCACCAGACTACAGAACAGCTTCACTCCCAAGCTGTGAGGCTCAATTCCTCCTCCACTTCACTGCATAAAACAGTGAAAGAAAGTTTTCTTTGTTTCGTTATATCTCTAAAAGGGAACTCATTTTCAATCCACAACAATGTTGGGAGGGATCCTTCAGCAATGCACAATATAAGAAAAATAATGTGTTTTTTGAAAATTAAAGTATGTACATCTATTCTACCGGGAAAGTATGAACCTGAAAATTATCATTATATGAACTCTTTAAGATGGTCACCTGCTGGCTCTGGGTTTATATTTAGCATACAGTGGTATGGAGTTTTTTCAATCCTGTTCCTGACAGCCCTCTGCCCTGCGTGTTTTAGCTGCATGCCAGCTAAATTTGCTCAATGGAACCATGTTTTAGACGTTTCCCTGTCCCAACACATCTGTTTCAAATGATCAGCTTGTCACCAAGCTCTGCTGAAGGCCGATAGCAACCCATTCACTTGAATCAGGTGTTTTAAACCAGGGACACATCTAGAACATGCATCTATTGAGCACATTCAGCTGACAAAAATATAATATATGCAGCTTCTTTCATGTGGCACATCTAAATGGTGGTATTTACACTTAAGTCAAGCCTCTGAGTGCTCTGAGTGGTTCCAGAAGACACTTTTAAAGACTGATTTACATGCATGCACGCTACAAGTCCGGACAGAACATTTCCATCAAATTTCAAATTACATGTAAGCATCAGCAGCCGCCCTTCTGCTCCATTACTTCCTTGAAAATTAAAAGCACCTCTAAGATTACTCCACACTACACTAATGAAAAGCCAGTGTGTGTGTGTGTGTGTGTGTATGTGTGTGAGATATCTGACTGATGAGTTTCACTTTTTTCCTAAAGGCATGTTGCTGCCCCGGGCCTTAATGTTACCGCACGGCCGAATGAGAGCGAGCGTGTGAAATTGCTACCAGCGTCCCCCTCCTTACATCACCTCCGTTATTCCCCTGACAGTTCAAGCAGCAGTTGTCATTTCTACCCCTTCTCCTGGCTAAGCACGGCCGCGCTCCACGCCACGGTCTCCATTCCCCAAAGTGGTGGATCAATCACGACGACAAGCGATTACTAAATTCCCCAGGCGTCGTGGCGGGAGAACCCATTAATATGCTGCGTCGCGCCAGTCATTTCAGCTAAACGTTGAAGAGAAATGAGCAGGTAAAGCATGTGAAATGTGATAGCTGGATCGATATTTGAAGACGAGAGGGTGAGCCGAGGTTTAGATAATAAGTTTGATGGAGAGTATAGGCAGGCAGATACGTCTGCATGTTCACACGCCCCTCCTCTCGGCTCACTTCACAGAGATGTCTAAGAATAAAACCTCAAACGTGTCTCCGACTGACCTTGCACATCTGTTTAATGTGCAGGAAGAAAGGCAGTAATACGTGTGCGTGTGTATGTTTTAGCGGGCACGTGTGTGTGTGTGTGTGTGTGTGTGTGTGTGTGTGTGTGTGTGTGTGTGTGTATAAGAAAAAGACCCGGAGTTTTGATGATGGATCGCACAGCTCAAGGCTCTCCGAGTAGCAGAGCGATACCCTCAACGTTTTGTTTCCAATTGCCGTTTCCCCTCTTCTCCATCCATCTCCTTTCTTCCTTCCTTCCTTCCCTTCCTCTTCCCCTCTGTCTCCTCTATCATTTCTCTCACCCCTTCAAACTTTCTCCCCCCAGCTATTGATCATCGCTCCCTCTGCAGCTGTCCGTCCTGTTTCACCCTCACAAGCTGCCCGTGATGGAGGCTTACAGTTGCTCATTAGTGATGAAAGCGGAGACACGGGAAGACAGAATAGAGGGAATAAAAAATGACAAAGGCAGGGTGGGGTGAGCGGGAACATAATGCGGTGATGACATTGGTTTTATACGCAATCAACGTTGTGTCTGCGGGTCCAACACTTGTTTTCTGCGTTCCTGCGATCTGTTTGTCGTAGCTCAACTCAGCTATGTTGGTGGCATTTTGACACTGTGAGTCAAGGACAAGTTGATCACTAACAACAGAAAACTAAATGTTATTCCATAAGGACCTTAGTTATTATTGAAGGTTATACATCGATAATATGGATCTTACAAAACAGTGACTGACTGGTGAGTAGCTATGTTCGACAGAGCGCTACTCATTCCATGTGAAGAACCCGGAGTCAGCACCATCGGCAATTTTTTAAACGCACATCATGTACTTTCTGCCACTAAAGGTCTTTCAATTAAAACAACACAAAAGGGGTAAGTAGCGCGGGATCATGGGAGTTGTTGTCTTGTGCCTGACCCTTTGTGAAAACAACCACCAGTGCAAGGTCATGTTTTGTAATGTTCGCCAACTTCCTTCCCCAACTCTCTGACCCTGACTTGGAAGGTACAGCGACAGATCAATTAAACAATTGTACTATAACCTTAAGAAATGTCAAGGAAATGAGAAATTCATTAGACAATCATTACATCACGCTAAGGCCATTATAGGAATATTTTACAGAAATACCAAGAAAACATAGATGTGGGATGCAGCAGTAGGTCACCTGGTAGAGATCACACACCGTGAACCAAAAGGTCCTTACCACAGCGGCCGTGGTTCGATTTAAATGTAGGCCTTTTCTCTCTCCTGCCTTTCCTGTCTGTCATAGCCTGTCAGCCTGTCACTATCCAAAATAAGGCGAAAGGCACAAAAGAAACAGAAAAGACAAACCATGCACCATCGTGAATTTGACATTTTGTGGTTTTTACGAGAGCTGGGCCCTTGACAACGGTTGTCAAGAGCCCCGCAAGATCTGACAACATGTGCGAGCACGCCAAATGGCCATAACTGTCACCCATTCCATTCCAGCTGGCGATCCTGGTTGTATGTCGTGCCCCTCTCTTTAACCCCCAGAAAAATGAATAAGAAATGCCTTGCAAATTTGTCTAAAAGCCACATCATTAATCATTGGTCATATTGCCAGAAAAGTTGCTGTTTGGCCCTGGATTGGAAAGCACAACACTGACTAGTAGTTCACTTCAACATGACTGCTAATGCTACTTTGGATGCAAAACACAAACATATTTTGGACCTCAGCTTTCATCTGACCTATGGGTGGGTTTTCTTAGTAGCCTCACAGAGCTTCTGGCATGACCATAGATTCTTAGATTGTTTGTTTTCCACTTCCACTACACACATCAGTTACTGTCTAATATAACTAGTAATAAACGCACATTTTCAAACAAAGCATTAACATAATAACCGCAGTGGGTCGTTTCTCAGTCACAATGCCCCCCAACCCCCACAGGTAACAAAGAGAAGGCGATGAAGGCCGTTACGGAGAAATGAAGCCGCCAAAGCACCTCATTCTGAACAATAGAGCCCGAACAACCCCTTTTAATCACAAACCGCCATTTGGAGCAGTCATCTGTAATGCAGCCATTACCTGCGCCATGAAATCTATTAACTCCGCGGCTCAGTTTCTTTAAAATTCATCACATTGGCTCGTTTTCTGCGATAAGGTAATAGGAAAGGACATCAGAGGTATTTCACATCGAGCCGGAATGTCTGTCATTTGCAAATGTGACATCTGCGTTACACAGTGACTGATCACGCCGAGTTAATGGGAGTGACGGAGCGTTTTCTCAGGGATAGTGATTCCTTTTGGAATACAGGAATTTCACACCTCTGCTCGGTAAGGAGTCCATGCAGCGTCTCTCTTCCGCCACCTGAGCACTCTTGAAAACCTTGACCCCCGCTTTTCTTTAATTCCTCTGTTCTCGTTACAGTGCGCTGCCTTCTACTGAGGAACGATGCCACTTCATTACAGCGCGAGCTTCTTTTGAAAGCACTATCATGGTTTCGCTCTACCCTTTTATTCACCCTGCTCTCTTTCCCTGCATAAGTTGAATCGTACCTCCTGCCATTTGTCTGCACAGTGCTTCCAGCCTTAACCAACGTGGAGAGTTGAAGGCTGGTTGCATATTCGAACCCGTCTGACTGCTTTCCTGCTCTGGATCTTGTGTTTCCTGTCTTGATTCAATGGATCGAGTTTATGTGACATAATATCTCTCCATCTTCCACCCTCTTCCGCTCATGCCTGCATCAGGTTTATAACTCTCGCTATCCCTTCTCTTATTTTACATCTCGGTCCCTCTCCTTCCTGTCCACCCCGCTCGCGCTCCTCGTCTCCCCCACAAAGCCTGCTTTCCACTTTTACGAACGCCCCGTGGTTTCGCTCCATGTGGTGGAAATGACAAACTGTCAGTTCCACTGAGGGAAAGAAGGAGGGGAGGAGTCTGTGGCTTGTCTGGACTCAGCTGGACCTTGCACAGCGCCCTGTGCACCAGATGGGCCTGGCAGATTGCACGGGGCTCGCCTCAACCACCAGCTCATTTGCGCCGATTGCCTGGATCTTCTTGCTTTCTCATTAAAAGCTTAATGGCGGCCAAGATTGGGGTCAAAGCTGAATAAAAGACACATCAATAGCTGTCCAGGGGCAAATAATCACTTTAAACCAAAGATGCATTAAATGGCCAAATACCCACAAAACTAATCTGGCACTTCCAGCAGTGTCAGCTGTTTTTCGTCTTAGACACGCACTAGAAAATGTTAGCATGCTAAAGTTAATATTCAACTAAAACTGTGCCTTAGTACAGTCAAGCTTAACAAAGCAAAGTTTGGTTTGCAACTTTCGTCCTATTTTGATCGTTTTGCCCATCATTTCTATCAGTTATGATATCCACACACAATAACTGCAGAGCTCTGGAAACACAGTGGCATCGCTACATCAAAGTCCAGCAGGCCAAGAAGCATATCAGCAGACAGACAATCTGACAAGTTGTTAAACAAGACCAATTTATCTTGAGCATTTTTTGGAGGCATGTCAGCACCCCTCGCGATGTACAAAATGAACAGGAAAACTATTTGTGCACACAACCATTCGACTTCTTCCCGCAAGTCCTCTGCATTCCCACGCTTTGACAACTTACAGGTTGAGCGCAATGGCAATATCGCTCAGAGGAATGACGGCCAAAACCTCAATGATTTTTATTTCGTCTCCATCTAGGGTGCCAAGCTTTCAGCGCTGCGATGTCTTTTCTTACACACTCTCTGAATCAGTGAGCACTGAGTGATGCTGAGTATACATCAGCCCCCAACAGAGAGCAACAGCCCACAAGACAGACTTTTATTCACAAGAAGCAACAATCGATTATGACTCATTTGTTGTACAATCATCTATTTCAGCTTAAGGAGTGACATAACCGGCAGTCAGGACATGTTCCTGTTTCTCTGACAAGCTGATGGCCGGCCGTTCACTTGACATTTTCATCAAAACTTGTGGACGCCGTTCAATTCAGCACCTTATGTGCCTAAATCTTTTTCCTAACTCATAGCAGATGGCAGTTGAGCTGTGTGGTGGCAGCAAACTTTGGCTGCGGAGACGAGATCCAAAGAAATATCTGCAAACGAGAGCAGAGCATATGTGCTTTGCTAATGTTTCATGTAGGGATGAAAAGCATAACAGACACTAGCAAGCAAAATATTAGCCTACATAATTAGTGATTCTCAACTGTGTGGATGTATACCATGGTTTGGCTGCAGGCAGAAACTTATGGAACTTAAACTGTCTGTTCTCTTCTCTCAATTTGCAATCAAACTTGCCATTTCAGGCTCTGACCAACAGAACACATGACCCGCAGTTTTTAATAAAAACCTTGTATTGAGATACTAATTTGAAGACCATGAGATTGTATCACTAGCTAGCTAGTGTTGTTTTAAAACATAGCATAAACTCTTTTCTTTGTATCTTTATAATATAACATTAACTTACTGGCTAAAAGATAAGATGAAGGCCTCAATGAGCAGAGTGGACAAGTTTGTGGACATACGTCACTACTTCGGTCCAGACTGAAATATCTAAAAAGCTACTTGATGGATTATCTTTAAAAAATTTTTACAGAATGTCAGTGGTCACAAACACAAATTTTGATAAAGCTTTTCTCCAAAATGGATCTGCCGACTCACAAAAAAATAAAAATGTCCATTAGTTTGCAAAGAATTGACAGCTTTCATGACAGCTGCATTCGGGTTGCTTCCTCTCCCCTGGTCCTGCCCGTCAGACTGAACGAGCTTTATTTAAAAGTCAGTAACAGACGGACAACTCAGAGGAGCTGGTCTGAAGCTCCCCGGGTGCCTTGTTAAAGATCAGCGAGGGCAAACCGTTGCAATCAGAATAACGGTGGGCAACGGGCCATCCACAAATACACACAGACACACACACACACACACACACACACAGACACTTCGTCCAAATATACTTTCATGAACTCAGAAAGAAGGAAAAAAAGCACAATTGTAGTCACAGATAACGTGAACATTCATGTGATTTGTGCTCACGCATTTAAAAACACATTTACACACAAGCACACACTCACACATAAAGATATACGACAGGACCGCATACACAACAAACACACATTACGATGCTGTCTGGTGTGCCGCTGAACAGAACACTGCCTGTGCAGCAGTGTGTGTTCCAAAACACCTGCTCCTTCAGCTTGGCCTGAGGCATACTGCTGTCTGTACTCGCTGGGGTTTTTCAAGGTATAACTACTGCACACACTCAGGAACACACACAGGGGGGAACAGCTCATGGCTGTCCCACCACCCGCTGTGTGAGAGGCAGGCTCATTTTCCCACCCAGTGGTTAGCCTCTCGCATAAGGGAACCTGCACATCACAGAGCCTGCGGCGAATGCTTTCACAGACACACTCTCTCAGACACACACACACACACACGTACCAGTCTATCAAATCAGCTGCAACTTGAGTTTTTATTTTTTCTTTTCCAACAGGAAACAGGGCTCAGCGGGGAGACTGCTGCTGTCAGTCACACATTTGTAGAAAAACAAGGGCAACAAAATGTCAGTCAGAAAATTTTGTTTGTGTCAGGAGGAGACAAAAAAAGGTAAAGGGAATAAATGTCAGTCACAATCAAACAGGCTCACACTGACAAACACAGAGGAGTCCTACCGTTAGCGTCGCGGTAGTAGGCATGTGTGACACTCCGGAAACGCTCCTGTCCAGCAGTGTCCCAGATCTGCAAAAAGGAGGAACATCAACATCATCACCATCAGGTAGCATAATATTTAGCCAACATGTTCTCATGCGATGGCATATAAACAGCAAAGCCACTTTCAAGAGCACTGCATGTGTAACATCATGCATTTTCAGCTGTTTGCTTGTCATCTTGTGGCATTAACAAAGATGTGGTCACAGTTTGTTTAGGTTTAGGCATATAATTTTGCTTTACTTTACTAGCATTACGTATATGACATAACTTACATCATGTACAGAACACAAGTTAAATACGTCTAGTTAAGGACCACCAGTGGGTCAAGATACGTCTGTTTTACATTTGTTTCAAATGTCGTGATATTCTTTTATTACAATTGATAATATCATATGACTCTCTGAATGAATTTCAGAATTTAGTATTTGGTATTTCCCTCTTTGCTTCAATGGCAGCATGCGCTCGACCTGGGAAGGACTCCACAAGACTTATATTATCCCGGCATGATTTGACAGTGTTCCATAAAGTCTCTTCTCCTGACACAGAATGCTTGGCTTTCTCATTATTCAAGTGCCTCCATAAATGTTCAATGGGGTTGTGGAGGAAAGTCTATGATAGTCAGGACTGCTTGGTCTTCTTTCGCCCTGAGGTGGAGCCAATTACGTGTAGCTGTCCAACTCCAGAGGAGGCAAAACACTCCCAGACCTGAATATTGCCACTATCATGTTTCACTGTAGGTTTGAAACTCTGCGATATGTCCTGTTTAACTCATTGCATACACCCTTCTGTTACTGCCATAAATCTCTAACTTGCATTCATCATTAAATCAGACATTTTTTTCCAGTCATCCACTGTGAAATTCTGGTATTTCTCAAGCATTTGGCCTTGTTTTATCTCCTGAGAAATGGTTTAGAATCTGTTACTTCCTCTGACACCACTACGAGACAGCCTTCTGTTGACAGGACTGTTTCTCGGGGAACTAAGCTTGATGTATTGGTCATTTTGGGTTTGCCTGATTGTACTGTGGATACAACTAATCCGGTTCCTGTAAATAACTTAATAGTTCCCCCATAGAAACCTTGAGTCTAGCCATGAATTGATGCTGAGACAGCCCCTCTTTGATGTCCACTCAGACCTCCGCCAAACCTGTGATGTCAGGGAAGATTTTTTAGCACTCTCACATCATTTGATAGAAAGAAATTTGATCCAAGATCATTCTAACTATCATCCTTCTATCAGACACCTAATGCATTCTCTTCAAAGTTGTGTAATGTGTAATTACCTTGTAGACATCAGGTGTACATCGGTCTGATGTTTGTTGAAATGGGAGCAGCGCTTCCAAGCCATCATGACATAATGTTCTAATTAAACCATTTTGTGTTAGAGTTCTCAAGTAGTTAAAAAGTGTGTCTATGTCTGCAAGTTTCATTAAACCCCTTCCAGGGAAATCACTGGAAATATCACGTTTGACAGATAGACTGATGGATGAACACAGATCCATTAAAGATGAGAACTATGATGGGAGAGAACGTGAGTGTTGTGTAATTGAGGTGGAAAACTCATCAGACAGTATCTAATGCTGCTCTTGAACGCCGCGGATTCATCAGCGCCTCTGTCTGCCCCTCGCCGATAACTTCCAGGCCCGATAATCTGATGGAAAGTCGGCTATTCCCTTTAGTGTCTTCAGTCAGGCAGAGCAGCAGGCTAATTGACTGATAGAGATTAACTAAGGCCTCATTAAGTCATCGTTTGGGCTCCCTCGCCCTCCCACAGCAGGCGATGAAGATGTATGGGAGGTATTTTCACCATGGGAAACCGTTGCTGGTGATTTGTACGGAACACGGACGCAAACTCGCCCTGATGAAAATGAGAGCAGGCGCTCTGTTTAAATAGACTAAAAGATTATAGCTGGATCGGTGTTGTAATTCTTACCTGGAGCTTCACCTTCACAGCGTCGATGCTCATTACTTTATTCTGAAAGACAAAAGAAAAACATAATGGCCAGTGTTAAAAAAGTTTAAAAAAAAACTCAAGAAATCAATAGACACTTCACACAAGCGTGTAAAAACAGCTATACAAAACATTACAGAGGCATCAGAACCAGACTAAATGATGCTTTCGAGGGCTGCCAGGGAAATGGGATGCTCTTTCTCAGAGGAATACCTTTGGCAGAGCGATTTCCAACGGCACAGAGACGTGTTATGGTCGGCTTTTTGTGACCACAGCTGATGTAACAAGGGCTTGGCCTCTGCCGCGAGACTTGTCTTTCATCACTGAGATGTTGTCAGCACACTGTACTACCTCCTGTGCTGATGTACGCACACACACACACACACACACACACACACACACACACACACACACACCTTTTGTCACGATGAAAACATTTGTTTCAGGGAGTTGCATCATAAACCGACACCGTGGCTGCCAAGCAATTTAACATAACGCACACGCACAAACACAGAGTAAGGAGGAATAGCTTTTCAATACCTCTGTGATATCTTTTCATGAGGAAAATACTTGGTTGTAGGGATCCTCAGAATGACACCAAGGTAATGGCCACCAGTAGCAGTAGCTCATGCATTATATTTTCTTTCCAACTATTCTAGAAGATGGAGAGAAGATCTAATTTTGCCATCTATCATTACAGGGGTTGAGACAAAAATTGGCAAACAAGATGGATGAGTACACCACCTCAGTCAGGACCCAGTGGGAATATCAGGAGACCCTGTCTAATGTGTTTCGCCGAGATAAAGCCAGAGATGCATTAAGGAGGCAGGTTTCCAACTGTTGTAGGCACAAACTTGCTCTTTCTCTGCATTCTGAACATGTTTTGTTATCCTGTTGTGAGATGCGAACTGCTCAGCATACATCACTGCCCATCAGAGGCTTGCTGGGATGCCACTGCTGTGTTTGATGATCATCCCTAGGCGCTTCATACATTTGCCCCATCCTGACAATCATCAAGTATCTTCCCTCTTGGGACAAAGTATAACAGGATGGTGGAATATCCGAATGCAGATGCTTTGGTTGCATGCACTCTGGTGTTCCCCAGTTGTTTAGACCAGCAATTTGCTATTCAGTAACCTGCTTTCTGTCTCTGTGGGGCAAAATACAAAGACAGAGAGAGCTCTCGAGCTGCATGAGCAGAATCAGTTGAGGGTTTTTTTTTTTCTGTTGCAGAGGATAAAGTCAGCTCATACAGTGAGTCAATGAGATATTTTATTTTAGCTGATGGCTTCAAGAGAGGAAAATTTTGAAATTGACAATTAAACCTGAAATTTTCAGGCTGATATCCTTTGATTTGAACATTTAAAACAAGTCGAATGTATCCTGGCAGCTTGATATACTACTGTCAGATACTGTTCCCCCTCTGTTCAAAATGAGAGAAGGCTCAAGCATCTTTCAAATTCATACTCCTGACTTCCTTACCCACAACAGATAAGTCATGTGATTTTCAGGCTGATATCATTCAATTTGACCGTTTAAAACAGGGGGAACGCATCCTGACAGCTTGGAATACTACTGCCAGATACTGTTCCCCCTGTTCAAAATGAAAGGAGGCTCACACATCTTTCAAATTCATTGACCATTCACTAACCACTTCCCCAAGCAGTGATTGTCCAATCCTAGCATAACTGTACTGGCTTTGGCTATCTCCATTCAGTATGTTGAAGCAGTGTCCATTAGGCTCTAGTAAGCCAACAACCATAATAATTTAGAAGTGCCTTCATTCTTGCCTTGATAAAATGAAAACACAAAAATTAAAGTGTGAAGAATGGATTGCAAAATGTCTTTATTGACTTGAATAAAACTGGTTTACATGGTGAATTATCTTCATTTACCCACCTACAACTCTAATTCCAAACCTGACGGGGAGCTTATTCTAAATGTACGATGTCAGCAAGATGTTTCAAACGAGCTGGGTCAGGGGCGAGAAAAGACAGAGAAAGTTAGGGAATGCTCGAAAAACAGCTGTTTGAGACAACGGGTAAATAGGTTAATTGGTAACAGGTGATAGTATTATGATTGGGTATGAAAAGGCCAGCCGTGAAAGGTTCAGTGTTTCAAAAGCAAAGATGAGGTGAGGCGTACTACTTTGTAGTTAAATGCCATCTGGAACAATTCGTAAAACAGTTGTCGGTAACCACAGTTCATTTGCAAATGATAACATTCTAACAGTCTTTATTGACATCTTACAAAGTGTCCCAAACTTTTTGGAATCTGATCTGCCATTATCTTAAAATAAGGTTAAGGAATATGCTTTAAAGAAATCAATGTTCACGACTAGTCCATCCACTGGAAAGCATCTCCCTACTGTGTAGAACTGGAACAGCTGCAGCCAGTGCTACCCGAGATAGTGTTTCATTTCCCGGACACCTGTAAGTCTTATCTCGTGTAATGTAAGAGTAAAAACACATTTTCTGAAAATGAGCAGTTGGAACGTTGGCTGGGAGTGGGAACTGTGCCACCATGATTGCTGTAAACTGCATATGTGCCATGCGACAATGGAAAGCTTAGCAGGAAGGGAGACAGTAAGGCAAGCAGGGATTAGTGAACAGCCAGTTTTGCTACAAAATTGAGAATCTATGATGAGAACAGCCATCTAGGTACTTGTCAACATGCTGATCAATAGCCCAGCTACTATTGGATGTTTGTGTACATTTTAAGGCCAAGCAAGACCTGAGCAAGGGATGAAAAGGGCGACCAAGTCCTTCTCCTTCAGTGAAGATGAAAAGAAACCAGTACAGCAAGAAGGATGACTATGACGGGAAGAAAATAGCAGACCTACAGATCATTTGGGTTTCATTAAAGCAGGAAAGGAGCCAGCAGCTGAAAACATCAGATCTGTTGCCCCAGCCTCAACAGCAGAGAAATTGAAGTTATGATTGCTTTTCACTCATAGATAGAAAAAAAAGGAAAGTCTTTTTCAGGCAGCATATCCAGTCTCTCATACGCAGCTTACCACAAGTTGATAGATCAAACAGCAAGGAGACCTCCCCAGTAATGAAAGAAACCTCCAGAATATACTGTGAAGTGGTCAAAAGCCATATCAATGTATACACACATAACATGAATTAGTTTTTGTTGGTGAAGTGGAATGGAGCGAGAGACAAATTACAGGCTGGAGCGACACTGCAGGCAGCCAGTTCCACAAGTGGCTCCTACGAGTGCAAATAAAGCCTCACCTTTCCCATCAGCCAAAACCTTCAATAAGGGAGGTGAATGACATCGATCATCTTGTTACAATGCAGTGGTCTGCTGGAAAACCTTGAGTCCTGGAATTCATGATGTATGCGACTTGACACACAACACCCGCCTGCATATTGTTGCAGACCAAGTTGACCCTATGATGGCGAAGATACCCCCTGGCAGAACAGTACGCCCTTCCACGCCACAAAAGAAATTGCCGACTGATAACCCCTGAACAACTACTGAGCCACAAAAGTGCGTAGCGATAACCTGAGAAACATGACAAAGAGCTCATGGTGTTGACCTGGCCTCCCAATCAGATTAAGTACTGGAACAAGTCCGATCCAGGGAGGTCCTCCCACAGGACACAGAGCATCCGCTGTTAACACCACAAGACACCTTCAGGGGCGGGCCTCCATAGACTGGACTTGCTCTGGCACGTCCATATCACATCACATGGATGCTTAATTGGATTGGGATCTGGGGAGTTTTTGAAGCCGGGTCGGTGCATTGTGCTCTTTGTTACGCTCCTCAGGCCATTCCTGAGCAGTCTTTACAGTATGGCAGGTTGCATTGTCCTGCTGGGGGGAAACTGCCATCTGACCTCTATTGCCATGAGCGATTGTACTTGGTCTCCAACAGTTTTTGCGTTGGCCGTGTGTATCAAGTGGCATCCATATCAATGCCAGAACTCAGGATTACCAAGCAGAACATTTCGTTTTAAGAAGATGATCAATACTCCACTTAAATATTCACTCCACTGATCAGTGGCTTCAATGTATATCTGATCACTGTATTTCGTCACTCTGCTTAATGCTGCATTATCTGCCTCGAGTTTCCTTAGGTCTACATACATTTTTTTTTTTTTTTTGCCTTGGAGTTAAACTGTAGATTCAAAGGCTGGGTTGTTGAGTGTGAAGCCTTGAGCATTGGCTCATTCTTTCCTTCATTTTTAATGCATTTCATGCATATTGCATGCGATGTTGTGAGTTATTGTTAAGTTTACCTTGGAAATAGGAAACGCTTAACATCTTTTAAGCCTCATTTGCTGCATTTTTACTGTGGTAGACAGAAAAACACAACTGCCAAAGGGCAGGAACAAACAACGAGGTTCATGCCCACCATTGCTTGGGAGACTGAGATGATGACTTGTGCTGTTTTCTGGAGGGTTACAGATCATCACATACATTAACAATGGAAGGAACATCCCTGCAGGGAACTACATTCATTGAAAAGGAAGGAAGGACCCTTCAATTCCTCCCGGTGCCAGTTGTATAAAGAGCAGCCGTACTCAAAAACCAGCATCAAAAGTAAGTGTTAAAGTTACAATGCATGATCCATGTTTTATTTTTCTAAAAGTTTAAGTCTAAGTTCAAACAGAAAACGGCCCTGTGTGGGGGAAAAAAACAAAAACAAAAAAAAAAAACGGCTGACAACCATGACACCTCAACAGAACTTAAGATCTGTGTCACACTACGCATACATTTTTATTGGGGTAGTTAGTATGGCCCAGGTTTAAAAATTCAATTTCAAAATATTTAATTGTAATAAACTAGAAATAGCTGCCTGTTACTATGGCTAACAGAAATACAGGAACCTGGAGTTGGATAAAAATTCATACCAGGTGGATTGTACAGGTGCAGCCATTCCAAATCCATTTGCTGCTGCACTTCAGCTCCACCACCAAGGGGAAGTGTTAGAACTCTATTCAAAATGTCCAGGCACAGATGTTTCAGGGTTTTCAACGATTATAAGTTACCAGTAATGGCTAATGGAGTCACTGAAGGTTTGCTCGAATGTGCAGTTTTAACTGGTGGAGCTGAAACGACTGTGTTCCTGTCTGATATTGAAGCTGGAGTGTCTGAGCAACACTGTGTTACTAATGTTTTACTTCACACTGGAGTAAAGATGTTAGCAGCACTGCGTGTAGGCTGGGTGTTTACATAAGTGTGAGTCCATGCACAGCACCATCCTGCAAAGCGTTTCAGCTCTGATGTGAAGTCAATCAGATGTCTGATGAACAGAGGTAGATATGTGAAGGAGGTTTTATGAATAAATTCATGACTTACAGAAAGCGTGGTTCTGACCATGGACAGCTGTATTTCTATTCAGCTGAAACTAGGCAGATTATAGTTTCTGTTTTAGACAGAGCACTGCCTTCTTTGTTGTCTTCCAACCATTTTTGTAAAATGTTATAATAGGCAGCCTGTAAATGAAGTTGAGTTGACTTGTCCATGTCTTGTGCAACTTGTTTTGAGCTCAGTGACACGTACGAGTGAATGTCATCGTTTGCCATCATTTTCCAACATGAAATCTACAGCTTTATTTGACTGACTGCAATGTCTGTCAGGGCCATTGTTAAACTGGGTTTGAATTAATGTATGTACACGGGTTCTTGGGTTTCTTCTTTATATCAAACAAAAACTTTATACACAAGTCCTGAAAGCCTAAACCATTTTTAGAATTTAAGCAATAAAAAATATATTGAAGTTCAAACAATTGTGGCATGTGATTGCAATGTGCTCTGCCTCTGCTTATTCAAATATCAAACAAAATATGTTGGGCCAGCGTTTGTCATGCGTCTCAGTATAAAATCAGTCCTCAAGGCCAGAACATTGCAGAGTAGAAGCCCGTTATGTAAGCATGTAAAAGAAAAAAGAAAAAAGAAAGCCTTTTTGCATTTTTCCACTTTTTGTGGAATGCAAAGAAAAAACATCTGTGATCCTCTCAAGCCCACAGCTACAGGGAAACAGCAGCTTTGCAATGCTGATTGATGACTGAATGTCATTCCAGACAATTTCACCAGTAATTCAATCTTGGATTGCTCCAAACGCAACTCATATAATCACAGACGCATTCATTAGCAAATTAATTAATTCATTACAAATCAGCAGCTGAATATTGATACATGTATTTAACATTGCAGAGCAAAAACATTTGAGTCTTATTTATATAGTGACATGCATCTAGGCATGGGAGTTTCTGGTCACGTGTGTCCGGACTGAAATTTCTCGACAAATATCCAATGGTTTTATGTTTTTTACCAGACATTCGTTGTCCTCTGAGGATGACTCAGACAGACTTTAGTGATGCCCTGACTTTTCCTATGGACCCATCATGAGGTCAAAATGCAAGATGCAACATTCCTGTGAGGGATACCAGGATTAACTTGGTTGAGTCAAACGCATGTTTTCATGAATTGCTTTCCATATTTTCGTTGTAACCTTCAATCTACATAACATATAATCATGAGATTACAGCTACTTAATAACTCAGTACCCTATATGTTATTTGCCTACACACATATAGCCTGCACAAATTAAAGGTCCCATATTGTAGACAGTGAGATGTCCTGCCTATTTGATTATAAGCAAGACTAGTGCTATACAAATGATGTGAAAGTCTCAAATTCTGTATTTGGAAGTGTATCTGTTGTGGGATTATGTTAGGTGGTGACTGCTCAGGCCTGTAAGAGCTGACCAATCAGAGCAGACTGGGCTTTTGGGGAGGGGTGCCTGAAAGACACAGAAGCCGCAGTAATGGAGCTAATGAGAGAAATAATGTGTATTTTGAGCATTAAAAGCATTTGAAAATGTTCTATATTCTACCCTAAAGACAGCTATCCAGACACAGCTGTCGAAGTCATCTTGATTTCTACTTTACGGCTTTAAGGGCCATTAAATGGTAATGTCACACTCTCTCCCTGAAGTCATATTCATCCTTGCTGAAAGTCAAAATAGGAGACTTTACAATTAACTCAAATCCAACTCTGAAGTATGAGTGAGTTTGGTCAACTTTCTGGAGCACTCGAGCACTGAGCACGGGAAAGGGTACCTGGTCTCATAATTATGAAAATTGTTCATCATTCTGACCAAAACCATCAGAATAGTATGTCAGATCCTAGGAGTCTTGACCACAACTTGACCACGATTAAAACCCATGTTTACCCTTCTACTTGTAAATGAATACATATAAATGAATAGCTGTGCAGTAGTACACCCTCTTGTCTTTTATAACAGTAAGCAACAATCTGCATGGCCACTGTTCACGATTATGCAGCATGAGGCTCCAATTCCATCTCATCTCCCTTCGTCTTCTCTCCTCATATAGTCTGTTTCTCACGCTCCTTCCTTTCTCCCTCTCTCGTTTCAGTCTTCTTACATTATAATCAAGTCTCCGAGACATGCTCAATAATGACAATACAATACGTGATCGACGTGGAGAGCAGAGGAGGGAAGGACGTCTGAGAAAGAAGTCAAAACAGTAATTAAATAATAGAGTTAATTATGTGTGAATGAGAGCTTGTGTTTCGTTTTGTGTCCATGAAAAATATCTTCTAAACAGCCATCTGTTGCAGCGGAAAACTACAGTCTTAGAGGGACGTTTTTCTAAAAACAGCCACATAACAGAACAAACCCTCTGGTCGGACATACACAACAACAACGAGCTAAGTGTGAGCTCAAGGATGACAACGGTCCAGCCAGCAGGCACCTCAAACCAAAATCCAAATCAGCCCCCACTGATGAGTGTCAAGGAAAACTCATTAGAATAAAAAAAGAGCTGTGACATTAGGATTCATGAAGAGTTGTAGCGTGATATTTTGTTGATTAATGTTTCTCTTGATAACTTGCATGACCATTTTCCAGCCCTAACCTCTAAAAGCTACTAACAGAAACCCACCTAAATCAAACAATACAGAAAGTCACAATTAAATGAACCAAAAGTGTGTGCTCATTTGGGCCTGACAGACACCAATCCATCACACAGTGTTTGATTTAATAAAACGTCATCTCTTCTAAATGGTGCGCCCATTTCCCTTTGGCTCCCCGTCCTAAAAATACACCAAGAATGTTCAATAAATAGCTGTAGAAATCAAACGTTAAAAAGTTGACACTAAAGAGATCTTAAGTCACATTTTCGAAGGTGTGTCTGTGATAGCTGAAAGCACTGCAGCAGTAAAAGTGGCACATTGTAGAACGGGCTTTGACAGACTGACAGTTTCTCTTGTGCGCTGTGCAGTGTGGACGCCCACACACTGTCGCACACGCACACACAGACACAGACACAGACACATATAAACGGGCAAAAGGCAAGGGACACCAGCACACACACACACACACACACACACACACACACACACACACACACACACACACACACACATTAGGTGGCACTTACACATACTGAACAATTATTAAACACAAAAGACACGTGACAGTTACAAAGACAACACACATACACACGCAAGCACGTCTCAGGCTAAGAATAATCCCACAAACACCTACACACAATGCTGAGCGATTGGAAAATGTCCATTAATATTCAACAGCAGCCTGTAGCATCAAACACTTCTAAGCTATCTGTCAATCAACCTGCCAGCCCAGCTAGCCTTTACTTTGAATATATATGAGTAATCAGGTGCCACGAGCAGTCCACCCAAGTCAAAAAAGGAGGAGAGCTGATCGATTAGAACACCGCGGTCTTATTCTTCAATCTGTAACATGCTCTAGGTTTCCATTGGCCATGGTGTAAAACCATATCAAAACAATGTATTTTGCCTGTAGGCTGATTTCCTTTAATACTAGCAATCATCAGCCAATTTGGTACTAACACTTGACTCACTGGTATTTACCAAACCATTTCAAAAGCTGCAGTAGTGCCATGGCTCTTTCCCAGTAGGCACTGTGTTTTTGCATCATTCCATCCCTTGTTAATGTGTCACAACCAAGGGCACTAAAGGGTTCCACTTCGAAAACCATGAAAAGATAAACATGTTGAGGTCAGGGACTGTTTGGCAGAATATGTTAATACGTGAGCACCTTGAGATTTGTTTTCATTGTGAGGTTACTACACAACTGGTTTAGACTCCAGAAAGTGACCGTGCCTGGACAAGAAATGGTGCCGCACATAGCCCGACATACAAAAAAAACACAAGGTGTTGTTTATACACTTTGTACAGATTGAACAAACAAGATAGAGAGTTAATTTGCAAGCTTGCTTTAACTGAATTGTGTTGCCTTTGGGCAGAGGCAGGTCGATTTCCAGCTTCCAGTCTTTGTGCAAACTCACGGTCTGCTGGCTATAGTTTTCTAGTTAGAGTACAGACTTGGGAGTAATACACATTTTCTCATCTAATTCGCAAATAAGCAGATGTCAGGCTTTTCTATTAAACCCTCCATCAGCATCTACATCGGATCCGTCATCTCACAACCATCTTACAGACCACTACAAAATCCAGTGTTTCCCACACATTCATTTATTTGTGGCGGTCTGCCACCAAATCAACATTGGCTGCCACACATTGATTTTCTATTTTTGGAGCTGCACGGCCCGTACTCACTCACTCAAGACAGCACCCGTCGGAGCAGCACGATGGTTTATACTCCGATATAGTGGATGGCAGTGTGGTTTTTAGTCCGTGGGTAAAACCAACAAAGAAGAGGAGGAGGACTATTTAACACAGTTGGCTTGACCGTAACCTCCTCTGCAAAGAAGATGGCTGGCCTCACTGGCGAGCTCAAGCCCCCCACGAAAAGCGTAAGGCCTTGAAGCCAGTTTTTGTCGTGGCCAAGCCATGCAATTATGTTGACGTGATGAACCCAACATTGTGAAAGATCGCGTCAGTAAAACAGTAATAAAAGCCTCACAGCCCATGCGAAATGACTTGCTTTACTATCAGAATGTGGCCATTTCTGTCCAATACAATCATGAGAGTCTAGAAGAGCAGCCACATTACATTCTATCCCCATCCAATTTATCTCGGCACTAAACCGGAAGTTAATCAACTCAGTTGCCGGAAGTCTTGAGTGTGCATGCTCTGTGGCATACCAACTGGACTACCACCACCACAATTAAAGTCTGATTCTGTGGGAAACGCTGAAATCAATTCATCAGCAAGACAATTATTGTCATCACTGGAAAACAATACATGTCAATATTCAGTTTACAGTCATAAAAAAAAACTAAGTTGAAAAATGTCTTACTGCAATGCATATAGACTCAAAGTATCAAAACCATTACCGCTCATAATTATATTATAGGTAGAAGCACTTGCCTATTGATTAGAACTAATGTGTATCTATGCAGTTAGATACACACAAGATGGATGAATAGCTAAGACTGAAAAGGCAACTTTAAAACTCATCCTGATACAGCAAGGAAAAGTCAGTCAAAACTGAGCCAGGGAGACGTTCTAAGCAGTTTGCATTCCACTTCTCTCCCTAATTAGTTTTGTTGACCTGGGGCTTTGTGTTAAACCTGTCTGACCATCTGCCCTTTTTCATGTTTCCTGACCTGCCAAGAGCTCAGAAATCAACTTGTATTATCCACATAAACAGCAACGGTGTCTGAAGCATAAAAATAAGGCCTGCGAAATGCTCAAAACCAAGACAATACGGCAGCATGAGGGGATTTGTCTAGTTTAGCACTTCAGCATTGACCAGTCAGATGGATATTATGTGTAGAAAAACAGCCAGGTGCTTGCTTCTCTGGCAACATAGCAGATCAGACAAAAATTCATAGACACAAACAAAACTGTCAGCGTTTGGCTTTCAGCAGCTGTTAATTTTCTCTCCCTGGCTTCTGCTCCACTATCAGGAGGTAAACAGCCAGCTAACTATCAAAAAAGCTTTCACAACAAACAAACACACACACACACACACAAATTACCCACACATGTCTAAACCAGGCTGTGTCTAATTAGTGCTGACTTAATGAGAGTTAATTATTTAAGTTTGCTGGCTCCTCAGCTTTTCAAGAGGAAACGAGGGCTCAGGTACAGACAAATTAAGAGAAAAGCCCAGAGTGCTTCTAGGAGACGTGAATACAGAATCCACCGCAGGCACTCATCTGACAATGACAGATGTGCACTGCAGAGGTTACTGAAATCAAAAGTTCAGAACTAAAAGGAAATAAAACAAAGTCATTTCCTCGCGCCGGCCATAGGTTCAAAAAAGCGGCGTAGCATGAACACCCACTTCGTCCCTTTGTCAGAGAGGTGGTCCTGCCAAAGTCTGCACGGTTATTGTTAGTGAAAGTGCTGTTTCACTGATGAGAAGAGCACAAAATAACTGAATCCTCAGACGACCACACGGCATAATATACCATGCTGATTTTCACTGGGAATGGATGTGACATGAGGGTGCTTTGTTGCACCTCACTGTCACACCAAATTTCAGAAAAATACACTGCTACCATCTGCCACCACTGCTTTTTTTTTTTTTTTCTTTTGTCCTTTGCTCATTCAAAACCAAATGGTATGACTTCACTCTGGACTCAGAAGCGATGGCTGCAATCGCTGGTGTGAAAAAAGTCTCAAATATAACCTGACCTGCCAGATTTTGTTTTGTTACACAGAACCATCTGGAAAGCTGCCATTAGAAACCGTTTGTGCTGGACAGACAGGGTACAGTGGGTGATTTCTTTTTGTTTGTTTGTTTTTTGTTTTCAGAAAATATCTTCTTGCTGCTGTTGGCTGAGTATAGTTGCGGACCCCAAAACCAAAACAATTTGCTGAAAGGCCCAAATACAAGGTCAATTTATTGTCATTTTTTTAAACAAGCAAAATAATGGTAGAGTCCTCGAGTCCTGCTACATCTATTTAACGGTATGTCGAGTGTTGTCGAGGATGAGGTCAGCAGTCTCACAGCAAAAAGGAAAAAAGCTGCTCCTCTCACATGATGGAATGTCAGTGGATACTTCTGTGTCTTTTGTCCAGGTGGCAGCAGGGTGGACAGACTGTGGCTGGGGTAGGTGTTGTCTTATAGTATTGTTGGGATTCTGTGCAGACATCTCACTTCACAGATCTCACTGACGGTCTGTAAATCAGTAACAATGACGTTCTAATGTGTTCAGTCACTCGCTGTAAAGCCTTCCCGTCCTGGGTCGTGCGCAGACCATGCCAGTTTGTAATGTTTCCAGTCAGGATGCTTTCTACTGCTTCTCTGTTAATGTGGACCAGTATCATGCTTTGGAACTGAACCTTCTTTTCCACAGGAAGTACAATCTTTTCTGTGTTTTTCAAATGGGGTGGTGATGTGTGATGACCAAGACAGGTCCTCAGTGATGGCAATTCCAAGGAGCCCGTAAATGTCCACCTCATCTCCACCGCTGTAGACAGGGGTGTGTGTCTTTGCCTTCAACAATCAGCTCTCACACACACCTTGGGTGACCTCGTCAAACAGAAGGAGCAGCCCGCCTTGTTAGCTTAGCAGTCTAGAGGAAATGGACATTTGTTCTTGATAAAAAGCCAACCCAGCCAAATAAGATAGCACACTCGGACAGCAGACGCATGTATATTTAATGTCTGGTTTATCATTAACTTGAAGATCAAGGGTTGAAGGAGTTTCTCTGGTTTTTTAGCACCTTGTAGTTTAATGTGGTGAAATGTTGACGTAGAAGTTTGAGCCATGTTGTTATCGAGGATTTCCTTGCATACCATACAAATCCCTGGTAATCGCTTTTCCTCCTTATCATTCAGCATGTTACCAGTACCTTGCCCAAGTTGTCTCCCTACTCCTTGTTCCTCTGTATTTTTTTCCCAGGTAAACACCGCAAAAGCTGTCGAATAATTGCCTAAACATTGCTCTACTTGGAAGATACATCACCGACAGATGAAAATGAAAGGACTACGTCGGGCAAAGCTGAACTTCTGCACTAGAGAGGAGGCTGAGAGAAAGAAAAGAGAAAGAGTGGGGTATGTAATTGTAAAGTTCCATTGCCAAAATATCATGATGGCATTTATATCTCACCAATATATGGTTCAGTCTTGCATATTCATATTCTATCGGTCGTAAGGTTAACCTTAGCGGACAGACTGAGAATTGTTCAGGAGAGACATAAGAGCATTTTAGGTGGATACTGGATTGTAGAAACTAAGGCGGCCAAGTGAGCGGTGGATTCATAGAAGTGCTCTAGGTGCATGTTTTTGCCTTTGCTAAAGAGAACTTCTACCGGCTGTGTGTTGCCCAGGTTGCAGCCGCGATGTATGAAAACTAGCTCAAGGCTGACCCAATATGTTATGAGTCGATTTGAACAACACAACTAATCCGGGCTAATTCACGTTGAGCTTTACCTGATTAAAGCAAGTGGAGCTCGATTTTTCCACCGGCTACACAGGAGCCCCTCACGTTGCTGTGGTATAGTACAGGCTGGCTTGCACCCTGCGTCTGGCAAGAAGACCAGCTAATCCCAGATTTGTCACCCTCTGTGACTCTCTTGCTGCCCCACTCCCTCTCCTCTTTCTCCATCCATTTCTGTCCTGCAAATTATGTCACATTTTTTTATTTGTCGTTTCATAAAAGCACCCCTTCCAAACACCCCAAGCTCTCCTTTTTAAACCTTCATCCTCCTCCCCGCTCAGCCACTCCCACCCTCCTCAGATTTGTGTTCCCTCATGGTGTGCTCTGGCCTGACCTCTGTGATTTCTGTGCGGCTCCATCCATCGATCAAGTCTTGAAATCTTTAACCTTTTGTTCCCTTTCACATGTCAACCTCCTGAGCCGAGATCCTTCTCTTTTCTTTATCCCCTCCTCGCCACGTCCCAATCCATGTGATACCCCGTTCAGGCGCTGACTATTCCCTCTGTAGTCCAGCGTAGCGATGCTTAAAATGAAATATGTCTGTCTATCTATGAGAAGTCTGGCTTAAGGTTTTGATGGCCACTGAGGCCCCTTCTCTTCTCGCTGTCACAAATCTCAGTAAAGATTTAGAATCGGGGGCAGCCAACCACAGTGAGTCTGACTTGTCCACTTAGAGCTTGGTCTGTTCCATTTTTCTTCTCTTTACATCGCAGGGGGACACATTAACATTCCCCTAGCCTCTGCTTTTAGACAGGTTCCCAGTGAAAAAATATCACCCACTGCTGCTGTGAAAGAATCTGAGTGAGGAATTAAAGAGTATATTATGATATTTTGATAAAGCACACTTGTGTTGCCGGACGCAATTGAATAGATCTCCAACCAAAGAGAGCAACGAAAGACGTGGCGTAGCACAGAGCTAGTTAAGGTGCCAACAGAACATGCACAGCTTAAAGCACAGATGAAAAGTCTCGGTCATAGTTTACTACTAATGTTAATGGCATGAGTTACAACCTGCTGTGATGTCGCCAGCTCAACTCTACAACTATTGACCGTAGTGATACTATTCCTGCAGCTCAGACTGGAAGCATTATGTTTTAGGGTTGACCGTCGCGTTGTTAGGACTGCAAGAATGTGAAACTGCTTGAGAGAGAATTTACAGAATGGCTTCAAATTTGGCACAAACTTCTGTGTGGAGGGATGAAGTGATTAGATTTCAAAGGTCAAAGGTCAAGGTCCTTGTGACCTCATGGCATCCAATTAATGTTAAAGCGATACATTTCCGAAACACCTTGACAGAACGTCTTCAACTTCGGCAAAAACGTCTCGGCCCCACAAGCAAAGCAATTAGATCTAAATGGTTGAAGGGTGAAGGTCAGGGTCACTGTGACCTCACAAAACTCACTTTTAGCCAGGTCACACATCATTTTTCCATTGTTAATACAAATAACTGAGCAGCTTTAAAGTTGATAAAGGTGATACTAGAATAGTAAGATGTCAACACAAAGCTCAAAGGACCCTTAAAGACCCCCACCCCAGCCACAGTTTGCTCACCCTGCTGCCATTCACCAATGATACAGAAGTATCCACTGCCGTACCACCGGACTATGGAGCAGTATCTTTCCTGAGACTCCTCAATTCATCAACACCATTGTGTAGCATAAAAGGGACTACAACTCGCATTTTGTTGCACAACCTTAAGTTGTTAAAAGGAAAACTGACTGATCCTTGAACCCTGACCATATATTTGGCTGAAGGAGTTGTTGCCAGGCTCATTCCCAAAAGACATTTTGATGTTTTCTGGAAGGTACTGTGGGGTGCATAATAACTCAACAGCACTTTTTATGTGTGCAGTATGTAATGCCCCTATAAACCATTCAATCCATGCCCAGACATGACAGTATCATCCAAACAATAGGGTACAAATCCTATTAGAGCATGTCGTATTCTTCCAATAAGTCCTACTGGGCTTTAAAACTTCTGCTTAAGCCAGAGTGTTATCTCGCTGAAGGACACAGTGAGGAAGCTCTTGCGGTTACATTTTTCTAGGAGCACTGTGTGATACTGAAGCATTATGTTGAGGCTTTGATATTGTTAAGTAAAGAAAGTAGCGTCTGACAGCTTGATGAATAGTCGCTGTGTAGCTGCGCGGTTTGACGAAGATGAGGGAGCTTTCTAAAGGCCGGCGTCTTCTAGATGTAGTCCTGCTCGGCTCGTGTGTGTAGGAGGGAAAGTGTCGCCTGATAATCAAACGCCGGAGAGTAAATTGGTTTCACGTCTTGGTAGTTGTTGCCTGACTCCGTCATCCCCGCCTTTATTTTCTTGGAAACCAGAGTTTGATTATTGTGATTACTGAGCGGTGCCGGCATTTGTCTTCACACTTTCAGGGAGAAACACGAAAAGGATGGAGCGTGAGAAAGGGAGAGGGAAAGATAGAGCAGATCTTTGTGTGTGTGTGTGTGTGTGTGTGTGTGTGTGTGTGTGTGTGTGTGTGTGAGTATGTGTATGTACAGAAAAGGCTATACAAAGGGAAAATGAGATGAAGGATCCGAAAGGACAGAAGACAGAAATGGTGTCTTGGGCAACAGAAAATCTTTATTCTGTTTGTGCAGTCATGCAGTTCATTGCTGTCTTGCTTACTTGAGAGCATATACAGTGTGTGTGTGTGTGTGTGTGTGTGTGTGTGTGTGTGCAAGGCGCTAACGCCCCCACCGCTCTGCTGTTCATCCCTCACTCTCCAGGGTCTAAAGTGAGAGGCTGTGTTACGCTGTGATAAAGGAGGAGCATTAAAAAGTCAACACACACGCGAACATTCACACTTCGTAATACAACTGCTTTGGTTTCTGCACGTTTCCCCTAATTTAAGTGCACTACTGTGCTTTTCAAATTATTCAGGATCCACCGTGAGTTCAACAGATTTATTTCATTTATTTTCTTAAATAGCACTTAAATGTGCCTTGAAAAGGCATCAGAGGTTTTGAAGTCTTCACCGAGGAACCTCCTGAGATCGTCTTAGAAAAACTCAAACGAGTCCTGGAAGCTTTAATTTTGACCTTGGTTACTAATCCAGGATGACGTTACTGTCTATGTATACTAATGTGGTTTCATTCAACTTGTGTTCATATAGATGGGGGGAGGGTGAATCATTTGAAAGGAAAAGTTTGGCATTTGTCATTTAAAGCTAAACTCGAGAAATGGCAGTTTAATGGATGAATGGCTATGTGTCGGACCATTTCTTGGTTGGACTCAGTTGCTCGCCGGTCAGCCACAACCCTAGGTTATTGTTATTGGACCTTACCTTACCATAGTTCAAGGCACACCTCCCCGTAAAACTTTGATTTGTCAGTTATACATTTCCCATTTTATAACCTCAGAGACAGCTGCATGTAATCTGATAAAAGTGAGGTCAAGTTGCATTGTGGGTAATGTAGGCACTAGGTTTTGAAAAGTGGTCAACAGGTAGGCATCGCACTATAGCGCAACACCTTTGGACTCAGCGAATGATCAAAATCGATGCAGCGAAGCCAGAGATACCACCTTTTTGTTCCACACATTGTTCTTTCTTTTCAAAACCTGGTTCCTTCATTACACACGGGCAGTTGGCGTTTACACCACTAACAAAGGAGCTTTAGATCAGAATGGTGGCTGGGCCTAGCAAGTTAGCATGCTAACTTCAGTAGATAACTCTGCAACACAATACACATATGTCATGATATCAAGACCGTTATCTTTTTTCAAATTCGGTTGATAATCCTATCTTTTTAACAAATAGTTGAAAACTTGGACTAAAACTCGTACTTAATGCAGCTTTGAGGCCTCCAGTGCACACACACCGGGAACAGACTGTAATAAAGTGAATTAGATGACATCTTGTGTCCAGCAGGAAAACTTTTGTTTCGTTCTTTAAAAAAGATACATCTGCTGCACTGTGCTCTCGGATGCACGACAAATGTGTGCATGTAAATCATTTTGCACTAACGATGACTGCGAGGAGAGTTGTGCCATGACTTTGTGAGGACAGTACACAGATTGCCTTTGCTGAGGCACAGTACTACTCATACGCTAATATATAGTTCACGTCTTACAAGGGTATATAGGATGTTGCCATAGCCACAGAGCACATGCACAATGCTTTGCAGCGAACTGAGACTTCTTGAGATAGTTTGCTTTGTGTTGTATTTCGATGCAACACAGAGCAAACTCTCGCGAGCAGTGTGCTGATTGTGCTTGTCAGAGCCTCGAGCGCCATTTATCACTGTTCAGAAAAAATGCTGTACCTGTGGCTCTTCCTCACGAGTCCTTGAGTCCCACTCATTCACAGCAGCAGTGGAAATGTATCTGCTGTTGTTGCCATCTTGACAAAACATTAGCTTATATACCGCGGGAGACTGGTTTGATCATAACATGGGAAAGAGGATAATGTTGTAGAACCACAAAGCCAGCATTACGTAGACTACAGCGTGAAAAAGGTTTCATATCCTTATCATTGCAACATGGTTCTCATCCTCGTAATCAATGTGAAGTACTCTTCAAACATTCTGCAAGAGGTTATTTCCTGGTAAATGTTATTTCAGTGTCTGAACCCTGGAAGTCATATCCCGTCATGGAGGTCTTCGAGGTAATAATAAATGAATTAGCCTGCTAAGCAACAGCTTATTATTTAATTAAAAGACAAAATTGTAATAAAGCCTTAAATATAAAGTCAGTTTTCACAGACTGCTTCAGCAACAGTGACTCAGTATGCTGTTACTCAGTTTACAAAAAACTGAGACATAAGCTGCAGGGAACACATGGTGAGTCTTTATTCTCATAAATCTTAACGATAACATCAACAAGAAGACAAGACCAGACGAGACGAGCAGAACAATAAGTGCAGCTGGAGCACACATACATGCAGCGTTATTTAGTCAGTGAAAACTATGAGGAAAAATATTCCTCTGCAGCCCTTTTCCTGACAGAAATGTGCCTGAAACTAAATAAAAGTAACCTGTGAAAACAAAAACTACGACCTATGGCACGACAATTTTCATAAACGCTTCAAAGTGAAAATCACAGGATCGAACATCACCAATTTTGATGCAGTGCAACTGAAAGTGTGACATGAACAGGGACGGATCCTGAAAAGAAGAGAGGCGACTTTACAACAACGGCTGTGGAAGTGGAGGCATAGCTGACCTGACCTTCAGACTGCTCAAAAAGCAAAAAGCTCAGGGGCCAGCACAACGACTTTCATAAAAATGTAGGGGGTAAAGCTAACTTTCAGTCAAGTTATTTCCATGGATGTTCCCTAAAGGAACACTACTGTCATCCTAACAGAGAATAGTATGCAAATATCCTCCTATGGCTACAGCTGGATGCTAATACATGCCTAAAAGACCTAAAAGTTCAAAGTGCATGGGACAAAAACTTCTCTTACATACATTTTTGTTGACTCAAAAACATTTAGGATGTGACCATAATAAATCTACGCCGTCTCCAGAAGATGAAAACTAATTAACATTGCATACTTGCACATTGAGTTCACAGTGCAACCCACACACTGTTCACTGAGCATCAATATGGTTTTTGTTTATGTGCATATTTGTGTGTAAATAGTGGAGTAAAATTGAAAATGCAATCCGTGCCAACTTCAGAAATCACCCTTGCGATAAAAAATACAACCCCGCCGAGGTCTTCAGCGGAGCTTGTCCACGGCCGTGATTTGCGATTATCATTTTTGTGGGATTAGGTTTGATTCATTATGCTGGGACGGGCAGGAAGAGCGGCGGTGACAGTTTTTTTTCAACAGAAGACGCCTCGCAGGAGGATTAATTGTTCACCTACAGTTGCTATCACTTTGCTTTTCAACCACTTTAATAATGAAGATTAGATATGAGGGGGTTTGATCTATGCTCTGAAAAGGGCAGGAGTGAGTAAGACAACACACACACACACAGCTTCTAAAGCTGTATCTAAATGTTAATACAAACTTGTGTTTTATTTCATCTACTCCCTCCCCCCTTTCTCAGTATACAGTACTTTATGGCTGTAACCCTGCTGTGTTCTGCATCTAATAAATCAGTGGATACTCAAAATGCTGTAAAATCCCAGGATGTTGACAGAGATCCTTCCGAGCAGGAGTCTTTTTTTTTTTTAAATTGATGATACTGCATACCTGCCTCTCTTTATTTTAAGGCCATAATATCTGGTTCCGTGAGTCTATGAATATGCATGATTGTGACATGCAGATGCTCGCTTGATTTTAACATGCTGAATGCGCCGTTGGGGTTAGTCAAGGTGGATCCTCAAGAACTTCACTGCGAAATCTAAATATTCATCATTTGAAGAGTTCTCCCAAGAAATGCCTGGTGGTTACTGTGAATGGTAATCACATGGAGCACCTTTGGGACTCTGCACCACTATCCCACCATGAAAATGAGTCATACTGTGAGTCTCCATTATTTGTGGACCATGACGAACTTTTTTCTTCATGACCTGGATTCATTTTCTCTGTCCCAACCTAACTGCCCACCATTCCTTTTGGGAGAATGGGATGTTCTGCGCTGCCTGATTTGTAACTGTGGCTGATAAGATGGCTGCAAAAACAAGAAAAATCCTGCCTAGTGCAGCCAAAAAAAAAACAAAAAAAAAAAACAGTGCAGAGTAACTGAGAAAGTTGCCTAACAAGTGTTGCAAAGTGCTGATCTGACTTGTGCCTCTAAACGCAGCGCCGGTTGCATCACCTTCATTTGCCTTTTAACAAGCAAAAGGGTTTTTTTATGCAACACAGGCTTTTATTAAAATGAGTGGTTAGAGACGGTCGCAGGGGATATGCCACCATGTTGCAGGCTACTCAACAAAGACAAAATGTAGAGGAGATTTTTTTTATCCTTGTGTACAGAATCTCGGATACTCAACTATATGAAACGGTGTAAAACCAAGACTTCTGGGAATCTGCCCGGCTCAACTTCCTTCACCCATTATTAATGAACGTCTATATTATGCTCAGTAGAGACACACGGGACGGTTTCTGTTGGAGGCGGAAGCACAAAATGTGCTGTGGAGACTGTCAGCATATGGGGCAACACATGACTGAAATCAAAATCTATGATTCCACATATTTATCTGGTCTTAGACAAAATGGATTTTTGTTTAAAAATGCAAAAATATCACATAAGAGTAAAAATTTTGCACGAGATCAGAATGCATTTTATTGGAATTTAAGTGAATCTGATTTCAATGGCACCAAACATAAGGTGTAATTTCTTGTATTTTTCTATATTCCGTATCATACTATATTTAGTCATTATGCAGATGGGGTTACTCATGTCATCATAGTACAGAAGACAAGTTCCAACTATCACATGTTCCCAAAAGAATGTGCACATTGTTACCAGATTTAGACTCAAGTAAAAAACTGATCGATTGTCACAGTAAAGTCAGTAGTTGAGTCCAGATGTGACGAAGGGATGGTTCAGAGTTTGAGCAGCACTGAAGGAGAGGCATGTGATTTTTAAATTGGCATTTAGAGATGAGATTTGTGTGGCCTTCAAATGAGATGTTACAGTCAAAAATAACTTGTTTGTATTTATTTACGGGGGGGGGGGGATATATGAGCCGGATGACGTGGACGACTCACGAATACTCAACCCTCCACAGCAATCATCCACCCCATCTGTTTTATTTTTTAAAATGCAGCCTATTTCAAGTGACATTTTCAGTGAGCTGATGCTGCACAGTTCGTTCATTTGCAAACCTGTTGCCGCTGTTACTGTTTACGCTCCTATAGCATTTCATAAGCCTCAATTCCATATAATACTGAGCTTGCCTTCAGAGGATAGGTGCCTGCCTTATCATTTAATATATACAGTATCTGGTTTTCCTTGTTATAAATGGAAGTAAAATGTCATGCAATTTCCCACACTTGTCCCTCGAAACCTCAGCAACCGCTTTGCTAAATTTTCCTGGACAGCTTGAATGGTAAAGTGTGTGTATGTAATTTGTGGAGACAAATTGAAAGTACCGCAGTGTGAAGCCATGCGCTGGTGAGACGCATCGGCTAATGCGGACGAGATCAGAGTCAGATGGAGAGAACAGATGAGAATGCAGCTGTTTCTCAAAGCTGAGACGAATTAGAGACTGAGACAAATTCTCTCTGTGCTCAAGAGGAAATCGAGTCAAACCCCGATGTCATGGGATGGCATTTAAAACGGCATGCCATTTAAAGTGGCCATTTTACATGTCAATTAATGCAACCCGCACCGGAGGGAATGGATGAAGTCAGGTCTGTCAAGTCAGGTTTTGGAAAGAGCATGGTTGGGTCCAGATAAAAACAAACAGCTGCTTTAAGCATGTAAGGTAGGCATGTTACGCAAGTTAAGGGAGGAAACATGTTAAAATATGTTGTAAGCAATCTCCCAGTTAAAAGTCCTGTGTTTGATCCATCCACCCACCCAGGGCTCCTCTCGAAATGGACAGAGCCGATTTGGAACTGGTGCGGAAACGTGGTGGCTCGTGCCTGCTCAGGCCTGTGACAGCTGCCCAATCAGAGCAGACTGACAGACTTTTCCGAGGGTTTTTTTTTTTTTTAAAAGAGACACGCACGGAAACGGAGCATTCAGCCAGAGGGTGAACAGAGGTGCTGCAGCAGTGGAAAGTATGAAGTGTGTTTTTTGACACCCAAAATAAAAGTATGAAGCTGTACATGTAAATAAGCACAATATGGAACCTTTAAGACAATGGGGTGTTATTCACACACCATTCGGTGATATCATGCCGAGTTCAGTTGCTAACAGCCTTTTTTCTGTCCGTCTATATTTTGCTTATTCACACACCCTCACTCTCTTTTTCTCTCACACACATGCACACACGCATGAGTGCACGTACACACACACACACACACACACACACACAAACTATTTCTTTAAACAGAAACTTGGTCTGTCAGCTCTGAGCGGCCAGATAACACTGCGCGCCGTCACTGTTGTCTTTAAATCTTTTGATTTTCTTTTCCAACACCACCTCCTCTCTTCAAAAATGTCTAATTATAAGTCTCCTCTCCACCGGTGACGACAGTAAACTGAGGGGCAGCAGTACACTTCTCAAAGCCAGTCTCAGAATCTATTTATAAAGACGCATTGGAACAACTGGATCAAAGTCTGTACAGAGCAAATACTAATATAAACTCGGGAGGCGCAGGAAAGTCTGCCAGTTTGGATCCCTGGACTGGCAGAGAAGAGGTGGTCTGAGAGAGTGAATGAGCAGTGTGCTCCTCTGCTTCGCCGGCTCAACAGTGTGCCTCAGCTCCTCTGCAGAAGGCTGTGAATGTGTGTAATTGAATTGGGCAGCTACCAGATTCGCCTTTTTTTCCTTCTAACTCTATGAAGAGGACCCAGATTCATTCTCATAAAGACACATATGTTTATTCAGCTAAGTGGCAATTTCAGTGTCAGTGCAGGGAACTGTAGTTTTCAGGAGAGTAGAAAAACAATGTGAGCGCAGGTGTGGTGGGTGAGCGCGGTTTTATCTCAAACACTTGCGGAGTGCAATCACATCCCATGACATACAGGCGTAACGATGAATGAAATAACCGCGTGGAATGTCGAAGGGGTCCCTGATAGTAACAAACCCAGTCCCTTTTGACAAGTTTTTTCCTTGCCAAAAACTTTAACGATTTTGGTTCGGTGTGATCGCTCTGTTTGTCAGCCATGCATTTAGCAGCTTAAGAGCCAAATCTTTCCGTCGGGAGATGGTGAAGACCAGAACAGAGCCAAAAGTCATTGTGAACACTGGATTTTAACTCATCAGTTGCCCAGAGTGATGACTGCTAATGAATAGGCAAATATTTACAATTGCTTACTGGTCATATTAACTTTAGAGTCAATTTTAAGTATTTCCATTATTTTGGACAGTAAGGTGGTTGTTGCTGGTTGGAAGTGTTAAGGTTATCCTAGCAAAGCAACATACATGCTCAAATGTCAGTGATAGCTCCTCCGATAATAAGCCTTTGAGTCAAAAGTAGAGCCTGACCAATAATAACAATTCCGATAAATATCTTGGCAAATGTACATCTAATACACATTTTTTTTTCAGTAATCCCCAGTAAATACTTGAGTCACAGATATGTTACGAATGCAGTGTTTCCCACACATTCATTTATTTGTGGCGGTCTGCCACAAAATCAACATTGGCCGCCACATATTGATATTCTATTTTTGGAGCTGTGCGTTCCGTTCTCACTCACTCAAGACATCACCAGTCAGTGAGTAGCATGATGTTATCTACTCCGGTACAGTGGATGGTGGTGTGGTTTTTAGTCCACTGGTAAAAACAACAAAGAAGAAGGTAGAGGACTATTTAAAGCAGTTGGATTAACCTCAACTTCCTCTGCAAGAAGACGTTTGGCCTCATCGTCAAGATCAAGCCCCTGCAAAAGGCGCCAGGCCTTGAAGGCAGTTTTTTTTTTTAAATTACATCGCAATGTGATGCACTGGGGACTTATTCCTAAAAGCTAACATTGTGAAAGACGCATCTGTACGATAAACGGTAATAAAATCCTCACAACCCCCGCTAATTGACTCATTTTACTCTCAGAATTTGAGTTGAGAATAAACTTTTTTTTTTTTATAATGTTGTATTATATGTTATATTGGTTGGACTCTAATGAGAGCATGAGTTAAACAAAATTGTTCACAAAATAAACATTTACAGTGCATCACAATCACACCTCTATCTAAATCTAAATTTTGACAAGGAACCAAAGAAAGAAAGAAAGATAAAGCACATTTATTTCAACTGGAAATGTCACTTACATAAACAGATATTTGAATTAAAATATGAGTACGTACTGCTATGGTGGGTGTGAAATGCTCAGATTGAATCATACTGACATTTGGCTATTGAAAAAAATAAGAAGAAATGGAAAAAAAAACATGACTTGTACATTCAGGTTGTTACATCCTCTCTACACAATACTCTGCCGTGAAAGGTTGCTCTGGCTCTGACATCACTAACTATGCCCTCATGTTGTGTGCTGCCAGTAATTTGCTTCTGATAGAAAGAAATCCGTTCTCCATGTGAAATCCTTTGTGTCGAACAGATAAACACTTCACCCGTGACTTGCTCCAGTGGAGCTGTTCTATGGCCTTCAGCCGAGGACTGCGATTGAACTGGAAAGCTTACAATTCTGAGCGCACTGAGCTGTGAGGATGTGAAGCAAAGCAATGCGGGGCCAACCTGCCCTGAATGAACACCAACTAAAAATCCATCTTTAAATTGGTCACCACATGCAGATTTAGGCTACGGCTCGGAGCTGTGGAACATCTGAACCTTCCTCATCCCCCAGCTGAGGACGACAATCAGCCCCGAAGCTCGAAAAAAAGCCAGAAAAATCCATCTGCCAGCCAAACGAGCAGAATCTGGTCGAAGCAGTTTCCACACATTCACTGCTCTGCACGGTTGTCACAGTTACTGGTCCATAACAACAGTCTCCTGGGAACCCAACGAGCACTTGTGGAGTCACGTGATGTAACGGAAAAATGGTAAAAACCGAGCTGACCAAGACGCCTCTGTGGCTACCTTTGTCAACTGCACTTCCGTCTCCAGGTCCTCAGGTCAACTGGATCACCTCACAACCTACACATCCAGGTCACATCACATAACAAGAATAATTTACTAAGCTCCAAAAACGGGGACAAAGTAAATGTAAATGAAACCCACAGCAGGAGGGATTAGGGATGAAGGGAAAAGGAGTCAGAATGATCACTTACGTGAGCCTGGAGAATATGTGGCTTTGACTTTGTACTGTTCCTGGCCGTGTTGTCCCGTGGCAGCTTATTAGCACGAGCGCGTTTCATCATTTTGCTTATTCATGAATACTGAAGTGCGTCTGCATATGGCTTATTTTCAGCCCACACCGCAGGAGGAGAGCAGCGGTGTGCTGCAGACTGACAGGAAGCTTTTGACACAGATGATAATGATGCTGATGATCCATTGTGGACGTTTATTTGTTTGCTTAATGGTTTTCGAGTCAAGTTTGGCTGTGAAGTTCTGGGAAAGAGCTAGATCAATCTGAAAGAAAATACTAATCTGATAGATAAAGAATTCTAGACCCTATGAAGCCGCTAGTGTCATGTCTGAAGCTACCGTTAGCTCAAGCGGTGCAGAACTGTAGCAGATTTAGGGTATGTCAGTCACATACCACTATATCTATAATAAATTAATTAAACACCACTTTCATATGATATTTCAAGATGACTGAGTAATAGTTTACTACTATTGATAAAAATACAGACAACAGAGCCTAGGAGGATAATGGGAAATCGTCTTTAGGGGTACTACTGGCAGCTACAGGCGTTTAGCTATGTGACTTGGTGAATTATTCACCATGTAAACATACACCCACATAGATATTCAAGAAAAAAAAAAATCAGCCATTGTCAGCTGAAGTAGTTATGTACTACGTGAAGAGTGTCTAGACTGTATTCCTGACCAATCTAATGTGGAAAATGCGCTTTTCTCAAAAAACACAAACACACACCTGTAGTTTAATTTGTAATCACTTGAATAAAACAAAAATCACAGACGGACACTTCCCTCACATTGCTCATTTCTCCACGGTGTACTTCCTCCGATCGACGCATGCCTTGAGCAGGACCCCGAACCCAAAGTTGCTCCTACTGGTTAGGCCGGCACCAGTGAAACTCTCCACTAATGTGATCCTCCTACCAAATGTGTACTCGGCACACAAAACTGAATACAAAACCTGTGTTGTGAGTGTTGGCTTCCAACTACTACATGTAAGTATACTGACAAGTCGGCGCTCTTCCTCATCTTCATCTCAGAGTGCCTGTTTTTTCCTCACCCCGCGCTGACGACAGACTACACAGTGTTACACAAACTGACAACGCTCATACATTCCCCGTACGTCAAGACGGCTGCGTTGTGAGTATATTCCGGTATAATCAGGTCATAAACAACTGTGCGGAGCGCCAAACTTACGCCGACATGCAACATGAATGTACAGCGAGGCCCTGAAGATGTCAATGATTCATCCTCCGCTAACAAATAAACCAGCTCGACGGCATAGAGCCGATGACAGAGGAGCATTTCCTCCGAGTCCAGATGAGCGCATGAGATAACGTCTGTGTGTGTTTGAATAAGAGCCTGGCTCTGAGCCTGTTCATGTTTGTGTGTGGATGTCTGTGCATGCATTATGTAGACTACCTTTCAGCCTTTCCATGTTGTGGACAGAAAAAATAAAAATAAAATAAAAATTCCCTTCGGAGTACCTGTGCATCATTGCTACGGCAACCAGTGTTGTACAGCGCGGTCGGTGGTGAATTACAAAGCGGTCAGTCAAGCATAACTAAATTTATAAAGAAATCCGTTGATAGCTTCTGCCTGTGTCGGCGGGAGATTGAGATTCACAGCTAGGAAAAAAAAAAAAAAAAAAAAAAGGCGTTCGGGGATCGATGGACGACGTCTGGGAGCCTGAAGTGTCACCGAGGGACCGTAATCATCATCAGTCCTCTGCTGACTGATTATAGTCTGTCGATCAGGAGATTGGGGCTGTGCGTCCTAACAGGCACGGAGCTGTGCACTACCGCAGGTCGAACTGGCTTGACGGGCACTTGTTATGTACCACACAGTCAAGCTGCTCCCACAGCAGCTCACTAGGGTTGAGACCTGGTTTATAGGCAGAACACCAGCTGATTGCTTCTTCACTCATTCGTAGCTGTGCTTTGGGTCATCGTCCTGTTGTGGGAAGAAGCTGGCCCCAAATCAGGCGCCGTCCGCAGAGGGGTACGGTGTTGCAAAATGGAGTCATAGCCTTTCTACAAATCTGCCACTCTAACACCACCAGAGTCCACCCACACCATCGCATTCCCTCCACCGCGCTGGGCAGAGGGCATCGAGCACTCCTCCAGCATCTTTTCATTTGTTCTGCCTCTCACAAATGTTCATCTAAGACAACTCTTTCCGGTCCGTTTCTGTTACTTGCAATTTTGATGCATGGAATAGCCTTCTTTTTTTTTTTTTTAACACATTTCTAAGTGACCCCAGACTTTAGAGCAGCATAGCACCTGTACAAAAGGCAAAGAAATGCAGATGAACACACATGCAGGTTCAGGTAAAGGCACGCAGTTGAGTTAACACTTGATTTACTTTCATCTTGATGGGACAAGAAGGGATATGTGGAAACGGTTATTTAAGCAGAATGCCCGTGCCAAAAATATAATTGAAAAGAGAAAAAAAACCCAAAAACCTAATTAACTGATTTAATTACTGAGACCACGGCCAGATTAAGTGGCTTTTATCTCACACCAGTCATGTTGCCAGCTCTGAAAGCGTTTCCCTTGAACACTGTTGCTTCTCAGTCTTGCAAATCAGGCGTAAGTCTCATAAGCTTGATATTCGCCGCGACATTTAAGCCTTGAAACCGTTCACTGAGAAGCCACCGTGGCCAGCAGCCAGACTCATCAAGGAGCTATGGTGCCGTTCCAGTTTGGATGATGACAACAACAGGCAACTGAGTCTAATGCCTCTGAAATTCCCTGTAGATAAACGACTGAACTACACCAAGTGTTGTAAACCTCGAGTAATTGGGGCCTCTTTTTTGCCTCAATATTTTTAGCAATCGATTTTAATGAGATTAAGTTCAGTAGAAGTGTGGCGGTTTCTGATCATTCCCCGAGCAGCCTGTCACAAAATGTTATCTTCGACAAAGAGGACAAGCATGTGGAAACTGATCTATGTATTATCCTTTCACTCCTTCCACCATCTGCCTTCACCACACACTCAGAGAACGGCTCGGTTTGCTCTGGAGGAACAGCAACTCCTTCAAGGTTTGCACAGCAAAACAATGAAGGAGAATTGAACTCACTGCAGCTCACAGAGTAGAAACATAAAATAAAGTCCTACTTCTCTCATTTCTAATCAAACAATTTGGGTGAGCAGATTAGATGGAATGTGACATTTCTAGATCAGGCGCCATGCGTGTGGTTTGACGAGCAGATGTAAACCCAGGCTGTATTTTGCTTTCTCATCACAAAACTTGATTCTTGATTCTGTCGGTCGTTAGCGACGGTGACAATAAATACATATGATATTTCCCCCGTGCCATCAACGCAGGTTTTGCAAAAGACTTCTTCCTTTTTGGTGCCATAAATCAATCCGGCAATTTTTGCTCCATATCCAACCCAGTGTAAGGGAAAAGTATTCAGATTATTATGATGTGATTTTTTTTTGCAATGTATAAATGTATGTTTAATGCAAATCTACTGTTGTTTAAAGGAACACGCAGCTCATGTTCATATTAGTGCCCTACAGACACATCCGCCTAAATTGACCTATCACATATATATCAAGTATATGTTATCTGATATGAGATTATAATGCAGAAAAAGATGCTCGGGATGATTTGTAATAATTAAATCCCCAGTTTAGTTTACTGTTTCAGTGCACTGATGACATGTCAGACACTAGATGGCTTTTTATTGGATGACATATCGACTTTTTCCACTCCTGGTACCAGTCGGGCTGTTTTTCAAATATCGCTAATGTCAATGTGCCAGACTTCAAATTTCTGTCCTGACCATGTTATTGCAGTAACCAAAAACAATAAAAATACGAAAAAAATAAATAAATAAAAACAACCCCGGCTGCATTCAAGATCTGGCTTGTTAAAATGTTTCAAATGTGACACGTGAAAATGTAGGTTATGTTACTCAAGTCAGCTGTTTTCCCCCAGATGTTCTTGCTAGCAGAGTTAGGTGCTCATGGTCACACACAGCAGTAAAGGATAAAGAATAAATCCAATACGCGAACCGTGTCACATGGCAATTAGCTGTGAAAGGGTAGTGAGGGTGGTCAGCATTATCCTCCTGTCATGCTCTGGCAGACTGTCGCTCCTTCTGGGCCACACACACACACACACACACACACACAACTGCATGCGTCAGTGCGAGCCGATTTTGTTTAATGATCAACCAGTCCGGCGCTGCGTCTCGTCATTTAAAGCAGAGTGAATAGGTGGCGACATGGGAACAGAAATCTCATCGTCACTGCCGACAAGTTTCTCCCCTGAACAGACAGAAGAAAGGAGAGTTGCTGATTTCCGATGCATCATTCCATCTCGTCAGTAGCAATATAAATCACCTAGAAAAAAAATAAATTTGGCTGAAGCGAAGGTTACGCTTTACCCCCCTTAAAAACTTTTTTTTCCCCGCCTCCGACAGGTGCTGACTCCTACTCCTCATTATCTCAAGAGTAAAAGGTCACACCGCCGCACATTACTGACGGTGCGAAAGAAGCAGGTTCTTTAACGCTTAGCACCGAGCTGACGGGTGAAATATATCAACTTTCGGCTAAATAGGTGAAATTTTTACAGCACATCTTTTTCAGCACTCCTGTCCCAGTATCTGCCCGCATGCTGCTATCTAAACAAAAAAAAATAGACAGAAAGGCTGCAGCACTTTAGTCTGCAAGAAAATATCCCATCAGGATGAAAGCGCATTTGTTTCCCACAAAGCCGAGCGATTGGGCAATTTGGCCAATGTGTGATAACGAGCCTGTTCTTTTCCCCCACTGATATGATTTTCTCTTGTCAGAACTTTGCAGCTTTAGCTTTTCACACTGCCCACAAACAGATACAAAATAAGACCAAGTAACGCAACAACATAAGGAAGAACAAACTGAAGGTGCCACGTGCAAGAACTGGCCGAAGGCAGCATACCACCGGAGTAGCCACTAACAACTGTTAGCTCGGTTAGCCACAAAGACAGAGGTCAAGGTTAGGCGCTTGAGCACTGGGGTAGTGCTGTTGTTGTTTACATAGCTAGAACTGGAGCTTCGGGGGCTAGCTCGTTAGCATGCTACCTTCAGTAGATAAATACCTGCAACACAGGTGTAGACGTTTTGACATAAAATTCTTACATACTGTGGCTTTAACTTTAGAAAACAAAGGTTACACTTGCATCCTGATTCATCAACATTTTTTTCCGCCCAACAGCTTAGGCAACAAAGTGGCACAAATCTCTTGATGTTGACTTTGTGACATATCAATGACTGCATCTGCGTATATAAATACATATATCTCAACTCGGATGAAAAGACTCCCATTCAATTAAGCACAGAGTCGAGGCGACCTCTGCCTTCTGTCAGACGAAAATCCGCTTCCAAAGATTAATTACATCTCTTCAAATATCACCGAGCAGTGTGAAATAAAGACACCGACTGAGCTTTCGGGATATTTGCCCTCTGATCATACACCCGTGAGACCAAAATCATCCATGTGTAGCCAGAAGATAACCGGCTACAGCAGTTATTTCTAACATTATAAGATACGCTGACTGATCAAATAACCAGAGTTATTCAAAGTAGAAGGATACAAGAAAAGTAGTTAATGGCTTGCACATTTAAAAATTCAGTGATAGGAGTTCTTTTATTGTTCACACCATGCACTTGTGTACTTTTAAAAGAAACACGGGACGTTGCAGCACCCTGCCGCACTGCACAAGGATTTAGCGGTGGGGTTGTTAGCTCAAACTTTCTCATTAAAAGTTCTGAGAACACAGACACCATGATCATCCATGTGTCCTTGTAAGACAACAAGCTCGAGTGCTCACTGCTAACATTTTAACACAATCTGATAACCCTCCTCTACTAAACACTGGTAAAGTAAAGGCAGCTTGTTAATGGCACATACATTGAAGCAGATGTGCGAAATCAAATCACAGGACTTGGACTGCAGTCAGACTCAAGTCAATTTAACGGCTTTAGACTCTGCAAAGTCATAAAAGCCTAAAAGTGCTTGTACTTGAGCTGTGACACCACCGAGCCTTTTGACTTGATAATACGTGTTACCTTCCCCAAAGCTTAATGGTTAAAATGTATGTTATTTAAAAAGTGTACACTGAACCAATGATTTCATTTAATGTTAACACTATCAACGGCAAATCAACCGTTAATTCCCAAGATCCAACCCACCCAACAGCATCCAATCATGTCACAGGAGAGAGCCATGCAGAACAAACGTTATTTTTATTGAGCGCCAGTTGGAAAGAATGACACCAAAGATCATTTTGTTTGTCTGCACACACTTTGCAGTGGTCAACATAAGTCATTAAAAATGGGTTAGGGTAAAGAGTTATAGAAGAAGATGATGCGATAACTTCTACAAGAAAAAGTTGCACAGAGAAAAAAGAATCTGTCGTGGCATCACATTTGGTCAGTGGTGCATTAAGACTTATATAGGATTGTAAAATGTTAATGATTAGGACTAAGGACCGGGACTTTCAGTTGCACGCATCTTTTCACGTTTCAGTAACACAGGGGCTTGCTCAAGGTAGGTAACTTACCAAAGCGCACCAAGTGTAGGGAAGTGTAGAGAAGAGGCTTTAGCTATTTAAAAATAGCATCGTCACGTAACAACCACTACACAAGCCTTCAGCAGTGGAGCGCTAGATCCAGTTTGCTCATTTTTTTGGAATAATACTATTCTCCAAAATCATTACAAGTGCACACTCAAGTGTTAAGCATGCAGATTGTTTTTGTACGTCTACACACATAATGTTGTATAATAAGTACGCTGACAAAGCACACTCATTTCAAAAGACAGCAAAAAAGTGTACTTTTTTCAGCCTCCACAGATAAAGTCGCTAAAAATAAAACTCTTTGAACAAACAGATCTCCAGACATTAAAAACATACATACATAGCAGGAAATCAAAGGGAAGCAAGACTGAGTGAGCACTGTGTGTGTGTGTGTGTGTGTGTGTGTGTGTGTGTGTGTGTGTGTGTGTGTGTGTGTGTGCACGAAAATGTGAGTTTCTTTAAGAGTTTCTAAACTTTCTAATCTGAGAACAGCTCGTCCTCACTTTTTCTGAAAAAAAGATGTATAACAAGGTCAGTTTAAAGGTTGTCAAGGAATCACTCTGCTTCTTGGGGAAAATTTACTTTTTTTGCCAAAACTTAAATGTTCGTGAAGACCAATACCAATCTCATACATTCGGGCAAAATTGGAAGCTATAGCTTGACATTTAGTTATCTTAGCTTCTCTAAAAGACTGAAACAGAGAGGAACAGCTCTGTCCAAAAGGTAACAAATCTGTCTACCAGCACCTCTAAAGGTCTTTAATGCAGATCTTATCTCGTTGTCCCTGTGCAGCTTCGTCTAGCAACTTCCTGGATAAGGACATTTTTTCACCCCAGGTTTTGTACAGGTTTAAAAAAAAAAAAAAAAAGAAAAAAACAAGCAATATATAACACTTTCAGAGTTGCTGCTGGGTAGATTATTTAACCTTTTGTTACACATTTTGGTCGGAGAGAGGCTAGCTTTTTATGCTAAGCTAAGTGAGCTGTAGTTCTAGTTTCATGTTTAGCTTACACACACCAGCATCAATCTCTTCATTTGACTTTCGGCAAGAGAGTGAATAGCCAAAACGTGTGTTTCCCAAAATGTCAAACTAAAGAATGTGTTAAAGGATGAGTTCACACCAAAATAAAATGTACTCATTATCTACCTATCTGCACCCCTGACAGCCATTTCAGATCTGGGTGCATGCTAATGCTAACACTTTAGCTTAGCAGCTATAGTGAAGATGTGGGTGTCTAAGTGCTGACCTTTCAAGACAATATGGGGTCTCTGTGCTGCTGGAGACTTGGAATATGCCAGACAGGCTGCATTGAGCGGTTTTCTGCTTTCTTTAAACAAGTCCCCATCTGCTTCATTTGTTCAGGAGAATGCTGCTACACTGTTTTTTTTTTTTGCTGTGAAGCTCCAGAAATCTTTTGTGGAATACTAAGACTCACCTGACTTTATATCAACATGAGGGTGAGTAGTTCATGAGCTAATTTTTATTTTGTTGGTTAACTAAGCCTTTAAGGTTAGGGTAAGGGCTGCTGGGGTTGACATGGTTAGAGACGAGGCATGAAATCAAACAGGCGAGAACAAATGTGGGTGCCGGTGTGGGTGCACAATGGGCCAGTCGGCAAATGTGAATCATAATCATTTTTAAGAGAAAAAGACAAAGCAACTGTGTGATTACAGTGATTCGATAAATTATTCATCAAGCTAATGCGCTCAACCGTCAACCTTTACTACGAAGGAAGACAGTCATGGTGTAGGAGTGATAATGAGGGCAGAAACACACGAAGCACATTGCACCGATAGCTTCCAATAAAATTTAATGAAGTGACATTTCAGAGATTTTTCACTCGGCTGTGTCACGCGAAACAATCAAAGCCTTTTGATCCGGAAGCTGTGAAACTTTTCGGGACGCGCGTGTTCTCTATCCTGTTGGTCTGTGGAAGTGATAATGACCAATTCTTCCTGCTGCAAAGACTTTTCTCCCCCACGAACGCAGATAAAAGACATGTTTTTTTTCTATTTTTACCTCCATCGCCTTTGGTCCTTTCCTGTGAAAAGACCTTTTTTCCTCAGTCTGAATTACTGTTGCGCTGCTGTATCCAGTGACACTGTCCTGTTTGCCTGTCGCTGCTGCACGAGAGCAGCATGTGTTTTCGAAGTCGCTCGCTTGCTTGGTACATCCTGTTTAATGGACTTCTACTTCTTCCTATAGGGTGCTTACGGGTATCAACTCTCGTCAGATTCCAGGGCAAACCTCTAATAACACTGAACGATTTTTATGCAGTGTGTTCCTGTTAACATAACACACCGCAGCGCTTCCTAATTGCGCTCTGGATGTCAATTAACACACACCCTCAGACATCCTGCTGGGCTGCGACGAGACAGTGTGCTTTCAACTTGCACACTGTTTCCTGCTATTGGTTTTAATGTACTCAAGTTGAACCTTTTTTCTACTTTCACACTTGTCCTACTGTAAGTCGCTGTCAACGACAGCATCTGTGAAACCCGGGGTTGAGAACGCCTCGGAGGAGGAGGTTTGTCCAAACAGCTGTGTCAGGTTCTGCAGTTAGAGGGATCTCGCTTCAGGGAGCGACAAGACAGCGGATGACTGAAAGGGTCACTGCTTCCAGCCTGCCGCCGTGACACTGAAAACGTGGCTGTTTTTCACCGACGCCGTAGCTCTCGTCTTAAATCTCCCCCAGGGCACAAAAGGCAGAAAATGGGTTAGACATTAGCAGTAAAAAATAAATAATAAGGAGGAATTAGAACATCGATAAATATCCTGCGTTTAAATTACCTTTTAAATTGAGCTCGATTCAGCTCAAACGTGTTGTGTCTCATGGGGGAGATCTGGGGTTAGATAGGGTTCAAACGCAGAGACTTATCGTAAAGAGAGGCAACACATCCACTTTTTAAACACTCGGTCGTCATAGCAGCAAAAATCGCGTCTTATCCTCACGTCTTCCAGTCGCCGTGGCCTTTCAGTCTATGCTCAGTATGGAGGCAAGAAGCTGCATCTCTGATATGTCAGAAACTGAAATTGCCTTGGCAATGTACGTAAACGCGACCAGACGACTAGTCATAGCCGGTCTGGCTATGCCGAGGTTACGTACGTGGTGGGTGCTTTCGCGTCAGCCACACTCTGCATAGCACATTCCCTGTAAGCGTTTCCCTACCACGAGGAAACCAGGGCCAGATGGTGAAATTAGCCCAGCTGATTAGCACTGATTGAACATGATGAGCAGAGACTACGTAACGTATTTTCACAGGCATGTTGTTACAGTCGAGGTGCTACATTTTGTGTCACATTACATGTCGACTCCATTCGGGACACATTTACATGTAAGGGCATTTAGCAGACGCTTTCGTCCAAAGCGAATTTTAGCAATTCAAACATTCATACACTGATGGCGGTACACTACAACATGCAGCGAACCAGTAACCTTACGATAGCAAGACACTGGCTCTACCCCTAGGACGCCTTGTGCGTGCTTTTAAAACTGGTCGTATGGAAAGTCAGCCAAAAACGCCATTTTTAAAGAAATACATACATTAGCTTAGCCTTATTAGCTTGCTTCAGCTAGTCACATCTGCCGGCGACAAGCCTCGTCTCAGCTGGTGGAAGCAACAACTACTCTCCAGCTAGAACAGAGATCTTAGTACAAGTTCAGAAGTGACTACAAAGTGGTAAATCTACCGTCATAATCACTGTGAGCTGCATATGTGCCACGTGAGGGCACAAAAGCTTAGTGAGGGTCAGTAACGCATGCCAAGGTTTTACAATTCTCAGTTGCCTTGAGCGTCGGCTGAGGGCCAATAAAAAAAACCTGAAGCTGGCGAGAGCAGCAGCAATGAAAACATCCGAAAAACTTCATTTTCGACTTTTCTAAAAAGCGCGTCTGGGTGTGTGCGCTTACCCTGAAGTCGATGCCAACAGTGGAGATGAAGCTGCCGGCTAGAAAAGCCCCGTCTTTGAAGCGAACCAGCAGACAGGTCTTCCCGACGCCTGAATCCCCGACCAGCATCACCTGAGACACAGACAGAGAAGGTGGACCGGCTTGGATGATACAAGTCAAGGCCTTACGTGTTTGTGTTCTGAAAGGTGGCCGAGTTTTGGAAGGGAAGGGAAAAACAGCTGAAAACTTATCTACAAATACACAGGAGTCTATAGGCAATGCAACAAACAAACACACACACACACACACACACACACACACACACAGACACACACACACTAACCAAACTGCCATCTACAGAGGAAACAGAGCGTAACACTCGCTCCGGTGGGAGAGAGCAGATTGCGCAGACCAATGGGACAAAGAGAGGTGGGACCAACAGTGTGTTTGTTTCCCTGCTTCCCCATCAGACAACACAAACGGCTCACTTTGACACCATTCTATGTTTGCGTGTCTATCTATCACTGCTGTTCTAATGCAATGCTTTTACATTCTTTCAGCCGCATTATACTCTCACATGAACGGTCACTGCATTCACTCGGCAGGACACTGAACTGTTACAACTCTGCTCACTATACAAAAGTCAAAGAGCAGTGATGTTGGCAGGCCGGTCGGAGAAACAGCTGTTAACCAGGGCGCAAAAAAAAAAAAATTAGCACCAGCTGCCACCCACAAGATGACAATTTAAATTTGCATATGCTCAGCACAGATTATCATTAGTCTCTATCATCTCCATTGCACCCTTTCTTACACTTGCTTTACAGCCAGCGGGGCTGCCTCCGACGATTATCTTTAATTCATCTGACAATTTATTTTCATTTCTTTTTAATCAAATGAGTCATGAGTCAGCAAAAAGCTGAAAAAGCAGGGTGATAAATACAAAGTCATGTCATGTCGTGCTTGTTGAAAGCTGAAAAAATCCGAAGGCGGTAAATATAAACTGGTAAACAGCAAAGAATTGCAGCACAGCGTTGTGAAAAAGCTGGGACCAGTGTGGGTACATGTGATTCATGCCCGCCATACACTCCCCAGGGAGGAGAGAGAAGAGGTCCAGGGTGAGGGGTCACGCTAATCTTGACTGGATTCCGAGGCTGCGGTTGGCTGATGTTTGGCAGCAGGAATTAGGATTAGGATTGAATGGACGAAATAGGAGTCGGGCTGGCCAAGCAGTGAGAAATCAAGAGACTGTTGTGCCAACAACTTTAAAGAGACCCATCTCCACCACACCATCAAGCGTAAAGATGTTGCAATTAGCCGTTTTTATACTGGGCAGCATGCTGCCAATTTGGCCGTCCTTTTTGCGGCTAGGTCTGTTGTGATCCACCAATTTGACGCCTCAGAGGATACCCTTATTTCCACCTCCATTCCTATGTAAATCTGAGGCGTCGATGTGCCGGCAATTGCGTGAGATGGGCGGAGGTGTCGATGACGTGCACCGTTGTGCGACCCACAGCCGGGGAGTTTTAAAACCAGGAAACAGCTGATGACAGCAGTCAGTGCATCACTTCATCCGCGGACGTCAAGATGAGCAACTGGACAGCCAGGAGATGCTAGCGTCTCCTCGGTCTCTGTAGCTGTCTTCGTTGTCCGCTTGTTGGTGTAGCGGCAAGCTACTTACAGTCGCTACTTTCACATTAAAAGCCCCCCGCTAAGGTCACAGTGCTAAACTCCAATGGGGTGCAGTGTAAAACTCTTATTTTGAAGACAAATTCAACCTGCTTCACTGTTCACGCGCAACTTCGTGCTTCACATGTCACGTCACATGTTCACTCCTACCCCAGTGGCTTTTTGGAAAAGATGAAATATTACAACTCCTTTTTAGAAAGACATGGCAGCACGTTGCCGCCTTTACCTTGCTGCAGGTGCGCGACCTTTTCTTATCTAAACTTATCTAAAAGGGGCTATGTGTGCCAGTGAGTCCACACTGCAGAAATCCCTGTGTCATTTTGAAATAATCCCTCACTTTGACAATCGTGCAAATTCAGTAGTTCAGAAACACTGCCAGGATCAGAGCATTGCTTCCCAGTAAACATCCGGAAACTGTTGCATTCATAACCAGTCGATTAGATTGTCGTAATTCCCTCTCCCGCCTCCAGCTCATCCAAAAACTCCGCTGCCGAAAATGAGGGCGATCAAACTCGGTGTCGTCCTTTAAATCACTTTTGTAAACCCATTTGTTTAAAAAAAATTGCCTTTTGGTGATTTTATCTGCTTTATTACCGCGTGCTCTACTCTCTCATGTGGCTTGATGTCACTTGTTTGGCTTTGTGAAGCACTTTGTAGCCGCTTTTTTTTTTCATTAACGGCACTCTGAGTGAAGTTTATTAGTTTCGTTATTATCAACTTTACATCTGTTTCTTAAAGTGCGGCAGGCTCGGATACACAAGTGGGCCGATGCGTCTGAGGACGTTTGCGTTAGCAGCCGGATATTTTGTCATTATGTGCGCTGGTGCTAAACAAAAAGCCTCCTCCTGCGCTGCTGGTAATTGACCTCATACATAATAGAAAAACCCCTCCTCGCCCTCTCTTTTTCACATTACTGCGCCAGGCTATAGAGATCTACACACCCCACACACCACTTAATGTTTCTGCTGGCCAATATACTGGAGTTCCTAAACCTTTGCACTTGCAGGGACCACATTAGAGACACGGGAGGTTAGTGTATTGGACATGAGCTGCGAGATTAAACATGATACATTTACACAGCAGAGTGACAGATTCACCAACACGTGCACAACAGTCTGCATTATGCATTTGGGGACTTCTGTGGCACACAACGGTGAAATTAACATTTCTTTTTCAGCGAGCCTGCTCAGAGATCCTTTTGTCTTCGGCGCCAACTTCACCCGGATCACCAATGTTCCGTTGATGGGCAGCAGTGATGTTCTGGCCGGTTTTAATCGCCTGCTGCGAAGTCTTCCTGTCCTGGGGCCGAGCACCAAGCATGCCGGATTGCGACGTTCGCCAGTCAGGATGCTTTCTATCGCTCCTCTGTAAAAGCTCACCAGAACTTGCTGCAGGAGTTTAAGCCATCTTACAAGGTGCACTGTGATGTTGAATCCCAGGAACCTTGCACTGTTCATCCGCTCCACACATGCAGGCAGGGAACTGCATGCTGCCTTTTCTTTTTAATAAACATGCTCAGTGCAGTTTTAGCTCCCTTAATCAATAATAATCAGATCCTGAGTTAGAAGACTGAATTACTGAGTCAAAGCTGTGACGGCTCACAATTTCACGAATCAGACAGGTATCTGAGCCGGTGATATCAAATTCTAATGCAATGCTTTTACATTCTTTCAGCCGCATTATACTCTCACATGAACGGTCACTGCATTCACTCGGCAGGACACTGAACTGTTACAACTCTGCTCACTATACAAAAGTCAAAGAGCAGTGATGTTGGCAGGCCGGTCGGAGAAACAGCTGTTAACCAGGGCGCAAAAAAAAAAAAATTAGCACCAGCTGCCACCCACAAGATGACAATTTAAATTTGCATATGCTCAGCACAGATTATCATTAGTCTCTATCATCTCCATTGCACCCTTTCTTACACTTGCTTTACAGCCAGCGGGGCTGCCTCCGACGATTATCTTTAATTCATCTGACAATTTATTTTCATTTCTTTTTAATCAAATGAGTCATGAGTCAGCAAAAAGCTGAAAAAGCAGGGTGATAAATACAAAGTCATGTCATGTCGTGCTTGTTGAAAGCTGAAAAAATCCGAAGGCGGTAAATATAAACTGGTAAACAGCAAAGAATTGCAGCACAGCGTTGTGAAAAAGCTGGGACCAGTGTGGGTACATGTGATTCATGCCCGCCATACACTCCCCAGGGAGGAGAGAGAAGAGGTCCAGGGTGAGGGGTCACGCTAATCTTGACTGGATTCCGAGGCTGCGGTTGGCTGATGTTTGGCGGCAGGAATTAGGATTAGGATTGAATGGACGAAATAGGAGTCGGGCTGGCCAAGCAGTGAGAAATCAAGAGACTGTTGTGCCAACAACTTTAAAGAGACCCATCTCCACCACACCATCAAGCGTAAAGATGTTGCAATTAGCCGTTTTTATACTGGGCAGCATGCTGCCAATTTGGCCGTCCTTTTTGCGGCTAGGTCTGTTGTGATCCACCAATTTGACGCCTCAGAGGATACGCTTATTTCCACCTCCATTCCTATGTAAATCTGAGACGTCGATGTGCCGGCAATTGCATGAGATGGGCGGAGGTGTCGATGACGTGCACCGTTGTGCGACCCACAGCCGGGGAGTTTTAAAACCAGGAAACAGCTGATGACAGCAGTCAGTACATCACTTCATCCGCGGACATCAAGATGAGCAACTGGACAGCCAGGAGATGCTAGCGTCTCCTCGGTCTCTGTAGCTGTCTTCGTTGTCCGCTTGTTGGTGTAGCGGCAAGCTACTTACAGTCGCTACTTTCACATTAAAAGCCCCCCGCTAAGGTCACAGTGCTAAACTCCAATGGGGTGCAGTGTAAAACTCTTATTTTGAAGACAAATTCAACCTGCTTCACTGTTCACGCGCAACTTCGTGCTTCACATGTCACGTCACATGTTCACTCCTACCCCAGTGGCTTTTTGGAAAAGATGAAATATTACAACTCCTTTTTAGAAAGACATGGCAGCACGTTGCCGCCTTTACCTTGCTGCAGGTGCGCGACCTTTTCTTATCTAAACTTATCTAAAAGGGGCTATGTGTGCCAGTGAGTCCACACTGCAGAAATCCCTGTGTCATTTTGAAATAATCCCTCACTTTGACAATCGTGCAAATTCAGTAGTTCAGAAACACTGCCAGGATCAGAGCATTGCTTCCCAGTAAACATCCGGAAACTGTTGCATTCATAACCAGTCGATTAGATTGTCGTAATTCCCTCTCCCGCCTCCAGCTCATCCAAAAACTCCGCTGCCGAAAATGAGGGCGATCAAACTCGGTGTCGTCCTTTAAATCACTTTTGTAAACCCATTTGTTTAAAAAAAATTGCCTTTTGGTGATTTTATCTGCTTTATTACCGCGTGCTCTACTCTCTCATGTGGCTTGATGTCTCTTGTTTGGCTTTGTGAAGCACTTTGTAGCCGCTTTTTTTTTTCATTAACGGCACTCTGAGTGAAGTTTATTAGTTTCGTTATTATCAACTTTACATCTGTTTCTTAAAGTGCGGCAGGCTCGGATACACAAGTGGGCCGATGCGTCTGAGGACGTTTGCGTTAGCAGCCGGATATTTTGTCATTATGTGCGCTGGTGCTAAACAAAAAGCCTCCTCCTGCGCTGCTGGTAATTGACCTCATACATAATAGAAAAACCCCTCCTCGCCCTCTCTTTTTCACATTACTGCGCCAGGCTATAGAGATCTACACACCCCACACACCACTTAATGTTTCTGCTGGCCAATATACTGGAGTTCCTAAACCTTTGCACTTGCAGGGACCACATTAGAGACACGGGAGGTTAGTGTATTGGACATGAGCTGCGAGATTAAACATGATACATTTACACAGCAGAGTGACAGATTCACCAACACGTGCACAACAGTCTGCATTATGCATTTGGGGACTTCTGTGGCACACAACGGTGAAATTAACATTTCTTTTTCAGCGAGCCTGCTCAGAGATCCTTTTGTCTTCGGCGCCAACTTCACCCGGATCACCAATGTTCCGTTGATGGGCAGCAGTGATGTTCTGGCCGGTTTTAATCGCCTGCTGCGAAGTCTTCCTGTCCTGGGGCCGAGCACCAAGCATGCCGGATTGCGATGTTCCCCAGTCAGGATGCTTTCTAGCGCTCCTCTGTAAAAGCTCACCAGAACTTGCTGCAGGAGTTTAAGCCATCTTACAAGGTGCACTGTGATGTTGAATCCCAGGAACCTTGCACTGTTCATCCGCTCCACACATGCAGGCAGGGAACTGCATGCTGCCTTTTCTTTTTAATAAACATGCTCAGTGCAGTTTTAGCTCCCTTAATCAATAATAATCAGATCCTGAGTTAGAAGACTGAATTACTGAGTCAAAGCTGTGACGGCTCACAATTTCACGAATCAGACAGGTATCTGAGCCGGTGATATCAAATTCTAAATAAAGGCGTAATGCATAACTTTTTTTTATGATATTTTTATTTTCTTTGCTTGGCAGAAATTGCCGAGCGCCTCCAAAAACCCAACCAAGCACACCTTCGTTTTCTGAAGACAGGTGTTTTCCAGCACGAGTCATCCTGCTTTCCTGGAATTCTCACACTGGTTTTCTCATCAAATCTCGCACACAAGAAATAAGACATGAAAGCAGACACAGGGCAGCATCACATGGCATCCCGCTCAGGTTACACTTTTAAGGTGTTTTTTTTAATCATTATTCTTATTTGCTGATCCGACCCTCACACCTGCGCTCTCTAGTAATTAATGGCTTGATTGAAAAAATGAAAAATAAAAAAAATCTCTCTCTCTGAACTCTGCGCTCACCTTGAAGGCGATGTCATAAAACTCCCCGCTGTTGCTGAGGGACGGTCTGCTGGGATAGACGAGTCCGGAGGACGGAGCGGCGGCGGCGGCCAGACCTTTCCCCGTCCTCCCGCTGCTCGGCGACGCCTTCGGGCTCTTGGAGCCAGCCTTGCCCTTCACTGCCCTCTTCCTGGACATGGCTCCGATGACCTGTTCACCTCGGAGCAACTGGGATAACAATAAATTAAAAAAAACAATAAATAATAATAATAATAACTGACTGAGAGAGTGGGGGAGACTGAGTTTTTCTTCCGATACTTTTCCGCGTGGAGTTGTGGTCGAGGCGAGAGAAGTTCACCTGCGCGTCAAAACCATGACTGTGCGTAAAGCGCAAATTGGAGACGGTTCGATGGATGAAGGAGAAAAAAAAAGTGTCTGTAAAGCGAGACAGCTGTCGTCCCGGCGGAGCAGCTGTGTGACTGTTAATCTGAGGTCTGGTTCACAATGTAAACAGCTCTCTCTCCTCCCTCCCTCGTATCGCGGCGCTGGGAGCGCACGGAGGAACGGCTGTTTCCGTGCGTGTTCGGAGAAAATCCACCCTAAAACGGAAATCACGTGCATATGTGAAGACATCCGTCCATACCTACAAGCGCAGTCTCTCTGGGGTTAAACTTAGAGCAGTCATTTAGGTATACATTTGTTAATGATGACTGAAAAGATGAGTTGGTACAGACTGAGCTTTAAAGCCGTTTGATTTTTTTTTTCTTTTCTTTTTCTTTTTCTTTTTTGTAGCAGACATGAGATGCAAATCCTACTTTAGGGTGTATTTTTCTTTTAAAGGTGCAGCTTGGTGTTGGCACCAAATCCGAGTTTGGGTTCCTGTGACAGCTTGTGATGCCGTTTTCCCCACAGACACTTTCAAAGGAAAGGTACAGCCTCACTGGAGAGCCCGGTGATATTCAGAGGGCTCCTTCCGGGTGAGGTGCGCAAAAGCAGCAGCCATTAAGTGTGAGACTGTGGGACTGTGGGACTGCTGGAGCGTGTTTTCATTGTGGCCAGCAGGTGCAGGATTGAGATAATGCAGCCGGGGCTGCACAGTCGCTCTAAAACCTGGAGAGGTCTGTGGTGAAATGAACTGCGGATTTAAGCATGGCTGTACTCCAAGAAAACAGCCGGGAAGTGTTAAGCTCGCAGTTAAATGCGCAAAAATGTCCGTTTTTGAGTGAATAGCAGGTGTCCATCTGCTTCTGTTGAGAATAAAACCTAAAGAAAACAAACAGCTTGGCAGTGACAGGGTGAGAGGCGGTGAAGCAGGACTAGTACAGTGAGGTTAGCGTTTTAAGTTACTGCAAACCGCAGATATGTTACATTTCTTCATTGATGGTCACTTGCTAGCAAGGAGGGAGACCATTGTTCAAGGCGGCACACAGCTGAACGACTGAATCGGCTGACTGCCAAAACGACATCAGTTACCAAAAGACCAAGTCCGTCGCAACGTACCCGAGACAGCTGAGCGCTTGAGGTTTGGTTGGGTTTTGGCAAAAAAAAAAAGGTACTTGGTTAGGTCTAGGAAAACATTATTGTCTCTTGTGTAACTTCAGTACTTATGGTTACAGGTATCACTTCAACTACGTAATGAGCGTAATAGAACCCGACTACGCCAGTATACTAACTCACTAACTAGTATACTGACTGGACACAACAGTGATCTAATGGGTCCTCCTTCACTGTAATAATTGCTGCAGCCACTAGAGGTCGTTGCCTCAATTACTTTTACAGTCCAAATTTAAAAGTGTTTTTTTTTTTTTTTTCCTCTGTGGAGAACATTGTATTAATTATACATGCAAGACCAGAGTGAGGTTTTTTTTTTATTATTATTATTATTCTTTTTACTTGCCTGAATCTAACCAGAGCTGTAGTACAGTGTTGCCACAATGAAAAAAGTTCCAACTTATCCCTGATTTTGCAGAAATGTACATTGCCAAACTTTTTTTTTTCCTCTGGCAAATGGGATCAAGTGAAGCCCAGTGACATCACAGCAACGTTAATGTTTTGCCTGATTTGGGTTCTGTGGGTTTGCGAGAAGGGGCTTCCATGGATTTGTGTTGTTCCAACACATGACTACCCAGTGAGATTGAGATGTGGGGAGTTTTGGAGGCCAGGTTTCGCTCTTTGCTGCGTCCCTGGGTCCATTCCTGAGCAACTTTTGAGGTACGTCTGGGAGAACTGTCCTGCTGGGGGGGGGGAGGTCAGTGTCATCAGTGAACTGAGCGGCAGTCGTGCTGAGGTGTGTCAAAGCACGTCCACTTGAGTACCAGGACCTCAAATTTCCCAGCAGAACATTGTAATGAGATGATCAGTGTTATTGACTTCACCTGTCAGTTATCGCCATACAACTTTTGACCTCTGGTGTTAAAAAAAAAATGGCCCCAAGTGATTTGACTGTTTTTTTTAAAGCATTTAATATACATTTTCAATCAATTCTGTGTTACACCGTCTTACTTCAGTCCAACCCATTACCACAAATGTTTCCCTTCGTTTTGGAATTTGGAACATTATTTTCTGACTGGTTGATGAATAAAAAACATACTGGCAGCAAAAGATTTAATTTGGGTTCAGAATGACCCCAGGACAAAACAAGGGTTTAATGTTTTGGCTGACTGGAGTATGTGGTACCTGAAAGAACTGTGGATATATGAATCTTTTTAGCCATCTGAGTACAGGCAAGTTCAAACTTGCGGTGGTATGAATGTCATGGTCTTGAATTAACGAAAAAGTTGTCACTTCCCTCAGTTCTTTTTTGCTTTTAATTTCACAAAAAATTCCCTTTTTTTCCCTTTAGATGATTTTAACTCATATGATTGTTACTGCCTGTAAAGCAACTGTGTGTTTGAAGAAGGTGTTTCTCTGAGAGACACCCTCTCCTCAGCCAGAGCTCAGGACAGTATCTTTAATTCTAGGATATGCGACGCTGTGGCGATACATGCTCCATAAAGCATTTTACATAACCACGAACAAAGGATGATCTGTCCACTGTGCCGGTGATTCACATGCTGAGGTATCTAGTGTGCTTTAATTCGCCCGGCAGCGGCCTGTTTTCTTCGTGACAGGATTTGCTGAGCATCTTCTGCAAGAATCAACTTTTTGTTAAGTTTCACACCTGCGAGCTGCCCAGTACAACCAGCAGCCAACATGACTGAGGCGATTCGCTCACTTCGACTGCCCAGCAGGGAATCAGACGGACAACCCACACCCCTTTTGGTCATAACCAGTCTTTAAGCGTTGCTGCCACCCCCACTTTCATATTATGTCAGAGGACAACAGGGAAAATGCCAAACCGGCGCTGAAACGATGAGACAGACACATGTCCCTGCTGTCTGTTACGCAAGCCGAGCACAATAAAGACGGATCGCCGGGCTGATCCGGCGGGCAAGCTGTAAGCTAACCATCAAAGTCACATAAAACTGCAAGAAAAGCTGCGAAAGCGATTCCTACGGGAAATTTATTAGTGGTCTGAAGGCGGGGGGGACACAACAAACAGGATGCAGATCCCTTTGATGAGGAGTCTATTAAAAACGCCCATGCTGGGCGAGTGGTGCATCGTCAAAACCAATGAGCTGCGAAAAACACAGGAGGAACACACGCACTCATCCAGCACTGATATTGTAAAAGAGTTTCTACATACAGCCACACCGACTGGATGAGCTGTTGCACTGTTTATTTACCCTCTGAGTGATTTGACACTCATGTATCACCAAAAACACTTACGGACCTACGTACTTCTGGTTCACAGGGGTTAAAGTTGAATAGATAAGCAAGGCGTTAAGAAATAGTCAGATGAGTAAAGAGTTTTGATAATTATTAGTGAATTAGATGTCCCACATTGTACTCATTTTATGATTCATGCTTGTGTTTGGGGTCCCTACATGCTCCAATGTTCCACACAAACATTGTTGTCCCCCTGCTGTCCGTTGCTGCAGCACCTCTATTCACCCCACGTCTGGACGCTCTGTTTTAGCGCCTGACTCTTCAACCCTTCACCACGCCAATCCATGTAACACACCCGCTGGCTTGTCCTTGCCCATTCAGCGACTCTAAATGCCTGCATCTTGTTAGCAAAAGCTGCTTACATGTTCAAAATAAAGCCATCAAAACTTCCTGCTCGGGTGTAAGGGGGAAAAAAATGTGGTTTAACTTTAATAGCTGCTTACTTAGAACAGCGACTATTGACTACTCGCTTCTGATGGTACTCAAACCCTGCTCGGCCTTCTCCCGGTGTGGACTTTCTGCCTCTTTCTACTATGTTCATGTTATGCTCTCCTCATTAGCATCCCCAGCTGCTACTCTCTCCAACATGCGTGCACTTTTTATGCCTAGACAAGGCAAACCATAACACTGACACCCTCTCCTGGTCTAATCTTTGCCTGAGACTCTCATTTCACCGCTTCCCAATTGATCGGCAACTGAAAATATGCTGGGTAGTGAATCCAGGGGGGCATCAGACCATATTTCCAGGTAAATTAACGACTTTGATGACATATTAGCTAATATTAGGAAGCAGTGAAATCATAACGGTTCCTTTGTAAATCGGTCATTTGAGTCCTGATTGGGGTGATCCTGGCTCGTTCAAAGAAAGTTTCTGAACACAGGCTGTATTCATTTTCTCTGAGGATAGAGCTTTTTGAAACTTTCCCATGAGCGACATCAACGTTAAAGCATTTGTGAGGCAACTACATGCAGGAGACTGCTGCAGCAAATAAACACGGTACACACAGTGCACTCACCTCTCCTTTCATTTCCCCTAACAAGACAGCGTGACAGCTCATTCCTCAGGAAGACGGATCCATTGTACAGAAACAAATCACCAGGTTCATTTTTCATATCAGTAAAGACAGATGGTCCACAGTGCTGACGCTCACGTGGTCAGTTCTGCGTTTTAGACCCGGCAATAGTGATCCTACAGGAGCATGACCATCACGCGTTGAATCAAAGGCAAAACAAGGATGTTGATGAATTTCAAAGACTTATTTTTTTAATATTTATTCTGTTAAAAAAGAGCTATCAAATGTGTTACAATTCATTTTACAGACATATTGTTTGGCAAAAAAAAAATCACTGCAGAGATAAATAGTCTATAGCTGTGGCGAGCTGAGAGTACCTCCACGCTGATCAGTCTGTTGCCATGTTTTTGTGCTCCTCTGGCAAAATAGGAAGGTTATACAAATCTTGATGTTCACTGACAGAAAGGGTGACTGTCGATACAAAATGACCACAGTACCAAACATGAACCCTTCACACTGTGGTGCAGTTGGTCAGCGTTCGGGGAAAATGCTGCTGAGGTGATCAATCTGACAGTTGACCTGAAGACAGCCCAGACAGCGTGAATTTACCTGGACAGCAGCACCATCTAGTGGCCCCTTTATGTTACTATCACTCCTACCAGAGGGCCAGAATCTTAAGCATGAGTTCAGCTACTGTTACATCCAGTGTCTTTCTCAGATAAAGCCTCAGATCATCTCACCTTGACAAAATTCCACTCAATGTCATATGATAGTACTGGGTTATTAGGTCAACTCTATTTCAATTATACATTAGGATCAGGATGTTTCATATCATCCAACCGTGGTTCTCAAGACCGCAGAAAAAAAACAAGTTAGACTGTGTTAAAAAAAGGATGTCATAATTATTCTGTTGGAGAGTATTATCTGTAATCACCACCTTGGTTTAAAAAGCACAGAAAAGGCTCTCCTTCATGCGGAAACTTAAGAAGAATTAAGATTTTTTGGCTGTTGTTTGCCTGTAGAAAAATGTTTTCTTCTGAAAAAACTGCAAATAGAGCCATTAAAAACAAATGCAACTGATTTTATTTATTCTTTATTTTTATTTCATTTATCTAATGATTAATGTTGTTTTGTGGGACATAACTTATAGGCTTTTTTAGTTCCAGGTTCAGTATGCAATAAGGCCATTTCAGAAAGTTTTCAATAAAGATTCAACCAATCCGGCCCTCGACTTGTGTTGTTTTTTGAAATTTGGCCCACTGTGTATTTGACTTTAACACCCCAGATTTATTTAACCTGACAGAACTTCTAGACTGATGGTCTTTCATCAATTGTTATCAACAACATTGCGCAACACCGTTTGAGAATTACTGACCAAAGGTAACACAATTTTTTCTTTGAGGTTACACCTAACCAATGGGAGAAACCGGAGCACCCGCAGTAAACCCAATCACACAGGGGGGATGGACATGTGAACTCCACAAAGACCGGTCTAGCCTGAGCCAGAACCCGACTGTGAGGCACTTTAACCTTTCTTCTTTGAAGCTAAGGCGTTCTCACGTTTTGGCTGGAGTGTTTTATGAATGGGTGGTAGGACAGTCAGAGGTTTGATCTCAAGTTGAGGTACTTCATTTTACTTTATTTAAGTAATTTAACTTTATTTAAGTTATTTAATTCAATTTCTTAGAAGGTTAGAAGTCGGTTCCGTCTGAGCAACCCCAGGATGAAGAGGCCCTGAATTTAGAAACTCCTTCCTAAGGCTTTCCGTCTCACTTAGCAGAGCTGACTGCATGGCATCCCAAGTCACACACTGGTTCAGCATTTCTGGGTCCGGATACCTCTGAAATTCTTCCCTCAGAGCTCGCACTTCCTCCACGTATTGGTCTGGGCCCAGATACTTCTGGAAATCCTCCTGGTTCTGATTAATCTGTCTTTCCAGAGATTTGTGTTGGGCTACCTGCTGACTTTTCATCTCCTCTATCTGCCCAATCATATGGCTTAAAAGAGAGTGCAGGTTTGTTAAGTTCACTGTTGAAGCTTCCTGGAAGGATGCGGCCAATAGCTCGTCCACGTCTCCGTTAGCCATTTGGTTTCTCGGTGGGAAAACAGATGTAAATTGAAACTGAAATCAAGCAAATTTAAGCTTATCGAGCTAAATCTTTCAGTGCACACGGAGCTGAGTTCAGGTGATCAGTGCGCCTGCGCAAAGACCGGTCAACATATCCAATGGAAGTCCACATGCTTTCTAGAAAGGACGGCCTGCAGTCACCTGTTTTCGTTATTACTCGATTAAATGTGCGTCATTAGTGATTGTCAGCCACACAGATGCGAGTGACAAGCGGCGCACTACACTAAATGTTCTGTTCAGAGACCGTCATCGTCTTTTTACATGGATACGAATGAGGTTACAGGAGGACTGCAGCCGACTTCAGTCCAGGAGGAACTGAGCTCACTGCTGAAGCTCAGTGAAGACAGGTGGACCCGCGGTCTTTGCAGGTAAGACGATGTAAGATGAGAGCGTTCAAATGTAGTTTACACGTCAAAACAACATGGCAAACACTTTAAGTTGACTTGAGTGTTGACAGTGTTTTTTATTATGACTCAATTAAATAGGAGTTATCAGTGATTATCAGCCACATAGATATGGGTGAGAAGCTGCGTACTACAGTAAGTGTTCGGTTCTTTACGGGCCAAACCAACACAGCAATAGCTTTAAGTTGACATGAGTGTTGACCAGCTAACCATTCTGAGGTTGCATTTGCAAGCTAGCTGCTAGATAATATGAATGCATCACCGAGTTACTGTGAATTAAAGCTTGTCTGCCAAACAATAGTGAAAATAGGGAAATCTGTTCTGACACAGCCACAAAGCTTTCAGCCTGTCCAAAATGTTCCCATCCTCACTGGAGGGAAAAAAACAAAGAGTAAACATAATTTGATTTGGAACCGTTTTTAATATTGGAAGATCAGTCAGTCACAATCAAATTCACTGAGCTGGTTTTATGAGATACAAAAGGCAGTGATTATTTGTGACAAATAGATAAGTCATGTAGATGCCATGATGTTTGACATCGGGCTTTATGAAAAAGTTCTCCATAAAACATTTCAGTTTGAGAAAATCTAATCGCATCTGATCTCCTCCATGGCTTTAGTTCCTGTTACGTGGTATGTGTGGATGTGGCCAGTTCCTGGACTGAAAGTAGCCTCTGAGTCCTTCCAGGTCCACGGGAGGGAAGTAAGCACCAATGCGTTTTCTCAGCCACCACTTGCCCTGCGCTGCGCTGGAACTGCCCGGCTGGCTGAACTTGTATTTGAAATGCTCCCCTCGAACCCACCTGACAAGGAAGAAGACACAGACAGAAGTTTAGTTTCACATGAAACAAAGCTATCGTAAATCCCAGCTCAAAATCAGCCAGATATGATGTGTTGTGAAAATGTGTTACTGATTTGAACAAGCAACTGTGAACCATGGCTGGCTTGACCGCAGTACACAAGTGGACATGGTGGTGATTTCCCCGCTGTTTCTGAAAACACGTACCACAGTCTATGCTACCATCACAGCCTTCACTCTCTCTGGGATTGCGAATTCAAATTGAATTTTGGAACATTTTTTGCAGGGGGGGCGGGCTTGACAACAAAAAAGCAGTTTTCTTTTTAGTCGTGTGACAAAATGAGCAGTGTCGCAGAAGAATATGAAAATGCAATTTGGATGATTTATTACTCATTCATGAGTCAAAAACTGCAGCTATATTCTGAAAATAAAAAGGCATTTCTGTTAATCCATTTCAATTTGAATTATGGAACAGATTCACTTCCATATAAAACACACTACACCAAACACTATATAACACTCCAAACATGCTATATGTCACGAATCTCTCAAAGATCTCTATTGTGGACACTTGAACTAGCAGCAGCCATGTTGAAAATCTCAGGTCAGTCTGATCCTGATCTGCAGAGATATTTGAGGCACACATACACAAACACACACAGACAGACAGACAGAGATTACTTGCTCTTTTTGAGAGATGATGGGAGCATTTTAATGAGTTCATGGGACAATATTACAAAGATGCACTGTGTGGATCTCTGCTGCCACCCTGTGCTCTGTGCTCACCTGGGAGTTTCTCTACCCTGGAAGGGGTTGTGGTCGAGCAGAGAGAGGACCGTGCTGTCATTGGACAGCAGACGTCCCGCTATGTGGATCACCCACTCGCTCTGCTCGTAGGTCTGTATGAAGACATGGAGACAGGCTGTTAGAAACTGGAACCAACAAAAATAACACAGGCTGTGACAGAGATGTAAGTGTGGAAAATGCAAAGAGGAGGGCAGAGACAAAGAAAGGAGGGGAAATGTGAATTGCTGTCGGAGGCTCTCAACGAAGAGTGAAGATGAGGTAAAAGAGTGTTTGTCATATAAGATGCAGAGAGACAGACCCAGAGTCAACTTATTCAGCTGAGGTTAGTAACATGAAAATACTGCCCTCTAGTGGCAAGACAAACGGGCAAGGCAAGTTTATTTATATAGCATAAGGCATCTCAAAGGGCTTTACAGGAACATAAAATTAACATTAAATACATTAAGAATTGCTTTTAAAAATACAGTTGAAAACAAGTAAGAAGATGTCAACAAACTATGCATTAAAACAAGTTAAAAATTAGGGAATAGGCTAAAATAGAAAAGGTTTAAAAGAGACAAGACTAGAAAATAGAAGTCATAATGCAGTTCAAAGCTTTAAAATTACTTCAGTGAAAAGCAGTGGCAAACCGAAAGGTCTTCTGCCTTGATTTAAAGGGATGTACCTGACGATCTCAGAGGTCTGGATGGTTCATAACGTGGCAGCAGATCAGAAATGTGTTTTGGCCCCATTCAGCGTTTTATAAACCAACAGCAGGATTTTGAAATCTTTTCTTTGACAAACAGGAATCCAGTTTAAAGATCTAAGAACTAGTGTGATGTGATCTACTCTTGGTTGTTGTTCGGAGTCCAGCAGCAGCTGAGGACATAAGCAGCACTACCGGACGACGTTTGCTGCACATTTTTGGCTAATAAGCCGTAAAAAATGTGAATTCTGCTAATAAACCAGTTAAAAAAGGAGAGAACTGTTGTTTTAGCTTCATTAACTTGATATCATCAGAGGTGACAGGATGAAAATCTCACACCTTGAGACGCATTGAACAACACAAAATCAGTTTTGCCACGAATTTCAGCCAAAATCTAAATCCATACTCCCAATCTGTCATGAAGACAAGCAAATGAGGTTATAGGCTGGGAGTGTACTTCACTCCATACATGATGTCCTACTATTGTTTAGTTTCTCACCTGGAAGGCAGCGAACCACATGAGCCAGTCCAGCCGGTAGTGGTAGGGCGATATGAGGCATGGTCGGCGGTAAATGTCCCCTGGTTTACACAGGAACTGGTACTCCTCCCAAACAGCCTCCGGGTCCTTGGGATCCTGGCTCAGAGTGCCCTGGAAGATCACTTCTGTACGCTCCTTGGTAATGCTGAAGAGAGGTAATTGTACTGTTGAGGTATATTTGATGGATCTACAGATGTCCCTTCCAACCCCAGTGACCCCCTGACTATACTGCACCTGCCAAAGGCCCCGTAGGTGTTGACGATGCGGAGCGGCTCGAACGACGTGTTCATCATCTGCCTGGAACTCAGCAGGTTCAGCACCACGGGAATGCTCAGGTAGCCAATCAGAACCGCCAGAGAAACGTTCACCACCCGACGCATCAGCATACCTGGATTACAAAGAGTATGTACACACACGCACAAACAGGAAGATTGAAATGCATGAAAAACATGCTTTGTGGATTGGAAGCAATAATGTTCTGGCCAATTTTAATGCACGTAATTGTTCCTGTTTGGCCTAAAGTAGCTCAAATAAAAGGGGACATATTTGGTAGTGTCTGGTCCTGAAGGGGGATTCATCATTTCATGTTTGCTAAAGCCCTATTAAACATGTGCGTGATGACTTTAACACTTCCTCGGTGGAAAAGGTTTGACCCGTTAGATCATGGGACGGCTGGCACTGACAAACGCTGGCTGCGTCCGCGCCAGCTCCTCACTACCTGCGTCTGCCTGCTTATCCGCACATGTAAAACACATCAGCGCGATCCAAAGCAAACTTTCTTCACACCAGCTCACACTCTCTGCGTCTGCTCGGATGATTAAAAACGCAGTCACACTGCAGGTAGAAGCCTATTTTATGTTCAACACCCTAAAATAAAGTAAAGACACTAATGGGTCCGATGAGACCAATTATAGAAGGGGCCAGTCTTGTTGTACCACATTCTAACTGGTCTGTATTGTAAAAAAAAAAAAAAAAAAAAGTTAGCAACATCACATTAAATTCCAATAAACCATATGTCATGCTTTTCCCAGCTACTCAGCTGTCCAAGTGCTAATCCCCTTTCTTCCCATAATTCCCTCTCCAATATGACCGGACCCATTACAGGCCGGTTGTACAAGCCTTGACTGTTAGTGATACCAATGTTTTTTTTACATACTGGATTCCAAAATGAGATACCAACCATTAAAAAAAAAGTGAAAATATATAAATTGTTTTATTGACGTGGACAGTGCATATGGCCATGACTCATGATGACTCATAGATTTTTCTGATTTACAAATTATCTTATCTCACCGCTGGCAGTCCTCCAGAACAGCCCTAAAACTATCCTCTGAGGACCAATTCACAAAGCCACTGAGAGACACTGTTAGTAAGGAGCTGAGAGAAGGGCCAGGGCTGATGTCATGTTTCATGAATGACCTTACATGATATGGCTGCAGTGATTGGTTGACAGCTGGCTGGTCTGTGGTAGTGAATGTGAAATAAAATGTTCAACAATTAAAAGGAGCACAAGGAACAACTTCAATTAGGCCGGATGGAGGAAGCAGGTCCTCCCATCACAGAGTCCGCCGCTTGGTACCGTCACGTTTCTGCAGTAACCCAGAAGGGACATAAAACGCTGGCTCTAGCATTTTTCAGGGTTTCAGGGTACCACAGCTACAGGTTTGCTGGCTGAAACACTGCACTGTGATGTGAGGGGCCACTGTATACTTGTTGTTAATGAGGTAATAATACAAGTTCAGAAATATTAGTTTGTTTTTTTTCGATAAGTGAATAAACAAGCTGTTAATAAGGTCCCTAGAACACTGTCTGAAGCTAGAGAGGTGGCAGGGTCCGCCACATATAAAACAAAGTAAAGCAGTAGGAAACTTGTCAGTTTGTTAATTCAGTTTATTCAGTCATGAAAACCAAGAGTTTGATTAAAATGTATTCGCCAATACTACACATTTAAGCTTGTGCATAATGAAGAGGTTTTCTACTCAAGAATTACTGAATACAAACACTGTGATTGGTTCACAGCTGCAGATGGTGCACAAGGCATTTTAAAGTGCACTGCCTTAGAAACAACATGGAGATAAGCTTTATCTCTCTCAGTCATTCTCCTTTTTCTTATGACACCTACCAACCATTTCAGCCACTCAGGAATAGGTCACGATGCAGAAGCTAGTAACTCTCAACATGCTGTTTCATCTACACTTTAACTAGCTGCCGTGAAAATGTAGAAATCTGTATTGGTGTAATTTAACAGGACACCAGCGTGATGTCCTCTGGACGGCCTCTAATATCTCTCAGAACTAGGAGCTAACTTTCATTTGATTAAAAAAGATTTGTGAATTACTGTTATTAGGACTGACTCGCTCTTTATTTTTAGGACAGTCTGCTGACTCAGCCAGTTAGGAGCTACTTTTAGCCACCAGATTGAATACGGTCCCTGACTACCTTTGGTTGGTGTGGGGGTCTGTCCAGCTGCACCCTCATTCTGTATCTCGAGCACCGCCTTCTTGGCTCCCCCTCTGGACTGAAACAAGAAGCCCAGCGATGCGTCGTCAAAACAGGCCAGACTGGGAACAATGGTGAGCCAGTTGAGGAAACTGAGGTTCCCACTCACTATCAGAACCACCTGTAGTGCAAGACACAAGACAACAGATACAAACAACATCCAGGCAGTGTAGAGAAATTTATCATGCAACTGCATCACGTGGAGGAGTTCGGCCTAGATGTGGATGGTGAGAACTGACTTATTTTGAGCCCAGCTACATTGAGATACATTAACATGGAGCTCTGGCATCCCCAGCACATGATGCACAAATTACATTTAAGCGTACGGTGACGGATAATCCGATAAAACACAGATAAATGTAATAAAACATCCCCCTTAAATCTGCCATGAATCATGTGTAACGTAATAATAATGTTCTGACAGAACAATTAAACTCACATTACTGCCTCTGCTGTGTATTTTTTACATTTTAAATACCCACTGGGTTATCTGAAAAATGCAGTGTAACAAACCTGAAAAGGCAAAAAACAGTCTGAGACTTATAACTCCACCTCAATACACCGGAAGTGTTTGTAGGTTGGTTATGATGTACACATTATTCTTATTCTTATTTTTATTATTCAACAATGACATAAAAACTAAATCATCTGCATGGCTACCAACTTGAGCACGGATACTCTACCCAAACCCGCACCGGGCACTGCACTGGTCCGGTTTTGGACAAAATTGTAGAAACGATGCGTAATATGAGGAAAAGCAGAGGAGCTGTAACCAGAGTAACAACTGCTATACACACACAGTGCGTGAGCTTACATGAACTTCATATGGGCCAGGTTTGGCACCTGCGCTGGTGTTTGTCGCCATCATTTCCTGTGAGTGGGTGAACGGCGCGAGTTACCTGGAACAGGATCTGGACGGCTCCATTGACCATACACATCCGCCTGCCCAGGAAGGTGAAGAACGGGAAGATGAGCTCGATGAGGTGGTTGGACAGCGTCTCGAAGCGATGGAACCACCACGGGGAGCGATGCATGTAGTACGACATGGGGTTAGGAACCGGCTGGGTCTAGGGAAGAGACGGAAGGGCCGGAGAGTGAAACCCGGAGTGTCTTTGAGACGATGCTTTGAGGTAGCGAATGTGTCAGAAAAGGCTGCGTTTGTCAAGATAATCATGATCTTTAATCAGCATTTCTGTTCTACGCACTTATGCATTTCAAAAAATGTAATAACTCTTCGGAACATAGACTCCTTCTTCTGCTTAAAATGCATGTTTTCTCTGATTTACTTTGGCTCTAAAATCTCGTCCGAGCCGGGATGCAGAGTAATTTATGGTGCTCCACCTTGAGGGAAACATTTCCATGTCTAAATAAAGATGGAACTTTATTTAAATCAAGGCAATCCCACCTACACCCCCCGCCCCCCAAAGAAACACTCTCAGAGGTTTCATACAGAGCTGTGCAGTGTTTGTGTACATATGATTAAGTGTGTGTGTACGATGTGGTCGCATGCAAACCGTGTAATAGCTGAACATGCAAACAGTCTCAGGTGAGGTGGTGAAAAGTAAATATAGCACAGAAATAGGTGGTGGGGGGGGGAGAGAAAACAAGACACTGCCACGCTCGTCTGTGCTCTTATTATTTTTATGGAATGGAGGGGAAAAAAAAGAAAAAGGGGTCATTCAGCCTGCAGCTTACCAAAACAGCTGTGGAAATCCGAGGGCAAGGAGCCTGTAACCTCAGACAACCAAACAACCCCACCTGGGCTGTAAACTAGCTGCGTTACAAGGAACAAACCGATGCAAACAAAACACCAACTATGCCGAAACACATCTACGCAGCCCCCCGAGAGCCAGGACAGGAGGAGGATCTGCAGTTTCTCTGCAGGTTTATAAGGGAGCACTGTGTCAGAGGGGGTTAATAAGGCTTCACCCGGCGCCAGTGGCTTCCGTCACTGGCCAGTGACAGTTGAGGTTAAAGCAGGTCAAGGAAACTCACCCTGCATGGAATAAGGTCCATATAGCAATATGATTTGTCAGGTGACAACCAGTTTTCTAGTAGAATCCATTTAATGACATTTTAAAGGGACATTTCCCCCCCTAATAAAAAGTCGTATTTTTCCTCTCACCTGTAATGCTATTGATTTGTCCAGTCAATCCATAGATTGTTTTGGTGCGAGCTGCTGAGTTTTAGAGATCCGAGTCTTCCTTCTAATACAGTGGAACCAGAATGGCTCTTTCAACACATCAGCAGTAAGTTTCCTTTCTGTATCATACTGCAGAAGAAAAAGTGCAGGATGCCATGAAGCCATGCAGGACTTAAATAATGTTTAAATGCTGCACTGTCACAACCACAAAGCTCTACTCCCTCAGTAGAGGCACATATTTTTTTTTTTTAAACAGTGACATGATTGTTGGCTGTCTGTGTCGAAGGTCTGTGGATTATGTTCAGTAACCAGGTCATAATTTCTTCAGCTCTCACTGAATCAAGCTAGATGGACAAATAGGACTGGAGCCAAGATAAATTATGTATTTTTCATATTTAGGATAACTATCCCTTAAAAAAACTGAATATACTTTGTAAGCATTTATATCATATTTCAGCTTTAAGGGGTGTTTTAGCATCTTCCAAGTCATCTTCCATATGACCCATGACGTTACTGCTGAGTATGAACTCTCTCAGAAATGTTGCTTACAGCTTCAGCAGGTGGCGTTTTTTTCAGCGGGAAAGCTCTGATCCTACTGTACATGACCTGACCACAACCGAATGACACACAGGTAATGCTAGGGAGTAGCTGGTGAACAAGATGGAGCATTTAGCAGCTAAATAGCCAGATATTTACCTCAGGAGTCAGTAAAAGACAGAACTATAGGCAGAATGACTAACTTTTGTCAGTCAGACAGACAAATGACTAAGAATCCATGCTAATGGTGCATTACCTGCAGTCCGTGTGATAAGCAGATGTTTGCTAGCTTGTCCACATAAACACTATAAGCATCTTCTGATATACAGCTGTGGTTAAAAATAGAATGGCAGTGCATATGGACGCAATAAAGACCCACATGAAAGGAACTGATTTAAAACCGTAAAAGGGCACACACACGAGTCTAAGCATAAGGCTGTCACGAGACACAGATATACTGTCCAGTATGTAAACCACAGAGTGGTAAATTGGAAGCCACAGCACGCTGGTCTCCATGTTAAAAAAAAAAAAAAAAAAAAAATTGAGCTGACATTTCGATGTTTCAGATGATTCTCCTTGTTACAGTTCATCGGTGCCGCCACTGCAGAAGGTCCACATTGTCCTGCTTTATTGTTTAACAACCTACTGTTCCCGTACTCTATGTAAAATGGTACAGACAAACAACCAAGTCATGGTTTCAATGCATCAGTGAATTGCTCTCGTTTTTGTGTAAATTGTCAGTGACAGGCTCAATGTTCCCTTCAAGTTTCCTTCACCACTGCATAATTATATTGGGTCACTCTTCCTTCAATAATTACAGTCATTGAGAAGGACAAAATTCAAGAGCGTTTAACATGAAGATGGTTAAAAAAATAAACCTATGCAGATATTTCTTAGTGGCATAAAAACATTTGCTACCGTACAATTCTTTGGCGGCCCAATCCAAATCTGTAATTACAGTTATGATTATACTGTATTACATTTATAAACACATTGCTGTAAGGTTTAAAATGAGTTTTAAAAATGGAGACTAACGCCATGTTCATACAGACCAAATCCATTTTGTCAGGCTTCAAGCTATTTGCTCTTGCCGTGACCACAGTTAATCGGACCAATCAATGTGCTATTGGTAACTACTCAAAGCTAAGGTTAGCATAGCTGCTGTAATAGCATGTCATATCTGAACTCTTGCTTCTGACTAAGCATAGTTTATCAGTCTGCACGGAAATCTCACTATTTTTTCTTATCATCCCTTTGTAGTGTAAAAAGTGTAAAACTGTACTTGTGACCTTGTGATCACATTCTTCATAAAGCACAATGGTGAATATGCATATTTTGTACAGAGTTGTTCAACCAAGGGATGATTTCCCCTGTGTTTCATTTGATTTATATCACAGAGGAAGATGATCCGAAACTGCTCAATATTTAACACGAAATAGAGATAATAAACTGCAGCAGCGGATAAAATATCCTACCCCATATTTCATTGTACCACCCCTCTGGTTTTACAATCACGGTAGATTTACAATGCAGTGCACCAGAAAAAAAAAGCTTTTTTCCCCCACAAAATGTTCATATACAAGGTCTGTACATCCCCAGTGTACATCAGACTGTGTACTATTCAATATTGTATTCATAAAACATGTTAGAGTGTCATCTACAGTCATCAAGTCCCATCGGAGCCAGTGTATTCCTGTCTATGTTAATTACAGAAGATGCACGGCCCTCCTCCCTCTGCGGGTTGGAAACACAGAGCAGAGTAGGTCACGGTGGTTGAGTGTCCCACAGGGGAAAAACAAACAAGGGATTTGCACAACCTCAGGGTCTGTGCAAGACGCTGATTTATTGAATCCCACGACAGCGGTCACCATAATGTGTTGCCCTGGTGTGGTTAGCCTGATGTGAATTCATTGCTGTCTTGTCATCACTCAGGACACAAAGCCAAGGCGCAGTGTTTTTGTGCATCTGGATCAGTGTTGGAAGTTTAGCTCGGCAAAGAAAAAGAGGCCTTTGGGGAAATTTACAAACTAGTGTTTCAGAGGATGATTTAGGCCTTTTCTCAAGTTGTGCTGGCCATCTGCCTGCAGGAATATTTCAAAATAAGACGCAGCAAGTGTCGTCTTGACTGGTAATTTGATTTTTTTAAAGTGGTATCTTTGGTGTCAGAGCTCATTGCTGTGTTTTTTTTTCTGTACAAGACTTCTCAGAAGTCAACAAACAGCCTTGGGATTTTATGTTGAGAAAAATCAGTTTCTCTTGTTTCCTCCTTCACTCAAGACAACCACGCTGTTACTCTCTCGCTGTTGTCGCGTCTGGAAATGCCAGCTGCATAATTTCTTGTGCACGAGCAAACTTTTCCCATGAAGGAACAACAAAGTACCGAATGTTCTACTCAGACAACATAAATGCTTTCACACACTTATATTACAATATAAACTGTCAGCATTGGAGTTGCTTTGTGGGTGCCATATGCGTCAGATTCAAGGAAGAAAAATGTGTGGCTTCAGAAAAAAAAAGATATCTCTCATTCTGCATCAACTTTGCATTGATTTCTGTACTACTGCAAAAACTGCATCATGAGGCGTCACTGCGGTTCAGTGGTTAGCTCTGCAGCCTCACAACAAGAAGGTTCTCACTTCAACACATCAAAAAAGTGAGGTAGGGTTAATTGGTCGCTCGGCCTGTAGGGGTGAGCCCGACCTCTCTGGGATGTACCTGGCATCACCTCACCAGAGTTGGCTTGAATCTCCTCCAACTTTCAAAATCAGGGGTCTTATACTCAGTGTCATCCTGGGCTGCATGAGTGTTTAGAATTTAGAATTTGCAATTTACTCAAGATTTTACAGTACTTGAGTATTCTAAATTTGTGCTAACTCACTTAATTCTGTTACAAATATTTCACACTTTAAACCACTACATACTTTACTAATTCCAACTGTGAAAACAAAGTAAAAGTCTACTGGTGTGAAAAGTTATTTTTTAAAGGTTTTTTCTGATGCATTATCTGATGCAAACACTAAGTATACATAATCAAAGCCGAACTAACTGGTTAATAAACCTGTTGTCCCTAACATGCTATTTTTATGGAAAAACTATTAAGTCTCAAAAAGCATGTATTGGATTGTTTGATAACTTTTCCTTAAAGTCTGAAGTCATGACAGTTTTGGAAAAAAAGGTGAAAGGAACGTCAAAGAGGACAGAAAGCAGAGCCCGGCAGCTGATGAAAAGATCAGTCAGTTTAATCAACTTACGGATGCAGGCCGTGACAGTGAGAAAGATGTGCGTTATGTACTGCAATGGCACGACCGTCACGACGGGGAAACACACACATACACACATTAAACAGATTCCGTACACACACCTCGTAGTGGTAGTCCATGCAGGTGAGGTCTCTCCAGCATTTGTCGCCTCTGATCTTAATGAGACCCTGAAAGAGACAGAAGACAGATGAACGTGTTAGAGTTTACGATGCGCTATATTTAGCGAGCCGCGCTGATGAAAATCTAACAAGCAACAACCGAGAGTCAATTACACAATCAGATTACAGACTGCAGTCAACTAGATCCAGTATTTACTTGAAACGGTTCAAATACAACAAACCTAATTAGGACTTACTCGCCAACACGCATACGTGACTGGAACACATGTTCAAAAACAAGAGATTTCCTTGCTAATTTAGAGTAAATAAAGATATAATTTGTTTCAAATGGGACAGATGCGTTTCAAACCAAAGACATTACTTCATTAACCAAACCCCCAAGAGTTTGAAGTTTCAGTTGATTTGTGATGCGTTTATACAGAATATGTGTAGTCAGACAGCCTAATATGGGGGGTAAATCCAAATGAAACAGCTAAAAAAAAAAAAGTCCCTTTCTTAATCAACATTGGTGGCTTCTTAATGACTTCTGAGTGCGTCACACAAAGTGACACAATGACAAATGACAAAATTATTATTCACAAATCCTCCCAAGTCGAAATGTACTTCTTAATTACCCCCAGTCCTTCCATCCGTCATAAAAGGGGTTGTGGTAAATGATTGCACGAGTGTGCTGGTGAGGGTAAATTCATTTGCAATTCATCAGTCACCATTCTCGCATTTAAAAATTATATGTAATCTAATAACGGCCAAAAGTTTGATTCTGCTAATGCAATGTGTCTGCTCGTCCTCTCTTCTCTCCCGCTGCTGTTTGTTACCACTCGTCTCTTCTCCTCTCCACACTTCATGTTCCCCTCTGGCGAACTCTAAACCTTTTCTTTTCAAGTCATTCTTTTTTTTATTTGTCCAACACAGAGCTAACATTGGTGCAGCAAATGTCAGCACTGTCAGCACACACTCATACAGGTGATGGAGCGTCTATGGGCTCTTTTTTATATACATAAACATATATTTGGATTTAATTTCATACAAATAAACCGATGACTACATACAATATATCCTCACAAAAGGACAAAACAACAGTTGGTAACAAAAGGGAAAGAAAAAAAAGAAAAAAATACCATACAATGAAATGTAGTTGGATTCCTTCAGTATTTTATATAATTGTCAGACATATTTATTTGTTATGCAGTCGCACTCTTCCTTTTATCATATTTCTCCCATTGTACATTGTTGTACATTGTTAATTGTACATTGTTCTTTTACATACGATATTGGCTTTGCAATACATTCTGATATAATACTGATTCTGATTCTGATTCACATTGGTTCTTGATTGCTTTTAAATTGTATTCAAAATCCAGTTACAGTTTTCACCAAACTCACCAACAAATTGTTTAACAATGTAAATTTAAAATCAAGGCTGAATGGCTTTCGGCAATTGTGGATACCAGTCAACAGATTGGCTTGATAAGGACACTAAAGAAAAAAAATGCAATTCCTCTTCCTCATTATAGAATCTAAATAACAGGTGTTTGTTCTATGTTAAACATCTAAGGTTGTTTTCTTGCAGCTGTGATTTTGTGGAATATCTTAAACTTAAAGATTCTAAAATATGTGTTCTGAATAACTGGCTAGTTTTTTGGGACTCTTTCTGATAGTTTGTTGCTTTAAAGAGCAAGAGTGTAATTAGGTGCTGTCAAAACTGGCCAAAGAATCTATCACAATCTAGTATTTCACAATCACAAACCACAATCTCAATACTGATCTTCTTTCTCAGGTTTATAATTGCCCTACAATCTGTAGTCAGACTTGAAATAGCCCATGAATGTGTAATTTTTTCCATTAAAACAAAGTATTGCATGCAAGATAGTTATTTTCATATCATAATCTATCATAATCTCCTCATTGGCCGTGCCACTAGCTCACAATGCATGTTTACAACAGATCACCCGCTGAAGAGCCATCTGAGTTAGCATAGCTGTCGTGGCTACATTAATCTACTGCTGTATCTGCTAGTCATCTGCTAATTGTGATAAATATGGAAACAGAAGGTAGAAGACATAAAATAACGCAATCACTATGATTCACCACAAAAGCAGCTTGTGGATGCCTTGAAGAGCGATCTTGATAAAAGTTGTTACTATGAAAGTACTGCATACTTCGTAGGAAGTTAGTTTTTCAAAGATAATTTGATAAAATGCTGTAGAAGTACATGGTTGGCATTGAACCCCGTGTCTTCAGTTAAAATCACAAAGTGGACAAATCCAAAAGATACAAATCAGATTTGTTTGCCGTCTGAACACATTGCTGTACTGACCTTCAGTTTCCTCAGCAACAGCTCACAGATGTGTGATGTGCCTTCCACTAATAGAGAGCAGCCCATACGGACCGGCAATAAGCACTAATGAATCTAAGTATACAGGGTGTTGGGGAGGGAATAAAAGTGCTGTGCAACATTAAATGCTTCTGTAGATCTAGGCCTGCTTTTGACCTAAAGACAAAAGAACACACAAGGCTTGGGTGGTAATTATAAACCTTTTTTTTACTCCCTGCCTTTGATTGGAGTTGTTCAAAGGCATTTTGGGAAATAAAGGAAACCACTAGGTGAGGTGGATGAGGCACATAATAAATTTTAAAAAAAGATACTAATAACTATGATTTGAAGTGTCTGAGAGAGGATTTTCCGATAAGAAATAGGAAACAAATCTCAAACTCCTCTGCTCAGGGCCTGTTTTTCATTAAATGAACTAAGTAAATACTACGCTATCCAGGACACGAGGCTGTCAATATTGACACATCAGCCCAGCCCATGTTGGCATGGAATGTGGAAAAAAAAATCAGCAGATGACCTCTCTAACCAGATTTAGAAAAACCAGGACATTTCATTCTGATTATGACCTTGGCTGTTGGAATGATGTGGCCAAAGATGTCGCTGATAATTCAATTCAGTCATGAGATCCTGTAATGTCATCAATTACAAACTGATACACAGACCTCAGACAGAAACATAGCAGTCTGCCCAGAGTGTCTGGAGCACTGACGAAAAGGATGTGAATGATGTGAATTCAACACATTTACAGGAGGAGGAAGACTTGCTCGCAAAATGTATCTAACCGTCAAAGACCTGGCTTGATATAGGGATGTCTGTTTGGACAATTTCCTTTTCTGTCAGATGAAAACTGTGTGATCCTCCATCAACTTCATTACTAACATAGATCATGAAAAATGTTGTCAACACGTTATATCATTAAGTCACATTGTGAACTGATTCAGCCTTGCTAAAAAAAGAAACTTGGCCCCTTCCAAAACAACTCTGGGTAAAACCACAAGTTCCGTCGTCCAGGTGCACTGAGCCTGACAAAAATGCAAATGGCATGAGGTAGACCGCAGCATTTCAATGTGAGAGACTGGCATAGTAAAGGTTTACCCTGGATGCCGACAATGACACAGGGTTTAAAAAAGAAAACGCATGAGGAACCGTGGCGGCAACACTACAGCAGGCCCTTATTCATACTGCAGCTCATTTGGATTCAGCAATTTGAAAGACAAGTCATGGCATTTTTCTAATGTAGAGCAGAGGTGGGGAAATGTCTTGACCCGCGACCCGGATGTGGAAGATAACCTAGAGTCTGCAACTTATGATGATTGTTGATAAATGCTTTTGATTGTGGAATTAGGCTAACGTTATTTATGTAGGAGGTATGTCGGAGGGAGGCAGGGTTCATCTGTGAGCGATAAGAAAACTCACTATTTTTTTAAACAGACATCTTGGGACACTTGTCGGATTTTATGATGAATTGCTGGGAAGCAAGAACTGGACAAGACCCACACTGAGCATGACTTCTAACCCACAACAATCACTAATCAAGTGAGTCACTTTTCATTTTCATGTGCAGTAATATAGATCACTGAGGATAACATACGCTGAGATGCAAAGAGAATGGTTTTTGCATTTGAATTGCTGGCAGCTGAAACTTAGTCAAATCAAATCATAAAGCCAACGAAGATTCACACCTACAGCATATAGTAACTTGTAATACCCTGATTAGAACTTAGAACTTCAACTAATCAGATCAACAGTAGGAGAGCACTCCAAGCAGAAATCATAATTCAGACTATTGCCAAAGGAGAAGAGCTTCTATTGAGAATAGCCTTTAGTGCCGTTTTCTTTTTTCAAAGATTCTCAGTCAAATTATGCATCTGTTCTATGCAAAAAAAAGCAGTGATAAACTGCATATGATAAGCAAGCTATTTAATTAGCACTAAACAGCAGGCCAACAATTAGCTGATGAAGGAAGTCAAACATTTAGCAGCCAAAGAGGCAGATATTTCCATTTTAATGGAAACTAAAAGCAGGGCTAAATGGGTAGTGGACTGTTCGCCAGCATGTTCATCTTATTAACCTAAAACGTGGTGATACAGTTTGTCACTGTTCACAACTTGTATTTCTGCTGCCTCTGGGTAGCTGAAAAATGTGTGAATGCAGGTTTAAATTGTAACTCCAGATTCAATGCAATCACTTCAGATTATTTTTCAAAGGGAACAACGTTCTTTATATCTTTGAATATCACAAAGAAGAATCCAATTAGAGCACTGCAGAACAAAACAACAATCTTCATAATCCAGACTGCTAGACTGTTCCTTGTAACTTCTTGTACATTAAGGAGAGGAAAACTTGCTCAACAGGTAACAAAATGTTTTTCTCAAAAGGTTATGGCAACTGTGCAACGGCAGTACCACAAGCTTATGGGACCTCACCATCAACACATGTACGGGTCGAGAAGGACCTACTCATTCCAGTTGGCCAGGTCTGTGCCAACTCCCTGAACGAGTCATCATGCCAGCAACACTATATCTAAAAATTCCTTAGCAACAGTCAAACCAATCCAATTTGCACTCACCAAACACCTTCTCACGGCAACTCTCTAATCCCAGTTAACACCCAAAGCTCCACACCTAGTGTACCATTTCCAACTGTTGGAGTGTTTAATAGAGATGTTCCTGCCAGCAGCGAAATGTGTGATCCAATTCACGATTGCATGTGCCAGTGCTTTAGACAGGAAGCTCTTAAATATCAGCAGCAAACCTGAGAAATGAATCACTTCAAAGTTCATCCCAAAGAAAGGCACTAAGGTACATAAGGTAAAATATCAACAAATCCATATTTACTGAATTTATGATCTATTAAACAACATGATTCAGCTAACGGCTTACAGGTTTTGTTGAACTGCTAACACGATCATAGTACTTAGCTTCATAGAAACTCTTCCACGGACAAAACCCAAGTTACTAGATTGCTTGTTAACAATGTAGAAGGTGTAAGTCAGCGCAGCTCTCAGGAGAAGGTAGTTTTAAATGTCTGACTAAGCAAGTCTATCTGTGTACTCCGTGCTTTCAGGGTTTGTGCTAAGCTAATATAATACCAACCACGGGCCTGAAGTAGTTATGTGCTAGATGAACAGATTAAACTGGTATCTATCTCCTTGTGTGATTATGAATAAGCCAGCATATCAAAATAGCCCCTCAAATGTTTTTTTTTGTGTGTTTTTTTTCACGCTAATAGAAAACTGCTAGCATATAAAGATGGCTGATTCATTGCAATTACATTTTTAATATAGTCCAATGGCACATTAGGGAGTAATGCTGCATTTTACCTACGATAAACCTTACCTGACCTTGTTGAGCTAACAAGGAGCGCCAGGATCAGATCACATTAGCTATGTTTTTTGTCGCTCATCACCTGAACACCAGATTATAAACTATCATGCCTTCATGCTGCTATCGCCACACAAATCAAGAGACTTGTCAACCATGCTAATGGCAACGCTAATAATTGCACAGCATTTATTTGTTTGCAAATGTTTCTCTGTCAAAACACTTGTTTAGCACAACATATGGCCAATCCGGTATTCCTTTTTTTAATTTTTGCAGCCATATGTTGGAACTGATTGTGTTTTGGGCAACCTGCTGCGCCACCACTATGTGTGTACGTTTGCTTAACAGGCAGTTTGTTGTAGTGAGCCAGTTACTTCCAATATGTGGTGCTGTTTTATCTAGCTTAGCAGATCTGAACACATTTGATTCATTCTGTGTTGAAGGGTTATTTCTACACAACACTTAATGTTTATCTTTTTAAGTAAAGATATGTCTTTAAATGTATTTATTTGTCTAGAACTATCATTAAGCAACATCTGGTGATGGATAATAAATTCAAATGCACCATCAGTAATGGTCATAGAAACATTAGCCAGTCCCAAGTACAAATTCATGCTGACCATCTTAATGCAATTTTTTTCCCTTACTGATGTGACAGATGCCAACATGACAGCATTCACCGTGATGTTGGGACAGAAATCAGAGATAAAAAAGCATGTGAACGGCAGTCTGGAACATTTGTTAGTCACGCTGCGAAAATACACTCGAGCAACATGACGGGTGGGCTCTTGCACCCCCCCCCAACTCATTTCCTACGACCGAGGGGTCCTTTTTAGTGTGTGCTACGCCATGTCGTCCTCACAAGCGCAAACTCCGTGGCAGCCGCAGAGCAGTGGTGAACCGCAGGCTGTCAGACAGAAAAATGACTGTGACCAGGGTGGATCAAACACTGAGGGACTGCGGCAGGGGCTGTACTGTACTTAACACTGCTGAGCTGCTACATCAACAAGGTCACTAAGACACTAAGAGTCGTGCTCCCATCCCATAAGTTTTCTGTTCATTACATATTGAAAGCTATATTGTCCCAAACACGTAACACAGATTTGATATAGATGAGGAAACGACACATAGCTGAGTAGTTGGGTGAAGTTTTGGTTTGTTTGTTTTCTTTGTTCATTGTTTGACGTCTGGATTGGATTTCCTGACAATGCAGCATGTGAGCACTGGATTCTGGACGTCCGACATTCTTTCTGGCACTTGAATGCAGCATTGTGGGAAATTACCAAAAAAATGAAAATTTCATTGTGTGATTTCTATATCTAGATTGTCACCAAAATCTAATCAGTTGATGCAATTGGGCTGAGCTGAGAGCTGATCAGCAGATTTTCTTTTTCCTATTTTTCAGTTACTTCTTCAAATATTTTGCATAGAATACATTCCGACGGGGTAGCATCAACACCTTCTTGCTAATGTAAAAGACAGAAGTTATTAGAAATGCACCATCTATTCAACAATGAAGTATGATGATTAGATTTATTGATACACAGATTAAGCAAATATTTTGAAAAAATTAAATAAACTGGCATACATAGCAAGGCTGCAACAAAAGATGACAATTTTGACATCATCAAAAAATCTGGTGACTGTTTTCTCAATTAATCGTGAACTCTGCTGATAATCTGCTGATATGTGCAAGCTGACAATGGCAAACTTCTCTCCATCTTGCCTGCTCCCAGAGACCCAACTCCATTCCAAGCAAAATTCCCCTAAATCACACAAAATGTGACATCTGCCAGATTGAGAGAGAGAGCCGACGCCCTCCCTTTCACTCCGACTCCAGAGAGGGTTTGAACTCAGATCCAACTGTCTAGACTAGGCAGTGCTGATAAACTACAACATAGGATTCTGCTGTTCTGTTACTGCATTGCCTACTGTCCTTTAAAATGCTTTGTGTATTATTGTGCACTGTTCAGTGTCAATCGAGAAAGTCACAGCCATATCGTCCACTTTTATGGTAAAAGAGGCTAAGCGAACTCTAATCATACCGTAGAACAAGACAGCGCTCGACGCGCATGTTCATTCTCCATTTTTCTCATAAAATCTTTTCATCATCATATTTCACTGGACTGTTTAGCCTTTAATAAAATATTGTTTGTTAATAGCTGACCGCTGTAAGTTTCCTTTTTCAAAGCAGAAGACGGGCTGGGAACTAAGCAACTGTCAATACAACACCCATCAGCCACTGTGCGGCGCGATGCATTCAGGTAGTTTTTTGCTTTTCAGTAAAAGGGAATGCCACAGCTCCTTCACCCCGATTTCTTTGATCATGTCGCACCAGATTAAAAAAAATATCTCTGTCTTTATGCTGCATAGACAGCCCTGGTTTTATGCAATGGCAAACTCTCCAGCGGTGATGATCCAGTGTACAGTATGTATTAAGGGTCTGAGTGAGTTTAAAAAAAAGTTGAGTCCTCACTTTACTTCAGGTGGTGGTAATAAGCCTAAAAGCTGCCACAAACAGCCATAACAGGAGAAGAAGTAGTTACACAAAAAGACAATGAAGGAAAGTGATGGAGTTGGAGGAGCCGCTGGCTTCATTTAAATCCGCTGTTTGGGAGCATTTTGGCTTCCTAGTACAATATACTGGTGATGGCACGCGAGTGGAGGACCGGACAAAGGCTGTCTGCTGGCGATGTTTTACGAAGGTGCGGTATGTCGCTGGCAATGCTTCAAACATGCTAACCCACTCTTTGGTGCAACAACTTATCCCCGCTGCTTTTAAGTCACCTCTTGACATTAACACTGACAGGGTCAAAGGGAAATGAAAAATCCAGTTATATAACGCGCCCAGTATATGAACCCAACACATCAGAACTCAGTTAACAGAATGAGAACCCTCCTAATACATTTGTTTTACGTTTAATTCTATTTATGGTTTATGTTTTTATTTTGCAGTCAATTGGTGTCTGTTCTAACAGACTTGTGTGTACCATTACACCCGTAATATATAAAAAAAGCCAACTGACGTTCTCATACCAAAGAAATATTAAATTCACTTTAATATCTGAATAGGAAAAGACAGCAAACTCTGAAATTTAAGACATTCCTGCTTGAAAAATGAAATCAACAAATATTCAGGTGGTCAGAGATTCATTTTCTGTCAATAAGCCTAATAAATAATGGACGTAGTTCCTAAATGTATTCAGAAAATCTCTTTCTACCATTTAGAAAATGACATAACTCAATGGTCAAAACAACACTTGTGTTGACATTGTATGCTGCTGAATGGTATGAGGTCTGTAGAGACTCCTTGTGTTTCAGCTCTCTTCACAGTACTGACTGAAAAAAAAAACATTTCATGATTTGTGCAAACTGCAGTGACTGGCAGATGAAACTGAGCTGGTGGGCTAAAATTCACCATGGAAACTGCCTGACAACAAACAACCAACTGTATATTTGGGTTGGATCTCCAAATACCGGCTGTGTTTTACAGCAAAAGACACCAAAAGTAGCATGTTTAAAATCAGACGGGTAAACACTGCATTACCCCAGGGAATTGAAATGTTGCAAAATGGCTTTATTTCTCCATGCTGGCCTCCTGGATGCCTTTTCCTTCGAGACAGAAATATAATCTGTAACCTGTTATAATCTATATTCTGCCTGTGCAGGATATCACACTAGGAAATGTTCAAAATAAGGTGCTGGTGACAGTGAATGGATTGGCTTTAGGAATAAGACAAGTAATTGGTCAAAAGGGATGCAGGTAACCCTTGTATGTATATATAAAGAGATTTACTTACAGCTCCGAGCATGATGCGAACAATGAGCCATCTGAAGGTCCAGATGCAGATGAGGGAGGGCGGACAGTTGCGGGGAACCTGAGACAGAGTCCACAGCGGACACAGGAAAATGGCCAGAAACCCCGTCTCCAACAGCTGACTCTCCCAACCTGCGTACATCACCACAGTATCATTTTAAATTATCCTCTGAATTAAGGGACGTTCGTGTTGATCAATACAACAGTAGTTGAGACATTTGACTTTAACACACGGTACACAATTTCTGCTACTTAGGGGTCTCTCAATCCAAACGAAAACCGAAGACAAGAAGTAGCCTTGGTTCATGAGAGCCGCTGTCTTTGTTTGACAAACACCGTTAAACAAACTTTTATATTGATGTACTGTAAGCATAACTCAACAAGATATATAACAAAGGTCTTGTTTGTTTTGGGGAACATTTCAATGCAAAAACCCAAATGTCAACCTGATAACGTCACTACAGGAACAGTCAGGGGGTCACCAGAATCAGTAAAAAGGATCCTGTAGAAACCATGAATGTGCATAACTTTGCATGAATCCACTTTTTGAGATATTTCACAGTGAAAATCTGGACCTGCTGTTTTTTCTAGATGAAGTGTCAAGAAATCATTTCAGTCAGCTGGTTTCACTCTCTAGGGACCATGAATGTCTGCACAAAATTGACATATTTCAGTCTGGGCTTAAGTGTCAGACCAACCTCCTGACACTGTAAGCTCCACAGCCATGCTTTTAGTGTGGCTAAAAATCAAACTTACTGTTGTGAAAAACTGTTGCAGTTCAGTGACAACTGTTATTTAATCATGTTATATGGTCAAAGCTCTTGGGTGGAGAACGTTTTTTCAAAAGGAATGTGATGTTTTTGTGTTTTTTGACTCTAAAACAAGGTCTGAGCAATGCCAGCCAGGCGTGCTAACCCAGGCACCAACTGCTTCTGACAGCAACAACTCTATCTTCTCTGTATTTTAGTCGAGACTTGGGAACTATTGGAGGAGCTCAGTCTGCAGACTTAAAGCTGCACTGTCAGCTATAGGGTGATCACTGGTCCAAAAGAAATTAGACAGTGGGGGAGAAAGACAGTGAGTTATTTAAAAAAAGAAATAAAAGCCACAAGCCCCAGCCACAGACACTGGCCTGGCGTCTCTGACTACAAAGTGTCATTAACCAATCACAGAGCTGCCACTGACCTCGCCACTTATCTGGGCCGGAGCCCTACATGCAACCTCCTATTTATACTTTCTTATTACTTTCCTTTTGGTCCTCTCTCTACACTATTAAGTTCATGACAGCTTGCTGGGTTCACCAAGTAAGACGGCAATTTACTGCACGTCAGCAAACCTCAGTTCTGTCAGTCACCATGTTTTAATCCAATAACAGAGAGTAAACAATTTGGGAAACAATCATGAGAAAGCTTGTAGTGACGCTCCAATGCCTTGGAGCAGATTGATGTGCAGTGACTGTACTGTATTTAATCACATTCATATGAATATATGATACTTATGTGCTCCATGACGGTGCAGCTCCATGCTGCCCAAGAATGATTTTTTTTTTTTTGTAATCTTGAGCTCAGTTCTTAATAGAATCCTACTGTGTGCCCATCAGAAACCTTCTTGAAATAATAAAATTGGATAGATATCGCTCAATAACAGTTTGAGGAACTTCACTACATTTGTTTCCCCACAAAATAAAACTAAAATTACATCCAAACCTGAGTGCCTCACATATAATGCTTCGCTTCAAGTCCACTTCTTCTAATGGCTGTGGAGGAACAATGGAAGGAAGTCCTGGATTGTGTGTCAAGGTTGAAAACTGTGAGGCTCTTGGTTTGCATCACGAAGTTCACTTACCAAAGGAATACCTAGAACAAGAATTAAGAGCAGACAAAGAGGGATGTTAAAAAATGTATGTACTCTTTTAACATTAAACTAAGGGACTAGAGAAACAAACAGGATTCCCTCTCTTTGATAATTTCAATATTTCTTTTATTCATTTAAAGCTGCAATCACTGATTTTGATTTGTCACCTTTGGAGGGACAGCGGGACAATTGCAGTCAAATCAACTGACTGCGCTAACTACAGTATTTTGTGTTCACATTTTCAAGCAGGTTTGATGTGGACAGAAAACTCCGACAGGGGTATATAGGGTCAGTATCATTCTCTTGGGGGCAGAGGACCATGTCTAAAATTCCAATGTAAACATCCAGGTGACACATGGACTAAACTGGCACTCATTTGGAGTCATGTGTCCCTCAACCATATGATTAGAAGTCCAATATTTACTCTCTTTTAGCTGTATTTGGTCTCCATCCAACTGCTAAGAAACACATGCCGATCAGCCAAACATTAAAAACCCCTGACATTTGAAGTGAACAGAATTCTTCATCTCCTAACAATGCAAAGTTCTGCTGGGAAACCTCTGGTCCTGGCATTCAGGTGTTCTTCGATGCGTACCTCCAGTCTAAACCTAGCTGCAGGCCAAGTTCAGCCCTTCATAGCAAGGGCATCAACTGATCGTAGTGGGCCCTCCAGTAGGACACTGCACTCTGACACGCCACAAAAAACACTCAGGAATGGCTTGAGGAAGATGACGTAGAGCTCACCCTGCCTACCAGGGCCCTCGAGCACCGCAGACACTGACCTGCAATAAGAACCATGGGGTATGCAGTACTGAAGCATTGTTGTGGCCTTTTAATGTTGTGGCTAATTTGAATCTTGTGTGTTGCGAGATGGGCCACCATAGATCTGACTTGTTCCGTTACGTCCCACAAATATTCATTTGTACTGGTATGATTCTTGAATGATTTTAGTGTTGTGGTGGGGCACATTTTCCTGTTAGGGGGTAAAGCAATAACGTTGCCTTTTAGGGGTTGTACGTCATCTGCATTGTTGTTTAGATGGGTGGCACGTGTTAAAGAACAAGGTTTCCCTGTAGAACAAGGCACTGTAAAACATTTTAAGTTTTTAAGTTTTCAGTGTCTGTGTTTTAATGTTTTCACTGATCAGTGTGTGTAGCTCATTAGCTGCTAAAGCTCCACTATGTAACAATTACTTTTATTAGCGATCAATATGGTGTTATTTTTCACGACTAATTGATTACAGTCAAATGTCAAAAAGATTTTTTTTTAAATTCTGTTGTTCAGAAAACACTCCAACACCAAAGGACTCTTCATTTACCATCACAAGTTACCAAGATTGCAGTCCTGAATACATTTTTTTTAAACCTATAAAAGGGACTAAAAAAACAAAACTCAAAGATAACATGGAAATAAACACTAACCCTAACTGAGTATAATAATTTTATTTTGAGGTTCTTCTTATACAGTGTTAGAATTTCCATATAATCCCAGTTGTATGTATTCACGTATGTGTAAATCCAAGACTCACCACAGCTGTCCCACGTTGACCAGAGAGTGATAAAGCACCCACAGCGTGCCCATGATCACCATGTTGGCCATTCCCGTCACCAGGACAAATGCAGACAGGGCCATCCCTGCCAGGGCGATGCCGTCCAGGTTGGCGTCCATGTCGCTCCAGTCTAACAACCAGAGGATGGAGGGTGTGTACGCGAAGGCGGCCATGCCTATCTTTCCCCCCACATAGCGCTTGACGCTGTTGAGGTAGTTCTTGCAGGGCATCAGGCCGTGCTCACCTATCAGCTGCTTGTTCTGATTGTGAGCGACGCTGAAGGCCACCACTACAAAAGAGAGAAGACGAAAGGGGATAAAGCACAAACACAAATACGATGAGCAAAATCAGAGGCCATGTTTTTTTCTATGCCAAACGTTAACCGTTCCATCAAGGTCATGGCAACAGAAAAGTGAAGTGAACAGGCTGTATAGTCAATAGTTATAGTTAATTTGTATCGACAGTTCAGATGCAGTGCCCACAAAGGTAGCGCAGCCACTTACAGGCATTACTGAGTGGGAGGAGATCCCAGGACAGGCCTAGAACACGTTGGAGGTAATGCATTTTCTATGTAGCTGGTCAAGACGCACAGCAATACCCCGAGAGGAAGTGGAGGAAGGCAGTTAAGTTCCCAGAATAAACTACTGGCATTGAATGTCTCTGTAAACCACAGATATGTTAAATATTTACGTTGTGTACTTATCAAATCAGCATTTCTACAATATGCGTCACACCATGTTCAGATCACATGTATATATGAACAGACTATAATGTCAAGAGGAGAGGATGGCGGTGTCTTGACAGCTAAGCGACAGTACTACAACATATTGTTAACAAGATGTCAGGACAATGTTGGGACAATTTTCAGTATTGTTTGTGGCAACAGGACCAGGCAAGCCAAAACATGACCCGGTCCTAACTGTAGCCAAATGGTTTTTGGGCCTTGAACCTAACCAGCACAGCACAGAGGTGTCAAAACATTGAAATTGAAAAACAAACTAAAACCAATGTCTAGTTCCAATGTAAAGAATCGTTTCAACATATCCACATTTTTATTAGAAGGGTACGCTTCCAGCATTCATTCTGGGGATTGGATTGACGAACGTGAACATAAACTAACCCTAACCAGAAAAGCAACACACAAACACTGTTACTCAAGTACAATTTTGGAGGTACTTGTACTTTGATTACACATATTTACTTCACTGCAACTGAGACGAACAATTGAACTCTTAATCCTACTGATACACTTATGAGCACGAGTTATGTTAAAGACTGTAAGAATTTTACGTACATATTTGAAACCACTAAACCACATGTAAAGCAGTAAATATTAGCTTCACTATTAATTACGGCAAATGCAGCAGTAATTATCATATAACACAATGACACTGGCACTTTCTAATGTTTAATTTAGTTGCCAATAGTTCTGACCTACTTCAATAAAAAAAATAAAAAAAAAAGTTAAATGCAGGACTTTCACGTTGAGATAATAGGCCTTTACCTAAATGGAAGAGTTCAAACACACTGAAAACACACTTAATTGTGAAAGCCAAGCCAAAATCCCTATGCAAGTATCACCAGCTTCTCAATCCCTGTCACTGCAGAACATCTCCCACATAATAGCCCACATTACTTCACTTGAAAAGGTTGTGACCTACTTTGTCGCTTTTAAAGACAAAACGTTACGCTAACACGTCTCATTCACAGTTAGCCACGCGCTGAACACTTCACACAGAATAGAGCTAGCATTTCTCAGACGCGTCAACACAGTAATGACGCCACAGCTCTTCAGACTTGAGTGCTAGTGGAGGCTCACGCTGTCAGCAATGCTCACAGTAAATAAAGGCGACGGAGCGCAGCAGCACGATACGAGTGAGCCAGTACGTCCCGGTGTGTAGCCGCTGGAGCTCCTTTTCTTTCTCGGTGTCTTTGCCGGAGTCCGCTTCATTTTCTTCGCTGCTGTCGGCACACTTAGTCTCCGTCTTACTGCTGTCGACGCGTCTTTTCCTCACGGAGCTGCCCGAGCTGTCACTGGTGGCCGCCATGTTCACAGACTGCGAGGTCACGTGACTAAACAAACGCGGAAGTGAATTTATTATTATTATTATTATTATTATTATTATTATTATTATTATACTGTTTTATATTCAAAAAACAAATAATAATAATTTTAGAACAATAGCCTAATGAACAAAACAATTTCCAGTATTGTTACATGTTTTCTTTAACTCTGGATTTATAGGTCAATAATGGCTGTAATAATAATAATAATTAAAATAATAATAATAATAATAATAATAATAATAATAATAATAGTAATAATAGTAATAATAATAATAATAATAATAATAATAATAATAATAGAGAGGGAAAACTTGGTTAGTGGCGAGAGTGCTCTTCAGAATAAAATGAAATTGCAGAGTGGCCCCTTTGTGGGTGTAGTGTTGTTGATATCATATTACTTAATTATAATCTGTTATGTATTAATATGTAAGCACCATCTCAATATTGTGTTTTCTCAGATGGAGTTCATTTGAAGCACTTATTTGTGCTTGTCTGTAGTTTAGTGTGTAACACATAGGACAAATACCCTGCATAGCCCACACACACACACACACACACACACACACACACACACACACACACACACACACAGTCACTGCCGTTAGATAATTGCGGCCTATATGAGGAGAAAGCTCCCAGTTTCCCTCTGAAATGTATTGAAGTGGACGCCTTTCTTCAAGCACTTCATTCCTGCCTCTGAACTTGGGCAAATCGAATCCAGTCCTACAAAGTCCGTCTTATATTACTTAGACTAACATAAAGACATTTTGCTTTAAATGCCAAATTTACTATTGACTCACAATAATAATCCTCATCCTGCTTCGTGAAGCCAAACTAGGAGGATGTGCTTTGCAGAAGCCAATGGGACACGAGGGGTGGAGAGATGCGTGCTCTGAAGAGAGTTGTAGTGCTGAAAGAAAACAGAGACCCGTCAAACTTTACCTGGCCGTGGAGGAGGGGGATGATAAGTTTAACAGGGTATATCTGGGATTTTACTTTTTAGATTTTAGCGCCAAACAGCTTTCCTACCAAAGCGTGCGCATTTACGCAGAGTTCTCCGGGAACCCGTCAGACACCTTCTGGCAAGAATGACAGAAGAGAAGCCTGTGGCAGACCATCCGCGCAGTCCAGCCGGCAGCGACAGCTCCGTGTCCCACCATGGATCTGATTCGGAGTCGCCCATCTCTCCGTTAGGGTCCAGCGCAGAGGAGGCAGCGCGCCGGCCTGGGATTACGCACAAACCGGAGAGCGGCGTTGAGGACGAGCGCTTCCCCGCCTGCATCCGCGACGCAGTGTCACAGGTGCTGAAAGGTTACGACTGGTCGCTGGTGCCGATGCCCTCTCAAGGCGAGAGAGGGCTCAAGTGCAAACCTCACGTGAAACGGCCGATGAACGCGTTCATGGTTTGGGCTCAGGCAGCGAGGAAGAAGCTGGCGGACCAGTATCCTCATCTGCACAACGCCGAGCTGAGCAAGACGCTCGGCAGACTGTGGCGGTGGGTACTGGAGCTCTACGAGAGACCCTCACCTTTAGCTAATGAGTTAGTCTTGGATGTAAACCATCAGAACCATCAGTGTTCCCAAGCAAAGAAATCAGGATATGAATTTCATTCAAAAATGGGACAACTGAGGAGAAGTGCATTGTCTCAAGTTCTGCATAAATAAAAGTATAATATTTGATGGGAAAGTACTCGCAGTAGGTACGGTAAGGTGATTGCTGATTGTGATTTTTTTTCCCTACATGAGCAATTAAAAAACATTGTTTGATTAATATTTTGATGAATATTTATGGATCTTATTGTCTAACTGTTACTAATGATGCATTGATGTGTTCACAATAACTTACTTTGGCTAAGGTTATCTTGGCCTTCTAGGGTGATCAGCCAGTGTAAAAAAACGAGCTGCAGATCCTTACAACCCCACAAAATTAGGTTAAAATTAGGACCCCTGCATCACACCTTTTTCTTGCCAGTGGTACCCCACTTGATACTTTTTCAGCCCTGCCTCTCTGAAAGCCTGTGTAGTTTTCCAATTTTCAATTTCGGAAGCCTCACAAGTGATGCACTTTTAGTGAGATATCAGGGCTGGAGAAAGGAGGAGAGGTGCTACGACTTCCAAAAGCCAATGCAGGCTCTTAAATCTTTGGCCACACCAGTGAGGACAGTGATGTGAGCACTTGCTTATAATGCAGTGATCGCAAGCAGGTGACTGGGAGTTGTGATTACTGTGCTGACTGATTTTGGTACAGTAGGTGTCAGTCTACGAGAACCTATAGTAGCTTGTGTGTAAGATATAAGTACAGTATAAATTTGGAACAAAAACAATTCTGAAAAGAAACTAAAAAAAAATTGAATATTCAGCAATTTGAAACTTTTTATAAATGACAAAATCAAATCATGCCAGGTTGCTGTTGTTACAATAAAGAGGTTCGACCCATGTCCATTTGTCAGTTGGTTTGTCAGCAGGATTACACAAAAACTGCACAGCAGTTTTCCACTAAACTTTAATGGAGGATGGGTCTTGGCCCAGAATAGACCCCAAAAACTTTTGGTGCAGATCCAAAAATAGGGACGAACAGAGGAATCTTTTCTCACATTTTTAAACAATGCAGGCTTTTGAAACAATGCATGGATCGTGGTGAAAAACATCGGGCTCATTTAGGTGGCTCCTATTTATGCCTAAGTAAAAACAGGAGACTGGTGGGCCTTGGTGGATGTATGCATTCTACTAAGTGCCACTGTAGTTGATAATGTTAGTAATTTACGCGCATTACGACTAAAAACGAGACTTGAAAAAAGCTTATGGGGTTAAATGGGAAAAAACGAAATGTTGCAAAGTGAAGTGTTGAGAATGCTTCTAATTTGTCACTTCCTGTCTGGTATTGTTGAAAATGCTAAGACTTTGGGTTTTTCAATACGGAACACAGCACGTATTGCAACATGTGCATCCTTTTTGGAATTAATGTAACGTACAGCCAGCATTGTTGCTATTTAAAAGCGCCGTCAATAATCTGATAACCCGATCCTCTCATCCTCAGACTTCTCTCTGAATCGGAGAAGCGTCCCTTCATCGAGGAGGCCGAGAGGCTGAGGATGCAGCACAAGAAAGACTACCCAGACTACAAGTACCAGCCTCGGAGACGCAAGAGCACCAAACCAGGACAGGGGGACTGTAGACCGGGCCTGATCCAGCAGCAGCACCAGCATGGCCTGTATAAAACAGAACCAGGCGTGGCCAGACTGGCTGGTGTAGGGGAGGTGCACCATCATCACCATCCAGACAGGCCAGGTGACATTACTGATACCATTTAAATCTTCAAAGATGACAAAGTCTTTTTTGTTTCAGCACATATTGATTGGTATTTCCTTGCTTTTGGCTTCCAGGACAGTCTCACGGACCTCCAACACCTCCAACTACCCCTAAAATCGACCTTCACATGGGGAGCAAACACGACGGCCACCGGCCTCTGGACAGCATCACCGGCTCTGTTCCTCCCACCACCCGCCAGAACATTGACTTCAGTAACGTGGACATCTCAGAGCTCAGCACCGATGTCATCGGCACCATCGACGGATTCGACGTCCACGAGTTTGACCAGTACCTCCCTCCCAACAGCCATGGCTCCACTGTTCTTACCCCACCAGACACCAGCCACGGACACAGCAATCCTCCTGGATCCTTCATCCTACCCAGCGTCCACTCTCACTCCCACAGCATTCCCACCTGGACGCCCAAATGTACGATTTCCGCTGGAATGTCGCCATCCACTTCCAGTCGCGACGTTCACGGGATCCAAGAGGACTCTAGCCAAAGACCTCAGATTAAAACTGAGCAGATGAGCCCAGGTCATTACAGCAGCTCCTGCACCTCCACTCCTCCGCCACAATCTGAATACACCTCCCTCGACTCAGGCGTCTGCCCTCCCTCCACTTCGTCCTCATCCTCCACTGGCCAGTCTGACTACGCTGACCTCCAAAGCTCCGGTTTCTACAGCTCCTTCCCCGGTTACCCTCCCCATCTGTATCAGTATCCATACTTTCACTCCTCTCGCAGGCCTTACGCCACGCCGCTTATCAACAGCCTGGCTTTGGCACCACCTGCACACAGTCCACCCTCTGGTTGGGAGCAGCCTATCTACACAACACTCACCAGGCCTTAAAGAGGGAGAAGCCCCTTAAAAGTCTGTGCATATGGACCAAACCTAGCTGGATTTCTGAAGGACCAAGCTGATATCTGTTGGCCAAAGCTTCAAATGACTCATGTCGTGCATAAATTTATGTAACAATAAATTTGTTCATTTTCTTGGGGGTAAAAAATCTAAAGATTGACAAAGATTCAGTGTGTTGACTCTTTTTCTGAGTGGAAAGCACTGAGGAGTGACATTTAAACCTGCACTGGACACTAAAATGTTCCATTAAAACTTCACACTAAGGAAATGTTGGTATGTGAGTAGCACCTATTTAAGACGGGGAGTTTCAGGTTCAACAGCAGGTTTTCCACTCTTAATCTGGCTGAGAAAAATAAAGTCTTTACCTTCAAACTTCTCATTGATGGTTCCAAAGTAGACTGTGTTACATTTTGATTTGAACCGAAGGTATTTCATTTTTTCCCTTTACGAGGCAAGAGTTAGGTATGCATTAATCTGTAAGGAGTTTATGGCCAAAAGCAAAGAGGGATCACGGGGACCAGGATATTGTGTCTCACCTCTCAGTTTATCACTGAAGACCGCATAACAAGCATTTCAAATGAAAATACCCCACCTGCCCAGCTTTAAGGGGTCCAAAGAGTGTCTGTTAGTGTTTGTTGAAAAAGCTGCTTCCTGTTGCTTTTACACTGCGATGAGAGTGAAGAGAGCGAACCAAAATGGTGACGTCAAGGCCAGGAAAGCTGAATAATCAGATGAAACTCATTATAAAGCTTAAGGGAGATGCAGATTCTTGTGACGTGTCTCTGTAGATTCATCAGTGCAAGCGACCCCTTTCACACTGTCACATTGTTTTCACAAAGTCAGTTGATGCCTCGCTAATATAAAAATTTTGACTATTTTGACACTAATTGACCTGTTCAGAAACCTCAAGTCTTGCCATAATTCTATTGAAACCAAGACTCTGGAGTTTTTACGTGCCAAATTAAAATAAATATAAAGTGTTTGTCAGTGAATTTGTGAGGCTGCTCGGCAGATTAATTTACCTTTGTTAAAGCCAGTTCTTCTGTCCTCGTTTCCAATCTTTGAGCTAGCTAGCTAAGCGTAGCTGTACCCCTGGCTGTGGCTACATTTTTTAATGAATAAATACGAGAGTGGTGTCACTCGCCACACTCAGCAGCCACAATAGATTCATATCTGATATCGCTGAGGCCATTTTCTCTCTTGGCTGGACTTTTTGCTCTTGCTGCCGACCTGCTGCTTCATTTCCAGTTCTCTTTCCAGTCCCAGCAGCTGCTCCTGCTGGGTTTCCTGTGAGGAGATCAGCTAATTTCACAGATCCAGCTCGGGGTGGAGTGCCTGATGGACAGGACAGCTGGATTGGGTTTTCCAGGCAATGCGAACAGCTACACGATATGCTCCACTGACTTTTGACACAGAAAAAGGCTTCAACGTTTTGACACTCCTTTTAGAGTATAAAACAGAGTTTGAAAAAACCTTTTCCAACGCACAGTGACCGTTGTCGACACGGTCCCAAAATGGATTGAACCTAAAAGGGCCATATATGAAATCAGGTTTATTTCTTTTCCAATTAAGACCACAGTACCATGTACTGAAGCCTCAACTTCACTATTTAAATGTAATCATTCCCAAAGAGGAAAATATCTGCTACACTTGCCAGCACCTCAGTGACCACACTATCTTGAAGACAAACATGGTGGCTGCTGAGCCGACGTCCCACCCGCTTTTAAACACTTCCTGTGTGGGTGCGACCCGCCCGCAGCAGCTCACTGGCGCACTGTCTGAGCAGTTTGGTGTGACAGCCCGGTTGCCAATGACAACAAGACAGCCAGACAGAAGCAACATTGATTTACCCATAATTCCACGAGGCCTCGGAGCCAGCCAATAGCCTGCATGTGGAAGTTTGTGGAAGAGTGGCGAGATCATCAGGTGACATTTACACCACCCAGACCCGTTCACACTTGTGTCCTACGGTGAGCGCACGAATCCGGACGCGGTGACTGACGAGCGCCATCTACTGCTTTACAAAGTAAACAACAGCATTAGGAAAATACTAGAGTGTGGCACCTTCTACAGTGACCTTTTCTTCACGGATGTGTGACAAATCAAAGGGAAAAAAAATCACAAATGTGTCATTGTAAGGTGCCGGGCCACCGTGCGTCTGCAGAACCACTTCAGTGTTCTTTGGCATCGCTTCACCAAGTCTCTGGAACTTTACTGGATGGATGAACACCTTTCCTCCAGAATACTGAGTTAAATCTCCCACAGTTGTTCAGGTGTATTTAGACTGTGAAGGTATACAACTCATATCATTTCCATTTTTATTCAACTGTTGAATGACCTTTTGAGGTTGAGGAGAAGATCAAGGTACCTCCCATGTCTGCGTATTAGGTATTACAACTTTTACACTTGTCGGAGGAGCCGTTTACTTGAATAGTCTAAGTGAGAATCGTATTTTCCTCCATATTCTTTAGGGAAGCACAGTCCACTCTCACATTTCAATGTTTTTTTTAGGGAGCCATCCTGAAAGGATAGCTCAGAGTGAGGTAGAGATGTTTTCCATCTTCTCTTCTTTTTACATAATTCAAACTCAATATATTTGAATTAAGAGGTTATTTGTACAGCCGGATTATGGCATTAAAGTGATGTGTAAAATAAGAGTCCGAGTCATACTTTTTTTCCAAAAATGTAATCGGTTTAAAAAGAAAGAAGAAAATACAACCATGCGGTCACTGTATGATAAGGCAGCTGAACACCAGCTTGTGATTCTGACACACACTGGCACAAAGAAGCCACTAGATGGTGCTGCTCTTCTGGTGATTGCAGTCTTGGGTTTAAACTTTAAGGGTTCCTCAAATGTAAGCAACCCACACTGTGTCTTTTTTAATGTTTCGAGTTGTACTGTGTTTTTTTTGTTTTTTATTTATTCTTTATTCTTGACAGTCACCCTTCTGCCTGAGTGCCAAGAACAACAACTGGATTGTTTTTCGTACCCTTTTATTAGTCCCGAGAATTAAAAACGCAAGTGACAAAGACTGACCAGTGTTTCATTAAGAGCATTGTCAAGCGTGATCCCTCGTTAATTCCACCATCATACTGTTACAGCTTCTATTATATTGTTATTCAGACCAGGGTCAGCGCTGATGGTGAGACATTTATTATGATAACTGGGTATTATTAATTACTCCATCACTTACAAGTTAGTGTCACCCATAACATGACATGAGATCAGTTGGGAACTGATATATATTCAGTGCAGTCAAATCATTATGTGAGATCTTGCCAAGTATGTGTAAATATTAGCAAGGTTCGTACACTCTGAAGGAAAAGCTTTGAGTCTCCAAAAGAGGAATTCAGTTCTCAGGTTGATTCAATGATCTTGCAACAATCTTATTTATAGGGATATATAGAGGGTTCAGTGTGTGCAATTTTTTCCAACACAACAATACTTTCAGACTTGAAACATTAAAAGCAAAAATTGCTAAAAGTGTTGTTCTTGTTTTGGAGTCATGGATATTGCTCAGTCTTATGGAATTGCACACAATTAATATTTTCTTATCCATGTTTTTCAACTCTATTTCTTAATTAGTCTGCAGTTCTTGTCATGTGCAGTCATCAACCAGTATAATCTTCCATATCACCGCTCTGATACTGAGCTGCATATTAGTGAGTGTGTGTAAATATTAGCAAGGTGCACACACTGTCAGGTGAAAGCTTTAATTCTCCAAAAGAAAAATCTGTTGTATAATCCCCCTCAACAAGACAACAGCATTTCCAAACATTCAAGGAAAAACTGCCAGAATAACTGTTCTTGTTTGGGTGACTGTTTTTTGAGGCACTCTTTGATTGTGTTGAATACAGAAATCTTCCACATTGTCAGCTTCTTTAAATGGAGTGTGTTCGGTCAGGTAGCAGGGCTCACACACACACACAGTGTTTAAGCATAAAGCTCTAATCACACCAGATATTGTATATAACTTTCAAATAGTCCCATCACTGATTGCGAGAGAAATTACAGATCCATTAGGTTTTACTTTTCAAGTTCTAAGTTGAGAACAATAATACGTGTTGATGTCAGCCCACATGATCGCTCACTTACAAGAATACAGCAGAGCCACCACAGCTCTGATATCATCACACAAACACGTAGACAAGCTGACATACTTGGAATAATTCAGCAGTGTTCATCTGTCTGCAGCCATGTAAATGTCACTGTCAGCACCTAGCTTACGCTCACAGGTGTCAGGTGTGCCAAGAAGAGGCGTGGCCAGATTTAAATGTTATCCTTATGTTGCTTATATGGTATGAAAGAAAAAGAAAAAACATTTCTGTTAATCCATTTTAATTTGAATTATGGAAAAGATTTGCTTCCATAATGTGGGATCAAATGCAGCCAAGCTGTGTTCAAAACCACAGAAATTTTAATTGACACTCTAGCAAAGATCCCCAGACCAGTAGATTAATAATACACATGTGACTCTATTATGTATGGAAAAAGTAGCCTACAGGCTAATTTAGAAGCTAATGGAGCTAATGGGTGCACTGAACAGGACTCCTGAGGGGCTGTTATTCGTGTTATTACCTTACTAGCGGTAGTAATGACTTTGTTTACCTCACAGCAGACGAGTGTTAATTCACAGAAACTCCGTGATGCATTCATATTATCTAGCAGCTAGCACGCAAATGCACCTTCGAAATGGTTAGCTTGTCAACACTCAAGTCAACTTCAAGTGATTGCCATGTTGTTTTTTCACTTTCAATTTACATCTGTTTTCCCACAGAGAAACCAAATGGCTAACAGAGACTCGAACAAGCTATTGGCTGCATCCTTCCAGGAAGATGAAACAGTGAACTTCACAACCCTGCAGGCTCTTTTACGCCACATGGTTGGGCAGGTAGAGGAGATGAAAAGTCAGCAGGTAGCCCAACAACTTGTGGTTAATCAGACCGCGGAGGATTTGCGATCGCTGAAGGAAACTCTCCAGAAGTACCCGGACCCAGACCAACTCAGGGAGGAATTGCGTTCTCTGAGGGAAACGCTTGAGAAGTTTCCGGACCCAGACCAACTCAGGGAGAAACTGTCATCTGTGATGGAAACTCTCCAGAAGTGTCCAGACCCAGGTCAATGCAAGGAGGAACAGGATGAGACCCCCAGCCTTGTGGAAATTGAGAACAAGATCAAATTTCTGTTCCATCTCCATGAACGGCTGCACGAGGAAGTGAAAAGGCTTGTCTGTAAAGAAATGGTGAGGGATACAGAGAATGTCGAAGCGATGTCCAGTGTGCAGAATGCAATCCTGCAGCTTCAACGTAAAGGACAGAGCAACTTCGACAAACTCAACGAGGACACACAGAACCTGGCAGGCAAAGTGAGCCATCTGCAGTCTGACTTTGTGTCGAAGCTGTCCAAACTCACCATTCAGGTCGATTCCAAGGTGGCCAGAGCTGATGTGGACTCAATCCTCAAAGAGCACGAGAGGCCTCAGGAAGCGGACGATGCTGCTGGTTTAAGTGACAAACCGGTTCTCAAACACATGCCAAGACCACCCTGGATGCAAAAGCCCTCATATCCCAGATTCCCCCCTGTCAAGACCACCGGTCAACCAAGTTCATTTACTGTTCCTGCTCCGGAGCAGTGCAACAGGAACCAGGATGCAAAAACCCTGAGCCACATACATGAGGTACGTTCGACTGCTGTAAGACAGGAGAGCTCTCATGTGGCGAAAGAGCATCGTAGAGGGAAAACCACACTTACCCCTGCCAGTCGGCATCACGCGGGCCCCTCTACCCAGACTGTGGCGGAAAGAAAGAACCAGGATGTCGTGCAAATGGGTAGACGTAATTGTGATACTTGTGGCCCAGTTAGTAAAATTGAACTACCTCCACTTGACATCAAAGCAGTGAAAGTCCTACCACCTGTTCAGAAAAACAAGCGAAAATCTATGAACACCTCAGCTTCAAAGAATACTAGAGAACATTAGCCAGTTCATCCCCATGTTTGGTTTTCTCTGGGTGCGCCGGTCTCTCCAATTTTTTTAGTTTTCCTAAAAAACTAGGTAAACTAAAAAAAAAAAAAAAGTTGTCCCCTTTTACCAACTTCCCTTACAGGATCCCCTCTCTCCACACTCTACCTTCATTTCTCTCTTATTTTCCTTCTGTGTTTTGGGGCAGGGGAACATCTGCAGGCAGGGAAGGAAAGAGGAACTGTTCTGTAGGACAGCATGGGGCCACTTAATGTGCCTCACAGTCGGGTTCTGGCTCAGGCTAGACCTGTCTCTGTGGAGATCACATGTTCACCCCCATGTGTGGTTGGGTTTACTCCGGGTGCTTCGGTTTCTCCCATTGGTTACGTGTAACCTAAAAAAAAGTTTTGTTCAGGTTGACAGTTCAAATTGTTGATCATAATTGATGACATCGAGAGCCTCTTACGTCACAAATGTTCTGTCTGTCTTTAACTTTATCTGTCTCTTTTCATTTTGCCACATTTACATCTCTGTCACACAACGTTAAAACCATTTTATGGCAAAAAATACTTAAAAATAATAATAATAATAATAATAATAATAATAAATAAAATAAAATTAAGATCCAAATCAAACCTGGAAAATCCCTTTGTCCTTGAGTTGAAATCTGTCATATTTGTATATATAGTGAAGCTACATTTCAGATATGCTGAAATTACAATGATTGAGGAAAAATCAAACACAGACACGCGATTTCAGCATCAACTGTATTAATCTTAACATTTTTATAACGAAACAAACTGTCGCTGTGATTTTAACGTCAACACAACAATGTGTCTTTTAAAACAAGATGCAAAAAACGTAAATAAAACAGTTGTAGAAGTGTTATATAAATTACAATCCTGTCACATTACAATCCTTTAAAGCAGCAACAACTGTCTACGATGACTCAGTATGTTCAACAGTACAAATAAATAAGAGAACAGCTGTCAGATTGAGGTTGTAAAAGAACCCTGTCTGGATGCAGATCAGCCACCTCCGGCTACGTTAACAGCGACGGTGATCACTGAGAGTTTGTGTGGTTTTTATGCATATTTGTTGTTAACAGCACTTTGTAGTTTCAGGTATAACAGGGTGCCAGTGCCAGCAGTTCGACCTCACAGCGTCCTCAACAAAAACGTCACAATTCCACACACACGCGGACACACACACACACACACACACACACACACACACACACACACACACACACACACACACACACACACGGTAAGCCACTGTCATCAAAACTGTACATTCAATAAATTAACAATGCATTGTCTTTGTTAAGCAACCAGTGAAATGACTCTAGATTACATAATTACATTAGATTACAAGTAGAATGAACCATTCACGAGACAAAATCTGGAGGTTGTTGCAGGGGAAAGGGTTGGGGGGGAAGGAAGGGTGATAATGTATAGCACAGGGTTGGTAGGCGCATTAGTGATCACCAGTGTTTCAACCCATGACGGGCCTTTAGTCCCATTAGAGTTCAAAGTGTCAACACACAGACAGACTTGAGTCAAACTGTCTCTTCTTTTAGTCCAACAGAAACCCCCCTTTCTGTCCCCCCAAACCCATCCCCACCACCTCCCACCATGGTCTGCGGTCACACGTTGGGATTGTCTCTGATCTGATTGAGACTGGGCCGATCCAGCTGAGCTGTGGCTCTTCTTGGTCTTCAAGGCTTGTGTTTGAAATGGGCCTCCACTGCAAGGACACACACAATGTTATACACAACACCAGTTTAAAGGGGCAGTATGTCAGATCTGGTCATGTCGAATTCATACTCAAAACTAACAGGGGGCAGCATATCATCAGAGCTGATTTTTTTTATCGTTTTTGAACCCACATTTGTTTACATTGCTGTTTGCAATGCTCGCCAACACACTTCTTCCTTGACTTTGATGGTGCAGTGCCAAGTAACTTTGCCCTTTATCCCAACTGCCAATAAAAATAAAAATATACATAAAATCATTAACAGGACTGTCTTACTCTCTTTTTTATTTTTTATTTTTTTTTAAGAAAAGCCGACAACATAAATGCTGATGAGAGATAGCATTTAGTGACATAAGCTAGTGGAAAAAAGCCTTGATGTGACATTATGACTCTTGTTTTTCTATACAGATAACATATGTAATAATTACCACACTTACTACCACACTAAACATGGCTGACTGCTACAAAATTAATTTCCCTCGGCAACCAACAGCAGCGCAGCCTCTTTTCATATAAAGATTAAAAAAAGGAAAAATGATGCATGAGGTATCAGACACCATTGCACATTTTAATTTGAGGCACTTTTATAGGTAAAATGTATCCAAAAATGTCCAGTTACTAGCCTAATACAAATACTATAGTCTATACACGAATTCCACATGCATCCCACGGTCACAAAGGTTGAGGTAGATGGATCTGCTCCGAGTTTACAAGTGGAAAAGTCTGATTTGAGTGGCATTCATTGTATCTTAATTAGGAAGACTGGAAATCATCGAGTTTTGAGCTGTCTAGAACTCACCATGAGCCGTGTAACTGTCTCAGTCAGACAGCAGTGAGAGACTGCCCAGCTGTCAGTTAAATACTGTTAGCAGAGAGCAGTTATGGTTGATTGCCTGCTAGCCTCAGGAAGGCTTCACTCTGCCGTCAGTCACCCCAGATGGGACTTGAACCCAAAACCCCTGGCTTAGGCAGCCAGTGCCTTATCCATTAGGTCACTGGGGCTTCTCTGATGCCCACGTGTGTCCTGATACAGAGGGTACCACTTGAAAGGCAACAATATGGGAAGCATATGTGTCAGTCGCTGACATAGGAGGCCAGTGACGCATCCATTAGGACACTGGGGCTTCACATATCTCACATCCATACATTTTCAGTCCCAACATAACAATGGCCTCTGATGTCACTTTGGCATTGTGGGGCAGGCAGGCTTCAGGATGTGTGCTCGTGGCCAAAGTTGTTCAGACCAGTCGGCATGCTAGAGAAGTATTGTTCATTTGAACATTTTTTCTTAAATGACTGCTCCTCATGGGGTTAGCAAAGATGCTGTTATAGCATCACTTACATCAGAACTGGTTTCTTCATCGAATGAGGAGCAAAGAATGTCAATGAAACTTATTCAGTTATACAGTTACCAGGGGTTACGTGGGACTCAAAGGTTACTATACCAAAAGTACTTCAGTGGAAAGGCAACGCTGGCCCCTGATGCTACTGTGACAGTAACATAGAGAAAACATAAAAGATATGAAGAGAAACACATGTACGATCCGATATAAAAACAGACCCTCTAACAAAGGAGGAGATAGTTTACGACACAAAATACATTGTGATGTTAATTATGCTGCTTGGTTTGCACCTTGTGTGTTAAAAGATACAACCATACAGAGACCCATGCTTAAAAGCATTGTTGCATAAAGCGGCTAGCTTCACAGGGGACCTTAAAACATGGCACCACAAACACTAAAGACAAAACAGGAATAAAGGGATCCTGTCGGTATTCAAATGTTTAGAGATTTCCTCACCTGCATATTCCTGTGGCCTCATCGGCCGATTGATGACCCTCTGGAAGGCAGCTATCCAATCTCGTTGCTCGGCCTCGGTCTCGCAGGCAAACAGGAACTTCCTGTCGGGCGTGACGATGGTGATGCCGTGGTTCCAGTGGTAGCCCTGCGTGGATGGGGGCAGGCCGGAAAGGACGGTGTAGCTGTTCTCCTTACTGCCGATGAACACCTCGCCACGGGCATAGGCATCCTGGGAAGCAGAGAGAGTGAGAGAGAGAGAGAGAAAAGTAAAAGTTGTGGTAACTAAAGGGATCAGTCAGGACTGAAGGAAAGGTCATGTCTCCTTACCAGAGGGTCTTTGAAGTACATGAGTCTCCTGTCATCCATAGTAAACCACCTCTTCTTGAAGCCCTCTGTGTGCTGTGGCAGAGCAAAAGACAATTGCATTTTGAAGAGAGAAAAAACAGACTTGGTACACTGCAAACACTAGAATTTGTCATCAGAGGTCTAAAGGGTGTCTGCAACTTTTAACAAACTGCAGCCATCCTTTTTGTCAGGTTAGGTAAGAATTAAATATACATGAATATATAAACAAAATAAATGTATAACTATAATAAAATAAAGGTTGCTGTATAAGCTATAGCTATACTGAGCTCTATATATAGCTATATAGTACACTTTAAAGCAATATTTTACAAGCTGGGGGGCAGTCACAACATAAACGAAAAAAGTGGTTCTGACATACAAAACAGCAATATATAAAAAAAGATTCATGTAACATATTTTAAGTTATCCCTAATCTGTGATCTTTTTCACAGGAAATACCAAACCTTTTCAAAATAAACATTCTGATGGTGAGAGATCACTTGAAGGTGAAATATCTAAGAATGGACACTCTGTTTAATTCAAGACCAAAAGAGGTCAGCAAATTGCGAGAGTTACCGCTAACTGTTGCTAACTGTAGCAGCCATTACCTAGAAGGTTGTCTAGTTTCACAGTCCGAACTGGGAGTGTGGAGATCTTCAGTCCGGAACAGGACGGGGCTACCTGGTTAGCATGCTAAATATAATATATATCTATACAAAACAATTCCTTTATGTCAGAACTGTGATTCACATTCTCCTGATAATTTCAATAAGACTGTGTTCGAAAAAAGAAATCTTATATATTGCTTATTCAATACATTGCGTTGAGGGGTTGCAAGTGCACCCACAATTCCATGCGATATTATCCGCCATAGTGTCTGAGGTGTAAGAGAATTAGAGCTTATATCAGGCCCAAAAAATCAAGCACGATCTGACCCGAGCGCATGCACGTTGTGTCTGAGCCCAGCCAAGCCCGACATATTAACAGTAGTTATGAGCTCGATTTTTGCACGTTTTCTATCTGAAAATACAGTCATTACTTTGAGTTATTAAAAAAAAAAAACGCACACACAAATGCTTGATCAAAGGCCAAGCCCAGCCCGACCCGGCCCAAGGATAGTCGGGTTAGGGTCAGGCTCGGGCTGGGGAAGAGAATCTAAACTCTAAAGAGAACACATCAGGAGGTGAATTAACTTAGTATATATTTATGCCTCGATATGTCACATTTCTGTGCTCCAGCCAAGTGCTATAGCACACTATATACAAATGTTGAATCTTCATGGACTGAAGCATTGTCCCTGCAGATTGCTTTATTGTCTTAGTGCTCTTCTCTTAGGCTGTATCTCGTGGCCTGGGGAATTAAGAAATGCATATTTGGAGCTATTGTCCTCATTTTTCATTAGATGATGTTTTTTTTGCAAATCCCTGCACTACACCACTTCGCAGTGGTTACTTGAACAACCTTTCTGTCTGCACATCCGACAGAATGGAGGATTAGTCAATGCCCCCAAATACTTGTATGTGTGAAAGAATAAGCCCAATAAAGGTTGGAAACTATTGTTCTGTACCTGAACTACAGACACTTTGACAGGATCTGGGCGAATATGACTGTGAAGTTGAGGTGTGATAATATACATTTTCTAGATTTGACTGTAGAGGGGCGTGAGGATCCAGAGAGCACGACCGCAACACAAACCTTTGGACCCGTCTTCTCCATAAAGCCTTCCTTCATGAAGTTTCGGGTCAGTTTGGGCACCAGCTTAATAAAAAATAAAAAAAGATTACGATTAGTGCTCGTCACATATTAAAAGATGATTAAAGAATTAAGTGACATAAAAAGAAACAGTCAACAAGCAATAAAAGTGCTTAACACAGATACTAAAAGAAATTGCATGATTACTGATGTTACATTCTTGGTTTTTCTTGGTATTTCAGACCAGCTTTTTCTCGACATTACGCTCCATAACATCAAATCAGTCGCCCTCACCTCCTCGTCACTCGCTCCGGGGAAGGCCACCTGTAGGTAGTGGAACCTGGCCGCTCTGATAGCATTGAACCAGTCGACCATCTCCTGTGTAAAAAAAAAAACAAAACACCTTTAGTGACAACATATCCTGCTGGAAACCCACGCACTGTCTATTCACAGTATGTATTTTTAACCTGGGTAAACAATTTTTTTTCCCCTAGATGCCGGAGAAGGTAAATTTCCGACAAAATAAGGTGCAGCCAAAAGGCATCTTGGCCCTGTGGATGCTGCAGTGCTGTCGATAACTCCGCCACAGAGCGAGAGCGACGGTGACACCGAATGAACCCAATGAACTCTCTCAGTCACGGCCGTCAGTGACAGCGCTCAGCCAGCAGAGGGAGCAGTGCTATTCCTGTCTGAGGCTCCACTCTCTCCCCGGATGGTTATTAATATCTGTCTCTTTCTTCCCACTAATCTTCTCATTTTTGATGGAGTCTCTCTCTCTCACTCTCTGACTCAAACACACACACACACACACACACACACACACACACACACACACACACACACACACACACAAACATAAAGAGGTTCAAAATCACAATGTTGCTTGAATAGAGAATGAGGGCAAACTCTTATTTAAGAATTCCTGGTTCTTTCTTGAAAACCAAAATAAATGAGTACTTGGTGTTCTGACTCAGATCATGTGTCTCTTTTTTTCCTAGCAGTAACACTAAATTTGCATTGTTCTTTCCAAGAAACAGAACGGAAATTATGGGATCAATAAATACAATTATTACTGTAGTGATTAAAAATACTTTCGCTGTTGATCCTACAAACCAGGCAACATTTAATACATTGATCACTACTTCGCTGTGGATGCGAATATACAACAAAGGACTGGAGATGCATCCGTCTCCATTGAGTCAGCCCACACGTGGAATGTGCATTGACATTTGGGATCTGACCTCATCCCTACCCACATGGGAGTGCCACACTCAGCCCAGCATGGGGATGAGGGGAGGCTATGTTTTACCCCACAGCTGGATGCTGGGTCGGAGGTGGCGCTTTATGAAGAGCAGCAGAAGGAGCAGCAAGCGGCGGACCTGAGAGACACACTAACTAGCTTACAGGCTACGCATGATTCAAGCAGAAGGTTATTACCAGTCAAAATCTATTTTGTAATGCTTCCTGGATTAAATTCATTTCAGTAACAGTCAGGTCAAAATATAAAACTGAACTTGTAGATTTTCCTGTGGGCTGGCTCTGATATTTGAAATGTGAGTACTGGTTGTACACTGTAGCAATCGCAGCCCTTTTCTTACCCCATAACACCCCATTTTTGAACGCTACAACAATTCTTGCCGTTTTCACTGAATATGGATGTAGACACATCGAATTAAAGCTAAAAATTGGCAGAGCCAAAACAACACCAAAATGTACCATTAATCAAATGCATTCTGGCTGCTGTGTTACATAAAATAGTGACAATTAGCAGTGTACCTTAGCATCGCTGTGATAGACAAAGATGTTCCTTGTGCTGTTGTCTTTCAGGTAGGTGATCTGCAGGCCACAGGGGTTGCCAATCTTAGCCGGCTGGAAGGTGGCATTGAGGGTCTCAATTTTCATCACCGCTTTGGGATCCCTCGCCTTTGGGGAGAAATGCACGAACCACAAAAAGTTCACAGTTTCATGTCTCAAAATCTCTGAGTATGGCAGGCTTTTACCAAAGTGAAAATGTGCGTCTGTGAACACCCTTTTAAAATCTGCTGTATCATCTCGCTTACATCCTGCTTGTTGAAGTATTTTAGCGCTCCCTCCCTCTCCGACAGGATGAACTTTCGGCTGAGAAACTGACCGTTGTCTCTTCCTCGTTTCCATAGAAACCCCTCTCGGTACCCTGGGCAGAGAGAGAGAGAGAGAGAGAGAGAGAGAGAGAGAGAAGTGAGTGCGGTTGGGAGGATGGTATCACAATCCCATCAGAGCAGATGAGAGATTAAACGGGGGAGGCATTAATAACAGTAATGGTGAGATGTTGTAGCTGGTCGGTGTAAGATGATCCATCAGTTAAGCTCAAATCAAAGATCGTTTGAAATCGTGTTTAGGAGGGGAGTGAGGAAATGGAGACGGAGGGAGACAACACAACATCCAAGAGATGCAGCATCAGGCAGCGTGCAGAGATTTTTATTGTCTCCAAAACTAAGAACATCCTCTTTTCATGTTAATGATACGCTATTTCTATTTATAGCCTGTAATGTCTCCATCTTCTTCTTCAGTCTATTTTGGTGTACAGCTCTGGCCACACTGCTTTCTTTTACTCCTTTTTCTCTCTTTCTCTATTTTGGTCAAGCTGTGAAGTGTCTTCCCTCTAATCTGGATCTATTCTAGTGCCTTAATGGGTGGAGGATGACTAAACACAATCAGGCAGCGCTCCGAAGGAGGGACTAATTTACAGTGACTCATCGCGATATCTGGAGTGTTTTAAAACAAGCGATGGAAGTGAAGTTAATTTTCTGAAATAATACATAGTGCAGAACAGAATAAATTAAATACTACGTTTAATCATATTTGTGAAAGAGGAAGAACATCATGAGAGGGGAGATCAATTAAGTAAGAGGAACTTAAAGGGCTGATTTGCAAAAAATTTGATTATTCAAGTGATACCCAACCAGGACGACAGTTTTGTTCCACTTTAACACTTTAACTTGCAAGACCGCAGTTACAAAATAGCTTTACTTGTGATTCGGGTGAGCCAATACTTTAACTGGAACATAAGACAGCATTTGTCTAATTTTTTGTGTGCTAGGTAGATAACTAACAGTAGATTTATTTTGGTTTTATTTGCTCAAAGTCCTGCCTGTTGCTGCTAGGAATTAGAATCAAATAAAGTCATGAAGGTCATTAAAGGAAACTGCAGAGTTTGGTTTGTGTTCTGTCTCCATGAGTGACCTCTTTGACATTACTCATTAGTCATTTTAACAATCATTGATATAAAGAATCTACTTGTGCAGCTTTAAGGCAAAATTCTGTGTGCTCGTTTCAAACACTGTGAGTTTGAAGGACATCATGAGGAGTTTGAAGGGTTTGACATCAAACATATAAGCCAAAGTTTTATGTGTGCCATGTATGTAACACGTCTCATTTACACGTTCACACACAACTTCATGCCTCTACTGTCCTGTTCTTCATCCTCTCATTCAAGGCACACCGCCATTGATTACCTCTCCTCTATCTTCTCATCCTCTGCGCTCATTTTGCTCCATCTTTATGTGTGTGTGACTTTCTGACTTGAAACGGTCACCTACACCCGCATTACCTCATCGATCAATAGGCCTCCTTGTCCCCACCCTCGCCGCCTTCACCGACACTCTCTTCATCCTCCTATCCTTTGCATAGCGGATCAATATAAACATCGTCTGCTGTGTAGGCTGGGTTACTGCCAGTAGTCAATTTCAGATGCCCACTCATGCACCCCCACACACGCACGCGCGCGCACACACACACACGTCAATGTCATGCACCTTGCAATGAATGATGAAGAGAGCCTGAATGCGCAAACAAAGATGACGGAATGACTCATATCATTGCCCCGTCTGCATGTATGCGCCCGTGTGTGCACGCTGCCCCACCGCAACAATAAACACATGAGGTCACCGCAAGCCAATCAGAAAGGCTCCATCTTCAACATGACTGCGAAATGTTGAGTTAGACACGCACGGCCCCTACATACAAATGCTGTGCACTCAACATCCACGCGCACACACACACACACACACACAATCAAACAAACAGGGACAATTAAAGTGTCACTGCTTGAATATAACAGTGGCACTTTAAACTGCAAACATATACACAACCACTTAGGAGAAGAAGGATGAGAATGAATGTTTGAAAGGTCGGTGGATGTTTCAGGGGTAATTGAATTGCAGCTATTGGCATCCGCCAGGAAATGTTTGTCCAAGGAGTTTTTCAAGGTTTTGCTTATCGAAGGGTAAACAATGCAAGATTGGCACAACAATACAACCACAATTTTTGGTATACAAGCTTCTGCCAGTACGACTGCATCGACTCCTGCAAAAAAGACAGAATTTCTTGCACTTTTAGAAGAAATCGGTGATAATGACACATATAAACAAGGTAACAGCCTCTCCGCTAGGTATTATTGCAAAGGTGTTAACAAACCTTATCTGCAAATAATTCTCTTACTATTGTGATTAGAACGTTGACTGAAAGCTCAAGTCAGAGGCTGTTCTGTAAATAGTTTTCCAGGAAATCACAAATGCAGCAACTTTTGATCAACCCCAAAGCAATTTCAGGCATAACTCCCCATCCTAGAGATACTAAGGTGCTTTCGAGGAGATTTCAAAATATCAAGGTATATATTGTGTATTGCGATATGGCTTAAAAATGTCATGGTATCATTTTAAGGTCAAATCACCAAGCCCTACTCATATCTGCACAGTAAATGTGAAACTACATTCTGGCGATGGTTAGCTTAAGTTAGCTTAGCCTAAAGAATGAAAGTGACTTCATTCAGTGTTTGCAAAAAACTTAATGCAGAACATATAAAGTTCATAAATGAACTTTAGGGATGCTGTGAGGCAGATTTTCTTACCTTCAAAAAGCTAGCTATGTACAATATTTATGCTAAGATAACCTCTTAGTAGCCTGGCCTTTTCTTCATATATACCATACAAACACAAGAGTGGTATCAATCTCCCCATATGACTCTCAAAAAGAAAGCAAACATGTATTTCAAAAAAATGCCAACCTATTCCTTTGATACTGTTTTCTACATAGCTGAGACCATTAATCATCAAATATTCAAGTTGTGTGCCCTTGTCTTGTTGCAATCCAAGGGGTACTAATGAGGAAAATGAGCTTAAGCCTGCAAATAAATCATCTTGGACGAGGGTCCTCACAAGCGTAATAATGCAAACATGTCACGTACCTGCTGAGTAAGGCTCCTGTTTTTCGATAAACTCAAACTCGTTCCTCTCGTACTTGGCTCTGATCCACTGCTCTCTCAGCAGCCTGGAGAGGTGGAAAAACACACACAGTTAGCTGCCTCTTCAGCTGCACTCGCTAAGGGCCCCCGATATACACACATACAGTATGAAACTTTTCCCACTCAGACTGACTTTTAAATCCACACACACAAAAAAAAGAAATCATCAGCTAGTTTTACCTCCTGTTGTCCTTATAAAGTGACTAACAGAGGAGTTCTTGCTGTGAGAAGCAGGCCGCCACGGAAGATGAACGAGGAAAAAAATGAGCAGCTGTAACATCATCATCTGTCTTTGTTTTCACTGATTCAAGAATTTATAGTCTAATGGACAGATTTACTTCTGACACAAACACTGGCATTCATTCAGATATGACGGGATGGTATTTAAATGGTATTTGTGAGTGTATCTGCTTTCATACCATCTGTAGAGGTAAAATGACTATACGAATAAAACACAATTTAGTCAAAGAACATGAGGGAATACAATTGACATTTTGGAAAACATGTTTTTCTGCTTCCTAGCTGAGAGTAAGACAATCGATATCCCCTCTCACATATGACTAGAAAGTAAGCTTAGCTTACAGACTTCCTTCCATAAAACCATGCATCATTTTTTACACTGATTTTTGCTTGGATTAATCAAACAACATAGAATTTGCTAATGACGTAGCTGATGTTGTTACATCTGAACAGAGCCTGGCTAGCCGTTTCACCCTTAATTAATTAATGTGAAACATGAATATATAAAAATTAAATCCCAGTAGAGTTGTCACGAACAGGAACATTAACTACAGATATCAAAACCAACATTAGCAACTTTTATGCTGCTCTGTGGCTATTGACTCACTTTTTGGAGCTGGCATCCTGTGGCAATTTCAAGAACTGCAGTATTTGGCACTCATGTTTCTTAGCTGATCCTGATTCAGGAAATGCCATAACCCCTTGAGCACTCATAGACATGTATTAGGGATGTATCCCGGTGTCACGGTAAACAACAGTCAAATTCCCGACGGTGACGGTTACCGCTTTAAGTTTTAATAACCATGGTAACCGCTGCGGTCGATGACCACGGTGTGGAAAACTCGCAAGATATTTCCTAAGTCTCACTACGCTCATTAATCCTTTTTGTTTTGATCTAAAAAAATTATCCAACCTGTTTCTCAGGCAAGTGATGTCATCTACGTTGTGAGTTTTGCGATCTATTAGTTGCACCCTCAGTATTAAATAACAGTGACAGTAATAATTAATAATGACATGTTCTACTCATTTTTATGGTTTTTATGGTTTTTAAGGTTTATTCTGCACTGTTTTGAGACATCCTTTTATACTTCTTTAATGTTGATTTTGCAGTGTTTTGATAAGGTTTTGAATTTGGACTATTTTAATATATAATAAATCTATTTCAATACAAATGTTGGTGAAATTATTTCAGTTTATCAGTGTTTTTTCAACAAGACATTTTAAAAATACCACAAAATGTTCATACCGTTACATCCCTAGCCTGCATTGAAACATGAACCCCTTCGAGTCAAATATGATTGCTACCTTTGTTTCCACACTTTTAACCAAATCCGCATATTAAAGGAAGCAATCACAGTTTTCAGACAGCCTCCCTCTCCGGCATGAGGAGAAACAAATGGCAGCAGTCGGCACATCACCATGCCAACAATCTCCTTCATCCTGTTTCCTTCTCTACCTCTCTCAACCTATCAGTCCATCCCCCCCCCACCGGCTCCAAAACTGCTTTCATCCTCTCCATCTTGACACGTTTCTCGCATTACTCGCCCCTTTTCTCTCTCGAGCAGGATTTAAACAGCCGTTCCATCAGCATCAAGGAGTAAGATGTCTTGCTCTTAGCAGATATTTCTTTTGAACGACGCCTTCTAGTGGCACTGGATCTTAAACGCTAAAACCCCGTGGCTCTCTGGGGAGCAGAGCGAGCGAACACAAAGAGCGCCATGGCACAGACACTGAGAGAGACACTTCTCTCTCATCTAGGCCCCCTCTCGCTCTACCCTTCTCGGTTCTGTTTCCGTCTGTTGTAATGAAATTCTGTCGGAAGGAGGCAGACGCAGAAGAGAGGTGGACAGAGGAGGCTAAAAATGTTCGAGACGGCCAAAAGTGTGACCACCTCAACTCATGAAATCAAAGTATCTGACGTCCGAAAAAGGTAGAAAAGAGGGGGGAAATAAATCAAGTGTTTGATAATAATAGTGTTGATGTTGTCAGAAAAGTTTAAGCTCAACCAATCAACTATGACTCAAAGATCTTAAGCAGCATGAACTCGTCCAAGGGGGTGCGAGATTTCTTTTTTTAGCCCTTTTATACACACAAAGAGGAAGAGGAAGTTGCACTTAAGTGATATACAAAGTCAGAGGTGTAAACCATTAACTATGATGCCACCGAGCAGCACGGTGCATCACTTTTGCACTAATCGGCACAAAGCTGCCTCTGCATTCAGCATTTTCTCACCACGTTTAGTCACAGGCAGCGTGGCCACGGAGGACTGCCGGCTCAAAAAAGGGCCAACATCGCATGGAGCAACGACGCTTTAAAGCCGCGGTGATCAATACTTTCATTGCAAGAATAAACCACTTGACTACGTCTAACGCGAAAGGGGCTGCTGGTAGCACTGTACCCAGAGAATGTCAGCACCCCGCTCTGCAGGTTCCCCTCAGCTCACAGAGCATTTGATAGTATCGTCTTTCAGCAAATACTTGAGGTTTTGAGACCTGAAACTTTCCTGCTTAGGTTTTCCAGAACTGTTCTATTCAGCCATCCTTAATGTTGTTATTTGCACCTTTAATTTTCCACAATGAAGTCCATCTCAAAATGTACTCCATGAAAAAGGCACCCATGTAGCTTAGCTGAGGCCAGCTAGCTCCTGTTAGCAACAGTAAATGATGACACACCACTCTATGGTTTTCACTATTTATACAGGGGGAAAAAACAGATGCCAAAATACAAGTGAACTTATCAGTCGCCTCTGATATTTTCTCCATTTAAAGGTTATTTTACACATTGACACACAAACACTGACCTTTGCATGGCACTGGTGTCGTAGTGGAAGTTCAGCGGAGAACAGACTGGCACAACTATTGCCAAATGGTAAAATATTTTATCATCATTCCAAAAAAAGGAGGTTGTTATCAAGTAAATACTGTTTTCAAGTTATATTTGGCGCTAAACAGATTGTTCCACACCATTTTTAACACTAGCCCGTTCTCTAGAACAGAAGTAGGCCTAATTTAGGGGAGGTATGCTCAGTTAGCCTCAGCAAAGAATTAGCTAACTAGCAAATAGCTAGGCCGCATGAGTTGGCAGACATTTACTCTGTTCAGACGAAAACTGTTTCAATAAATATCGTGTTTGCATGCCAGTCTTGGTGTTTTGAACAGTCACAGCTGAATGAATGAGCACTTACTTGCAGTCACTGTGTGTCGGTCTGTAGTAGAAAGCCGGGACCTTCTGCTCGTATTTGGCCTTGGCTGCGTTGTTTCCCATAGCAGCCATCAGCTGAAGAGAGGGAGACAGGAAAACACAACCTGGTCACATGAATGCTGTTCACTGTCAAACATTCACTTCAATGGAATAGACAGTGTTTTTTTTTTTTTCCCCATAAGCTGCATTTTTCAACTGAGTCGTCGAGTCGGGTTTTAGAGATGGTTTTATTTTGAAAACACTTCCGTGAGGTACCATGTCTCCTTCTATTGCCATTTCAAAATCAAATGTGATAGAAATGAAGAGAAAGGCAACATCTTTATTCCTTAAAGACGCTGTAAAATCGTAGGTAAGAAAAAAAATAACGCTGCTCTTTACAGCAGCCATGACATGCCAAAGAATAAGCCCTGGAGAATGGTGACAACAAAACTACAATAGGAGAGGGAAAATAACGTTACACTTTAAACGAGACAAGCACAGAAAATCCTAAGTATGACAGAACTTCAGTTGACAATGAGGCCCCGAGCATTGCTATGGGATTAATTGTGGAAAATGGCTACACTGCATTGGGACGCGTCTCCCTTCCGCCCTCGGTCCCTCTATTGTGCGTTTCATCCAAGGATAATCCCTGAGTCCAATCCAGCTGGCTGAATCCCTCAACACGCCTCTCTTATCCTCAGAGGGGGCTTCAGGAAAGCATGCAGCACTGTGGTGTTTTATTGTGAAGGTCATGCAGCAACAAAAAAATTTTTTAAAAATCCAACCCAAAACAAAAACTTCTACAGAAAGTCACGACCCACGTGACACACCTGCTGCCCAAAGGTGTTTTGCCTTCGACCCCTGGGACGTGACGCCAAGAGCACACTGTCAATATCTTCCAAGCAAGAAAAAAAAAAAAAAAAAGGAGCAGGAGCATATTGCATAACCCCGTCTCTCAGCACCCACTTTATTTGTCACGCCTCCCCCTTTATCTTCACTGCTTACTATTCCGGACCGCGAGCTGCGAGCATCTACGGAGCGTGTCATTCAGTTGCTGTTCCATAAAATAAGCAACTCTTCATAATAACGTGCTTCGCATGGCAACAACGTGCGGCGTCGCATGAAAAACTAAGAGGTTGGGGGCTCATTTATCAGAACGTGCACATTCCCACTGTCATGCAGGGAGAATCAAACTAAATCTAATTTGTTCTCCACCCATCTGCATTGTGCACGCACAGGCTTATTTGCATACAGATGCCAGATACAGTCAACCGCGTTCGTTTGACAGTCCGAGTAGCCTTCATGCTTGTGTGGACAAATATAACTGTAGCTCAGGTAGAAACAAAAAACATCACCGATAATGAGGTTAAGGGGGAACTTGTAAGAAATGGCCACCCGCCAAAAGTAGCTCTAAAACAGTAGGGGGCAGCATTATCTCTGAATGCAGCCAAAAAGACTTCTTCCCATGCGCTTACATTGTAGAAGAAGAGGCTGTAAAGCAGCAGGTAAACCCCCGCAAAAGGACTCATTTGACTATCATAATTCGAGCCATTTGTCTCAGTAACGTATTGACAGTCTAGAAGAACCACAAGATTAAATCTCTGTTCAGGTTAGCCTGGCACTAAACCGGATCTTTGGCCGGCTCAGTCGGCGGAAGTCTCTTGGATGCACGCTCTGTGGGCCCCGCAACACAGAAAACCGCCACCAACACTGTATCCAGGTTTTGATGCAATGTACTTGGTGGCGACTAGCTGCCGTTAGCAAGTTAGTTCAGTTAGCCGTGCAGCTAAGTGACTGCCTGACTTAGAGAGGGAGTCTGCGATGAGCAATTGTGCTTAACTCAACCGGGCTCAGCAACCTCCCGAAGACCAGACCAGAGTCAGAATATTTATGCATCTTACTCTGTGAATTGAGGTTTCTGTTCACAAGGTGAAAGGATTTTTATTTTCTTGACATTTTATGAGTTTAGAACTCTGAAGGAATTGTACCGCTTGCTGTGCAAAGCTGCGTTATGAGACAGGACGGGCTAGGCCATGCTAACTTTAGTGGATATGTCTGTAATAGGATCCAAAGACGACTCTGATGTAACGACTGCGCGGCTGTTTCATCTCACTCTGTTGATAGTTTGGGTTCATTTCTTTAAATGTTTAAAATAAAATCCTATTCATCGGCCCCTTTAAAGTACTGCAGCCTCTCTGTGGGAAAGCTTCCCAGTGTGCACCAAGGCAATGAATCAACCTTCACTTTGGTGCCAAATGCAGGGACGTCTTTAAGAAGAAATGACTAAATCAGAGGCTATTTGTGGAAGTGATTATATGCATGGTTTAAGCATGATATGGTTTGTAAATCAGGTTCCTGATTTAAGTTTTTTTTTTTTTTGGCGGGGGGGAGTTTTAAGTATGTACCATCTTTTCTTATATGTACCCTTGGTTGATTTACTTTTGAATTTTATCGTATTAATGTTTTAAATTTCTTTTTATTTGTCAGGTAACGACTTTTGTAAGTAATACTCAATCATTTCTAATTTCCCAAACTGCTCTCCTTCACCTCCCATTAAGGTTACTGTCATCTCTTCTGGCTGTTAAACGCTTTCACCATCCGTGAAGTCACTCCTCAGAGTAATGAAAGACAGATTGATCCCAAGATAGTTCTCTGATGGTAACTTTCCGTCGGGTGTCACATCACAGGTACTTCCACGATGAGAGGGAATAGCAAATGTCAGCGGGAACTTGGTCAGGTTTTTACTGCGAGTCAATACGAAGCAAGACTCCCGTGGGACAGATCGTGGCACCTTGTTGGACTCCAGACGCTCCTTCCAAGTATCGGCTGGGTGCGGCTGATAAAGTGAAAACTGTGGCTGTTAGACGAAAGCGTCTCCTCTCACTGCAGGCGTTTTTATTGAAGTGGGACCACAGCAGCTCCAGGCGTCTCAATAATAAAATCTGGCATCTCCAAACTACACCTAAACTCTCACAAAACAAAGATTAAGGAAGGCCATAACCTTTTTTTTTCCTTAACATAAACTGAATCCAGTCCATTCATTGTCTTGTATTATTCCTGCAAGTCAAATCCCCGTCACATCCTAATTATTGTTCTCTCACACTCCCAACCTCTCTTTTTGTTTTTTCCCCATGACTCATACCGGCATCACCTCCCCCAAAGTCCTCTTTGTCACCCAGCGGTGGTGTTAAAGCACTGACATGATCCACGCAAAGGACATCTTCACACTTCCCCTGCAGAGCGACAGCACATTTTTGTCGAGTATTACAAATGACGGCCTCAAAAATGTCAACAATTTTTTTTTATTATTATTTTTTTTTTGCACAGAACTCCCATTTCTTGCTGACGGATTTTTTTTCATGCGGCTCGGCTTGTTTTTGGCACGCAGGAGGAAAAGTGTGAACGGCCTCACTGATGGAGTGATATTGATCCCCGTGAGGAAATTCTCTCCCTCTAAAAGAAGGGAGGTCAGAGGTCAGGGTCAGCTGGGGATCAGCGTTCTTCACGAGATAAGAGTTCACCGTGGTGCGCGGGGACCAAACATGTCCGGAGGCAGCCGACAAAGCACTTAAAAACCGACTGATATCGGCTGTGTTAAACCAAACCATGCAAACTCTGATCCCAGTTGGAACCTATTGTACATTCTTCCGAAACCCGGTCGCTGACATACAGGCATAAAATGAACTGCAGCCGGCATTGCGAGTTAATGAGATCTGCACCCGCAGCATGTGTAATCAAGCAGAATTTCTGCCATATTGATAAGAAAATGTCTGCTGATTGGGCCGTTTCCATAGCAACAGCATCACATAAAATGCAGTTTTACACACTGGAGCCACCGTGGGCGCCGTGCTCAGTGTTTTTTGTCTCCATTGTCTGCACATTCAGACCATTCACATACCAAATGTGCATTGCATACACATTAATATGCACACGTCAGTATATTTGACATTTGGCCTCATGCCTGAACCACTTCTACAATCATTCTTAAAGGAACAGTATGGGGACATATGTCCTTTCCTTTTTTTTTTCCTTCAGAGAGTCAAATGAGAATTTGATACCAGCAACTTCCTGTAGTCTCTGCTGGTTGCCTGGCAACCTGTCTCACCCAAGATGAAGTCTGGCACACAAAACCCCTGTAAACCCACATGTTGTTTTTACACTTTTGTACACTGATTTAACAAACAAGACAGAAAGTGCGTCAGAGGTGCCGGGAGGGAGATTTTGCTCTCTTTTTGCACAGAGCCAGATTCGGGACGACCGAGCCTTCTGCCCAGATTCCTCCTCCGATTGTCGGGAGAGGCAAATCAGCCTTAGAAATAGCTCCTGTGGTGTGAGCCCGACCTTACCTTTGTTTCCTGTTTCAAAGTGGGGCATAAAACCAAGCACCGCCCAACTCGCAGCGGGAGTGTTCATTGTTCTGGTGCATTCTGGGTGTTGTGGGATTTCTACCTCGAGAGCAAAAAAGGCGAAAAAACCACAGCCCATGTTCTCTTTCTACCCCCGGCCGGAAAGGTGTTTGTGTGTTTCTACCACATGGACAGCGCAGCTTTTACGTAAGGGTGAAAAACCACTTTAAGAAAACGGTGACACCAGAAGTTCTCTCAGTCTGTCAGCTGCTTCTTGGTCTTTCTGCGTGTCAGTGTCTGGGCGAACTTCCCCTGCTCTTCCTGCTGTCTAATCTTCTCTACTCCATCACCACACACTGCTTTTACTATGTTTTCTGCGCTGATGACACACCTCTGTTTTCTAAACGGTGTGCCCCCCCCCACAACTAACTGAATTGTGTTCTGTTATCGTCTGCTGCTTTTCAGGATACACCTCAGTGGTGTGATTTTTTTTTTTTTTCTTTTTTCCTGGGTGACATTTTAGTCAATGAAAGTCGCCCACAATTAGAGCGAAAGAGCCAGCCTTGTATGGCAATTTTGAACACTTGGCAATCGCAGAGTCGAGTCATGCTATTTATGAGAATCTGAAACTGAGGCTGAAATATTTGCGTTCTGTCATGGGTATAAGATAAGGTGACAGCAGGAACATATCAGATGTCAGGAGTCCTCTGAGAGACGGGGGGTGGGGGGGGAGCGTTGTTTTATTCAGGATGTGTATGTGTTTTTGCGACGGATGTTTGCCATCACCGGCCTTACCTCCACGTCGCTGGCATCCCACGTGTCCTGCACCGACTTGACCCGGCTGATGTGGGGGATGCTCCGGTGGAGGAGCGAGCAGGCCTGGCAAACGAACACACCCAGAGTCAGCGACGCCCAGTCCGGCTCTGCAGGAGAGCGTGAGAGAGGAAGGGGAGGAGGGCGAAGGAGGCATTGCAGAGAGGGAGAGGTGAACAGAGGGGAGGTGAGGTTTTTTTTTTTCGGGGGGGGGAGAGAGAGAGAGAGAGAGAGAGAGAGAGGAAACAAAAATCAGGCAAAGCGGTGCAGGAGGTTGGTGGTGGACATGGAGGAGAGATGAAAAAAAAAACGAGGAGGGGGTGAGAAAATCTTGTCATAAAAGCGCTGCAACAAAGAGAACACCACGCTCACGGTTCAGGCTATAAATACTGAAAGTGCTGATGCCAGCAGTGTTACAGAGGTAACAGGAGCAGAGTAAATGAGACAAATATTACAGGGGACTCTGGTCGAGCGTGTCCCCGCTTGTAAAGGAGAGCCGGGTGGCAAAATGTGATTTTGGGGGAAATCCTATTTAGCCTCCTAACAGGAAGCAGACCACCCCAAGATCTGATCAGAAGTCAGCCGAGGTAGTTATCAGGTTAGTCGCATTACCAGACCACAAAATACACACACACACACACACACATTTTTTTTTATGCCCATGCGGTATATTTTTTTTACTTTAAAAGGAGACCAGATAACAGGAAAGCACAAAAGCACACCCCGTCGTGCATGCGCGCACACACACACACCTGCGCATCGTCTCTAAACACACCATATGCCGCTTAACGTGAGCATGTGATGAGATGCACGCTTGGACTACAGCGCCAGAAAGACAGACAGAACGTGCAAAAAAAAGGGGAGAAAAAAAAGACGTTTTTTTTGTCTCCCTGCAACGTGATTCAGCAGCAGCAGCATCCGTGGGTGTTCAGCAAAGGTACATCTGAGTCACTGTATCGCAGGCAGACTCTGATTCTGTCGGTGAAAATGAAGACGTCAAAGTCGGAGACGCAGCGTGTCGAAGACGGTAACAGAGTGCAGTGAGAAGTGTCAGAAAATGAGAGAGAAGAAGAAGAAAAAGATGAAAATGCAGATTTTTTTTTTTTGCCCTTTTGGCAGAAATGATCTGACTGGTGGTTGAAATATTTTCAGGGTGCAAGTTAGCTAACTGATCAATGGCAAGCAAAATATAATGAACTAGAGCTGAAACAGTTAGCTGATTAAAGGCTAACTCCACCAATTTTACACATTAAAGTCAGTTTACGGTTCTTGGGGAGTACTACTGCACATGACATAAAAGTAGTTTTTGTAACTTCAGAGGAGTTGAATGCCAAGTTGCACTGTGGGTAATGTAGGTGCCAGGTTTTGAAAAGGAAGAAGAATGTGTGGAATAAGAAAGGCGGTATCTCTGATTCTGCTTTATCTTGACCGCATGTTTTCAGACTGTCCACAATGAGTCCATCGGAACGTTTTTATAACATGACGCCTACATTACCCACAATGCAACTTAGCCACTGAGTGACATCACCGGCGGCAGTTTATCAGATGAAAAGCAGCTTCCTTTTGGAGCCACAGATGGCTTTATACTATTTTTATCACTCCCCGAGATCTGTACACAAACTTTTACATGGTGGAGTCTAGTCAATAAAGTAGCTTATTGTTTGTTTATATATATATATATATATATATATATATATATATATATATATATATATATATATATATATATATATATATATATATATATATATATATACACACACATTAAAATGTAATATTTATGGACATAATAATAACTTCAACAATCAGTTAATCCAGTTATTAATTTCTGTCATTAAGTTATGATCATTTTCTTTGAAGGGTGTGAAAACTGTCTGTTTTAACTGCCACTTAATCCGTCTCGAGCAAATAATTGTTTGGCCTATAATGATGTCTGGCAGAAGATTAAAAACACATTTCCATGTAAATAATTAGTATTATTGCCCATTAAAACTGTTCAGTCCGACAGCTCACATTTTAAATGCTTATTAGAGCAGCAAAACATAGTTAAGAGTTTGGCGCCTAGGATCTCATCGCTCCCCAATATCTCTATGTAAACATCTCTGCGGGGAATGCATGAGCAAAGTCTAGAACCCACCCAGTTGGAGCCTACAGGTGGATGCTGGTGAGCAGGCGTCGCTCCCCTTAATATTGCTTGACAATCAGAGTACTTCAAGCCCGACCTCAAGTCAAACCTGGCAACCAAAAGTAGCCTAACCCTTAAACTAAGAATTGCGGAATGGTTTCAAACAAAACTCAGCACGCGAAACTAGTGCCACTATTCTCCTTCACGCTCACAAAGCACAAAAAATTACAAAATAAAAAACACCCAGAGAAATAATTACTCTCCTACCTCAGTGTGTGTCTCAAATATGCCTGCTGGTTCGACTCCAACATAATTAATTACTCGCTTAAATCCAAACAACAAACTAATTACAGTTAATGTCCAGTTGTAGATGTCCATCTGTCCCTGTTTCATGTTGGCAAACCTGCCAATGACTCAATGAGACTCAAAAAAAAAAAATAAAAAAAAAAAAGCGTCTGTGCTTTAACAAGCCTGTGCACCACATTTTGTTGCCGTTTCTATTTTGCGGTCGTTTAGCCCTTGTAGACTGTAGGGCAGTATCATGGTGGAAAAGGGACAGAGATCTACAGCAAATGTATTGTGCAATTTATATAACTGACTCACTGATGTGAACCTCCATTATTTGTTCAATCAAGAATTATCTATTTGTCTTTTTTCCCCCCCAAGAGCCTCAAAAACGAGCGAAGGACAGGGGGTGAACTGTGGGCTCCTTTATCTGGCACCTAGCTGAGTGTCAGCTCTGGGTCAGCCGTATTTGTCAGATTAACAGTTGGTCTCACTATGATATTGACACAGAGAAAAAGAAAAATCCCCATATTCATAAAGCTCGAACCAGTGAAAGTTTGCTATTTTTAGCCTGGTCCGTCTCACTGGTCCACCAGTTTGGTTCAGACTAAAATATCTCAACACATATCAGATGGATTGGCATCAAATCTGGTCGAAGCCTACAGACTCTACTGATTCCAAGGTCCAAGTTATCACGTATCCAGTGAAGCACCTCAACATCCACCAGATGGACTGGCACGCAATCTGGTGCACACGTTCATTTCCCGCCGACAGAATGAAATATAATACATTTAATGTTCGGCCCATCATCATGTCATACTTTTTGACCAAATTACAACCCTAAATAGCGCAGGTTAGAATGCTAACATGCTGAAATAACATGGCTTACACGGCAAACATTACACCTGCTAAAAATCAGCACGTTAGCGTTATCATCAGAGTTGCTCCAGCCCCTGTAGACTCTTAACCTTGTTGCTAAGACAAGGTACAAGGTCATTTATTCATCATTGCACAACATAGGGTTGCATGCAAGCAGCAGCAGCAGCAGCAAGAAGGTAGTTATAGTGTGGTTGGCATCTTCATTCAAAAAGTTCAACATCTGAGAACATCTCATGGTTTTTATTCCAACTGTCTTCCTTCCTGGGTTGGATGGTGATGGTCTCAGAGTCTGCTGCTCTTCATCCAAAGCACCTTCTCCAGTGCTGGTGACAGTATTCCTGCCCTCGGCAATAAGATTGTCCTTTAAAAAAGCCCACAACATGACATTGAAGGAGCCATAAGCTAGAGCTACGTTGCCATACATTTCATACAAATCACTAACGGCTGGGCGGCTGTGGCTCAGTGGATGATAATGGTGGATGATAATAATAATGATGGCCCCATAAATACTGTGTTTCTGAGACCACATATTGACATGCGATCGATGATTAATAAACAGCTGATATCAGACTGTCACATTTTCCAGTGCACGCATCACCCGTGTATCATGGTATGACTGAGTGTTCCATGTCCTCAACAGCCAAACATCAAACTATTCACCATCCATCCATCCATCCATCCATCCATCCCTCTTTCTCTCTCTCTCTCTGCAGCTTCTCACACAAGGAGGCCCTCAGCATGGTGCACCGCAGCCAAACACACACATGCACTCACTGTGAGTGTGTGTAGTTCTCAAGGGGTGGGAGGAAAAAAAAAATACTATTCTTGCATTTCCCCGTCCTCTTGGGGCTGGAGAAAGCCTAGATGGAGATGCCACAGAGCCTGGCGGAGGGAGGCAGGTGGAGGAGAGGTTCAGAGATGAGGAGGAGACGTAGGAGGAGGGGGAAAGGGAGGAAGAGCGTGGGTTCCTCATGAGAGATGATGAACGCTCACGAGATCCCCCGAGGGTATTGCTGCCGTCTGCGATAATCTTCCCTCGATTGATCTCCGCTAAACCAAAGACGGGGAGGCAATATTTGAGTAAATAACTGCCGACTCATCCTTCAGTAATCCTGGACCGCGATCAAGCAACAAGATGGCGCCTTGATGCGAGGAAAACGAAACTCTTGTCTTTTCTTCTTTTCTTTCACTCGTTACAAGTCCTTTTTAGCCGGCAAAACACACACACGCAGGCGAGCGGACACCTACACACAACCCTGCTGACACGAAAACCACACAGCCGGCCATTCAGCGGTGAAGTCATCGCTGTCTGAGTCAGGCCTTACAGAGGGGCAGACAGCACTCATGGAGATTACTGTGGCCGCATGACTAACTAACCACACACACACACACACACACACACAGGGCTTCCTCCTTGAGGTAGAAGATGTTTCTCAGCAGGCTCACTGTGAACAACACATGCACGGTCGCGGCGAAAAGGTGCGTTCGTCAAAGAGCTCCATCTCCGAGGGACTGTCGAGAGGAAAGTGGAGGGTTTTTTGTTTTGTGTTTTTGCAGGAGTTGCGACGCCCCGAAACAGCAGAGCTTTTGACAAGGTTGAAGAAAGAAGCGCCTGTGGCGTTACTGCGGGGCAGATGCAGGATAAATGAATGAGGGGGCATTTACACAATGGCAGCCCCTGTGCTTGCGGGCAACTTTTCTGCGTCTGCTGCAGTTCATTCGCGCTTCTGGACATTTTTTTTTTTTTTAATACATCAGCCTGTCAGCCGCTGCGTCGTCCTCAGGGTTAATGACTAGACAGCGGATCCAGCTGAGGTTGTGACCCTCTCATGTCTCGGCAAAAAACCCCTCAGGCACTAGCTGAGTATTCTATGTCCACAGCAGTAGTAATAGTCTTTAGATTTGACGCAGCCTGTGTTTAGCCTTAACTTGAATCTATGAAAGGCCCAAGGCTTTCATGAGAATATCATCAAGGTTCTCCTTCACTTCCAAAGGCTGACTTTTCAGACTGAATGTATTCGCAAGAGTGAACATTAAATAAGTGCACGCATCAAGGCCTCTCCTTGAATTTGTTGACGAGTGGTAATTGTTTCATGGCGGGTTCTCACAACGCGTCCTGTTTGATCCGCTGTGTGCGAGTGATGTGTGTTGCAGGAGAAATATATATCTGCGGCACACATCGGGTCTGCAGTGTTTAATCCCACACGCTGACGCCGACTTTCATTTAAAGAGGGTTTCTGTTTTTTCCAAATCTTGGAAAAATCAAATCAGCGGTGACGGTCAGAGTTTCCTGCTTTTTCTCCCCAAATTATGGTTTTCATTGGCCTGGTTGTGATCGCTGTGATAGCTTAGTTGGCTGCAAAAATAGCACCCTAAAAGTACCCCAAAAATGTCTTGATTACAGATGTGATACTACTACTACTACTTACGCCCCTTCAAATAAGTCATATTGTAATCACCCTCAGGGTTGGGCTCAGCAGGTAGAATGAGTTGTCCACTAATCACAGGGTTCAATCCCCACATCCTCCTGTGTCCTCGGGCAAGACACTGCACCCCAAATTCCTTCTGATTGGTCAGAGTACAGTATATGTAAATACTAAGTCATCTGAGTACTATCATGCAAACTCCATGTTTCAATGGAGCACGGCATAAGTTCAAGCTGAGCACCGAGGTCCTGCTTCCGTTAGCCGACTGGCATCAGCTGCTTCATTCATGCTTCACATTCAGCGGCTCATTTATCAGCTGCTTCGCTACCAGCTAACCAAAAACATTCAGTCATATTCACACGGTGATGGAACGCGGTGGCACGGCGATAGAAGGCAGAGCTATGAGCAGAGGATCAGTCGTAAAATTCTGCCATTATCTGCTCACCCCCATGCTGACGGAAAGTCAGGTGAAGTTTCGCAGAGCCCCCAAACATTACCCAGAAGCCCCAAAGGCCATAATTTACACGCTTTCTCAGAGAGAATCATCACTGTCGCTGCTCGGCTAAAGGAGTTATCACGTGGGTGCATGCACTCAACCACAATTCGAGGATGTAGATAATATGTTCTCAAATCAGTTTTGGATCTCAGGGCTTTGACGATGCCAGACGAGCTGTATGGAACCCGCATATGTTTCTTTTGTTTTTTTTCTCAGATGTTTTTTTTTTTTGTGTGTGCTGATTTTGCTGCTTGTTCCATCGGCAAGAGGTTTAATAGACAACAACTGAATTCTTATTCTGGGTAAACATATCCTTTAAGGTGTAACTCCCACATTAACTACATCCCAAAAAGATGCTGGCTCAGTGAAAAGAATGACCAGATGATCAATACCCACAGTAAAAGGGGGATACAAACACGATGTATGTCTGTCAGTTTACCGCACGGGGAGCACACAAAAGTTAATGCAGTGGCTGAGCTATAGCTGGGAGACCTATGCCTACGAGTGTAAGTCGACACTGAATTTCTTATTCAAATACACATGAAACAAGGCAATATTCGCCCCCCCGCCCCCCGCCACCACCACCACCACCCCCACCCCTTCCTGCCATTTCTGCTGTTCAACAAACACCTTCCTCACACCTCAGAGGACTGCTGAGGCTTCTCTCTGGAGGGAATAACTCGTTTGTGTGTCCTTAGCGAAGGGCAGAACCACAGCGCTGCTGAGCTACGGAGAAAAAAAAAAAAAAAAAAAAAAAACCTGCCCTATAAGCTCCCAGCTCAGCCTCTGAGCGGTCTCATCTGAGAACACAAGCAGAGAAAAGGTAGGGGGAGAAAAAAAGGCAAAAGGAAAGGAAGGCAGAGGTGGAATGACTAAGCACAAATAATGCCCAAGCCGTGTCGGCCAATTTGTGCGCTCGCAGACCAATTAGATCAGCCTCTCCGTCTGCTCAGTGGATGCTGTATCTGTGATGGGGAGATAAGGCGGAGGTGAGGGAGGACAGACGGGTCGCCGCTGATGATGTGATAGTCTGCCTTTCCTCTGTCGCCCTGCAGATTCAGAAACAATGGAGGGATTTCATGTGATGGAATGCAGCAGCAGCCATATTAGAGGTCCTTCACTGCTAACATGGCAACGCAAAAATAATTGACTGTTGTGATGCTTCTGACTGGGAACTAAACATTGTGTCAGTCACATCTAAATGAATTTAGAAGTTAATGTCAACTTGTCGTCGCCATGTAAATTAACACATTTGATTGTTGCTGTTGACTGTAGTGAGTATGAGAGCATGTCAACAATTAGGCCAGTTAAATCTTAAAATGCATCTCTACCTCTGTGTTGTCAGCCGTGCGTCCAGTCAAAAACATTTATTAACCCCCAAAACTGGAAACTGAGTTTTTTGCAAAAGGATGACCTAAGCCGACCGACCCCACTGCCAGAATAAAAGGTCAAGGAAGGCCGGAGCAACTCGGAACAGCAGGGAACGAACTGACGAAGACAAGAGCGAGAACAAAAACTACATACAGACACCGATGACGGGATGAGGAGCAGGTAGACTGAGGCAAAGAACGGAAAAACACTGGGAGGGATAATGGGACTGGGACAGTTTCAAAATAAAACAGGAAACGAGACCATAAAAAACAATACTTGTCATATCAAGTTCACATTAAGTCCATATGAGCTCTCTTTACCATCAGGAGGTGGAGGGGCTGGTCAGGGGGCTTTACAAACCACTGTTTGTGACAGCATTTCAACGTTCCTAAGCGTGGAACCACAGGATCGTTTGCGGCTCACAGAACCAGACCGTTCAAAACATGGTCTTTTCCTAACCCCAACCTAGTGCACCTGAACCTGACCAGGCCATAAGCACAGCATCGTCACGACACAGAATCATGAAGTGAACCTAAAGAAATGTGAAACTGGAGAAAAAACAATGTAAAGATTCAGCATATATGGTCTGCAGAAACGTTTGACAGGAAAACAGGAACTAAAATGTCATTATTAGTCATTTTTCGAGCGAAGATGTCAAACGTTTGTTGGTTCTTACACGTAAGGATTTGCTGCTTCACTTCGTCATTTATGACGGCACAGGGACACTGTGATGACTACTTTTCTGCATGTTTTGATGTGATTAATCCGTTAATTGTGAAAATAACTCAGAGACTGATCAAAAAAAAAGCTGCAACATGCAACCCCTGGGAAAGATTCGAACCCTCAAGTTGGGAGGCTATTGTTTACCACGTTATTCATATTATTGAAGAAGTCATTTTCTTTTTTTATTCTTTTTTTATGCCCTGTATGTTGCGTATTTAGAAAGGGGGAACTAACTCAAATTACAAGCAAATGTATACTGTCATTAGCTCCATCAAACAGCCTACTAAACGCACGTAAAACCTTAAATAACATTGGTAATTGTACTTCCCATCTAGACCGGTACGTGTTTGTCTGTTTACTTTGCTGTGTTGAGATGATCTGTGGTATTTTGAGCTGTAATGAAACTGTGATGTTTTTCTGGAAAAGCCACTGAGATAAGATCCGGCCCCCATCTGGGAAGGAGCCGCCGAAACCAGCATCAATAATTCATATCTTGACCATTATGAGACGTGAATTATGAGCCCGGGAATGCCTGATCTGGTAGCAGAGGAGGAGGGAGAGAGGTAACGGTTGGCGTGATGGATGGCCGCCCGAAACACCCCTCATCTGTTCAGCCTGCTTTCCTGGAAATTTGACAGAACAAGCCCAGCGTTTGCAAATGCGAATCTGGGCAAAAGCAAGATTTATGCAAAGTTGTACTCCTGACCGCTGAGCAGTTGTGTTTGAAGTGCCTTGCTCAAGGCAATCCCAGCACTTGTTGAGCGATAACAGAGCGTACATGAGTCACATCACCCGCTGAGATTTCCTTAGCTGTGATCGATCAGTCAACCTGCAATTACCACTCTTCTCTGACTGTTCCGCAACTGCTCAACAACACAGTCCCACCTTTGCTGCACCGAGGCTACATTATGTAATGATTGCAAAGGTGAAAGCGGCGTATCTGCCCGAGAAAAACTCAAGAACGCCCACAGCAGTCTTTGGACAACAGTTTGAAGAGCCTACATCAAAAAAATGGATCCCAAAGGTTCAATAAAGATATGTGGGTAGAGGTGACTGTGCCAGGGTTCCCCAAACAAGACTTAAACCACTTTCAAACTGGAGACAAAGCACACTGCCACCTCGTGACATTTTGCGTTTGTCCTCAGTGAGGAATGACTCGGCAGTAGTTCAAGGTGTTTATCACCTCCAGCTCCGATCAGCAGAGTTTAGCCATGAATTCTGATCGTCTCCATTCAAGCAGTGCTGCTCAAACATGGTTCACTCTAAACTGAGCGACAATGAAAGACTCAAGTTAAATACATGCAGAAGCAACCAGTATGATGCTGTCAGCTGTCTCCATGCTGCTTTCTGCTGTTGAGGTCAATCCATCATGTCGACATTGAGATATTTCACAGGATCAGCTGATAATTAAACCTGCCTCTTGTTGCAAGAGGAAGAGAGAGGGAATCGCCTAATCATTAGGATTCATCGTCTTTGGACCACGAATGTCTTTTCTTCATTTCATTACAGTCAATCCAGCAGCTTCTGGCTGTTGGAGAGGTTAAAGTGTTGGGATAATGATGGCAGTAGAGGAGGAATTAAGGGATTGCAAAGGTTATTACGATTCATCCTGTGGGGGCCAGGAATATCTTTACCAAATTTAATGGGAACTCATGCACTTGCTGTCATTAAGATTCAACCTCTGGGAACCATGAATACCTGCTCAAAGTTTTCCGCCAATCCCTCATGCTGTGAAAACTTTAACCTGCTGGTGGTGCTAAAGGAAACTTAAGGAAATCACCAAAGTCAGCGGGATTCATCCTTTGGGGACCACGGTTTGTCTCTACTAAATTCAATGGCAATCCATTCCAACAAAGGCTGTGATATTTCACTTTGGTCTGAATGGAGGACCAGCGACCCCGGTGACAGACTGATACTGCCAACGCTACAAACCAGCAGATGAAATCATGCTTTAAAACTGAGCATCTCCGACAATTTATGCAAAAGCTTTTACGAACCGCGCTACAGGCTGGAATGCATTATGTAAGTTGGTGGTACTGAGGAGCAAAAAGGGCCACATAAAAATTTCAGACACTTTTAAGCTCGACACACGCAGACAGCACCGAACCCCGACGCGAGCCACATCTCTGCTTATTCCTAAACGAGATAACACCCCTCGGGTTCCAAACGAGATCCCTCTTCGAGTGTCAGACAAAGCCATCTAAATTTGCGAGGGTGCCTCTGGCTCCCTGGGGAAAAAAAAGGAAAAAAGCTGCTCCACTACAGCCAGTACCCCTCTGAGGAGCTGTGCAGCCGGGGCCAAGGAAACAGGCATCCTGGGCGCCGGCTCGGCTCCAAACGCTGGGCGCACGGCCCGAAACTGGAGCCTCTGTGGCCACTAACTGGTTTAATGCCATTTTCAGTGAGAAGAAAAAGGAGGGGTGGTGGTGGTTGGTTGGATTTAAAAGAGGGAGAGGATGGAGAGAGGGAGAAAGGGGATGAAGCAGCTTAATAGAGAATAATCAGGTGAAATGCGTGTCCTGTGAATGGAAAACAAACAGGTGAAACAAAACAAAAAAAAAACGAAAAAACAAACAAACAAACAAACAAAAAAATGCACACACCGGTAATTACTGAGCAGACTGCTGACACTGTGGAACATGATGACACCACACACACACACACACACACACACACACACACACACACACACACTGTCAGTAACAGCAGTAATAACTGTGGATGGGGGACAGTTGACATGTCTTTGTGCGCCCTGACAGCCACACACACACACACACACACACACACACACACACACACACACACACACACACAGTTATATGTGTTTATGGCTCAGTCCAGAGTCCATGTCTGCTCGGCCTCATTACACCTGCAGAGAAGAAGAAGAAAAAAGCCTGTCTTCAGGTGCATGTGTCCTGCCTGACCAGGCCTTTGTCATTATTTCTGGGGTGGAATTCACTCAGACTTGTTGGTTTTTTTCCCAGCACCAGTTGGCTCGCCGTGCACCGGCTTGCATGGGAGCCCGGTTCGGAAGCTTTTTTATTTATTGATTTTTTTTTTTATTGATTTTTTTTATTCATTTATCTATTTATTTTTGCTTACCTGGATTGCCGCAGTCCGCGCACGTATCGTTGCCCGGTCTGACCAGCACGTCTTGCAGGAGCCGGTTGTTCCCCTCCGGTTCCTGCGCCATGGTGAGTTCTATCCGTCCAGCCTCACCGCGGTGGGAAGAAGAAGAAGGAGCCTGGCCAAGAACATCCGCTGCTGGGAGTCAGGCAGACAGGCGGACAGACAGATGGACAGAGCGAGACAGACAGACAGACGAGACCGGCCGATCACCTGTCACCTCCGATCTGAAGCGGAGGAGGAAAAGACAAGACAAGACTGAGCGATCCGAGCCTGACGCTGGAGGAGTCCTCTCTCTCTCTCTCTCTCTCTCTCTCTCTCTGATCGCTCTATTACCGACTCTCACTCACTGCATGATAATCAAGCTTATATGTTGCCACCACCACCTCCTCCTCCCTCCCTCCCCTGCCTGTCTGTCTGTCTCCTCTCGCCTCCATCCACTCTCATATCTAATGGAAGCGAGACATCCAGCGGTGGACCGCCGGAACACACCTCAGAGCCCATCCCCCCTTCAAAAAATAAAAAAGTCTACAACTCTTTGAAAGAGCCATTATCTGGAACAACAACAGCACTAACACTTAAGATGTTTCCTTTAAAATGTTTTTAAAATGTCAGTATTAAAATGTCAAACCGTGGGCAATAACTTCTTTAGAGCAATTAACAGCGCTGCAGGCTGCAGAGCCATGATGAAAAAGAACAAATGGAAACAACTGAAGACTTACGTTCAAGAGGAAAAGTACATGGAAGGAACTGGATTCATATAAATGGAGTTATGAACGTGTAATAGAAAATAAAAACAGTTACGAGTCACTACAATTTTATGTGTTTGTTTCTATTATGAAGCTTTCACATTTTCCTTTATTCTTTCAGGACTGTCCTTTATAACGATGGCGTCCACCATATTAAGGCAGTGGAAGATTCACTCATGCCTTGGGTATTGTTTGTTTTATAGTACACTATCACTGGTCACTTTTAGTTTGTAGGTCTAATTCTCAACGCACTATTGGGTTGATTGCATTGGTAAGAAAATGCAATAAAATAAAATAAATAATCCAATTATAATCCCATGATGAGCAAATCACAAACATATACAAACAACACCAACATATCAATATAAAAAAAATATATATATAAATATAGTCGAAACATCAGTGATTTTCCTTGTCTATACCTGCTCCTTTCTCATCAGATTGTGTCCACGAGATAACGCGTTAACAAAATGAAACACTAACTGTTAAGATCTCTCTTTTTTTCTAATCGTATCTTGTTGTGTCTTTGAAAAATTATTGGGACTTAAAATCGAAAACCTGATCGATGATCAGTGCGATTTTGCTCGACAACTAATGTCTGTCTACCGAGACGGCCCTGAAACAACACGTCATATTTACGCGACACCGGAGGTCAAGACGTTTGCTGTTGACATCTCACCGGAGGAGTACGGGACTCGCAGCTCGATTCGAAGCTGTGTCTTTAAACGCAGAAAAAGATGTCGACCGCCATGAACTTCGGGTCGAAGAGTTTCAAACCTCGGGCTCCGGATAAAGGCTCGTTCCCTCTGGATCACTTCGGTAAGCTAACACTCAGCCCGCCATGTCGGCTCGGCCCCGGTTAAATAACTCATTCTCGTCTCACGCCACATCTCCTGTCTGTTTAGCAGGGCAGAGACGAAGAACACCGAGTGATAAAAAACTGCCCCTGTTACCTCTCAGCCAAAAAAACATTCGACATTTTTGGTACATTTTACACTAACTATATCCTGCGTTTAAGTAGCAACTGCTAAATGAGCTCCTGTCAGTTTCTCGTGTGTGTTAGCATTACATTCAAGTGACACCGATAACCAGACGTTTCCCAGCAAAGATGTTTACTGCTTTAAAAACCCAGGATATGGTTTAATAACACATGGTCTACAATCCAGATTTGACCAGTCGACGTACAGCGGTTTGGATCCTGTGTTCTAGACATGAAAACAGCTGTGAAATGGCCCTTTTCTGCGTTTTCACCAATAGAATAAAAGTCTCACAAATCCTTAACTGTATGTCAGAGTCTTTAGCCTCTCTGAAATAATGTAGTCCAGATTTTATAAGTCTTAAGTATAGTGATTTTTGATCTGGACCTGTTCTCATGCGGTCAAGTGGTGAAATTGCCCTTTTATGTATTTTGACAAATTTGATTAACTCATTTAGGTCAACAGGAGATAAATGCCACAGCAAATTAAATCATAAAAGTCAGCATTATCAGACCCTGCGATGTCCACTGTCACACTGGAATATCGGTAGAACAGCAGCAAAGCTGATACACAAATGCATAAACAGGGAATCAGAGGAATAATGCCTGAGTTCATGCCAAGCTGCGACATGTCTGAGCATAAACCCACATGGCTGGACCTTCATGCTGAAAGTGTCTTGTTATGATTCCAGGAGAGTGTAAAGCCTTCAAGGAGACGTTTATGAAATGCCTGAGGGACAACAACTTCGACAACTCCAAGTGCCGACTGCAGTCCAAAGACTACCTGCAGTGCCGCATGGACAAGTAAGAGACCTCATCAGTCATACAGCTCACACTCCTCATAATCCCTAAATCTATTGACCGGAGTTATTTCATGCTGCATTTCATCAGAGCTGGATAATTCCCTTTGTTCTCTCGTGTTTTCCAGCCAGCTGATGACCAAGGAGCCTCTGGAGAAACTGGGATTCAAGGACCTGATTGATCCTCCTCCCAGCCAAGCGGGCGGGGACACCAAACCCTGACCTGCTGCGGCAAAACACAGCTGCTGTTTCAAAGCAGCGAGGACGGCGTTGCTGTGGACTCGACGCGTCGTACAGTTTGTTGTCAATGAGCTGACGGCACAAGTCATGCAAAAGCATGTTAGAGGCAGAGAGTGCTGTGAGAGTGACGCTGAGGATGATGAGGGCGTCAAAGACTTTGAGGGTGCAGGGTCTTCAGGAAGACATCGTGCTGCGTCGTGGCCCTTTTGTCTGATGTTTCTGAGCACTAATTGTTTCATCCCATTATGTATATAAGATAACATGTATAATATATGGAGATGCTGTTTTGGCATTTCAATAAATATTTTTTATTTGAGATACACTGTGTGTAGATGTGTTCAATTATATCTCACCTGCCGGAAGCTCAACACATTACGTGCATTGCTTTGTTCTTATTTTGAAGGACCAGTGCTAGCCACTAATTAAAAACGGATTCAAAAACGTTTGTTTTTTTTAATCCGTTAATCCAGTTCTGTTTGCTGATGATAGGCGAACTGAAGCTTTCTCAATCTAGCATTTGAGTTGCCAACTTATTAATTCACTGCAGTCACCATAGCGCCATCTGCTGGCCAATTATTGTTATTACAATAATAACTCCCACCACTTTTTCCACATTGAAGTGTGTTTACAGGTCTCGGAGGTGTGCAGGTCTTGTATATATGAGACATGGTATAAAGCCTTTTATTGCTCCAGAGGAAGCTGCATATAATCCTACAAATTGCCTCCAGATGTCACTCAGTGGCTGATAGCATTGTGGGTGATGTGGGAGCCTGGTTTTAAGGAAGAAGAACAGAACAGAAATAGAAAAACGTGTTATAGGAATGCAGTGCTCGACACGGTGGACTGCTTTTCACTGTCTGTTTCCTACATTACCCACAGTGCAATTTAGCCACTGAGTGATGTAACTGGGGGCAATTTCTTAATTTACTCTACTCAGTTTAATCTGTAAACCTGGCGGAGATACCCTTTAAATCCACTATGAAATAGAAGGAATTAAACTGGTTTCATTTTTTTTTTTTTTTTTTTTTTGTTATTTCGTCCCTTATTGACGTAAAATTAAAAATATTGTTTTCATGCTCTGGTCATGTGTCCTTGTGACAGTTGCCCGTCGTTTATCTCTTTGTTACACGCCGATGTGTCAAAATCACATTCCTGCACATCAGATCTGATTTTCAACAACTCATCTTGACCTCAGAGGCAGTAAATGTATCTGCTGTCATGTGACTTGGTGACCGGCTCACCTGGGCCATCATGTAAAGCAGTAGGCTGCTTGTCCATCAGCTATAGGTGGCGTCGGTAACTAGCAGTGCTAAGTGCTGTTTGGATGTCAACTAGCAAAAAAAAAAAAAAAACCCACTTTGAAATATACAAAGATCATGTCTTCAGTTTTAATTTATTTCTTCACCAACATGATGGAACAGAGTGTAACAGCTGGCCTCACCTAAGTGTCTTTAATAATGCTAATCATTTTGGACAACAACAGATATTTCAGAGTTTGACTAAGCCTGCACAGAAAACCCTCGGCTTTGGTCTTTTCATTGACAAAAACACAAACTATTACCATACTTCTACTTCAAGGCATGATGCGCTAAAAGTCCTCTATTGCAATTAAAATATCAAAATGTCTGCATGACCTGGCATCTAAAACATTGCTCCCTAAACATAAAGAATGTTTCATACTTTCAAATCCTCCACAGATTTTCAAGGTTTGTGTAAATAGCTATATATCTACAGCGAGGTAATTCCAAAGTCGTGGTTATTATCCCGGTATGTAATAAATAAATCAAAGTTGTACATTGATCCTCCGAAATGTGTAAACGTGTAGATTTCTGCTCTGGCGGTCGCGTTGCGTCCTCTTCATTCTGGCTGTTCGGGGCCCTTCAGAGCTGGCGGCAACAGATCTGTCTCTGTGGGGAGAAACAAGTCAGGCTCATCGATTCCATCGGAAATCAGAAATGAACTCACACCGACCCGTTCCTGCTGTATTTGATTAGTCTCATATGATAAAAAAAAAAAAAGGTCTACTGTTATTGTGGGAAAAGGAAATATAGGACCACAATACAATTAATAAAAAGGGAATGTAAATATCAGAAGGAAACGAAACAGAATCTGCAGCATGACATCAGACCTACCCTTCGTAACCTCTCAAATCTTGTTGCGAGCCATGTGGCCGCTGGGTCCACACAGTGGTCAGTTTTGTTCGCAGTGGTTAAACTGTAGAGTTGCAAAGACAAATCAAGACACACAAACAACTAATTTTTCTTAGAATAATAATAATAAAAAAAATGCTGATGATAAAAACAAAACAATGATCTGAGGTGGTGACATTCTGTAAGGAGCATTGTTCAAGGCAGTTTCACCATTTCTCTTCACCATCTTCTCTCTTTTAATAAGCAATCAGCAGGACGTTTAAAAAAAAAACAAAAAAAACCAAAAAAAAAAACAGACTTATGTTTTTGGGCGCATGCTTTGTCCTCACATGAATGCGTGCATCCTGCAGTGACGAAATGTGCTCTGTCTCTGCTCGACGCAGGAGACGATGGGCTCCCTAATGCGGGCCTTGGAAACGCCCGTGCAGCAGGGGGGCGTAGGTCCCGGAGCCTTGGGCGTAGGGTGGTAACACTGAGGACGCCCTTTAATGCAACACAAACACACAGAATAAACACATGTACATTATTAACACACGGAAGCCACGATAATGTTTTTTTATGCAGACAAATCATCTTTTGCTGGTAGAAAAATGCACAGTAAACACATCTATTCTCCTTTAAAACAATATTGGGATTGTTTATTTAGCTTTTGAATATTTCATATTGTTTTTTTTTTCAAGCATAACAGCCAATCAGACAAATTGATTTTTTTTTGTCTGTGTAAGAATTCCTGACAGCTGGTTCCAGCTTCCAACAAAGTTTGTGGGCCAATAGCATAACGCACACTGTTTGTATCACGTGGCATCTGTGTTTCATCAGCAAACAAGACAACTTGAAATATTTATTCTCATTTACTTGATCAGTCAAGTTTTTCCAGCAGACAAATCTGACCAAGGAAAGTCGTTTTCAATGTTTACGTTGTCATCTAACCTAATATATATAAATATCCATGCTTGAGTGTTTTGACCGACAAGGACATTTACATTCACCCCACATCATTCGTACAAATTTGAACTCTGGACCCTGTGTGTTTATTTGCCCAATGTGCCGACTGTACGGGCGCTGACTCTGAGCTAGTTCAGCTCAGGCTCTGGGTGAACTCATCAGAAACTCTGGTTCTTCCTGTTACCCTGCATGATCTCCTTCATCGTCAACAGCGATGTGACTGCGGTGATGCAATGGCATTAAATCTGATCTGTGCGTTAAAAAAAAGCTGTATCACTCTCAGTTTACTTTTCGCAATCGCAGTGAAAGTCTCACTCACCTTGTTCAGGGAGGATCAGCAGTATGGTTAAATACGCAAGACGCACTCCAAATCTAACGGAGAAAGGCATGCTGGGTCCGGTTATGATAGCGAGGAACTGATCCTGGAAACTGTTGTTGAACTGTGTATGAAGACGGTTGTAAAGGCGGAGTGTTTGTAGAGGGAATGTGTGCTCAGAGAGATGATATAAGATGTCCTGCAGGGAGCCACAGCACAGCTGCAGGGAGGGACGGCCAAAACATCTGGATTAGCAGTCCGAGGCCCTTAAGCCTGAGCTTAAACAATAACCCACCCCCAAATTCAACATAATGAAAATAAAGACCAAACCAGATGGAGTTCTGTAGCAGGACATTTAATAGTAACAGATATGAGATCATTTGTCTCATCATTCATAATACATTGTACCGAATACCAGAGAGGATTTGTTTCCCCCAGAATGATGTGCCAGAGTGCACTGGTAAATGTCAAAACAGGTTTGGGTCACTGGAAAATGCTTAAAGGATAAGTTCACCTAAAAAAACCCAATGACAGACAAGGGCAGGTCCTAGCAAGAAAAACAGCGGGCTCCAAAGTGACACGTGCTAATGCTAACACAATGATGTTTAGCAACTATAATGTTCACCATGTTCAATATCCAGAGTTGTAAAAAGTACCCAAAAGTCATACTAGTGTAAACGTAAAGACGATATAACTCTGGTTAAAGTGAAAATCACCCATATGAAGTCTCTGAAGTATTTGCAATTAAATGTAATGAATGTTTAAAAAGTAGAAGTGACAATACATTATACAAACGGTACATTTACATGTATGTTGTAGACTATGTTTCAACTGATTACCCACCTGGCAAATTATGAGATTCAATAATTTGCACTTTTTGTGATTAGCAGAAATAAAAAATAAAAAATACAGTACCTGCCGCTAAAATGCAGTGGAATGGAAGTATTAAGTTGCAAAAAAGAAAAGAAGAAAACACTTTGGCGTAGAAAGTTATTATGTGTCAGCCTTGGCGTGGCTGTTGTAGACCCATCAGAGGATTTGGCAACATATTCCTCTCTGGCGGGGAAGAGGAAACATTAAAATGTCTTTATTTTCGTGCATTTGATTTTAAGACAAAACCTGGAATTCCTAAATGCATACTCAGAGTTAAGACAAGATAAGTGACCACAGACTGCATTACGGCATTAAACTCATCAAGAGTATTTGTTAGAGAGAACTGAAAGATCATAGAGGAAAAACATAAACATTGTGACATCACGAACTGGACTTACTTGCTCTAATCTCTTGAGTCTTTTGAGGATCCACCAGGCTCCTGGGTCCACACACCAGTCGTGTTCCTCAGTGCGAAGGCTGTAGGGTCGAAGAGACCGAAAGAGTCCGACATTACAGCCAATCATCAGTCGTGTGCAAGGGGAGCGCTCATTAAATGGCTTTCTCTGTGTGCATGCTAAGATTACCGTCATAAAAAGTAAATCCATCAATTGCGTTAGTAACCTTTTTTCAGTCACTTTATCTAATAATCGACGTGCACTTACAGTTGTATGAAAACTTCCATAAATATGTTCAAGTGCTAATTCAGGATTTTACCTCATTACACACAACCAACCAGTCTATTTGTTCTACGCCATTTACAAACACGTCATTATTGAAGCGTTTGTGCCATCTCCCAAGGATGACCTTATTAACTGCTTTAGGGATTTTGGTCCCCCCTCAACAAATCCAATCAATTATGATCACTTAATCAGACCAGGCTGGGGAGATATCACCTCCTGACTTAGCAAACAAACATTAACTAATCCAATTAGCTAGCCAAGCTAGCTTTCTCCTGACATAAGCTGCGCATTTAGCACACATACACTTAAGTGGTATTGATCTTGTCATCTAACTCCCTAAGGAAAGCCAATAAGTTTGTGTATATATATATATATATATATATATATATATATATATATATATATATATATATATATATATATATATATATATATATATATATATATATATATATATATATATATATCTTAGCATGCCACACAATCACAGTTGTCCAAAGTTTCTCTCTCTTGTTCATACAATTGTTGTTCATTGTCTGCTTATGATCAGCACACCAACACACCAACACAGATAATGCACACAAGATGAAGCTTTTGTGACTGTAATCTGCTACCCTGTACTTACATAAAAGCTTGTACTCTACAACCCGGAAATGTGTTCTTCCGTTGTTCAAAGCAGGCGGTGACACGTTGGTTAATGGCGTGTTTTGAGGCTTCTGTACAGCAGTTGGGAGATACGTGACCTGGAGCTCTGGGCCAAGCCATGAAACACTGAGGATGCACTGCAACGCACAGTCAAATCAATCAATCAATCAAGACCTAAGAGCAACAAATGCTTTTAGGTCTTGGCAGAGACAAATATTCTTTCAGGACAGCTATCTAGAGCAAAAATCTGTGAAATATTGCTAGTTTTATTGTCAGTATTCATAAAGAAACACAGATAGAGATCTTGAATAGCAGTTTGGATAAAGGTATCACACGGTAATTAGTTGATGTTAATTTGCCTCAAAGATCTTAAATGGAAATACAACGTACACTCTGAAATGCAAAGAAACAAAAAGGCTTTCTCTAATAATACTCAATACATTCCTGTGCCCAAAATATTAACTTCTCCTAATCGTTGAACTTCAAAGACCCCAAAAGTCATTAGTAATTGTAAACAGACCTTGTGTGATGAGGAAAAGCAGCATGGTTAAACACACAACAGTATGTCCACAGCGGATGGAGAAGGGCATCCTGGGTCCCAAGGTGACAGCTATGCAGTAGATATCTGGTTACAGTGAATAACTAAGAGCGTTATTCTGAACTGTCACTGTTCCACCCCTCATAGTAAAGTAATAGTAGTAATGCTCTGATCAGCAAGAAGAAACCTCCTTGGTATAAATGAGGCAAGCATGCGGTAATACACACACCCACTCATTCCAGAGAAAGAGGAAGAAGACGCTTACATTTCTCTTTTTATTGCTAACCGATTTTTTAAGTATCTCTCCTCCCTATGGGGACGTAAGAAAAAATCTGCATGTATTGTCTTCAGTTATTACAGTCACTGAGAGAGTCTGGCAGCTTTAACGAAGGCAACATCATAGTTTCGGCTCCCACCAGAGAGGTCTTATGGCTGGGTAAAGCAGTGAAAATATTCCAGTTAAACTGTACACTTAAGCTGATCTTGATTTGATTGATGGAAACCATCCAAGTCTTACTGTGCTCAGAAATCTCTTATTACACTCACATTCTGAGCAGAAATATGTTAAAATCTGTGTAAGTGAGCTCATCTTTGCCTCTGTAAGTCAATCCAGCCAAGCATATCAAGATTCTGACTGAACAACATGATTATAATGTATAATGAACTGAACATTCATTTGACTACCATGCGTTTTAACCGTCTCAACTGTCGTTTCTGAGAACTTGGCGGTACATCCAGCTGGCCTCACATCTGACTTCTTCACTCATCTGAGACCAGCAAACCCGACAGCTGTGGCAACAGTTGGAATGCAAAACTAAAGAATACATGCACAACTGGCTCAGGCGAAGCCCATCTGTGTGCTCCTCTTCCTCACCAGGGTCTTGACCTGACTGTAGTTCATTACTGGAAACAACTTGAGTGGGCAAACGCTCACTTTGAAGGCTCCGGACTGTTAGGAGAAGCGTCCTCTCGTCAGAGGAATCCTGGTTTTCACTGTACCAAGCAGATGGCAGATACCATGAAGAGATCAAGAGGCCCATTGTTGTGCATTTCATCCTCCGCCATCACCTTGTGTTGCGTTATTATGCACAACCTCATATTGCGAGGATCCCCAACCCCTAGACCAGCCTTTTAGTGTGATTAGTCCAAATCCCAAGTGTGCTGGCGAATCAACCTCTTGATATGCCACACTGTAGGCTTGCATTATCATCTGCTTTTGATTTGCCCAAAACAAAACAATAACACACTGAGCACTCATTTTGGAGGTCTTCTCTATCAACTTTTAATACTCGTAAATAGATAGCCGAGGTTACCCTAACCCAGGGAGATGAGATAAGGTGATCTGCAGGAAGGGCAGTAATATCTGTGGTCTGATATCTATAAGGGACAGATATGAAATCATTTTATCTCATCATCAGTCATAAAACACCCTAATATTTACACTCTAAAGGTGAAGCCTTAACTGCAGCAGTTAACTAAATGCATTAGCGTGCACCCTGTCTGAAGTGGGTAAACAGCTTGCTCGCGTGTGAAGGGTGTAAATATTATATTTTCAAGTCCATTCAGGATCTCAGGCTTTACAGACAATTGGATTGTGTCAAAAAAAGCTGTATGGCGCCATTTATATTTTTTGCTTTGTTTCCCCAATGGACCTCAACAGTTTAGGAGAATGCTGCAATTCGATATTCCGTGGTGAGGCTCCAGAATAAGACTACGAAAATTAATCTGTTTTCCATCGGAATGGGGGTGAAAACATAATGACCAAATTTGATATCCTCTTTCACTTGCCAGGCTACAGGTGAGTTATAGTGTCACACACAGCCGTTTTGTTTGGCTCGTCTAGACTTAACATAGGCACAACAGGCATTTAAGATGAATACTAATGTCAGAATGCTAAGAATGCTCATGACATGTTTTTATGAACGCTTTTCTTGCTAATACCCGCCCTACTCTGCCTCTGATTGCTTTTTCTTGAGCTAACCCTAGCCATAACTTAACCAAATCAACCCAACCAATGAAGGCAACCGAAAGGACTGACATGCTGATGATTAGCTGGTATCATGTTTGCCTTGTTCAGTTCCTCAGTTCGGAGTGTTGCTCACACAAGCATGCCAACATTCGGCTAATTCGGCGGAGAGGGGGGTTATCAGTTTTGCAAGTATTTGTTCAAAATCCAATATTCATATGACCTCATGGTAGCGCTAGATAAAGAAAAAAGTAAGGAACCAGGGTTGCCAGTGACAAAGTTCAGGGCAACCCCTCCCATTATTGTTGAGGCTTTGTACCATAGACAGGGACCAACTGACCTTGCAATCTCTAGAGCCACTCCGGATAGCAAAATGTGTTTGAAATGTTGAGATTCAGATTTGGGCCGGTTCTGGTTTATTTTGTTCACTTTTGGCTGACATGTGATTATATCTTGAAAACAGGGGGCTGCCCGGGTGTTAGCATTCCATGCGGTACATGGGCTGGACGATCTGGGTCAGCCAAAAAGCAGACACGGCCATTGTGAAAATTATTCAAAGGCTTGTTTGATGTCTATCATGGAGTCCTATTTTAAATTGACTATCAGAATATTTTAAATGTATTCAAAAAGTCATTTTATAACTCTACCAGGTGTCAAGATATTGCGTGCTCGAGACATTAAGGATATTTTATTTGTGTATACTGTAAATACATTAAATACACAGCACAGAGACAACAGTAGTCAAAACTCTTTATTAGCTTAGAAGACAATAAAAATCCATACAAAATTATTAATGCCATATCTAAATGTAGCTATAAGCAGAGGATGTTGATCATTTGCTCTAAATTATTAGAGTCGACAATTCTGTGCCTATGGTCGTGATGCTTTCTCCTCACTGTAGCTGTTAAACACCCAGGACTTGGCAACATATTCCTCTCTGGGGGAAGAAGAATTTAAGGTGAATGTCCCTTGTTGTAGGAATTTCAAATATGTCTGTATTTCTGCTGCATTTGATTTGAGGTCAAGACCTGGAATTCCTAAATACTAACTAAGAAGCAGGACTCACAACAGACTGCATTATGACATAAACCCGTCAAGAGTATTTGTCAGAGAGCGCTGATGGAAATTAAATAGGAAAAAGCAAAATGTAAAAATTTAAACAAATATTGTGATATCATGAGCAGGCTGTGAAATTGGACCTACTTGCTCTAATCTCCTGAGTCTTTGGGGGATCCACCAGGCTCCTGGGTCCGCACACAAAACACCTTTGCTCTCAGTGTGAAAGCTTTAGGGTTGAAAAGACAGGGAAGAGTAAAAAAGCAAGCCAAACAAAACCAGTATGCAGGCCGATAGCAAGAGAGAGAAGAACTGTGTCAAATATGATTAATGTGCACTGAACAAAAATATCTACAGTATTAAAATGGTGAATTTAGGCCCACAAAGCAGATGATACAGATGTTTACGTTTATTTAAGGATCCCCATTAGAAGCACGAGTCTGTGCCTCCAGTCTTCCTGGAGCCCCAAACAGAAAAATACAATACAGACCTGCAATAAGAAAGTAAAAAACTACTTAAACAATGCAGATACATTATGAGAGGAAGCGGTGATAGTGGAGTACAGTGTAAAAATGCATCAGAATAGATCAGAATAAACAGGGAAAATAGGAAAACAAAAAGCAACACATGGACTATGTACATGGATGAAACGAAAGCAGACAAATTCAGCAGATAATAAAAAGAGGGAGAAACAGGTTGATTGAATATCACCTTTTAACCAAGTATATATACCTAAGCCTCACTCATTGCTTGTTTCCATGTTTCCATGTGACCTGCCACCAGACCACTTTTAATATGTTTTACTATGTTGACTTGTTCAATATTGTCGGTGCCTATTGCCATTTTTCTCAACCCACTCGTATATAGTATGTCTCTCAGGGCGTTACCTGTATAATAACTTAAAGCTCTGCGGCACTGTAAGACGTGTTGTCATCAGCATACGTTGATGTTTTTTGTGCACACTAGCAGGTCATGGGTGAAGTATATTGACAGTGAGCAAGGTTTTCTCTATCAGGTTGAATGCCACACTAAAATCCAAGATTACAGCTCCCACTTGTTAGCCAAGACGACCTTGTTACCTCCATTCAGGATTTTGATGTTCCTCGACAACACAACCAAAAAATGATCACATAATCCATCTGGACCGCTTCAGAACAGTGTTCCCAAGAGTTGTTGAAAACAAGGTCTAGTCCTGTAAAAAAGGTACCGAGCTGGGCTAGCTATTTCCCCACTGCTACCAATCTTTATGCAACAACTCCTGACTTGGCAAACAAACATTACCTAGCAAATAAGTTAGCCTAGTGTAGTTTCTGGGCTGTCTTCCTCAAAGGTGTTGGCGTGTAGTATGTTGATAAAAGAATTCTGCGAAGGCAAGGCTGGGTGGAATGATAGAGCAGTCTTTATTAAAACAAACTTCGGTTAGCCTAGCGTCCGAACAGAGTGTGGCCGCACATCTGGTGCTCTCCAATCTAGGGCGAAGTAATGCCAAACGTTTTTGCCCTCTGCCCTGTCAGAACTCCTACGCCTTCGATCTTAGGAATTCTACCAAATGCCACCCCTTCTTTTTCTTCCTATGCGAGGGTTTTTAAAGTCCCTTTCCAGCACACACCCACTTCTCCTAATTGGTCACTTTGGTAAATTATCCAATAGACTAAAAGAGGAGTTGACCTGTCTCCCTTGTAAACTCATCTAACTTGGCTGCATTCAACTTTATGTCTTGTCCCCAAAATGACCCAAATGGGTTCCTTGCTCTTCTACGGGAACATAAACATTTAAGCATCTCCCACCATTTGGCGTGCGGGCCAACCTCAGGTTTAATACTTGATACTATGATGGCCTGCCTCCTGCTAACCTTTAGCACTCACACAGTTACTAGGAGGAGAAACAATTAGTCATCATTCAATCTAAAACTCAAAAATCATAATGTTTTACCATCCAGATACCTCATGTGTGTGGTTTCTTCCAGTAGCTTATCTCTGATGCCCACCTCAGGGCTGATCAGGGCTCCTTGTCATGGGGACACTCACACTGTCACAGTCCCGCAGTTGTCTAAGGGGAGCATCTGGTCCCGTCTCATCCTGTCTTCCTCCTATTCTGTATTGTCTTAGAACCCAGGATGTGTAGGAAACACACAGATACTACACTAGCTAAATTTCCTCTGGCATAAGCCACACATTTAGCACACATAATGTATCCCAGCACGTCAAACTATCACTGTTGTTGCACAGATTCTCTTTGTCGTATCATTCTTTGCTGTCTGCTCATGATCAGCTGTGTCAGCTAGGTGACACCGCCTTACACACCATGAGATAATGGACACAAGATGAAGCATTTATGAATGTAATCTGCTACCCTATACTTACACATAAGCATGTATTCTACAACTCCAAAATGTGTTCTTCTTTTGTTCAAAGCAGGCGGTGACAGGTTCATTAAAGGCGTGTTTTGAGGCTTCCTTACAGCAGTCGGGAGACACGTGTCCTGGACCTCTGGACCGAGCCATGAAACGCTGAGGATGCGCTGCAACGCACAGAGCAATAAATGCTTTTAGGTCTTGGCAGAGACAAATATTCTTTCAGGACAGCTATGGTCCTACGTGTCCGACCCTGCCCTCAGGACACTGAGAAATCACTGCAATGCAAAGAACAACAACCATACCATTACTAAGTCTAGGAATAGGAAAATATTCTTTCAGGCTAGCTTTTTGATGCCCCGCCAAAGTAAAATTTTCAGATAGAGATAAAACCTGTTAATTAGTGAGTTGTACAGACATGAGAGTGGTTCTGATCTTCTCATAGAACTCTCAGCAATGAAGTGGATAAATACATTTCCCAAAATGCTGAATGAACCCTAACTAACAATATTTTAAGGCAATTGTGGGACCAGAACAACCCCAGCCAGTGCCTCATCAAATCTGTTCTCACCCGATAACTAGTACAGTGCAGTTGGTAGCCTGTAGAGGACCAAATATCTTACAGCAGCATCAGGTCTTCGTTTGCCTTAAAGGTCGTAGGATAAATATCGTAACATCACAGGCTACTCCAAAATGCAAAGAAATGAAACAAACAAGAGCATTCGCTATTATTTTACATTCCAAAACAAAACTTCCTGTGGCTAACAAATACATTTTTTGGAATAAGAGATACAACTTTCTTTTCATCGCTGATGACTGTATTATTCAATTTCTATGCAATACATTCAGTATTAAAGTTACACATCAAGGACTCAAAAAGTCATTAGTTGTCATTAACACACCTTGTACCAGGAGGAGAGGCAGCATGAATAAACACCCACATGTCAGGCCACAGCGAATGGAGAAAGGCATCCTGGGTCCCAATCTGACAGTGAGTGAATAATTAATAGCGTTATTCTGAACACTCACTGGTTCAACCCTTGGCATGAACAGTGATGCTATGACTTGCAAGAAGAATCCTCCTGTGTATAAATGATATGAGCATGAGGGAAAGAGTGCACCATCATCCCAGAGAAAGTGGAACAAGAGCATGTGATGTGTTGAAGTCACTGAGAGACACTTTCATCAAGGTCACTGAATAACACAAAAAAATAATCGATCGAGCCAGCGGCTTACATGGACAGGAATAAACTGTGGACAACAAACCCAGGATTGTATTGATGTCAGTATCAATTCACAGATGAAGCCCATTCTTGTGCATTTCATCCGCTGCCATCACCTCATATTTAATCATGATGCACGGCCCCATGTCGCAATGATCCCCAACACTAAACTGACCTTTTATTGTGAGCAGTCCAAGGCAAACCTGTGTGCTAGTCCTGCAGTTTGTTGTAGCTCGTACAGAGAGGGGACTCGTCACTGGCGACTGAAGCTGTTTATGAAATAGTCACGATGGAGAACTTGTCTGATGTCGAAGTGGAAGACATCGGTGACGAACCTTTTGAATTCGACGGTAGACCTCATGTGTTCGAACCGGAATATACAGATGGGGAGTTACTTGCACCAGAGAATGTGAGAGCGGAGAGAGAGAGGCGCAGAGAGCGGAACAGGCAGTGGCGGCTTCACGGCCGAGGACATCGGCGACCTGGTGGTACTCTTGTGGATGTTGTGTGCAAATGGATACAGAAGAGGAAAGCCTATGCTGCAATGAAGCTGCATGTTGAAATCAACTGAAGTTATCCTTTAAGGCTAGTCTAGTCTCTGGCCTCGACTTGTTTGTTTGTGATGCTTTGTGACTTCAGTGAATCCAAACCAACCCTTTAAAACAGTGTCTCTCAACACATCACATGATTATTAAAGACAATATATCTACCTACAGATATATATTTTTTTCATTATAGGGAAAAACTATATCAGAAATGTATCACAAATAACTTGGGTAACCACTGAAAAAAAGGTGTGTTGCTCCTCTTTCTCTGGAAATAGTGTTTGTCCCTTCAAGTTAAACTCATTTCTAACCAAGGAAGTTTGTTTTTGCAAGTCAGAGCATCACTGTTTACTAGAGTCTAGAATAATGGTTAGTAAACAGTTGAATAATGTGTCTAGTATGATTTACTAATAGTGTTGGTGTTAACTGAAGCATCACTTTAGACATTATTAATAGAATTTTAAAGATGCTACTAATAGTAACTGATACAGTAATAAGAATTAATCAACAGCTCATTGCAGATGAATTACCAGTTAATTAATTGTTAGTTAATGTTTATTATTGAAGTAACTTATAAAGGTCTCCTAATAATGAAAATGTGTTATCATACGCACTGTCTGCAGTGCAAAATTGTTGTGTCTATATATTTTTTTTAATTGACCCGTCAAATTCATACCTAAATTAAAATGGGGTGCAGCATATCATCAGAGTAACTGCTTATTGCTTCTCAATGTAGTCTCAATTACTGTCAGGCCTTTCTGACAGTAAACCTAAGCCATTATGTAGCTTTCTTCAACTCCACTGACAAAAACTTACAATACATTTTTTCTCCGGCAGGACACAGGAGCCTGGTTTTTTATTTGTGTTACTGAGAGGCTTCGATGAAAGTGTCTCTCAGTGATTTCAACACATCACACACTCTTGTTCCTCTTTCTCTGAATGACGGTGCACTCTTTCCCTCATGCTCACCTCATGTATATCAACGAGGTTTCTTCTTGCAAGTCAGAGCATCACTGTTCATGCCAAGGGTTGGACCAGTGAGTGTTCAGAATAACGCTATTAATTATTCACTCACTGTCACATTGGGACCCAGGATGCCTTTCTCCACTCACTGTGGCCTGACACTTCTGTGTTTATCCATGCTGCCTCTCCTCCATGCGCAAGGTGTGTTAATGACAACTAATGACTTTTTGAGTCCTTGATGTGTAACTTTAAATGATTAGGGGAATCTATTGAATGTATTGCATAGAAATTCAATATTGCACTTATCAATGTTGAAATGAAAGTTGTATCTCTTATTCTGAAAAGTTAATATTTAAGGCACAGGAAGTTGTTCTGGTCCCGCATTTGTTTTACAAGACTGTTAGTTAGGGTTCATTCAGCATTTTGGGAAATATGTTTATTCACTTTATTGCTGAGAGTTCTATGAGAAGATCAGAACCACTCTCATGTCTGTACAGCTCACTAATTAACAGGTTATATCTGTATTCAAAGAGCTATTTAGTCCTTAGGTTTGTTTGTTTTCATAAGCAGTAAAATGTAACTTAGGCTGGGAATCAAACTGGCAACAAATATTTTCCCATTCCTAGACTTAATAACAGTGTGACTGTTGTTCTGTGCATTGCTGTGTTTGCAGGACCTTCTCCCACCTGCTGTATGGAAGCCACAAAAGGCGCCTTTAACGAATCTGTCACCGCCTGCTTTAAACAAAAGAGGAACACATTTCAGGGTTGTGTATCTACTTATGTGTAAGTACAGGGTAGCAGTTTGGATTCACAAAAGCTTCATCTTGTGTCCATTATCTCATGGTGTGTTAGGCGGTGTCACCTAGCCGACACAGCTGATCATGAGCAGACAGCAAAGAATAATATGAGGAAGAGAATCTTTGGCTCAACAGTGATAGTTTTTTTTTTGTTATTTTCTATTCTTCCTATCGGACTACATAGCATTTGCGTTTTGCTTGTTTTTTAACTCTTTCCCGTGTTTTCAACCCTGAAGCTTTCACACTGAGAGCAAACGTGTTTTGTGCGTGGACCCAGAAGCCTGGTGGATCCCCCAAAGACTCAGGAGATTAGAGCAAGTAAGTCCAGGTTTTGACTTTAAATCACATGCAGCATCAACATAGACAAGTTAATTCCTACAATATGAGACTTTTACCTTAAATTCTTCTCCCCCAGAGAGGAATACATTGCCAAGTCATCTGACAGGTGTTCAACAGCCACACTGAAGACAATGCATCACGACATTTAGACATTTAGATATGGCAATGACATATTTGTGTGAACTGTCTACTGTCTTCTCAGCTAATAAAGATTTGTGACCATTGTTGTCTCTGTGCTGTGTATTTAATGTATCCTTAAGTATCCTTAATGCCTGAAGCACATAATATAGTCACACCTGGTACAGTATTAAAATGACTTTTAAATACATTTAAATTGTTTTGATTAGTGAATTACAATGGGACTCTATGATAGTAGTGAGATGTGTCGAGATGAGGATTTCATTCTGCAAAGGTACGGACTCGTTTGTTTGATGGATATTGATGGAAGGTTTTCTTTTCATGTTGTGTTTTGGTAAATAACATTTGAATTGTTTTAGACCAGCAATTTTGTCAGTTTTCGCGATGAACTGCAGATAAATTCATATTTTGATATATCCTGAGATCCTTTGTGTTGCTATTTATGAGACAGCACTGCCATCTGCTGGCGGTAATGTTGAACAGCGTTGAGGATGGAGGATCATATCGACAGGAGGCCAGTATGATGTGTGATGTTGGATGTGCAATGTGATGTTGGGTAGATGTAGACTACATGTATATATACATGTATATTATATACAAACCAGATGACAACATTTTAATTAAATTAGATTTATGATGTCAAGAATTACGTGATTACATTTTGGATCCAGTTTGTAAAGTATGCCTTTGTTTTATTAAACTTGTAACAACATGTAACAGCATGTAGCGGTTTAGATGTAAATCTTTTTTTTTTTTTTTTTTATGGTCATATGTCAGCGGATTATAACATGATGTTGGATGAGTTGGATTTTTCAGTTAAAAAATATATGACTTACCTACTCAAATTTAATGCAGAAATGTCTTCCTGTACAAATCGAAGGAGACAAATTTTAAAATTTTAAATGAATATTTTCATTTTCTTCCAGGAGGGAATTTGATTCAGTGGGTCACATGACCACCCATGTCAGCTAACTCAGTGCAGAAATGTCTTCCTATACTGGCTAACAGAGACACGTAGATTCAGATTCAGCAGAAGTGGGCCACTTTGGAATTGTTGGTGTCGCTGTTGGCTGACGTGGTCATGTAACGGCTCCAGTATGAGAAGCTGGCATTAAAAAAGACTTTCTCCCGCAGAGATTATCTTTGAACCAGGAAATAACATTGGGTGTAAAAACCAAAACACCATTTCTTTTAAGATTCAGATTCAGACTGGGGTCCAGTTCTGGTTTATTGGGTTTGCTCTTGGCTGACATGTGATCATGGTATGATTCAGATTTTGGAAAACAGGAGTGGACCGCCCAAGTGCCTTCACCTCATGCACTATGTGGGCTGGATGATCTGGGACAATGCTACCAAAAAGCAGACATGGCCGTTATGAAAATGATGTAAAGGCTTGTTTAATGACATTTACGTTACTATCATAGAGTCCCATTGTCATTCACCAATCAAAACATTTTCAATGTATTTAAAAGTCATTTTAATACTGTACCAGGTGTGAAGATATTACGTGCTCCAGACATTAAGGATATTTAAGGATATATTAACTGCACAGCACAGAGACAACAATGGTCAGAAACCTTTATTGGCTCAGAAGACAATAATAATTCATTCAAATTTATCATTACCATATCTAAGCAGGGAAAGTTGATCATTTGCTCTAAATTATTAGAAAAGAAGAAGGAAGCAGTGTCAATATTTCTGCATAGATGGTCGTGATGCATTGTCTTCAGTGTGGCTGCTGAACACCCGTCAGAAGATTTGGCAATGTATTCCTCTCTGGGGGAGAAGAATTTAAGGCAAAAGTCTCATATTGTAGGTATTAACTTTTCTTTGTTTATGAAGTGTGTGATTTCAAAACCTGGACTTACTTGCTCTAATCTCTTGAGTCTTTGGGGGATCCACCAGGCTTCTGGGTCCACACACCAATCATGCCTGCTCTCAGTGTGAAAGCTTCAGTGTTGAAAACACAGGAAAGAGTAAAACAAACATTCAAAACAAAAACAGTATTTAGGCCGAGTAGAAAAAACGAAAAAACATGTCAGCTATAATCTATCTATCAACTATCCACAGTATTAAAATGTGAATTTAGGCCCACAGATCTTTATGTTTATTCAAAGATCCCCATTAGAAGCAGGAGGCTGTGCTTCTAGTCTTCCTGGAGTCCGCCATGAAAAAGTACAAACTATTTAAACATTTCAGCTCCCATATGTCATCCAAGCTTGTTAGCCAAGATGACCTTGTTACCTCCTTTCAGGATGTTGGTGTTCCTTGACAACACAACCAAATTATGGTCATGTAATCCAACTGTGCTACTAGGGAGACCACTTTAGAACAGTGTTTCAAAGAGTAGTTGAAAACAAAGTCTAGTCATGGTGAAGAGGTACTGAGCCAGGATAACTATTTCCCCACTGATACCAATCGTCAGCATCATGTCCTGATGTAGCAAACAACATCACCGATCAAGTTAGATAACCTTGTAAAATTTCTTCTGGCATGAGCTGCACATTTAGCACACATACACAACAACTGTATAAATCTCTCATCCACCTCTCTTAAAGAAAGGCAATAAGAGTCTTTTCCCAGCATGTCAAACTATGACTGTTTTTCCAAAGATTCTCTTTCATTCATATTCACGCTTTGCTGTCTGCTCATGATCAGCTGTGTCGGCTAGATAACACTGGCTAACACACAATGAGATAATGGACACAAGATGTAGCTTTTGTGAGTGTAGTCTACTATCCTGTACTTACATATAAGCATGAACTCTACAACCCCATAATGAGTTCTTCTTTTGTTCAAAACAGGTAGTAACAGGTTCATTAAAGGTGCTTTTTGAGGTGTCCATACAGCAGGAGGGAGTAGGTCCTGAACTTCTGACATCATGCTTGGTTATTACAGGGACCACTGCAATACACAGAACAACATCGAATTCTATTATTAAGTATATGTATAGTAAAATATTCTTTCAGGACAGCTTTTTATTAAGTGTAAAATTTTGTTAAATGTTTGTAAGTTGGTTCCCTGCCAAAAGTTACATTTTCAGTATTTATGAAGAAACAGAAATGACCTAAATAGCACTTTGGATACAGATAAAAATGTGTTAATTAGTGAGTTGCACAGATATGAGAGTGCATTTGATCTTCTAGCATAACTCTCAGCAATAAAGTGAAATGTTTCAGGATAAGAGATACAACTTTCTTTTCATCACTGATGAGTATATTATTCAATTTCTATTTAATACATTCAGTAGATTCTCCTAATCATTAAAGTTACACATCAAGGACTCAAAAAGTCATTAGTTGTCATTAACACACCTTGCGCATGGAGGAGAGGCAGCATGGATAAACACAAAAGTGTCAGGCCACAGCGAACGGAGAAAGGCATCCCGGGTCCCAATATGACAGTGAGTGAATAATTAATAGCGTTATTCTGAACACTCACTGGTCCAACCCTTGGCATGAACAGTGATGCTATGACTTGCAAGAAGAATCTTCCTGTGTATAAATGAGCATGAGGGAAAGAGTGCACCATCATCCCAGAGAAAGAGGAACAAGAGTATGTGATGTGTTGAAGTCACTGAGAGACACTTTCATCGAAGTCACTGAATAACACAAATAAAGTAATCGATCGAGCCAGCAGCTTACATGGGAAGAGATAAGCTATGGACAACAAACCCAGGATTGTACTGATGTCAGTATTAATTCACAGATGAGGCCCATTCTGGTGCATTTCATCCACTGCCATCACCTCATATTTCATCATGATGCACGGCCCCATGTCGCAATGATCCCCAACACTAAACTGACCTTTTAGGAGCCCAACACTCAAACTCACAAAGGTCTATCTGGGCTGGCTGATCAAGAATGACATTAAGGTAAACATTCAAAGCCAAAATGCAACACATGTCAAAGAGCCCCAAACACATTTCCATCACTGGGAAACATTTAACCAGTTACTGCAATAATAAACATTAACTATCTTTGAATTAACAGGTAATTAATGTGTAAATAGCATTGTGATTAATGCTTCTTACTGTATCAGAGAATATTAATTGTATCTTTATAATTGTATTAACACATCTCTAAATGCATGCCCCAGTTAACACCAACACCATTAGTAAATCATACTAGACACATTACTGATCTGTTAAATAACTGTTATTCTAGACTCTGTAGTAAAACGTGACGCTCTGACTTGCAAGAACACATCAGAAACTGAGACAGCTACTCACTTTTTTAAACAAAAATCTCAGACATTGGTTGAAAACAAATCAGCTGTGCATCTATATAGTTTAAATACTTGTCTCACTCTGATGCCTTTTCCCGGGGGCTTTAGTCTATTGTTTTTATAACTGTGGGTTAAAAAAATGGTCTGTTTTATCTTGTTTATCTGCGTCTGCTTTGTCTGAATTATGTCTGTCGGTGTTCTGTTTCGCAGTTGTCCATTGTATGATTTTGTTGTTGCAAGCTTTTAAAGTCTTCTGTGTCTATGTTGTCGATGAACCTGCCTTGGGACTATGGCTGAAATTTAGCAGCTATGCTAAGTCTGGCACATTTACACTGATGCTTAACATATCAGTGTTAATGAAATTTGCATTGTCCCAACTAAAGAAATAATTAAATGAAAATGAAATGAAGAAGAAACTTCCTTGGTTACAAATGTGGTGAACTTGAAGGGACAAGCACACACTTGTTCCAGAGAAAGAGGAACAACACAAACACTTACGTTGCTTGATAGTGGCTTGATGTTTTCTACCTATAAGGAGAAAAAATATATCTCTACATAGATATTTTGTCTTAAGTAAATGTGTTAAAGGCTTGTTTAATGATATTTTCATTATCATCATGGAGTCCTAATTTAATTCACCAAAACATTTTGAGTAACAAGATATTATGTGCTCCAGACATTAAGGACATTTCATTTGTTTTTTTCCTTACTGTAAATACAATAAATATACAGCACAGAGAGAAAAATGTTTGAAACTCTTTATTAGTTTAGAAGACAATAAAAATCCATATGAAACAATATTTTTGTCATATGTAGATCTACTTATGAGAAGAGGAAGTTGATAATTTGCTCTACATTATCAGAAAAAAAGAAGGAGAGAATGTCAGGATTGTTTCGTAGATGGTCGTGGTGTATTGTCTTGAACACTCGTCAGAGGACATGGCAATGTATTCCTCTCTAGGGGAGAAGAATTTGAGGTAAAAATCTCATGTGGTAGGAATGACATTTTTTTTAAAAAAAATTATGCTGCATTTGAGTTGAGGTCAATACCTGGACTTACTTGTTCTAATTTCTTGAGTCTTTGGGGGATCCACCAGGCTCCTGGGTCCACACACCATTTATTGTTACGCATTGTGTGAAAGCTTCAGGGTTAAAAAAAAAACAAAAAACAAAAAAAACAGGAAAGAGTAAAAAACAAGCAAAACAAAAGCAGAATGTATTTCTATAGCAAAAACAGAAAAAATAAAAGAAAACATTTATCAGATATATTCAATGTGCCTTAAACAGAAATATCTGCTGTATTTAAATGGTAGATGATTTATTCAAGGATCCCCATTAGAAGCACCAGGCTGTGCCTCTAGTCTTCCTGGAGCCCTGAACATAAAAGTACAAACTATTTAAACATTTCAGCTCCCAGTTGTCATCCGTGCTTGTTAGCCAAGATGACCTTCTTCAACAAAGCAACTAAACTCTGTTCATGTAATCCAACTGTGCTACTAGTGAGACCGCTTTAGAACAATGTTAGTAGATGAAAACAAGGTCTAGACATGTTGAAGAGGTATTTAGCTGGGCTAGTTATTTCCCCAATGGTACCAGTCTCCATGCCAAGCATCACCTCCTGACTTGGTGAACACACATTACCTACCAAATAAAATGAGGTAAATCCCAGGCAAACTTCTCCTGGCTTTAGTCACACATTTAGCACACAAACACAAAAGTGGTATTGATCTCCTCATCAAACTCTCTGAAAGAAAGCCAAGAAGTGTCTTTTCCCAGTATGTCAAACTATCACTGCTGATCCAAAGATTCTCTTTGTCATATTGTTCCTCACTGTCTGCTCATGATCAGCTGTGTCGGCTAGGTGACACCGCCTTACACACCATGAGATAATGGACACAAGATGAAGCTTTTGTGAATCTAAACTACTACCCTGTACTTACACATAAGTAGGTACACAACCCTGAAATGTATTCTTCTTTTGTACAAAGCAGGCTTTGACAGGTTCGTTAAAGGTGCTTTTTGAGGCTTCCATACAGCAGGTGGGAGAAGGTCCAGGAAAGCCCTTGGTTTGAAGGGAAAACTCTGCAATGCATAAAACAACAGCCATTCTGTTATTAAGTCTTGGAATAGGAGAATATTCTTTGAGGACACCTTTTTTGTAACAGCAAAGATCTGTTAACTGCTGCCAGTTTGATTCCCTGTAAAAGTAAAATCTTAGTATTTAACAGACATATAACAGATAGAAGACGTAAATAACAATATGGATACAAATATATCCTGTTAATTAGTGAGTTATACAGGCATGAGATTAGTTTTGATCTTCTCATAGAACTCTCAGCAATAAAGTGAATAGATATATTTCCCCAAAATGCTGAATGAACCCTAACTAGCAGTCTTTTAAAACAATTGTGGGACCAGAACAACCTCACCCAGTCCCTCGACAGAAAAACTAAGCCTAGCCTACATCTGTTCTTAACCCTTAACTAGTACAGTGCAGCTGATAGCCTGTAGAATACCAACTACAGCATTGTTATGCAAATGTATACAAATGATGCAAAATTAAAACTCCCTGTGCCTCAACTGTTAACTTTTCGGAAAAATAAGAGATACAACTTTCTTTTCATCACCGATGAGTATATTATTCACTTTCTATTTAATACATTCAATAGATTCCCCTAATCATTTAAAGTTACACATCAAGGACTCTAAAAGTCATTAGTAGTCATTAACACACCTTGCGCATGGAGGAGAGGCAGCATGGATAAACACAGAAGTGTCAGGCCACAGTGAGTGGAGAAAGGCATCCTGGGTCCCAATGTGACAGTGAGTGAATAATTAATAGCGTTATTCTGAACACTCACTGGTTCAACCCTTGGCATGAACAGTGATGCTCTGTCTCTGTCTGAAATCTCTTTGGTATAAATGAGATAAGCATTGGTGCACTGTCATTTCATAGAAAGAGGAACAGGAGTGTTTTACGTGCTGAAGTCAGGGGGAGATACATTTGTCCAAGTCACTCAGTAACACAAACAAACCAACAGATCGAGGCTCCTGTGTCCTGCTGGAGTAAAAGTACTGTTTAGGTCAACGGAGACTGGTGGCCTTGAAGAAAGCTACATAATGGCTTCAGTTAACTGTCGGAAAGGTCTGACAGCAATGTAAAGTAGTGAAAATTAATTTGTATACTTAACGGTGCATTAAGTAAGAATTCTGACTGAGGACGTTGAAAGATCAAATAAACGTGAACATTTCATGTCGCAATGATCCGAAAGGAAATTGAGAGAAATTAACCTTTTTGTTTCACACTTTTGTTTGACAGGAAAAAAAGTCTGAGATGTCATTGTGATCAACATTGTGGTGATCCATCAGCGTCCCGGTCCTCTCCGGGATTTCTTTGATGACATGGACGCCCTCCTAAGCTGGCACACCACTCGTTGTCGTGGGTGACTTGAACATCCACCCAGAGAAGCTGCACTCATCTGAATTCCTTGACTTTCTCTCCACAGTTGACCTCATACTCCCCCCTCTCCACCCACCCACCCACCCACCGGGCCGGGAACCAACTTCACCTGGCCTTCACATGGTTCTGTGGTACCCTGGCTCTCCCTGTCACCACTTTGTCACTTTCTCTCTCCCCTTGAAGTCCACCACCTCCCTTGTCCCTACGCATCACAGAACAATTCACTGTGATGTCAATCGAGGAAACCTCCGTCACTCTGTTATCACCCCCCTCCACCTTACCAGCGCAATCAAAAAGATGGGAGAAAATGGAAGAAATCACGTCACACAGATGACCGTGCTCATGACCATCACCTCCTCTCGAACTGTTTTTGCCAGCACACCATGAGATAATGGACAGAAGATAAAGCTTTTGTGAGTGCAATCTACTACCCTGTAGTTACAGTAGCTTTCCTCTAGCATAACTCTCAGCAGTAAAGTGAAATTTTTCAGGATAAGAGATACAACTCTGTTTTCATTGCTGATTAATGTATAATTCAATTTCTATTTAATACATTCAGAAGATTCTCCTAATGATTAAAGTTACACATCAAGGACTCAAAAAGTCATTAGTAGTCATTAACACACCTTGTACCAGGATGATGGGCAGCATGGATAAACACCCACATGTCAGGCCACAGCGAACGGAGAAAGGCATCCTGGGTCCCAATATGACAGTGAGTGAATAATTAATAGCGTTATTCTGAACACTCACTGGTCCAACCCTTGGCGTGAACAGTGATAATCTGTCTTTCAAGAAGACTCCTCCAGTATATAAATGAGAAGAGTGTGAGGGTCACCGTCATCCCAGAGAAAGAGGAACAAGAGTGTGTGATGTGTTGAAGTCAGTGAGAGACACATTCATCGAAGTCACTGAATAACACAAATAAAGTAAACGACCCAGGAAGGGATAAGCTATGGACAACAAACCCAGGATTGTATTGATGTCAGTATTAATTCACAGATGAGGCCCATTCTTCTGCATTTCATCCGCTGCCATCACCTCATATTTCAACATGATGCACGGCCCCATGTCGCAATGATCCCCAACACTAAACTCACCTTTTATTGTGACCAATCCAAGACAAACCTGTGTGCTGGTCCTGCAGTTTAATCAGCATCTGTATATACCACACCTGTCAGGTGGCTGGATTATGTTGGTAGAGGCAAAGTGTTCACCAACATGGGATTTAACAAGTTTCTGCAATAAACCTTTTTCTCAAACTTTTGTTGCACAGGAAAAAGTCTAATATGTTTAACTTTACCTCATCATTGAGAGGATAAGTTGCATTTATATTTTTCATAGCAGATACATATGTTTTGCTGCTGCCTGTGAGCTTCCTTCTGCTTTTACTCCTGCTGATTCTCCAAATTGGGGGCTTGCTGACTGCCATCTACTGTAGTTGTTACATTGACCATGGATAAGCACCTGATATAACGCCACTTCAAAAACTTGATCTGTCGCCTCAAGCAACAGGTGAATCATATATTTTCGTATATTTATGTATAACTGTTAAGACACTTGTATATCCCTTAAAAATAGTTGAATATCAACTGAAATTTAAATGTCACTTTGGGTCAAAATCATCAATGAAAGATGACAGAGAAAAGAGACCGAGGAACCCAAAATCCAAACCCACAAAGGTTTACCTGGGCCGGCTGATCAAAAATGATATTAAAGTGATTATTTAAAGGCAAAAGGCAACACATGTGAACGAGCCCCAAACACATTTTCATTACTGGGAAACATTTCACAAGTTACTGCATTTATAAACATTAACAAAAATGTAATTAACATGTAATTAATGTGCAATTAGCAGCTAGTTAATGATTATTACTGTATCAACTAATGATAATTGCATCTTTATAATGTTTTGATAATGTCTAAATTAATGTGTCAGTTAACATGAACACTATTACTAAATCAGCCTAGACACATTTTCTAACTGTTGATTTATCGTCACCTCAGACTCTCACTGGTTAACACTTGTAGATAACATGATGCTCTGACTTGCAAGAAGAAACTTCCTTTGTTACAAATGAGGTGAACTTGAAGAGTCAAACACACACTCATTCCAGAGAAAGAGGAACAACACAAAAGCGTTTGTTTTTTGGGTGACTACTCAATTATTTTGTGTTTATCTTTTCTCCCTATAAGGATAAAACATCTCAAGACAGATACCTTATCTTTAGTAATTGCGCAATCTGACAAACAGACATATCGAGGCTGCAGCTGAGCAGCAACTCCCATGTCCTGCTGAGATAAAATGTCGTTTTTTGTCAAAGGAGTCTGAAGGCTTGAAAGAAACTAACACATTTGCTTTAGTGCCAGGTTCAGGAAGGTAAGGCAAGATAAAAGACTGAACATATCTCACACGTTTTGTTTGAACAAAAAGTCTTAGATCTCTAAATTCAAACTATGAGTGTCGCATTTCTATTTTTGTTGAGTACTGTGAGGGAATTTCTCTAATGTCCCTCTATTGTTCTGATATGTTATTCTTGCATATGAAATCTAACAAATATTGTGCAACATTAATATGATAGAGAGGGCTGTAAAAACAGGTAAACACAGTTACAAACTCAGTTAAGACCTCTCCTGGGGATATGTGTTCTAAATTGGGTGATGTATAACACATTACATGTGGACATGTACACACCCACTTCTTCTAATTGGTCACTTTGGTAAATTATCCAGTAGACTAAAAGAGGAGTTGACCTGTCTTAAGCACCTGCCACCATTTGGCATGCAGGTCAAACTTAGCTAAGCACTTTATCGTCGGTTCCCTTTGGCCCCTCACAGTTGGAAGCCGACCCCTGGACCTTCCCTCACATCAATTAGTCATGATTGAATCCAAATTAAGTAGATCAGTCATGATTGAATCTAACCTAAGTAGGTCAGAATGTGTTGTCCTCCAGATACCTCACAAGACAGCCTCAAAAAAAGGGATTCATTTTGCATATGTGTCTCTGTACAGTATCTGGTTATTGTGAAGAGTTAAGAGCCTTATTCTAGACTCTCACTGGTTAACACTTGTAGATAACATGATGCTCTGACCTGGTTGATGTAGTGCACATGTGTTCAATGTATGTGTTTGTTCAGTGTTTTAGTGTTATTGTGATCTCATGTCAGGTTATTGGTAGTTTGTTTTGCAATACGGCAAATTTTTGACGTTAGTTGAATTATGCTTCAAATAGACACAGGGTCCTTGCATGTAACTGACCATCTTCTATAACCTGGCACACCACGTCACACACACACACACACACACACACACACACACACACACACACACACACACACACACACACACACACATATATTGCGCATGGTAATGTATTTTTTATCTTTGAGGTTAAAGATGTTTTTTTAATCTTCATGCTGTCCATTTAATATTTGACAGGAATGAATGTTGCTGACCTCTACTCTGTCAAGAACTCCAAAATCCTTCGACTATTACAGGTGTTACGGTAATCTTGGTTGTAGTTATCAGGTTAGTTATTAATCGGAGTGACAAACAGCTTCGTACCTTCTTGATGTTTGACTTCAAGTCATGAGAATGTTTCATTTGTATATTTTTGCTTTGGCTCCTACACCAGTACTCCTGCTGCTTCTACAATCTCACCAGACATGTTATAAAGCTGAAGCCTTCAAAGAAACAGCATTTTTATTCAAATTACTTTATTTATTACTTTTATTATATACTTTATTTTTTATGTTGGCATTACATGTATACAGGAATGTCAGTAAATGTTAGTGGTATTTAACACAATTACAAGTAATAGAAAGTCAGTCACAACACAGAACTGTTTTCAGTTTTGTGAGTAGATTATTTATAGTGCAGTTTTTGTTTTTGTCAATTGAGTCTGGTGGCTTTGAAGAAAGCAGCATAATGGCTTCAGTTGCCTGTCGGACAGGTTTGGCCGCAAGGTAAGACAAGTGAAAATATTAATGACTTTAACGGATTGCTAAGATTTACTCAACAGAAAAAACTTTTCTGCTCCCATTTCCTCATTCAAACCAATTTTCAAATCACCTGATCCAGCCCTCACCAGACAGTTTCAGCAGATTCAAATTCAGAATTGGGCCAGTTCTGATTTATTCGGTTTGCTCTTAGCTGGTGTGATCATGTTATGGCTCAGATTTTGAAAACAGGAGTGGGCCACCAAAGTGCCATCATCCCACATGGTATGTTCATGTGTGTTTGTGCTATTTCAATCATTTCATTGTAAATACATTATCAGCACAGAGACAACAATGCTCAAAACTCTTTATTAGTTTAGAAGACAATAACGATTCATTCAAAGATATTATTGTCATGTCAACATTCCTGCAGAGAAGGTCGTGATGCATCATCTCCAGTGTGGCTGTTGAACACCCGTCAGATGACTTGGCAATATATTCCTCTCTGGGGGAGAAGAATCTTAGTTAAAAGTCCCATATTGTAGGAATTAAAATGTCTTTATTTATTCTGTATCTGATTTGAAGTCAAAACCTTGAGTTCTTAAATACGAAGAAGTGTGAGAGAGAAGAACTCACAACAGACTGTATTATGGCACTAACTCATCAAGAGTATTTGTTAGAGAGAACTGAGGACGGAGGAAAGAGTTTAATCTAATAATGAAAACAAATACTGTGATATCATGAACAGGCTGTGAAATTGGACGTACTTGCTGTAATCTCTTGAGTCTTTGGGGGATCCACCAGGCTCCTGGGTCTGCACACCAATCATTGTTGCTCATAGTGCGAAAGCTTTACAGATGAAAAGACAGGAAAGAGTAAAATATGACACATTTCTGCATTTCTAGCCACTCCAACCTAATCAAACCAACTCTGCTCACCTTGTCTCACAGCTGCTCCTGATCACCTGTTAACCCAGTACATAGACCCCAGCCTCACAAATACTCTATTTCTTGTTCCAATGTTTTCTTAACACATTTGTGTTTTTGCTGACCAGACTTCTTTTGTGAAGCTGTCAGCCTGTTTATTTTTCCTATGTACCTGCCACCTGACCACTACCTGAGCTCTCATGAGATCCTCACTAAGCTATCCTGCTGCCTCGCCTTTTCTTCTGTGTTTGGGTCGAATCCCTGTTGCTCACTTACCAGCCGTGACACCAAGTGCCAAACAAGCTGCTTTATTTTGAACAACCTGCAGCTTTTTCAGGTCAGATTTTGATGCTGATTACCAGATTACAGGCCAGTAATTTAGATGAGACAGGATCAGAGAATGAATGAGTGATTTGATTATTGTGTGAGGAGGGATTCCTCTTCCCATCTTTATGACTATATCATTTATGTGTTTTGATATAATTACTTGTTCAATATTGTTGGCTCCTATTGCCAGTTTTCTCAATCCACTTGTATACTGTATGTCTCTCAGTGCATCAGCTGAAGAATCAGACTGATATTGTGGCACTGTATGAAGTGGTGTCATCAGCATAGATGGTCAATGATGAGATGGAGTATAACAAAGGCCCCAGGCAGCTTCACAGCTTCAGTGACAGTGAAGTACGAGAAGTTGGCTTCAAAAAAGACTTTATGCATAAGAGATCATCTTTGAACCATGAAATTACATTAGGTGTAGGACCATAACACTAACTTGCCAATAAGCAATGTTTGGTCAGTCAGGTTGAATCCTGCACTAAAAGCCAACATAACAGCTCCCACTTGTCATCCATGCTTGTTAGCCAAGATGAGTTTTTTACTTCCTTTTACTTCCTTTCTAGAATGTTGGTTCTCCTCGACAGAGAAACCAAATTATGCTCACATTATCCAACTGTGCTACTAGGGAGATTGCTATAGAACAATGTTCTTAAAAGCAGTTGAAAACAAGGTCTAGACATGTAGAGGAGGCACTGAGTCGGGCTAGCTATTTCCCCACTGACACCAGTCTTCATGCCAAGCATCACCTCCTGACTTGGTGAACACACATTACCTGGCAATTTAGCTGGACTGACTATATTTCATCTGACATAAGCTGCACATTTAGCACAAATACACAAAAATGGTATTAAATTAATCCTCTCATCTAACTCTCTGAAAGAAAAAGAACTTGTGTCGTTTTCTCAGCATGTCAATCTATCACTGCTGTGCCAAAGATTCATCATATTAGTCTTTGCTGTCTGCTCATGATCAGCTGTGTCGGCTAGGTGACACAGCCTTAGTGTAGGTGTGTGTGATTGGAGTGTAGTCTACTACCCATTTACTTACACGTAAGCATGAACTCTACAACCCTGGAATGAATTCTTCTTTTGTTCAAAGCAGGTGGCGACAGGTTGGTTAAAGCTGCTTTTTGAGGCGTCCATACAGCAGGTGGGAAAAGGCCCTGGAAATTGCCCCTGATTCTCGATTATCACAGGACTTATCACTGCAAGGCACAGAACAACATCGACACTATCGACACTATTTTTATGTCTATGTATAGAAAAATATACTTTCAGGACAACTTTACTATTCAGAGCAAAAATGTTTGTAAGGTGATTCCCTTCCAAAAGTTACATTTTCAGTATTTACGAAGAAATAGAAATGAGTTAAAATTGATACAGATATAACCTGTTAATTAGTAAATTCTACAGACAGGAGAGTAGTTTTGATTTCTCTCATAATAAACTGAAGCAATAAAGTGAATGAACATATTTCCCAAAATGCTGATTGAACCCTAACTTACAATTTTTTTAGGCAATTGTGGGACCAGAACACCCCCACCCAGTGCCTCAACAGTAAAATTTAGCCTAGCCTACATCTGGCTCACCTCAACTAGTACAGTGCTAAATCGTGGACTTGATATCGTGATATCACAGGCTACTCCAAAATGCAAAGAAATTTTAAAAAACATTCTCAGTTATTATACAGTACAAAATTTAAACTTCCTGTGCCTCAAATATTAACTTTTCTGAATAAGAGATACAACTTTTTTTTTCATCACTGATGAGTGTATTATTCAATTTGTATTGTATATAATTCAATAGATTAAAGTTAATTAGTAGTCATTAACACACCTTGTGCATGGAGGAGAGGCAGCATGGATAAACACAGAAGTGTCAGGCCACAGCAAATGGAGAAAGGCATCCTGGGTCCCAGTGTGACAGTGAGCGAATAACTGATAGCGTTATTCTGAACACTCACTGGTCCAACCCTTGGCATGAACAGTGATGCTCTGTCTTTCAAGGAGAAACCTCCTTGGTATAAATGAGTTGAGCATGAGAAAAGCAAACTATCATTCCAGAAAAAGGAGAACAAGAGTGTGTGATGTGTTGAAGTCATCATTCAGAGAAAGAGGAACAATACAAACACTTTGTTTTTTTGTTTTGTTTTTGGAGTGGCTACCCAATTATTTTATCTATTTCCGTATAAGGATAAAAAAATACATCTGTAGGTAGTTACATTGTCTTCAGTAACTGCACAATGTGCTGAAGTCACTTAAAGACACAGTTACTTTACACGTGAAGAAACAGATTGAGGCTGCCACAGAGCAGCAACTCCCATGTGCTGCTGAGATAAAGTGATTATTTTTGTTAAAGGAGTCTGGTGGCCTGAAGGAAACCCACATAATGGCTTCAGTGCCATGTTCAGAAAAATCTCACAGCAACATATTAGAGTGAACATATCTCACACCTTTTGTCTGAAAAAAACTGCTATCTGCCAACCACTGTCAACTGCACGTAATACATTGACTGTAGGATTATAAAGAACTCAACTAACCTGTGAAGCAAACAATGAACCAAATACACTGCTCAAATCATGAAGAGAACACTTAATCATCACAGGGCATTAAAATGGAATCAATTTTGTGGGTGTTTCTCTGTACAGTATCTGGTTATTGTGCATAGTTAAGAGCCTTATTCTAGACTCTCACTGGTAAACACTTGTACATAATAGTTACAGCAGTAATAAACATTAACTGCCATTTAGTTACTAGTTAATAAATATGCAATAAGTTATCACTGTTTCAGCTATTATTACTAGCATCTTAAATGTTTTAAATGTGATAAATGTTTTAATGTCTAAATCAATACCTTAGTTTATAATGACATTATTAGTAAATAATTACTCGACACTAGTTTACTGTGACTTAACTGTTAGTTTGTGTTTATTACTGCACTAATGTTAATTAATGTACATACTTGTAAAGTGTCTTTTGTTATGTTGGTATCAGCCTAAGATCTTACTCGATCTGTCTTTCCACAGCTATGAAGTCTTGTTACAAAAAACCTAGAACCAAAACTGAAGGTGACAGTTTCAATAAGATGCTTTCATTGCTTGCATGAAAGTCGTTTGGGTCCCAATATGACAGTGTGTCTCTGTACAGTGTCTGGCTATTGTGAATAGTTAAGAGCCTTGTTCTAGACTCTCACTGTAGACAACACTTGTAGATAACATGATGCTCTGACTTGCAAGAAGAAACTTTAAACTGAAGTTAAAGGGTCAAACACACACTCGTTCCAAGAGAAAGAGGAAAAACACAAACACTACTTTTTTTGATGACTACTCAATTACTTTGTCATCTTTTCTCCCTATAAAGATAAAACATATCTATCTATCTATCTATCTATCTATCTATCTATCTATCTATCGATCTATCTATATATATATATATATATATATCTATATATATATATATATATATATATATATATATATATATATATAGGAGTATATTGTCTTCAGTAAATGTGTCGAAGTCACTGAGCGACACCGTTTTAAAGGCGTGGTTTGGATTCACCAAAGTTACACAATCACATGAAACAAACCGCTCAGTGGAGGGAATGTGATGGTGAGAGAGCCCTGAGGAAATATGATTTCAGATTTGATTTGGCTTATATCTCTTACAAACTATCTGTTAATTTGGGAGGAATTATTCTTCACAACAAGCGCAAGTTCAATTGACACTGCTGGTTTGGTTTCTGATAATGTGGATGAATACTGTTTGCTATTTAGTGAAATCGATGGTGAGATTTACTACTATGCACAGAACGCCTCTAATTTCTACCATCTGCTTCAGTTCAGCACCTCACCATTTGTGCTGCCAATTCCACTCGCCTCCGAAATGCTCCTAGGCATGGGTCAGAGTTTGCTTACAGGTGTGCACATTCTCCCGTCAAGTTTGTTTCTATAGATAACAGCATTTGCGTGGGAAGTGGCGTATGACTCTTTCAAGCCCTATTCTGTGCATATGCAAGCTTTATTACTGAGAGCCCTGATCTTACTCATACCGGACAGATTCACAAGATTCAGATTCAGACTGGGGTCCAGTTCTGGTTTATTGGGTTTGCTCTTGGCTGACATGTGGTCATGGTATGATTCAGATTTTGGAAAAACAGGAGTGGGCTACCTAAGCGTCGTCACTCCATGCGGTACGTGGACTGGATGATCTGGGACAATGCTACCAAAAAGCAGAATTGGTCATCATGAAAATTATGTAAAGGCTTGTTTAATGACATTTTCCTCATTATCATAAAGTCCCATTGTAGTTCACCAATCAAAACATTTTCAATGTATCTAAAAGTCATTGTAAAACTGTACCAGGTGTGAAGATATTATGTGCTTAAGACACTAAGGATATTCTATTTCATTTTTCTTCTTACTGTAAATACATTAAATACACAGCACAGAGACAACAGTGGTCAAAACTCTTTATTCCCTTAGAAGACAATGAAAATCCACACAAAGACATTATTACCATATCTAAATGTACCTATGAGCAGAGAAAGTAGATTTTTTTTGCTCTAAAGTTTTGGAAAAGAAGAAGGAAACACTGTCAATATGCCTGCGTAGATGATCGTGATGCATTGTCTTCAGTGTGGCTGCTGAACACCCGTCAGAGGATTTGACAATGTATTCCTCTCTGGGGGAGAAGAATGTGAGGTAAATGTCTCATATTTCAGTATTTATTTAATTTTATTTTTTTCATGCTGCATTTGATTTGAAGTCAAAACCTGGACTTACTTGCTGTAATCTCCTGAGTCTTTGGGGGATCCACCAGGCTCCTGGGTCCGCACACAAAACACGTCCGCTCTCAGTGCGAAAGCTTCAGGGTTGAAAACACAGGAAGTAAAAAAGACATTCAAAACAAACCATATGTGGTCCGATACTAAGATCAGAGAAAAGAAAAATCAAGACCAAATATGATCAATGTGCCTTGAACAAAAATATTGACAGTAAAACGTTGAATTTAGGCCCACGAAGCAGATGATACAGATGTTCATGTTTATTCAAGGATCACCATTAGAAGCACCAGGCTGTGCCTCTAGTCTTCCTGGAGTCCCGAACATAAAAGTGCAATACAGACATGCAATAAGAAAGTACAAACTATTTAAACATTTCAGCTCCCACTTGTCATCCATGCTTGTTACCTCCTTTCAGGATTTTGGTCTTTTTCAACAAAGCAACCAAACTCTGCTCATGTAATCCAGTTGTGCTACTAGCGAGACCACTTTAGAACAGTGATCTCTAGAGCAGTTGAAAACAAGGTTTTGACATGTAGAAGAGGCACTGAGCTGGGCTAGTTATTTCCCCACTGATACCAGTCTTTATGCCAAGCATCACCTCCTGACTTAGCACACAAACATTACCCAGTAAATTAGCTGGCTCAGCCAACTTTCTCCTGGCTTTAGTTACACATTTAGCACAAATACACAAAAGTGGTATTGATTATCTCATATAACCCTGAAATAAAGCCAATAAGAGTCTTTTTCCCAGCATGTCAAACTAACATCGTTGTGCCAAAGATTCTCATTTGTCTTATTATTTTTTGATGTCTGCTCATGATCAGCTGTGTCAGCTAGGTGACACCGCCTTACACACCATGAGAAAACGGACACAAGATGAAGCTTTTGTGGTGTAATCTGCTACCCTGTACTTACACATAAGCATGTACTCGACAGTCCAATGAGATGTTTTCCTTTTGTTCAAAGCAGGCGGTGACAGGTTCGTTGAAGGTGCTTTTTGAGGCTGTCACACAGCAGGTAGGAGCAGGTATTGGGATGTGCAAAGGCTGGAAAACCTTTGGAATCACTGGAATGCACAGGACAACAGAGAATACTAGTTATATGTTCATATACAGGAAAATATTAGCTCAGGTCAGCTTTATTTTCAAGAACAAAAGTCTGATTCCCCGTGAAAAGTTAAATGTTCAATAATTACAAAGAAAAAAACAATAGAAAGCTTAAATAGCACTTCCTTTTAAAAATATTACCTGTTAATTAGTGGGTTGTGCAGTGAATAAACACATTTCCCAAAATGCTGAACGAACCCTTACTTGCAGTCTTTTAAACAACTGTGGGACCAGAACAACCCCACCCAGTGCCTCGACAGAAAAACTAAGCCTCGTCTACATCTGTTCTCACCCGATAACTAGTACAGTGCAGCTGATAGCCTGTAGAAGACCAAATATCTTACAGCAGCATCAGATCTTCATTTGCCTAAAAGGCTAAATATTGTAAAACACAGGCTACTCCAGAAAGAAACAAAAAAGCTCTCTGTTATTTTACAATATAAAATTAAAACTTCCTGTGCCTCAAATATTAACTTTCGGAATAAGAGTTACAACTTTCATTTAATCACTGATAAGTGTATTATAAAATGTTCCATACAATACATTCAATAGATTCCCCTAATCATTACAGTTACACATCAAGGACTCTAAAAGTCATTATTAGTCATTAACACACCTTGCGCATGGAGGAGAGGCAGCATGGATAAACACAAAAGTGTCAGGCCACAGCGAATGGAGAAAGGCATCCTGGGTCCCAATGTGACAGTGAGTGAATAATTAGTAGCGTTATTCTGAACACTCACTGGTTCAACCCTTGATGTGAACAGTGATGCTCTGACTTGCAAGAAGAATCCTCCTGTGTATAAATGAGCATGAGGGAAAGAGTGCACCATCATCCCAGAGAAAGAGGAACAAGAGCATGTGATGTGTTGAAGCCGCTCACTAACACAAACTAATGGATTGCGGGTCCTGTGTCTGGTGGTTATGAAGTGGACAGGTGGTCAGTTCATACATATTGCACCTTTTAAATCGACAGATACTTTTTTTTTATGTGGCTAAAACACACTAAAATATAGACACAACCAGTTTCTGCTGCAGACAGTGTGTATGGTGTTGTGTTGGCGAGTTGTTTGCTCATTTCAGTGGTGATGGTGCACAGGCACGGGAACAGGGCGCACACATCGGTCATCAGGTTATGTTACAGGTGGACATTAGCTATGGACATCAAACACAGGAGCATTTTAGTGATGTCAGTGTGAATTCACAGAGGGCCATTGTCGTGCATTTCAGCTGCCGCCATCACCTCATGTTGGATCAAAATGCACGGCCCCATGTCGCAATAATCCCACAGGTACCAAAGGGTTCACCAACATCGTTTCTTAAATATTCCTTTTGCTTTTACTTCTGCTTCTCTTCAACATAGGCTGACTGCAATCTACTTTAGGTGTTAAACTGACCATGGACACGTACCTGATATAACCCCACGTCAAAAAATCTAAGCACCAGGTGAATCAGTCATTTTTATGTAAAATGTAGAACTGTTAATCTTTGACACTGCTGACACTTGAAAACTCACCAAAGAGTAAAATATCAACTGAAATGTAAATGTCACTTAAGGTCAAAATCAGCAAAGAAGGATGACAGAGAGCGGAGACCGAGGAGCCCAACACCCACAACCACAAAGGTCTATCTGGGCTGTCAAGATATCAAGGAGATTATTTAAAGGCAAAAGCAACACAGGTGAACGAGCCCTATTTCCATTATTGGGAAACATTTCCTCTTCTGATAACACTTTAAAAGAAGGGTACATTCATTAACACTAGTTACAGCAGTAATAAACATTAACTACCATTTAATTACTAGTTAATCAATATATATATATATATATACACCTTAGTTTACATGAACATTATTAGTAAATCATTACTAGACACTAGTTTACTGTGAATTAACTGTTAGTTTGTGTTTATTACTGCACTAATGTTAATTAATGTACATACTTGTAAAGTGTCTTTTGTTATGTTGGTGTCAGCCTAAGATCTTACTCGATCTGTCTTTCCACAGCTATGAAGTCTTGTTACAAAAAACCTAGAACCAAAACTGAAGGTGACAGTTTCAATAAGATGCTTTCATTGCTTGCATGAAAGTCATTTGGGTCCCACTATGACAGTGTGTCTCTGTACAGTGTCTGGCTATTGTGAATAGTTAGGAGCGTTGTTCTAGACTCTTCTAGAAACTTCCTTTGTTAAAAATGAGATGAAGTTAAAGGGTTAAACACACACTCATTCCAAGAGAAGGAGGAACAACACAAAGACTTTTTTTTTTTTTTTTTTAATGAGTGGCTACCCAATCATATTATTTTTCTCCGTATAAGGATAAAAAATATATCTGTCGGTAGTTACATTGTCTTTAGTAATTGCACAACGTGCTGGAGTCACAGTTACTTTACCAAAGTCACGCAATCACATGAAGAAACCCCTTCAGTGCCATTTTCAGAAAAGTCTCACAGAAACACAATAGAGTGAACATGTCTTACACCAGTAATTTAATAATGTTTTTTCCCTATAAGGAGAAAATATATATATATATATATATATATATATATATATATATATATATATATATATATATATATATATATATATATATATATATATATATATATATATACATATACATTGTTATCAGTGATTGTGTTATGTGTTGAAGTCAAAGGCGTTGGTTTCGGATTCAACAAAGTCTCACAATCAGACAAATGAAAAAGGCAACATAATGGCTTCAATTCCACATTTGGAAAGGTCTGACATCAAGACTGAAGAGTGAAAATGTGTCACACCTTTTGTGCGAACAAATAAAGTCTTAGATCTTTAACTTCAAGTCATAAAAAGTGTTGCGTTAATATATTTTTACTTTGGCTCCGACACCAGTGCTCCTGCTGCTTCTGCAAACTGGGTGGGAGCAGACTGCTATCAACCTGATATGACGCCACTTCAGAGGCAAATGATGTTCTAAATGTATAACTGAGGAAAACCAGATTCTCTCACCCTGCAGTAAAATCATTAAAGAGTAAAATATTAACTGAAATGTAAATGTCACTCGAGGCCAAAAATCAGCAATGATGGACGAGAGCAGGAACCGGAGAGCTCAACATCCAAACCCACAAAGGACTGGCTCGCAAAAAATCTTATGACGGTGAAGCCTTCAAAGAAACAGCACAATAGTTGTTTTTTTTTTTTTTTTATCATGCTAGGAACATCGCAATATGTTACATTCACATCCATGTGAGTTAGCACTTCAGTGCAAAGATAATGTCAAGATGATGATTCGACAGCATTGTTTTTGCACAGCTGTGCCTTCGGTGTGAAATCACACAACACAATGCCACAAATGTCGCAAGTTCTAAGGGAGCATACATTTGTGCACCTCTTCCGAAGAAAGAGGAACTACACAAACACCCCTGAGGTTTTCAATTAGTTTGTTGGTATGAGGATTTAAAAAAAAGTCTGTATGCAAATTTGTTGTCTTTTGTGTCTGTGTGATGTTTTGAAGTCGCTAAGAGACAAAAAAAAAAAAAGTTTCACTGATCAAACCACAAATAAATCAGCAAAACAAAAGCCTAATCGTGACACATAATCATTAGTTGAGGACCAGTGAGCGGGATTCAGAGGGATCTATTGGCAGAAATGGAATATAATATTCATCACTCTGTCTTTTATTAGTGTGTGCTCACTTGAAACTAAGAATCGCTGTGTTTCTGTTTCCTCAGAATGAGTCTTTAATATCTACAGGGGGAGCGGGTGCCCTTCCAGCGAGTCTGTTCCTCGTTGGAATTTGCGGGATCCTTACGAAGCCAGCAGCTGGTCAGCGTCGCATGAAGACAGTTAGCCAGAGGGAAACAGCCGGCATGGCTTTTCTAACCTCAACCTTGGCTAACTGCTAAAAAAAAAAAAAGTCTTAAATACTGCAATTTCTGTTTGTGTATGAATTATTGAGCTTTGGAGGAAGATAATTGACCAGGGTAGCTGTTTTCAGTTTTTGTATCAGGCTAAGGTAACGTGCCGTTGGCTGTGGCTTCATACTTACACTACAAATAAAGCAGCATCTTAAGGCTAGGACCTTCAAGATTTTCACGTTTTTCTTTACTTCTACTGATTTGTAAGGCAGTCATGAGGTTGTGAAAGGCTATCATGTGCTGTTAATTCACCAGCCATACCAAGACATGATATTTCAGAATGCTCTTTATTCATTTAGAAGGTGTTCAAAATTCCTGCAATAGTGTTGCAACATTGTTTAATGCAATTAAAAGAAGATCTGCGCACTGTGGCGGTTGGGGGGCTTTACCAGGACTGTGCAATTTATTCCAATCTGTGCAAAAAAACCCCCCCCAAAAAACAGGTAAGTTTAATCAATTTTTATATTACAGGATAATTCAAAAGCTACAATTGAATGTGGCACACCACATCCCCTCATCCATAATCAGACACAGTGCAATTAAACTTTCTGAAACCCCTCCTTATAATTAGATTATAAACAAGATTTCCAGCAGGTTCTCCACACTTACCTCCTCCAACTTCTTGAGTGTTTTCGGAAGCCATCTGGCACTCGGATCCACACAATATTGTCGAGTCTCACAGACAAAACTAGAAGGTTGAAAAGACGGAGAATAGACCAGAAAAGCTATGAATATACAGTTACAGTGGCACTGAGGGAATCGTAAGAATTGGATTGGAAAAATCAACCTTTTTTGCTTTCATGGCGAGGGTTAGACAGTAAGACTTGTACAGCCCCCAAAATGTCTGCACATGACATATTACAGACAAGCGATCCAGCAAGTTTCTGGACCATACAGGCGGGATTCTAATGAAGTTTGTGCCGAAGACCGAGACAGCGGCTTTCTTCTTCACATCATTTCCGGGTTGTCTGCTCATGACTGGCTTAGCAGGGGGGGAACGCAGATAAAGGTGACTTCCTTACTTACATGTATGCATGGATTCTGCAATTGCGAATTGTGTTTTCCTCCTGTTCATAGCATTCCTTGACAGGTTCAGTAACGCGGAACTTGGAGACTTTCACACAGCAGACGGGAGCTGGCAGCAAAACGGAGGGGTGAGCTGTGGCATGCTGAGGCCGTCCTACAACGCAAAACACACAAGAGAGTAACAGAACCGGGGTGAGCAGGTATACTGGTCTGGACTGAACCCTCGCCTCAACGCAGTATCATTTGCTATGTCACACTTTCATGCCTACATAAACGACACGTGTTCAAAAGCAGCACTCACCTTGCGCGGGAAGGTAAAGCAGCGCGTTGACTAACATGAAACTCAGTCCACAGACGATGGAGGAATGCATCCTGATGTATCTCGGAGATCCGGTGAAAGTCAGTTAGAATAGCCTCGGTTCCTGAACGCCAGTCAGAGTCACAGAGGAGGGAAATTCTTTGGCGTATATATGCAGCAGATATGTGGGAACACACACCGCTCATTGCTCATTTCTCAAGAAAGAGCCACACCAGATGATGACACCTCGTGGCTGGGTTGCTTAATGTTCCTCGCTATAAAAATCATAAAGCCAAGTGGATTTCACACGTATTAATCACTTTTTCACTGGCCTGATCTTTATGGATTGTAATGTGGAGTGAAAAATGTTTTTATGACTTTAAGCTCGTGTCCAGTGCCGCTCCGCTTCGCTAACAGAGAGCAGCAGTAGCTAACATTAGTTTAGATATGAAAATCCCGACCACAAATGAACATCTGGCTTCCAGCACAACACAGAAGTTCCACAGAGCTCCCTTTCATAATGGCACAATGTTTTTGAAAGTTTGGGATGAAAAGACAAATACCACTCTGGTAATTTTGGGATAAATATGAAGCTATCTGCTGGTTAGCTTAGTTTAGCATAAAGTCTCCCTCCATGATTAAAGGAGCTCCATGAAACTTCTTGTGAACATTAAGCAACCCAGTTAGACAGTGTCATCATCTGCGGTGTCTCTTTCTCGAGACTGAACAACCCTCATTGCTCACTCTGGAGAAAGAGTCACAGCAGAGTAGAGTATCAGCTGACGACACCTTGTGACTGAGTTGATCAGTGATCCTCCCTATGGAATAAAACAAAGTTGATATGGCCGACTTCCAGCACAACACAAAAGTTCTAATAATGTTTTCAAATCAGACAGACTCAGTTTTTACAATTGAAACAATGTACTTTATTGTCGAGCCACTGGTTGAACTTAACACAGCCAGCTATACAAAATATGAATTTAAGGGGATGGATTTATCTCAAGCCACAAATGTCTGAATCAGATCCCAGCTTGACACATACAATAAAGAGAAAAACACAATGATGCATCCAATATTCATTAACCCTCTGACGTCAATTCACTGACAATGTTATAAGGACCGACACTTTCAGACTTTTACGGAAGCATAACTCTGAAAGTCTTTCTGTTAGCATGCTAACTGGTATCTGACCTCTTGCGACTCATTTGTATAGCTGCCTCTGGAGATGTCATTGACTGGCTCTGTATGCATCACTCACAAATGAAAAGAGGGATACAAAAAGGACTGATACTTATTTAAATCTAAGTTATGACCAGTAGCACCATATAAAATATGTGATTAGGTAAGAATAATTGAGTACACTGGAGAGCACTGAAAGTGAACATCTGGACCCTGCCGGATGGATTTCAACACGCTGTGTGTTGTATTGTACTGGTGGATTATTTAAAGACTGTTAAAGTCATGTATCGACTTCAGCGATGACAACACAGACACTGAACTGAATCATGTGATCTCACTAGATGATTCAGTCCTCGCTAACAACAATCCTTCACCTGTTTTTATGCAACCAACTCCTAAACATGTATTAATTTGCATTTTCTTTGCAGATTGTCTGGGAATTTGTTACTGTCTATGTGCTTTTTCACGTGGCTGCTGAGGCAATTCATATTTAAATCCATTCTGACAGGTATTTATATGACAAATAATAACTCCATTTCTTCACTTTACACCAGAAAACTATTATTGTTAGTTTTTAGGAATAGGGGGTGATAAATGCTTATTATCTTATAATTCAATAGCAGCATGCTAGAATGTTGGCATAAAAAACTAAGGTAACTGAGTGAGGGATACAGTCATGATTTTTGTGTCTGTGTTGTCATCACTCAAGTGCTGACAGTCAACCAGGAAAATGAGTATTTCTTTCACATTTGATTAATCAGAAGGACACAGCATAGGAGCATCAGAGGGGAAGGGTTTTTTTCCTTTTTTTTTTTAATCACTAGCGGGAGGAGTTGGAACTAGAGCGTGACCGGTGACGGCGCCGGCCAGGTGACCGAGACCTGCGACGCACTGGAGAGCGTCGCCGTGGAGACCGAGACCTAGGAGAGGAAGAAAGAGAGTAAGATTAAACGCAGGAAAAGTGATGCTGAAAAAGCAGAAAATAACCAGAGAGAATTGGATGTCATAGCAACCAAGAGTAAAAATGGAGGCTGTAATAGAATACAGAGTAGCAGTTGAGGGATAGTCTTCATTATTTGTTTCCCAAATCAAAGCACTGCTTTCCTACTCATCAGATCCTGCTCACCTTCTCCTCATTCGAGGTGGAGTGCGTCTCCACATGGGTGGTGGAGGAGGCATCCTGCGGGGAGGGGACAGCCTGCGGGGGGGAGGGCGCACTGTGGGTGTCAGCACAGCTGTGACCGTGATCTCCTGACCATCGATTTGACCTGAAAGGCAAAACATTTCAGTAATGTAAGACATCAACATCAACAAGTGCGCCAAAGAAACATGGTAATCACTGAACAATCTGTTATCTTTACTACATTATGCAATCATAAACAACATGGCTGTCATCCAACCTGTGCCATTTCCATGTTCATGTTCCTCTGCATCCTCTTACCTCCGTCCATGTGTTTCAGGGCCTTCTCCGCCTCCTCTGGGGTCTCAAACTCCACATAGGCGTAGCCTTTGGACAAATGAGGATGGACGCGGTTCATGGGCATGTCGATCATCTTGATCTTGCCATAGGTGGAGAAGATCTCCTGAATATGTTCCTTTAAAAGGCACAATGGAGAATTCTTTGAAATGTACACCTACATCTAGACACATTTATTTTGGTAATTAAAAATTCACTGCCACACTGTTCATAATTACGCGTTAAATTTGTACAATATCATGTTTATATGTATATGTGAGTCTACTGTATTTCTTACTTTTTTAATTTTATTGTTAATTTTTTACTATTGTTATTGCTTTTTGTAATATTCTGTCCTTTGGTTGCAGTGGCTAACAAATTCCCCCATTTGTGGGACAATAAAGGAATACTGATTCTAACTGATTTTTATTGAGGGGATTATTATTCGACAATGTAGTAGTGTGAGAACAATCCATTTCAGCTCCTTCAGTGTTTCCCACACATTAATTTATCTATGGCGGTCCAGAGCTGCCTGATTACATTATTTTCTCCAGCCCAGCTCTGATTCTGTGAGAAACACTGTCCTTTTAGGAGGATACGTGCAACCAGCTACAGGTATATCTAAATATAACACTTTTAGATTAAATTATAATTCATTCATTATCAGTAACTGCTTACCCTTTGCAGGGTCGCAGGGGGCTGGAGCTGATCCCAGCGGATACTGGATGAACAGTGACACTATGAATCATTTTATTATAATCAGACGAAGAAATTACCTCACTCCACATCATTCAGTTTTTCAATTAAAGGTGTGTGTAAGCGCTTCTGTTTAATTTTAATTAGTGTACATCAAGGCGATGGAGCCTGCAAACAGCACACCATAAATTCCTCTTATATTTCTTCTCTTGTTTCCTGTTAGTTCACTTCCATAAACTACCTCAAACACTCAGTTTATAAAGTTTGCATAACAGACTGCTTTTAGTCTAATCTGATACTATGTTATAACATTGCGTTGTAATTTTTGCTTGCTTTACAGAAGCAGCACTACCATCAGTTTACAAGCTCAGCTGCAACAGTCCCAGGCTGTGTCTGTGAGTTTGTCACTTTTCATTGTGTTAAACACACCTGGAATGTAATGATGTTTTTGACATATGAGATCCCAACAAAATTAATACAAACAAAAGACAAAAATGATTTCTGTTGTCTCGCTATGCTGGAAATTGTTTGGGGGTCTTTTACATGTGTTGCCTTCAGCCTTTACCTTTATAACATTTCTGGTTAGCCGGCCCAGGTAGACCTTTGTGGGTTTTGGTGTGGGGCTTCTACGTCGCCGGTCTCTGTCATCCTTCTTTGCTGATTTTGACCTGGTGACATTTACATTTCAGTTAATATTTGAAATCATAATGAGTTCACTAGTAACAGTATGTCAGACATTAACATAGTACTATATTAGACATTAAAAAAGAAAGAAATGATTCACTACTTGTTCAAAGGGAAATAATCTGGTATTTGGATGTGGGTCCCTATCAGGTACTCATTCACAGTCAATGTATCACCAACAGCAGACAGCAGTCAGCACATGTCCAGTTTGAAAAAGCAACAGGAGTACTGGTGTAGGAAGTTAAGCAATGTGCTCCTGTGGATGGAGGCAGCAGCAAAATACACTACAGTTGTAAAAGAACATCAATATCAGTTTCGTGCAGACTATATCAAGAATATTTTCACTGCTGTACTTTGCTGTCAGACCTTTCTGACAGGGAATAAAATATGTCATATCGCTCTCTCCAAAACCCAAAATCTAAATCTACCTTTACCAACAACAGATCATGTTTGCTCACAGAACACAGGAGTTGCTGGTCTATGACTGCCTTGTTTGGTTAGTTTTTTTTTTGTGCTCTTGTGTGATTCAAAGGTTGCTGGACTAACCTTTTAAAACAGTGACGTCCCAAACAAACTTTTTTGTCAAAGGAGTCTAGCTTTGAAGAGAGCATACATGATAGAACAGTTTCAGTTTTGAGTGGGTTTAAATCGAATACCATTGTGTTTTTTCCCCCCCGTTATCTGTTAATTTAAGCTTTTCAGGGTCTTTTTTAGCATTTATTACCTGCCCTAACATCAGCTATTGGGAATCCCTTAACTAAACAAATAGAAATCAGTCCTCCTGCTGCTTCTCCTACCTGGGGGTTTGCCGACCACCATCTAATGAATGAAATGCACTGACAAAGGAGTACCTCACCCAGCCTCACTTCAAAAACCGAAAACTGTCCCTTTATTTTCCCAGAAAATTTAATCATCACTGATTCCGTACTTGGACCGTGAACGTCGTCTGTTGTTGTGGCGCTGGCGGCTGGGGCTCGGTGAAGAGGATGAAGAGGAGGAGGAAGAGGAGCGGGAGCTGGACGAGCCTGAGTGGCTGGAGGCAGAGGAGCTGGAGCCACTGGAGGAGCCCGAACTGGAGCCTGAGCTGCTGCTGGAGCTGGAACTGGACCTAAAAAAGGGCAGATATGAACGGTTTATCCTCCACTCTCTAAAGTAAATGAGAATGCAGCTGTGACCTTGTGTCAAAATCAGACCACAATCCATCCAATACAGAGCAGCTTTTGCCAAACATTTCCCTTGATCAGATGAAGAATCTATCAATGGTAAATAATAACAGGGAACAAGGAAATAGGAACCTGGCAGCATTTATTGATATTTAATGACAACAATCTCTGACCTGCTGCTCCGACTGGAAGCACTGCGTCGCGTGCGGTTCTTCTCTCGGCCCCGGCCTTTGTCAGCTCCTTCTTTCGTGGATCCGGACTTCTCCTTACCTCTCTGTTTGCCCTTGTCATCTTCCTTCCTCTTAGTTGGGGAAGGCGCCCTGATGGAGTACAGGAAAAGAGACGAATATCAGGATTGATGGAATTGGACCAAACTTGAAAGCGATGACAGTGAAACAACATGCCAAAAAAAAAAAAAAAAGGCACAACAGTGACACCAAAACTTCCAAACTGACTGCTGACTAGTGGGCAAACAATAACACTGCCTGTGAAGGCATGTCAGTACCAATGAATCGTCACCTCAAAATGCTTGGGCTACAATAAGTATTAAAGTATATGTAATTTACGATTTTTTTTATTTTTTTATTTTAATTTTAATTTTTTTTTGCACCACACTCAAATCATGAGCACCAGAACGAAAATGAACAACACTGCACTGAATGTACATTTGTCTCGTCACTTGTTCGACTATCCAGCTTTCAACACTTTACTTGGTTCCACGGAGGACAGGTGCTGAGACGCAACAACCAGTCCACTAAATCAAAGATTGACGGTAGCCTGCTAGCCAAACACCAGCCCATGTTAGCATTAGCTCGTGGGCAAATACTGACTCGTTACGTCGTGCAGAGAGTCAAATGCGCGCGTTGGGAACCAAAACACTCCACGTTATCAAGAGTCTGAGGTCCAGTCGCTGATGTATGTCATACAGGGATATTCTCCACATAACAACCGCTGATTGAGGCGGGCGCGTTTACTTACATATTTGCACCGACTCCCGACAGTGATAGTCGCAGAAAGGTGACGTAACATTTTAGCCTGACGTAATCAAAAGTCTTCGCGCACACAGGCAGACAATGGAAATAATATCCCCTGATTCTGGACTGACAGGGGTAGGTTTTCTTCAAGCCTACAGTTATTAGTATGGAAATAATCTACAAATGCATGTTGAGTAGCTTCTGCCTCACAATCAACCATACTAGCTATCATACTAATATTCGAACTTTCAAACTGGTTTGGGTCAACCGTGTGATGCACTTTGCCTGACTGCTGTGACAGGTCCAACAGAGCTCAGCGCAGCGTGCAGTGCGTATGTGATTCCCTGCAGTTGCCTGACAACTTATACTGAGGGAAAAGAAGTCCCAAATTGAAACCGGTAAGGGTTTCTTTTCCTTTTAAAATACACAGCAGCAGCAACGTTAACTTGGTTATAGCGTTAGATACGGCCCATGTACTATAACTCATTAAACAAAACGGTTATCTATGAACCTAAAGCTTGTCTGAGATGGTGCTTGTCAAGACTTCAATTCTGGATGTCATCGAGTGAAGGGCACACACACGTTTGCTTTTCCTCTAGGGACGGCCAGAACCGAGATGAACTCCACCGGTGACACTGAGCCGACAGCAGCCGGCAAATCCTCGGGCAGGACCCTCGCTTTGACTGTATGCTCTGCCGCCATTGGAGGCACCTTCCAGTATGGCTACAACATCTCAATCATCAACGCTCCTACCAGCTACATCCAGGGTTTCATCAATGACACCTACATGGAACGCTGGGGCACCGGCCTGGATATGCCTCAGGTGACCCTTGTGTGGACCCTGATTGTATCAGCGTTCCCGCTGGGGGGTTTGCTCGGTGCCCTGATAGGAGGGCCCCTGGCAGTCCGCTTCGGTAGGAAGAACACGCTGCTCCTGAACAACTCCTTCATGTTTGCTGGCGCTGTGCTTGTGCTGACATGCAGGGTGGCCAAATCATTTGAGATGCTCATCATTGCTCGGGTTCTTGTGGGGATGAACTCGGGGGTCAGTATGAATGTCCAGCCTATGTATTTTGGGGAGAGTGCCCCCAAACACCTCCGAGGTGCCGTGGCCTTTTCCTCGGCCGTCTTCACTGCATTCGGGATCTTCCTGGGCCAAGTTGTGGGACTCACTGAGGTGCTGGGTGCAAAGCCTCTTTGGCCCTACTTGTTAGCTAGTAACGCTTTGCCAGGGTTGATCCAGCTCTTTACCCTGCCCTGGTTCCCTGAAAGCCCCAGATACCTTCTCATTGACCGTGGAGACAAGGAAGCATGTATGAAAGCGCTTGGAAGGCTTCGTGGTGGGGAGGCTCCTGTCCAAGAGATGGAGGAGATGCTTCAGGAGCAGCAGCAGCAGAAAGCCGCAAATTCTGGGTGTGCAGCTTCTGCCAAGACGCCCTGGTCCCTGTTCAAGAGTCGTGACCTGCGAGCCCAGCTCAGGACAGTCATGACTGCCAGTTCTGCCATGATGCTCTGCGGCAATGACTCGATCTACTTCTATGCTTATTACATCTTCCTCGCAGCGGGGATCCCTCCAGAGAAAATCCAGTATGTCACCATTGGCACTGGGGCGTCTGAGTTCACTGCCTCTATCCTGAGTAATCTTCTGATTGAACGCGTGGGTCGCAGGTACCTTCTTGTGGGTGGGTACACTCTTATGTCTTGCTGGACCATAGTCTTCACTGTAGCTCTTAACCTCCAGAGCCGTGGGGTGGCTGGGATGGCCTACCTCAGCATGGCGTGTGTGTTCAGCTACATCCTAAGCTTTGGCCTGGGCCCAGCGGGGGTGACGGGGATTTTACCAGCCGAGATCTTTGACCAGGCAGCTCGGCCGGCAGCGTATATGGTCGCTGGCTCGTTCATGTGGATCAGCCTGTTCTCGGTTGGAATGCTGTTCCCCTTCATCGTCAAAGGCCTGGGGGACTTCTGCTTCCTACCCTTCTTGGTTGTGTGTGTGGTATCAGCCCTGTCTTTGGGGCTCACTTTACCAGAGACCAAGGGCAAGACTCTGGCCGAGATAACCGCAGAGTTTGATAGACAGAATGGAGTGACGAGGGAGATGCCAGAAAAGCTGGTGGACGAGCCCATTACGCAGCTGGGTGAAGCCTGTTCCTTCACTGCCCTCGCGTATGATCCTGACCCTCACCCGACCACAAGACTGGGGAGGGAAATTTGACATCCTCCAGTAAAAGTGGAGATGAAACGGGCAACACCTTCATGGCCTCTTCAGTGATTGATTACATAACAGATGAAGCCCAAAGTGTCCTTTCAATGAAGCCATTTGTGTAATAATTGATCACCCAGTTATGTTCAAATGTCAAGTTAAATCATGCAAAGCTTTGTATCTGTTAACCAGGAGTGGAAATCATTAGAACACTTATGCTGGTGGATTTCCAAATTTCCAAGACAAGGAATACTGGGAGGAATAATCTATTACAGGTTTTAGTCTTTTCTGTCGTCCTTTCATTCGGTATACCCTGCTTCAGCAGTTTTAAAAAAGCAGGCTTTCACAAAATAATTTTGTCACTATTTTCCACCTCAATCAGCTGCTTTGGTCAATTCTCTTGCAGTTTCTTCGCGTAAACTTGACTTCATGCCAAATTTTTAATCAACATTTTGATTTACTTTGCTTTTATGAATTTATAGTAAGACTTTATTGTACTCCTGAGCTTCATTGAACGCTCCGGGAACAATAAACAGACTGAAGTAAACAGATAAAGTGCTTGTAAACATGCTCTAGTCTTTCCTTAGTGAACCATGCTTCAACTGTGCAACGTTAGACCTGCCGTGCCTGACGTGCTGAACCCAAAGTGTGATGGATTATATACCTCCAGTGTAGCCACATAGCTCATATTCATACCCACTTGAATTGTCTGAACTTATGTACAATAATAGAGGTTTTTGCTGTAGAGTCGGTAATGATTTGAATTGCATGTATTCAAGGATTATCCTCTAATCCAACACACTGCACTTTGTTGATAACAGTGCTTGTTTATGGTGTAATATGATTACATTCTCTGCTCCATCAACATCTCTATCCAAGCCAGTGATCCATGCTTGTGTACATTTTCCTGCTCAGTGATTCAAAGAGGTAACATAGCCTCTCTTAACTCAGTCTACAGACTGGACTGTATGTGTGTTAGTATAGACTCCCACGCAAGTGATCCTTCCTACTGGTGCTTCTAACATCAAAATCCCATTTAACCATCTCTTGTGATGTTTTTTGTGTGTATACTCACGACCGAATTACATGTGTGTTTATGACTGCAGTGCTGTAAAACAGCCAGTAGATGTCGCCACTGTTGTAGCTCTCCGCTCTGTGCTCAAACGTAAAAATTTTCAAGCGACCAACATGGGTCACAGATGTAACACCCAGGCAAAGATGTAATTCAACAGCTGTCAGCTCACAGGCCTTACAAGCCTTCTGTTGACCATCTGCCACAGCCTCTGTATGTTACCGTTCACAGATTATTTCTTAGGATGAATCAAGGGACAACATCTATTCATTATTTTACATTTAAGATGCTTCACTTAAGAGTTTATATTTTTTAAAATTAATAATTTATATCATCTGATTATTCCTTGAAAACGACATTCTTGCTGCTTTTCAGAGAAAACACGATATTGCTGCAGCAGTTCGAAGATGCTTTTCACTAAATGAATGTTACATATTTATTGTACGATGCTGTCTCACCAAAGCATGTTATGACAATCTTCAGTGATGATATGGATTGTGTATTGGACTGATGTACGATGTTCAGGCTTTATTTTGTATAATTGAGTAATTAATATATATTTTGCACACTGAAATTATTTATTCAATAATATTTGTACAATAGGAAATGACTGTATGTGCATGTGAAGGACCCTCCCTTTCTGCCCGCAGTTGCCTCCTTCTGCAGGAGTTTGCACTTGGAAGGGCTGATAAGTCATGTGGCCACATCTGTATGGGCCCCCACTGAGGCTGTAGCTACCAGCCTGGTGCCATTGTCTGTCTGTCTCTCTCGCACCACTTTTCCACCAAATAAACTGTTTTTTTTTTTTTTTTTGAACTGGTATTGTTCAGGTGCCTGCGTTTTATGACGGGTATTTGATGTTTTTGCTGCTTCACTCATCCATACTGACCTCACTCACCACTGATGAAATTCATCAACACACCACCATGTTTTTTGTTATCGGTTGTGTCAGTTTATTTTCAATAAAATACTCTATTAGCTCATCAACCTGACTCGCCTCCGCTCTTCATCTCGTGCACTGAGACGGTTTGTGATATGCAACAATAAAAACCAGCTAAAAGCGCTAACCCACGGCATCGTCTTCTTTGTGATTTTGTTAACTGATTCCGGCAGTCTGATCCAACGGCTTTCTTTATTGCATCTAATCACATTACTCTGGCTCCCTTCGCTCCTCGCCACTTCGATCCAACTGCTCCCACCCACTCCCATGAAAACTGCCAGCGTAATACTGTTTATTTGTGGCAACGAGAGCTGCCGGAAAACATCTAGCTCCAAAGAGGGGGTAAGGTACAAGTGGGATGTTTCACTGGATTCCTGAAATGGATTCTTTTACTATATTAGGATTGTGTATGTATGAGAGGGAACTGAGGTAAAGACGGTAGGAATCTAAATTTAAATGGTAACTACTCCAACTACAGCGGTAAAGAGAATATTTTTGCTCTTGCTAGTCTTCAATTTGTCTTTCAAAATCCACCGGCCTTTTCCTGTAAACCCAAACAGCACTGCTGTCAAGGTGGCAGGATATAAAGATTTAGAGATAGAGGTGTCATAGGAGATTCTAATTGGCAGAACTAGCCTCAGTTCATTACATTAAACTCCAGAGATACAGTAAATGTAGGTCAGGCCGGTCAGATTAGACAGAGAGATTGTTCAAACACGTGAATCTTCTCTTTACCCGTCACCTTCTGAACACACAGTGGCTTGTTTTGGGCCTTTGTTGATGATTTCAGGCCTTTTGTGTTGTTTTATTTCAGAGCTTAGGGCTACAGTGAATGTCCTCTGAAGGATATCCAGGGTATCACATACAGTAAACACAATGACGAATGCATCTGCTGCAGGAGAGACAGCATCTCAGTGTAGTAGTTAAGAGCTCTGACCCCAGCGGCTGGGTGAACCACACTTTTCTGGGAATAGCAATAGTAATAGATAATTGGAGTTAAAGGGTTATTGACTTTCTTGCGCAAACCTGGCAGTTGATGATATAACTGCAAACAAAAAAAACAAAAAAAAACTACCTGAATTCCATCCAAATGCTAATTTTTCTCCCAATAGCTGCAACACCAATAAACTGTACCCCCATGTTTGCTTGCCAAGTCTGATACGCAATTTGTATATATCCTAACCTCCTAATGAAGTGTGCTGGCTCATTATGAAACTGCCATTTCAACAATTCAGCTAATCAGTTCATTTGATACCACATAACCATTACGCTAAATGTGAAACCGCCTTTACGCTGTTTGAAATGTTAGAACAGAACATTGCTTTGGCATTTAATTGTTGGTGCTTCTCCCTTAAAGCAGCTGTAAATGTTGTTTTTAGCTAACATCCTGTCTGTTTTGCAGTTAACAGTCCCTTCCCTCCCCTCACCCCTTGAACGCTCATCAGTAATCACCAGACATGGCAGCATGCATAAAGATCATGCTCTCGGCACATTAATGAGCAGACCGGCAAGAGGAGATACATGGGTTGCTGACCAAACGCACAAGTGATTAATGTTTGAATATAGTGCTACTTAACACTTATTTGAATAAAACATATATCCCTTACAGCAGCCTTAATGTTTCAGTCAACATCTTGCATACTTTACTTTCAAAAACTCACATTGGTAACATTGCAAATAACACAATGTAATATAGTTTGGTGGCTTTAGCGCAGCGGGTCGGCTAGTGATCGGAAGGTTGCTGGTTCAAATCCCGGCTCCCCCGGCCTGAATTGAGCTGCATGTCGAAGTGTCCTTGAGCAAGATGCTGAACCCCAAACTGCTCCTGATGAGCAGTTACCATCAGTGAGGGTCCTGCGATGAGCTGGCGACTTGTCCAGGATGTACTCTGCCTTCGCCCAGACTCTTTGAAAAAGGGATAAAGCTGTTACAGACCATGACATGACAATCTAATATATGGGAGTAATTGAGCAACTCTGCCCAGATCTGAACTGAATGGTCGCACTTTGATCTGAGCTACTGAAAAATAACCGATACCTTGCTTCATGTGGATAAAGAGTGCGACTGCAAGCTGAGCTGGCAGCAAAGCCATGGGGATATTACCCAGTCCTCCTGATTTCTACCATGACACTGTCTGAGCCAATATTGTACAAATAAACTGTGCCCTTTCCAATGTCACTTCCTATCTACGAAAGACCGTTTTTTATTTGTGTGGTTCGAATTGTGTCGTTTAAGTAGGTTTAAGTAGGCTTTTTAAATGTAGGAATGGTTTTCGTTTAGGTGTTGGAGATGGTATTCAACTGTTATGTTCGACAGGCGGCTCGATCTGTTCATACATTTCACATGAAAGAACAACGTCACATTTGGCAGTTTTAAAATATTCTTGACATACCTGTTCAAAGAGGAGCGCTTGCTAATTTATACCAAGTGGTGCTTCAGAGTCTTTGGTCTTTTTTTAGGTGAAAGTGGGCACTTAGAGGTGGCCGGTCCCTGGAAGCGACAGTGACAGATAGGGCATGTTTCAGCCTGCTGCTTTTGTTTGCACCTTCCTCCTCGACTGAAGTGTGCAGGTTTCCTTTGGCAACCAGAAGTGCAGCGCAGTAATACTGTTGGAGGAAAGAGCCTTACTTTGAGGATGTTGCCGCGCACTTGAGAGAGTATACGATGAGGAAATTGAGCAGCAGCAGGATGTCATGGGATTAAAAAAAGAAGAAGACGATATCAGATGGTATTGTCTCGCAGCCATGGACAAATTTAGTTTCTATAATAAAAGCTGTGTTTGAGGATTACTCTCTTCATAACACAAGAGGCTGATGATGCTATGATGAGGCAGACAGCAGGTCACAGAGCCCTGAGAGAGAGGCTCACTGTCATCATTGTCCTCCATGCAGGCTGGCCACCATCAGCATAGCATGGAGAAATTAAGTTGTTATTACTGTTTTACCTTTTGTCCTGGGAGAGACGAGGCAAGGAGAGACAAGGACAGTGTTGCCCACGTCATACAGTGCATACAACAAACATCAACCCCCGTGGATGTTTTTCCATTTTATTGCTTTTATAAATGGAATCGTGGTCAATTACAAAAAATATCCACCCAAAAAATGTACAAACAAAAAAAAGGCTTTAATGTCAAAGTGAAAACAGATGGCAATTTCAATTAATTCAATATGTATAATATTAAAGAAGTGCTTACATATTGCAATTGGTGCTAGTAGTCTCACAGTTAGTGAAATGGAGATCACCTGAGTGCAATGAATGTGTCTCAAGGTCCAGTCACAGGTTAATCAGTATTCCTGGCAGCAATTAAACCATGAAGACATAAGAACACTCCAAGCAGCTCCATGAAACGGTTGTTGAAAAGTTTAAGTCAGGGGATGAAGACAAAAACATCTCCAAGTCACTGAACATCTTTCAGCCCATTGTTTTGGCTTTAAAACCTGGGGATATCGTTGTTCAGCTACTGCAGGAATAATTAAGATGCGCTGATGGTTCAAAACGTATCCACACTTTCTGCATTTTTTCACAATTAGAAGGAAGGAGGTGACAACTACTGGCACCTGCTGGTTACCTGTCAGCCTACCTCAGAAATATTGCAAGAATAAGACTGATTTCAAATCTAAGAGATGCTGACACAGCACCTTGATTAACAACAGCAACAGCCTCTTCTCGTGTCACAATGAAAAACTTTGAAACAACTAGAGACTGTACGGAAGTCATCTGCTCGACTTTTAGAGTTAAAACTGTATTTATACTGTATTTCTAGACCTAGTACTTTATTCTGATAGATATTATTCGCCTGATAGAATGTGGTAGCTTTTTTTTTTTTTTTTTACTTTCCATAAACGTATTGGTTTATTCTGATAGATATGCAATGGGACTCCCCATGATGCACTGAGCTCCTCTCTGCTCCTCTTCCTCTGTCTGTCCCATTAATGTATGATTCTGACTTGGCTTCTTCCCTGTAGTGTCTGTGCTTTCTCATGTAGCAGGTTCCCATTGATCGCGGTTGGCTCTGCTGCTGTTGCCCTGCGGTCCCGCGGTTGCTGTACAGCAGGGCCGCATCGCACATAATCCAGAGCCCCAGAACATCTGTCACATTACTTGATCGAAAACTCTGAGACACCAACTTTTTTTTGTGTGTTTAACCTTGACATTTCTCTCTAATACTGCAGAATATTAAGTAATATTAAACAATGTCAGGTTCTCTCTGAAAGTTTGTTCAGAATTGCAAAATTACTTTACATTTAAATATTGGGCTGAATATGAGTGCCAAGATTACAAACTAGAAATGTGTCAATATTCCAGTAAAGTTATCGTCACTGTCACAGTGTCATTTTTGAATGTCTGCAGGGAGCAGCTACAGGGTTTGTCATGAGACAACAACAGCAGCAGCATGGTCTCTCTCTCTCTCTCTCTCTCTCTCTCTCTCTCTCGTTATTCAGCTTAATTAGCTACTTTTCGAAATCCAATAAAGTCTTCATAAAGCATCGTTGCTTTAAATCTCAGTGACTTTAATGTAATAGCCGTGAGCGCAGATTGAGAGTGGTTATAAAACTGCCTGAAGTAAGTGTATGTCGGAAGTGTCTTGATGAATGAGTTCAGTTTAGGCACCTGCCAGCCAATCAGGAGCAAGGATTTTCCATGGACTCACTCAACTTTGTTTTCAGGGTTTTCCACCCAGCATGAAACTATACTAATACTAATAATACACTCCTAATACTACTACTACTAATAATAATAAAATAAACTTTATTTATATAGCACCTTTTAAAAACAGTTTACAAAGTGCTTGTCAAAACAAAGCAGAAGGAAGTAGAACAAACACAACAGTGTAAAATTGGACAGATGAAAGTAAATGGCATTGACAGCTAAACAATTAGAAACAAATGACTAAACAAAAGAAATAATGATGAAGATGAATAAAATCAGCAAAATAAAGAGATGGAATAAATCAAATGGGAGAAATAAGCAAATCAAATAAATTGATATAATGAATTCAAGCGGTGGGAGCAAAAGCTAAAGGGTGACATCACAAAAAGGGCAAGTCTATAAAAATGGGTTATAAAAGAAGTTACCGATCCTGAGAGCCTTATCTTCTCATGCAGAGTGTTCTAAAGCCCGAGGGGCCCTGATTGCGAAGGCACAATCACCTTTAGTTTTTAGCCTCGACTTTGGAAATGGTTAGAAAGACCCTACCTGAGGATCTGAGGCAGTGAGCAGGCTCGTAGGGAATTAAAATGTCTGGATTTCTGATTATACTGGAGAGAGGGGAGTTGCAGTAATCCGGTCTGGAAAAGATGAATGCGTGAATTAGTTTTTCCAGGTGGATCTTAGTTGTTGAAGCAGGCCTGGACCAGTGTGTTGGCGTGAGGGATTAATGTGGGCTCTGAATCAAATTGAACAACGCGATTTTGTGCAGTGGGTGTTATGTTGACAGACAGGGGGCCAAGGGCTCGCTGAAAGTGGCTGATGTGGTTTGGGGGGCTGAACAGAATGATTTCTGTTTTTGAGTTATTGAGTTGTTGGAAATGCAGAGCCACCCAACTGTTAATATCTTTAAGACAGTCTAAAACAGCAGCTAGGCTTCTTGGGTCACTGGGCCTCAGCGGTAGGTATATTTGTGTGCAGTTCGCATCGCAAACCGTACGCTATTATATATGTGTACATATATTGGCCTGTAAACAGTAGGTACAAAAAGGTTTAGTTTTTGCTCAAGCTGACTCCAATGGCTGCAGCCTAAGCCTGGAGGGCGACAGCGGTGGCAAGTTGCGTCATGCAATGTAAATCTGAGAGATCCTCTATTGCCGTTGTAATCTGTGACTTTGGCCGTGTTCAGAGTGGCAGGCCACGTAGTCGTCCATCAGAATGGTACGTGAGACGACACTGAGATTGTGTCCGAGAGCGAGATAATGCCTGTTCATTTGTCATGCTTCTGTGATGGAGAGCCGTATCAACCAGCATGCGTGGTTACTGACGTTACCTGAGTTGTTACCGCAGCAACCAGTGTGTGTGTGTATGTGTGTGTGCGGACACTGTGTTTGCAGATCTGATTTTTGAAATAGAACTACCATTTGCCTTCTCTCTGAACAGCCTGAGACTTAAGACAGGTGCCCTTTTAATACAAAATCGTGCTTAGCCTGGCTTCTTATCCATTACCATCTACCTGCCATCATATTATTTATTTTGTTGAATTTTGTGAGGGAGAATGTGTGCACGCGACAGCGCACAATAAACTGACTGTGTGTAAGTGTGTGTGTAAGAGAGAGAGACACATAATTTCATCAACAGCTCTCCCTCCTCATGGACCTGATCTGTGTATCTGACAGCGCCTGAGGTCAGCAGGCATCACTCGGGGACTTTAGGGAAAATGTAATCTTATATAACCAGAGCATTGATTTCCTGGTGGCCTTATTGATGTCTGATAAGAAACAGACGAAACCAGATAAATAGAGGAAGAGAAAATGAAGATGCCAAAAAAACAAAACATAAAAAACTCACAATAACCCACAACAGTAGATTTTCCTAAATGTCACCTGTAGATGAATACTTTGGAGGGCTGTCGGGTAAACAGTGCCAGTTCACTCTCACAACGCGACTGGCACCCAGGGGAGGTCCAGGGCATTTCAGCGGAGGTGATTGATGTCGTGCAGCCACCGAGAGGGCAGTTACAGAGGGAACACGGCTCCCGGGGCGGCCCCCCCCTGCAGGTTCCTCTGGATATCATGACAGGGTGATGGAGAAAAATCGCCTCTCCCCTCTCCTCCATCAGCTCTCAATGCGAGAGAACGCATTTAGCAGTGAATTAGAGCCATTTTGAATATAATGAGGCACCTGGCAAGCACTCTAACAGCAGACGCTCATCCAATTTGGCCGGAGCTGTCATCATCTCAACATAATGGAGGGCTGGCCGTCTGTAGAGAGTGAGAAAGATGTTTGCTGGGGGGCCCAAATGTGTTTGTTTCTGATTTGGTATTGTCTTCTCATAGAGGTGATGTTCATTCACACATATGCCATGAAGCTGTTGGTGTGAGCAGGCACTTAGTGGCTTGTATTCCTAGATGACTTTCTTTAAAATGTGTGGCAGCAAAGTGTCAAATATAACCATAGAAGTAAAGTTAGACATGAAGCAAAGAGACAAGAAACAGTTCAGGTGAGAGTGCAGGTAGAGGACCAGGTATTTCCAGTTGACTGTTCTCTAGCTAAATCTCACCCTGAACAGCGATCATCCCATATAACTTCAGTTCAGCGAGGGGAGGATGCTGCTAGAGCACAGCGTTTCACTGTTTACTGAAATGTATAACTTTATTCACTGATTTGGGTGGAACCTTTTTTATTTTGATGTAATGGAGCCAGTGTTTTCTGAACAGATGGCTTTACTTTTTGCTAACATAACTGCTAACAGTAGCTAACTGTACTGGGCTTCAAGGGATCGCAGCCGGTGTTGAACCTGAACACAAACTTCAAGACAAAATGCGGCCAGTTTAATCACAGGCAATCAGGTTCTGAGATGGCTTATGGAGTTTAGTTGCTGTTAGACAGTTACGGTTTGCTAATTTAGTCATGCAGTTAATGTTGCGGGTTCCCTGGAGCTAAACCCAGAAAAAAAGCCACCTTTGTACTGATCCATGTCATCAAATTGGCTGCCGTCAGGCTGCGATGCCCATTTTGAAGTTTGTCTGCCACTGCATTGTAAACTGGATATGCACCTGGTTTTTGTTATTGTCTAGCATAACTTCAAATAACTTTTAAGTTAACTTCATAACTTCAGCGCTACTTGAATGGATGCATTTCATTTTCCTCTTACAAGAAGGCAAATAAGCTTTGCTAGCTGCTGTATTACAACATACAAACACATACGCGCATGTACACGCACACACACACACACACAATCTCAATAATGTCACTTTTGGGGAATTTGCCAAAAACACTGATTTCCTGGATCCTTACCCTTACCATATCCATAACAACTTGCCCTGACCCTAATCTAAACGGCTAAACTGAAAATCAGCATTTTCCAAATTGGGGACAGGGCTTCTGGGGCGCTGTTTTCATTTTATTTTCACAGGGTCTTGGTGCCATTGAGTGCTGCCCCGGAAGGGAACAGGAGGCTGCAGGTGTGCGGTTGGTGGAGGAGCAGAGGAGGCGGAGCTTATACTGTACAGGTGAGAAGATGGTTGGATGAGGACAGATCACAGGTCAGCCCAGGGCAGAGATGAGGTAGCAGCGGAGAAGAGCGTAGCAGCGCAACGCATGCAGCGAGACACACTGAGCGCGACGACTGCAGAGATCAGAGTTCAGAGACAGTGATAAGACAGGAGATGAACTGTTACCTGGACCCGCTCTTCCACCACCAGCTCCATCTCACCTGCCACCACACAGCGGACTCCTTTTATTGTTTTTAATAACAGTTCTGCTTAAATATCTCACCTTGTGGTTTTATTGTAGCCAACATTAGCTCACCTTGTTTTTAATAAAATACCTACCATTCTTCATTGTAACTCCTGCTTGTTGTTGCTTGTGGCCAGTGACTCCCCAGTAGAAACCTCATTCAGTTCTTTTCGTTGCTGTATTTAACACACACCCCCCGTGACACATGCACACATGCTTGCTTTATAAAAAGGACAGGATGGATACGGGGAAAGAGTTTTGAGATTTATTACATGGACAGGAGCTGTAAATGAATCTCTGACAGTACAGTGGCTGTTTTTTTTTTTTGTTTTTTTTTACAACCAGAACCGCCATGACAATCATCGTATTCATAACAGACAATGATTCACTACAGCTAAATTGGATGGTTTATGATTTGTACTTCAACAGACCCTCTGCAGCATCGTCTTCGATTCATCTGGTCGAGCAGTCTCAGCCAGCTGTGGTTGTTGTATCTTGGCAGACTCGGAACTGTGGAGGAGACAGAGATATGACCGTGTATTGTACAATTTTTGACTCCAAAACATCACTCAAAATATATTAGTTGGGATGCAGGTTAGTCCCAAATGACTTATATTGGTTATTTTTTAAATGTCTTATTCATTAAATCATGTGGTATCAAAAGACTTCCAGTAGCACTTTTTAAATCGCCTTTTTTAAAACCACAACCACAGACTGGCGATGGCAGTGCGGTGGCAGTGATGTAATCAAATCTATTCAAAATGTCTAATCAGAAATAAATGAAAATCATAGCAGCATGCAATATAATGCTAATCACTTCTCATTAAGGGACAGGAAATAATTATTTTATGGGGTGTTTGGTTTCTCTTTAGCGCTGAGTGTTGTGGAGGGTGAGCAATAAATTGCAGATTAGTTTTCTAGCTGTGCTGGTTTGCTGCTTCGTTAATTGAATTATAGGGAGGAGAGGGCTGGTGGCTTGTTAAAAGTTTCAGTGGCTGACAGACTTTTACTTGTCATGAACTGCCACCGAGGTAAAAATAGTACATACAAAAGCTGTTTTTCAGTGCTTAAAGTTTTGGGCGTATTTTGAAGTGGCCCTGTTTTTGTTGGCCAGTCTGGCTGTCTGTGATGTGAACAAGCAAGCTAGACAAGTGTGCATAATAATGGAAGAGTACTGGTACTTAGTCTTAAGTACAAGTTGTCCACTTGTTGTTGTAGCAACACGCTACTAACAGTCGCTACTTTCAAATTAAAAGCCCTCTGCTAAGAACCCAGTTCTAAACTCTAATGGGGTGCAATGTAAAGCTCTTATTTCGAAGACAAATTCGACCTGCTTCACTGTTCACGCTAAACTTCGTGCTTCACGTCACATGTTTACGCCTACCACAGTGGAAAAGAAGTAATATTACACCTCCCTTCTAGATAGACAAGGCGGCACACTGCAGCCGTTATCTTCCAGCAAATGTGCCACCTTTTCTATCTAAAAGGGGCTACTGTTGGACTATCACCTCTTGGGGTACAAAGTGTGAGACAGGGTCGGCTAGGGCTAGCTGGTTAGGATGCTAACTTCATACCATTCTTGTTCAGTGTAGCACTATAAACCATGTCATACATGTCTCAATTCATCGCCAGTATATTTATTTCTAATTCTCCACCCAGCCCTAACTTTGCCCTTGTTGCTCTTTTCCCTGAACAAGTCTGTCTGCTGGTTCGGTGTAATGCTGTTGCCCTTGTGCCATCCTCCCTGCCCAGACACCGGCCATCTGGCTCCACTACGATTGGTATGCATTAAGCGTGACCTCCACGAGGAAACATGTGCTGAGTCATTCTGTGGCCTTTGAAAGCATTTATCAGGGATGGGGGGGCTGATGCAGGAGTAAAAGTAATGACTGGGGGAGACAGGGGATGAGAAATTAGCCTGGTCTGTTGGGCATCGATGTAGAAACTAGAGAGGGAATGAGAAAGCTGACGGTGAGGGGAAAAAAAAAAAAAATGCTCCTGGAGTCCTGGGATGAGTCACCAAGCCTTTCTGTATCTTTAATCTCCACACTCATCCTTTAAAGCTGCACCGAAAAGGCAGAAATTTGATACAACAAAGTTGTGTAAGAGGGACTATTTTTTGACGTGTGCGTGAAACAAAGGATAGCTGTCAGGTGTGGTGCATCTGAGGACACACAGCAGTAATGTCTCAGTAATGTGCTGCCGCAAAGCAAACAGCAGAGTGGAGCAGGAGAACGGAAATCTAATCACGGCATTGAAAGGCACTTTAATTCTTAATAACAGTATTATGAAGGTGTGGCGAATGATGTCGAATTACCAATTAGCATCATTTGCCAGCTGAGTCAGAGACACGTCTTCATTGAATGATCAATAAGAATAAATGGTTATACGGTCAGATTTGTTGGAGGAATGGTTTGGCGAAGTAATAGCTGGAAAGATCAGCTTTTAATGGCCACTTTGCACACCTGAATTAATATGTTTCGACGTTTCTAGTCGACTGGTCGCCAAACAGCTGGTGACTGAGTCACTGATGTATAAGCGATAATGAAGCAGCTGATACCAAAACAGTCAGTCCAGTGTAGGTAATTATACTCGTTTCATTACTTCTCGTCCAGTTCCAAAGGCAAGTACTGTTTCCAATACTGTATATAGCAAGCTGGATAAAAGTGTTAGTGGATGGGTGTGGAGGAGAGCAGAGAACTGCAGTAACCATTTGTCCACAGGGCTCTCCAGTTCATTATCATCCTCTTGTGTCTTTCTCAATTTCAGAAATGGTATCATGAATTTGAACTGGCAGAGGAAATGACAGTGAACTCCTTTTATTCTCAGAAAAACACTGTAAACTGTTAGAAATACTTTTATCCAGATTCTAATAACGTATTTAATTTTTTCTGTGACTGAAAATACATCTTTCCATCCCAGTGGAAGAAAGATGTATAAGGAGAAATACTATCAAAGCGAGGACAAAGTATTTTAAAGGTTGTATTAAGCTGAAAAAATATTGTTTTCACCTGTCTGGTTTTCTGATTTTAAGATTTAACAGTTACATCTATACTATTCATTCCATTCCATTGATACATGGTGAAAGAAAAGCTGTGATTTAATCATTCAAACATGAAAGGGTTAATGTTCATAGGTTTTGATAATTGAATTAGTAACTAGCACACCACTTCATCAGTGCTCTGCCCAAATTAACACTCTACTCATTTCCATTCCCATTTACAGGATTTAGCAGATGCTTTTGTCCAAAGCAGTTTACAATAAATACATTTGTCACAATAGAAAAAAAAAACAAAAACACACCATGTCATTTTTGAGAAAGTAAGAATGAAAAGCTAGAAACAATTTTCAAGCCTTGTAGCTTCTACTTGTGTTATGTTGTGTTGAAGTGCTATGATTAAGGGCTAAGTGCAATATAAATGCTACATTTATCAATTGCCAAAAAGATAATTTAAAGTATCATACAGTGTGAATTAATTATACTGTATCTGCAATCCAAGGTGCTGAAATATTATTAGTAATGCGTTACTGCTAAAAGATATATCACTGTAACGTGCAGCTTTTGTAACGCATAACCCCCAACACTGACGTCGACAACATCCAAAACCAACAGGTATCATGGGGCAAAAGATCACTTTTTTTGCTTTATTTTTTGTTGAAAACAATATTCTGACAAAGTAGACAAAATGTATTCAGTATGCAGTTCTGCTGCGTCAGTCCAGTGGGGGGTGTGATTAGCTGCATTCTTTTTCATTTCATTTGTGATGATGATGAAAGGAGAGAGCAAAGGGCAGGCTGGAGAGAAGGAGAGTGAGAGGAGCAGAGGAAAAAGACAGAGTGTTGACGCACTGCTAAATCAATAACACACTTAGCAGGCTTTCATAGAGAGACGCTGTATATATTGAAGGAGCAGGTCCTTCAGCAGTTCGGGGCAGATTTGTTGGCCTTCTACGTGACACACTGAAGAAAACTGACGACGCAAACTGATCTGTGTTACAGTGGTTCGGTCAGGAGGGTTCAAGAAAGCAACGGACTGCAGAAAATCTAAAGGCCCTTAAGATTTAATAAGAGAACTGAAACCATCCCTGCCAACTGTATGCTGCTTCACTAGAGGCAGCCAGATAATGACAGTTCACAACATTTATACGAGACTGAAGTCTTACATTTAAATTTCTTTAAATTTCTATACAAATCTGCCAGGTTGTTGAGACTGGGGTAAGTTTACATTAAACCACCAGCAATTCTTTAGGAAATACTAATAAATAATAATATTCAGCAGCAGACGATCTCTTTACGTAAGATATCAGGTTACAGTGCAGCTTTTTTTTAACTTTTATTTTTTATTTTTTTGTTTTGCCCCATGGTGGCAGTGCAATAAGCAGTAAACAAATACTACCATGTTATAAAGCTGTTGTAGTGTGTGTTAGTGAACAGTCACCTCATTACCGATCCATCAGATTCAGAGCAACTTTAGTGTGACTTTTTGATCTTTCAGTCTGTTTCAGCTCTGTTTTGGCCTCCACCAACAACTAGCTGCTAACATGCTGTCATGATTCCTGTTTGTCTTGTGATCTTGTATCTGGTTTTTGGTTTCTTGTATACTGATTTATGTCTTTGTATCATGTCTTATGTGGCTCATGTTTTGTTCTTCCATGCCCTCATGTGTCCTTTAAGTTTCTCTGTGTATTTCCCTTGTTGAATTTCCATGCCCTCTTGTGTCTCTTGTCCTTTAATTGTCTCCTATGTTCTCCCCTCTGGCTCCCTCCGTCTGTTGTATTCCCTTCATGTTTTCTCACGTGCTCCTCCCCCTCGTTACCTCACCTGGCCTCCTCCCTCCTCTCTCTCCTCACCTGTTCCTCGTCTTGTCATTAGTGTCTGTGTATTTAGTCTGTGTGTTTTCCTTCACTCCTTGTCCGGTCATTGTCTTGGTTTGTCTTTGGTTCCTCATGCTCCTGTTTCCTGTTTGGTGTGTTTTGGAGTTTTTTGCATATTTTTCCATGTTTGATTTGAACTTTGACTTTGATTTGAACTTTGTATTTTTGCTTTGCTACTTTGTCTCGTCCTTGGTTGCTACTTTGTCTTTCGTATGCGTTTGTCTGCTTTTGGTTTTTGTAATCAGCTTTTAAATAAAGCTCGCCTTTTGTTTGTTCCCCTGATTTTGCCTCCTGTGCAACTGCGTTTGGGTCCACCTCCCTTTCCATAGTTTCCCCTTTTAAACCCTAACCTGACAAATGCTCCACTATGCCAGTCGCTGACTTTATATTTGTGCCGTTAGGTGTCATACACAGTAGGTTTATCAGATCTTTTCTTCTGAAAAGAAAAGCAATTGAAAATGACAACCGCGTTGGTCTGAAACTAGCAATGACATTTGTGGGTTATTAGGGTTAGTTCAAAACTGATGCTGGAGGGGTTGGTGGGGTGTCACAGTTTAAATCTTAAGACTACTGAGCAAGCTGCCATATTTGAGGTGGGAGCTAGAACATTGTGGAATGCTCCGCTACGTTCACCAGTTAACTGCTAACCTTGTATTTCTGCTTTGGGTGGGTATGTCAGAGCTTTTTGCACTGAAAACAGTTAAACGATGAAGGAGAACAAGAAAAAAACAACTCATGCCTCAACCAAAACAATGAGATATATAAATAAATCTAAATAGAGCTGAGGGCACATGCAGAGTCTTTTAATTGCTGTCTGTGGATTCATCACTGCAAGAAAAATCTTTCCCATTGCACATTTGATCCATTGTACATGGAACAAAAATAGAAATAATGACTGGTTGCCTGATTTTCCTTTAATCCTGTTAATACTTTTGACATGAACAATGCTCACTGATCAGTAGAAATGAAGGACGGTAAATAAAACATTTATTTCTAGTTGTATTCTCTGGCTGAATATAATTTCAGATATAATCGTACATTTATACTGCGTCCAGTATGTGGCGCCCCCCTCTCCAAAGAACTTTGAACCAGCAACTTTGGGATCAATCCAATGAATTGTTCCAGTCTCCTCTGCTCTGACTGTGAGCCAGGCCCTCTCACCGGGAGGATGGAGGCTACATAATGTCACAACAGACAAATCCTTTAAGATGAAAAAAAGCACGTTGGTGTTCACCTAAGTGGTCATTTTCACTTGCTACCGCCTGCAATTATAAGATGATTCAAGTGCTCAAGACTTAAGCCAATGTGACCACTGAGCAGAATCCCCCAGTGCTTTCCAACAGTCCTCTCTGATGCAAGTGTGATGGCTAGACCCAACATACCTTATTAAATCCGGCGCTGGAAAAATGAATGGCATTGGCAGTTACTGAATACGATCGACCTTGTTAAAAGTTTTTGCAATGACACATCAAATTAAAATTCCTGTGTGGGCTTATTTTAAATTCAAATCAAAATTTAATCAATCTAAAATGAATATATTCAAATGAAGCAGTGTACTTTCATAAGTGTTGAGCAAGCCGCCTTGCTCATTATGTAGGATATATTATATTAATTGAACATATTAATTGTTTATACTAGGGCGGTATTTTGATCCCATTTCCCAGCACAGAATATATACACTATTTCCCTAAAATTTTGTTGCTTTCCTCTGGAAAGAAAAATATGTTTTGCAGCAAGTGTTGCTATTTTGACAGATTTTATGTTGTCCAAAGATACAAAAAAAAGAGAGAGAAAAGAAGCCATGCACTTTGCAGTAAGGTGCTTTTTCGTGGACAGACAACCATGATGGGTGCTTTCATCTGAGCCACTCCACGGACAACATTTCCAGGACGTCTTGGCCAACAAAGGTTGCCATTTCATTAATTTTCAGCAAATGCATTTCTGAAGCCTTTTACTTCTCCATCAGCATTGACTTTCTGTGCGTCTCGTCTGTCTGAAAAGCCTTTTGCTGTACTGCTATCAGAGTAAATCAAACTAAATGCTCTGCCGACAAATGGTCTTTTGTAGTCGGATGGAGCTTGTGTACACTGCATAGGCTCAACTGCATCTGTGACTGCAAGCCATTAAAAGACAGGAAAGCACAGTCCCATGTAAAGCAGAGTGATGCTCCAAGAATTTCACACTTGTGTGATACATTGAGATGTGCGAGTTAAACAGATATATGCAGCTAGTTGCCTCACTCGGCCCTCATCCCTCCTGTCTGCCTCTGCTTTTTACACTAATGCACAGATGCATCGTGATGAATTATTCATGACATCTGGGAATGCGCAGCAAAAATCTAAGCGAGAAATAATAAAAGAAGTGTTCCTGCCCATTTGTCCATCAGCTGGTCCCATATATGAGTCATCAATCACTGCTGATTGCGGGACAATTTACTATCCAGGTCTCTTGCTCTCCGTGACACACACACACACACACACACACACACAAACGGATAAAATCACACTGCTTGTGTATTTTTCTCTTTTTATTTGCTTTGTCTCTTGGCAAAATCCATTTCCAAGGCCAATTCTTTCTTTGTCACAGACAAGATGGGGAAGTTGATAACAAGAAGCTGTGGCTGTGATGAGCAGGAACAAAGGACCTGCGACTGTTGTCGGATGTTTCTCTTTGTCTTTGCCATTGTATGTCTGCATGGATTGACTGTCCATACATGGATAGAAAGCTGTTAACATGAGAGGAAAATGTTAACAGCCCATACCTGCTCAGGTGGTTGAGTTAAACATCAAGATCAGGGTGTGGCTAAGACTAATTTAAGGAGATAAAGGAGATATACTCTAATTCATGCCTTCTTAATTCACTGCAACTAATTACATTTGGTGTCTTTAAGCTTTGTTTTAGTTTTCTGGCCTAGGTGGAGGGTGAACCGGCTGTACCAACATGTTCTCAGCCTGGTTGGTGGCCCTATAGCATCAGTTTTGGACATGATATCCATCAGGATGTCGCATGCAATTTCTGGTCAAACTCTCAAAATAAAGCTTGCTGACACACAATTTCCCTGGAAAAAAAAAAAAAAAATCAAAAATGCAGCAACCTGACATATCATGACATTTAAACTGTTAAATGGGTGTGGTTTGGTTGGGGTTAGGTTAAGGGTTTAGGCAAGAAAACATTCAGACATTCAGTCTTGTAACTCACGTACATGACCCTTACTCACGTCACATACTTATCTATGCAATATAATTTAAAACAACTTTAACTAAAACAATGATAAATTACATTCTTACAAGATAACTGAAATACCTTAACATAAAACATAAATTAAGGCAAATTCAGCCACAATAAATGGTGATAACTTCATAACCTTTTTTGTTTAAACTTGTGAAACAGCACAATAGGCTCAGCGGGCAGTAACATGAACAAGGCAGCCTGTGCATACAGAGGTCTCTGTGTCCATAATCTGTGTGTGCGTGTGTGTGCTTTGCTGAAAATGTGTGTTCTGTCCCAAAGAATCACTCAGTGAAGTGACTGTTAAGCTTCAACAGTAGTTGGCTCTCAAGGTTCTTGTAGTGAAGCGGTGATCTTTTAGCAGTGAACAGGAGTCCTGCATGACTAAAGTCTCTCACAGGCTGCAGGTGCTGGAAGACTTGTGTTGACTTTGAGTGACAGTTTCTTGATTTGAGGAATGGAATGTAAGACATCCATACCTCCACTGGACAGACATGAAAGGTACCTCTCCAGCTCTGCTGTTTCTGATTTTTCTGCCCTCATGGATGCAAAGAAGTCAGTCTGTCTTCATCAGACTGGCTGCTATTTGTGCGGGCATCATCTTCACACTTTTTGTCTGCTGTGCAGCAGTAACCACAAGTTGTTCAAAAACCTTCTTTTTAGTAAACTCTTTGTACACAAACAATGTTCTCAATGCTCGTGTTCATGTGTAGAGACCCTGGCAAAGACAAGCAAAGTTTCATGTTGCGTTGAGCCTTTGACCATAAGCAAGATTCCGCAGGGAAAACACAAACTTGTGCAGAGGGGGTGACGCCTTAGTGGAATCAACATGGAATTAGCCAGTGACTTGCACCAGTGCTTGACTATGATGAGGCTTGAGAGTTGAACAAGAAAACACGCTAAAGGCTAAAACATGACGCTTTCATTCTGAACATTCAAGCAAAATGAGACAACAGTCCTGACGAGTACAGTAACTCAAACCTGTGTGAGCGTTTATGTGTATGTGAGAGCCTTTGTCGACGTCTACCTCTTGTGCTAGGTGAAAGTGGGTTGTACCACTCATGGATGAAACATGAGGGCAGGTGGAGAGAGAGCGAAAAAAGAGAAAGAGGGAGGGAGCCGTGGTGCTTCAGACAGCAGAGGGGTGGAGATGATGGAGAGTGGAGAAACAGCCTGTAGAGCTGCTGAGCCTGGCTGCATACATCCATCTTACTGACAGGGACGTGTGATTATCAAGGCCACCTGCTTTCTCTTTCCCTCTCTCTCTTCTACCCTGACCTGGAACGCCTGAAGGATCAGTTTGTTGCAGCTTCTTTTTATTTTCCTGTGTTATTCACAATCAACTACAAAAAAAAGTAGGAAAACCTTGATGTCAGTTGGCACCTGGTGGCACTCTCCAACCCAGCTGCCAGAATGAAATGATGGCGACGGCAAACTACAGATGCTGAAACTTCCCATTGCTCTATGCTGTAACTTTAGCTTTTCTTACACTGTCGGTTCAACTTTCCATTTAAAGTTGTGATGACTCTGTGCTTATGGTCATGCTAAGTTTGGGCACAAACACCATCAGCATCATGTTTTAGCTCAGAAATACCCTTTTCCTTGTTTCATTCCTAAAGATGCATTGCAGTAGCTCATGTAGTGCACGGAAGTCATGGTTGCGTCAACTAATTGGCATCAGCTGTTTCATTTATGCTCCACAATCGATCGGCTTACCCAGCAGATGACTGTCATTCCAGTCATATTCATTCCAACACGCAGCTCTATTACTTGATGTACTGTAAATATACTCTCATCAACTCTGTCTGCCTTTATCTCGTCCCTCCTCCTTCTTGTGTGTTGATGCTTGTCTTGTTCTTGATCTAATATTGATGTCTGCATTTATAGGTATGTTAGTAGATTATCTCCCAGTAGAAACCTTCTTGTCATCCATCTATCCATCCATCCATCCCTCTGACATGGACTTTTCTCTCTTGTAACTATTGCACTGCTGTAACTCCTTTTTCTGGTCCCTCCCCCATATTATATTGATGTATGCTTTTGTTTTGTTGGTAGATTCTCTCCCAGCAAAATCCTTGTTGCAATCCATCCATCCTTCCATCCACCCATCATGCATCATCCACCCCAAAAACCACCCCAAAATCTGCTCAGGTATAGCCCAGTGAGCATGGCAAAATGCTGAAGGCAGCGATTTGGCTTCTCAAATTGTCCAGATCCCGATTTGATTGAGTATCCATGGGATTTTCCGGAACGTGTTTAATCCATGGATAGCCCACTTCACAATCCACAGGACTCATAGGACAAACCAGGACACCCTTGGAGGTTTTGCATCAATGCCTCACTAGGTTAATAAAGTCTGGTCCATGGTTAGGCCTCTGTGGATCAATTTGTTAATGGCAGTCAGGCCATCAGAAACAGATGTTGCCATGGAGGGCGCACTTGGTCGGCATCAGTGTTACATCTCAAGTGGCATCAGCATGAATACTAGAAGGTGTTAGTAGAAAATTGCATTTTAACAACATGATCAATGTTATTCACTCCACTTCTGAGTCCTGTTAATGTTGTGGCTGATCGGTTTATACAATTATTTCCGTCTTTGCAAAACCCTGGTCCCAGATGGAAGCCCTTTACACGATGGGTTGTACTTCCGTTCAAACATCTGCCTGAAATGTCACTATTTCACAGACGATTCAGGAACAAAATGAACAGAATAGTTAAAAGACTGCATTCAAATCGATGCTTTTTCTGCTTACAGACAAAGCGATGTTCCATTTTGCCTCTTATTCACCCGTCCACACTCTTATTCACACACAAACGGCGGCAGAGGTGCTGTGCAAGGCACTGACCTGCCTGTTGTGAGCAATACAGGGTTTACTGTAAGGTGACACATACAGTAACAACCCTGGGTGTATTTGTATAAACCCCTCATGTTAACATCTTGTAAACAACCATACAATGAGTCACACCAGATGAAAGTGTCCATTTCATGACACGCAGGTATCTTTCTTTCTCAGCCGAATGTAAAGCGAACTAACTAGTAACTATGCTACTAAGTACGGTCTCAATGTTGCAACTGCGTCTCTCTGTGACCTCCCACACCTCTCTGTGCCATTTACAAAAGTGGTCGTGTCTTGTACTCTTTATGAAAACTACTTGAGGTAAGACAAAGACCAGAGTGAGTAGGTGGGGAGGAGGCAGGTACACCAGAGAGAGAGATGGTAGCTGGAAGCCACTTGTCAGGAGTACACTGCAAAAGGTTAAACTGAAACGCATTAATGCCTGGTTTCTGAAAAAGTGCATGTGTACAGAACACCTTTCCCTATGAATACATTTGAATAAATAGGGAAATATCGTGAGCACGTAAGAACCAAAATGTATTGGAGTACATATATATTTACTATTACTCAACAACAAAAAATAATCTGTCATGTTACTCATTACTTTTGTTACTCCACAGCTTCATGAAAGGCGCCTTTTATTAAACAACTCCAACATTTCCACTCATGTCACATCATGTATCAACACATTTGAGAAATTGTGGTTTATCGTGCAGCCAGCCAACGCCTCGCAGCTTCTTACTGCCCATCAGCAGCTAGCTCAACATTAGCCTTGGTTCAGCTCGAAAGACTCTGAAAGGAGTTTCAGCGAGATGCACCATGTGAATCCAACAATTCTACCAGTTACCAGGGGCCATTTTTTGAGGAAGTGCCTCACCGCTCCTCTAGCCCCAGCTCTTACGTCTGTCAGCTACAGTAAATGCAGGGGAACCAAACAGATATTCCATCAAACTCCCGCAAAGACAGAAAATAAGCCGAATCCAATCTGGTATCAGTAACTGTAATGAATTTACTGATTTTTTTGTTTGTAGATTACCTAATGCTATACATAAGTGAAATTTGCATTCACATTGCAATTGGTTAAGAGAGGCTGATAACTAGATGGATCCATAGCGTCAGTGGACACTTCTGGCCACTGTGGACATCATCATAGAATTAGGGTTTTGTTTATCCATGGCTATCTTTCAAATCAATGAAAATATTTCCTTTTATTCAAATATTTGTTATATTTGGGACGCTGAAACAAAGTTTGGCAGTCAACTGATACCATTGGTTTGAAATGTTTTCCCCCAGTTTCGCCTCACCTCATTTCTCACAGGATTTTCTGCCTGTGAAAGATGAACCCAGCGCCGGATCTTTAAAAATCAACCTATCAACCTATGGATGATGTTTTAGGGACAATATTCAGACCTTATCTTGTTGCTTCCATGGCGACATGACGGCTCCCAAAATACCTTCCAAGCGAACTCCAGGGGGAAATATTTTAATTGACCTGTACGGATCCAGCCTGACTCACAGCTCGCTCCGAAACTTTAATGATCCCTTTGAGAATTTGCTCATAAGGCTCCTGTTAGTCATACCTGTAACCCTGGGGTGTGTGACCGGCAACCAAAGAACTCAACAACGCACACATCCCGTGCCCCCAACTTTTCCAAACATTGCGCTCACACTCCGCATATGGAGGCACCATCTGACACATATGCTGGCCAGGCAGAATGGGATGAGAGTGGTAATGACTGTTGATGCTAATTCACACCTTGCTCTCAGCGGCTGTGGGCGGACTGCTGAAGAAGCTAAGAGCGCTGCAGGACCACGGGGGGAGCCATGAGATGATGCAGAGAGAGTGTAGGTGCGAAAATGTGAAAAAAAAAAAAATGTGAGAGGTACTTTAACGACAGACAAAGACAGGAGTCAGTTTGGTCTGCTTGACTTTTTTTTAAGTGATCTCATTACACAACGCACGCAGCACCTTCCTCCGCACATGTATACACATTAGATGGAGCCTACACGATATCTGTGGTGGTAATGAGCAAGAGTTTATCTGGAAAAGTTTCCTCTTTTCTCAATGTATAAAGGGTCCATTAAGCTGGCAACACGTGTCAAGTGAAGCTCATTGATATTTTCCTGGATTCTAGATCAGTCTAGCAAGCGAGTCCACTCTTGGCTAATTTCTTTATGTCACTGAGTTCACACACATCCCTGCATTTCACTCGTTTATTTTGAGCACCCACAAGTGCAGTCCCCTACTGAGACTGGACGTGAAAAAGATCGCTGCACGTGAGGGTAAGCCAATTTCCGCGGAAGATTGGAGCACAAATGCGGTGTAAGCTCATGGGAGACACTCCAGCTGATTAACATAAGCATCTCGAGGCAAATTGGAAAACACTCTGCGCTACAAATCAGGTTAAACACTCACATGTATGATGCACAATGGTGGCAGAAAGAGTGGTATGAGACCACACACACACACACACACACACACACACACACACACACACACACACCTCAGGACAGGCGGACATGCGCACCCCCACACTTGCAACACGCCCCGCTGCAAATGAATGAGTCATGCAATATGCATCGGTATAAAAGGAAGATCAATGTCAAACCCACCACGGCTCCCTCCTCTCCAGTTCTCTATCTGTCTCCCGTGACATTTTCCCAGACAATCCAGGAACGCACATCCATCCCACCCACACACGAGCTCGAGGTGTGCGAAGGGATCCTCGGCGAAGCAGAAGTGCAATTAAAGTAATATTGTGACATTTTCAAAGATATAAAATGTATGTTTTTGCCACCTTTCGTCATATGAGCTGTTATCAGACATGTGGCACCGGCAGTTATTTTTGAAAAACTTCCCATGGTGAAACCAAATAAGATGATAAAAAACCCCCCTGGAGATTTTAACGGATGATGACTGTAAACACACATCTTGTGTGAGTGAAACAAAGCAGTGAACGTCTGTCAGAGAACGAAGAGCTGACATCCACTCTTATTAACACTCACCTCTCTAGTTAAATAAACAGACCGAAAAGAAGTTTTCCTACAAGGATATTTTGGGCGATTCAGGCTCGTCTTTTTCTTCATTCAGATGCACTGTGACATGTTGTACCCCCACAGATGATGTTGGCAAGCCAGCAGGGGCTGACACAGAACAGACCGTGTCATCCATCAGAGATAGTTTTAATAAAAAAAAGTCTCAGCAGTGGTGCTTGTAAAAGTTAAGACTGACAACTTCTGGAGTCGAACTGAAATTAGATTTCCTCTCACTTTTTATGTAGAAAATATAGGCTATAATGTCTTAACATCAACCTCAGGGTGGGTGTTTTTACCACGGGTGGGTGTTTTCCATGGCCGCGGTTGACGGACATCTGAGGGCCGCGGTTGCTTGGAGACACAATGAATTAATGTGGTGTGCTTCTGCCTGGAGCCCTGTATGGACTCCAAACATTGAAGGACAGAAGAAAAAATCTTTTTTTTTCCCTCCTCACAAAGCATTAGTTAAGTTCTGTTGGTGTAGAATATGGTGTTCAAGGGTCGCTCCAAAAATATAGGGGGCAGCAAGTCACCACAGTAAAGGACAGCTGCTGCTCTTTGCTTGCTATCTTTGGCTGTAGCTAGCTACTGTTAGCCAATTAACTCATGGCTCAGTCGTTGGTGGATTCAGTTGCCCTAGTTTTGGCTAACAGGCTATCGATAACTAGTGGTTACGAAGCGGTATTACAAGATCTCAAGCCACATCTCACAAATTGCTCCTTTAAATAAATCTGTCTCTTTTACATTTACTTTTATTTGGAGCTGTTAGCTTCTCTTAGCCAGTATCATCACTTAGTTCTCACTGGGCGATATTTATCGTTCATGTCATTTCAATGTTATTTTGGCTCACGAATATATATTCCAGAGTCTACCATGACACTTGCTGTAGCCCAACTGCCTTGGACTTACAATAATACATTGAAAAGTGTTAAGTAAGTTAGTTAGTTTATATGTACTGATGTACTAAGTAGAGTTAAATGTTGCAAAAGGATGTTTCATTTTTTACTTCACTGGCAACCCTGGTGGAATGTTTCACAGATGCCACAATAAAAGCCCCTTGTTATCTAGTCATTTAAAAGCTTTTAATATGGAGGTGATTACAGTTGTTTTCATCAGTAGCAACTAAACGTGACTCCCGAAACACCCGGAAGGGATCACAATGACACAGTAAAACACAGCAGACATTTGAAAGCACAGGACGAGAGAAGCTAAAAACATTTATTTAGAATCTGCATAAGCACTGAGAGCTGAACACAGACGGGGAAACAGAGAAAATGTCTTTCTCATAGGTTTCTTGCACAGACCAAGGCTACTCCTGAGCAGGTCCATCCCTGGCACAGCTCGGCTCAACTCAGTGTGATAAAACTGGTAGTGGAAAAGCAAATCAGTGTGGCTCTGTTCGACCTGGCCAAAACTGCCAACAGGAAAATAGTTAAAGTCAGTAAGCTGCATTCATTTAGTTGGAACCAAAAGTTAATGCCTCCCCAGTAAGCTAATGTAGGTAATTTAGGTTTTGATCGGAATAAGTGCACAAAATTGAAAAAACACCAAGATCAAGATCAATTTGCAAGACGCAAACATACTGATTTCCCAGCAAAAGTTTATTTGAACTTCAATTTGACCTTCAAAGTAACAGCTAGTCTTCCCCTTTGGATCCATGGCGACACAGTCAAACAAACTCAGAGCTATGGATGCATCTGTTAGGATATTTGTCGACTGCCGAGGTCAGCCCACCAGACAATACACTGTCAAAAACCACGCAGCCCATATGCCAAAATGAGTGTGTGTGTGTGTGCGCCACAAAACACAGATGCCAGCTACCAGCCGCTGACCCCAGTGGCCTCCTCCTGGGTGAGCTGTCATGTCCGGAGCAGACGCTGGAACTGGATCTCGGTGGAAAGGACACGGCAGAGGAGAGGACAGGGGTAGAGAGGGGAAGAGGAAGTGACCAAAAACAGCTACATTTTTCTTTTTTTTTCCCTTTTTTACCAGCCAGGAAGGGGGATACTTTTGTGAATCAGAGAAAGATATAAAGAGAGAAAACATGGAGGGAGGAAGAGAAGTCTGGATATACAGCCGCTGAGGGTTCCATGGCAACCTTCCCACTTCAGCCTTTTGAACAGCTCTTCAAACACAAAGGCAGCAGATGGTCAACATAGGAATAGTATTTCGAGACAAGCGGGCAGATATTTCTTTTCCGTCAGAGTGAAATTACGTCATCCGCGTCACAGCCGCCATGAGGGAATCTTGTCGGCAGATCCAAGACTCAACTCAACAGTTGGGAAGGTCCATAAATAGCACTCAAAAACTACAATTAGACGAGGCATTTAAAGAACGAATCCACCCTCTGAACGGAAAGACATCAGTTATCAAGAGCAGCCAGCCAACAAGACAGCGGGGACAATTAGAGTTGGACTTTTACACAATTACCTAAGACGGGTTGCCGTGTGAAATCAGCCAAATCAATCACAGAGTGCTTGTGGGCGAGACCTAATGAGAGGACGGACGGCGTTCCGTTCAAGAAAAACAATTAAGGGCTTGTAACATTTCAAGGAATTTATGGCCAGAAGAAAATGTCACAATTGTAGCTGTGAAAAAGGAACCGGAGCATCAAATACAAGCGGTGCAACGCTTTTAGCTAAAAATGAATAGAAGCCAGAATTAGCAGAGCTGAGTGTGTAACCTTGGGGCACCTCACAGACGTGGCTGCTAGCAAGAGACACCAGGAGACAAGAGCATCAACAAACCTCAAATCAAAAACTCATTCATGAGACTTTTGTTTTAAGATTAAAGATGATGACAACTTTTTTGGCTTTGCTCAACCAACATTTCGACAATCGATGTGTGGTTAATACAACAGATAATCTGCAGTATACGTACTGAGTGACTCCAGTGTGTCTGCAGGCATAAATTATTCCAAAGCCTGGGCGATGGAAAAGCACAGCTCGTTTTATTTTTGTCCACAGTTTTGTGCACGCCCTTGATTGACGCTTCTGAGTGATCTTTCTGAGAGAAGGCCAGTTCACCACGTCAGTCTCCACTGTTCCCCAAAATCCTCCCTCTCCTGAAAAAACAAAGCCTTTCATGCTAAAAGGTTGCCTCTGTGCAATCCTGAACAATGAGGCTGACGCACCACGAGTCATGGGAAGCAACACGCGCGCTCAGCGCGTGATTTCTGAGGCATCTTCACAACAGGGTTACCAACATGAAAGCGCCATGTGGTGATGAAGAGAGTCCTTGTCAGATGAAAGGCTGGGAGTGTGCTACCGTTATTCCTACTGAGAATCCCCTTCAAAGTCTCCAGCACTCTGGAGCTTCAGGCCATAATCAACCCATTGTTTTGACACTTGCCAGTCTATTTGGTTAGGTCATAGAATCATCAGGAGGCACATGTATTCTTTGAAGGTGCTGGCTAACCATAAACAATTATATTTCTTATATTCTCTAAGTCTGTGAAGGATGGCGTTTCAGCCACAAATCGTCTTCTTTAGGCCAATGCTGCCATGCTCATGTACAAAACATACAATTGGGGGCATCACCACGAGTTCGAGGGTCATTTCAGGACAGAGTCCAAGACTTGGAGAGGTTAAACCATTAAACATCATCATGAATATTTTCAACTTTTGGGAAACTATGAGTCAGTATACACGGCAGCCTTTGCAAAAAAAACGACAATCGTACTTTCTGTGTTCGTCGGAGCGAACAGCTAATCTATTTCTAACCCGGCAGGGACATTTATGGAAAGACATACAATAAAAATGATACTGATTCCACCAGGGAGGTTTTGACATTTAATTCAACGGAAGCCAGCTGCTTTACATACATTTACCCTGGAGGAAATTATGAATGAACGCCCGTCTTACTGCCATCACACTGCAGGCATTTCAACGATGTATGCAGAACAGGTGCCTGTGAGCACAACCAATAAGCCGGTTCCTGATCAGAATTACCGCAAGTGGCCAAGGGGCACTCTTTATATGCTTCAGCTTTTAATGAAGAAAGATGGTACAAGTGAACATATTATATTAGCTACACACGCACACACAGGGGTCGCTGGTAAACTACTGCTGAGGCGCTAAACCGTGCACTGGGAGATGCCAGTCAGTCACGACACTTCCCAGACTTTCTGTATTTCCTGCATTGTTTACTGTTTGCTAACTCTCAGTTTTTCTACAGACCATTCCATTCCAGTGATGGATGAAACTGGATGGCACAACACAGCTTGCTTTCTGCCCCCACAGAGATCGGCACTATTAAGACAGCTTGCTATTAGTCAGTGGTTGGAATTTTTGGCTCAAAGTTCACCAAAATGGAACTTTCCTCTGCTCCTGCCAGGGGCTGCTAATTGTAGTGATCCCTTTGGACGTAATTGATTTTCGCCACAATATCTCATTACGTTCAAAGGTCCAAAAAATATACTTATTTTCTCGAATTGTCCTTTGCTGCAGCCCCCTCTGTTTGCCCTCTGTCTAAATAATTGCCTGTCTCTTTAAGGCCGTCCCTCCCAAAAAGCCAAGTCTGCTCTGATTGGTCAGGTCTCACATGCCTGAGCAGGCAGGCCCAGCGTGCTTCTGCCTCAGCCCTGCTGGTCTTGTTGCAACCACAGCTGTGCTGGGGCATGTCTGAGGGAGGCGACTGCATAGGTGTAACATCACATCCTTATGTAAGTTCCGATGGCTTGGTTGACGGGAACAGTTTCTTCATATTGGCTATATATAATACTTGGACTTTATATAACATCCATACAATCAAGAAAGACAGTGTCACACTCTGTAATAACAGGTCTTTCATGCTGGAGTAGGAAGGCCTCTATGATGAACATAGTGCTTTTTAAAGGGTATAGTTAATAAAAATGACTCTGAATACGTTTTTAGTCTTTGGATGTCATTTTTCTTAAACAGACAATCAAGAGAACGTTCGCAATATGACCATAATTAGGGGGTCTATAAATCTTAGTCCAGCAGGAAAGACCAATCACATATAAGACAAATTGTCCGACAGTGATGGATGTGATAACTGATTTCTCTCCCAGAAAGAAGACAGATCTATAATAACACCAGATGGTGCATAAGTCTTAGTCTATGAATCTTCTCTTCGTAGCCATTTCCAATGAAATGTGCCTTTATTTGACATTGGAGTGCAAAAAATAATGTATGTCTGCGACAAGTACATTGTGTTCCCTGGCACATAAAATAGAGCTGTGGAGCTCGGCTGCACGGCCTTTCAGGTTTAAGACAGCTATCAGGAGAAGTGACGGTTATTAAGTGGTGCGATTCTGCTGGTTGAGAGACGGGTGTCACTGACTTCTTCTCTCGATTTACAGAAGAAGTGGATGTGAACGTGTTTGTTATGCCTACGTAGCGTCAGATGAATCGTGACAGCAAAAGTTTCTGAATGTCTTCGCTCGAACTTTTTTACTGTTACTTTGACAGTCTTCTTCTGGTTTACTTGGTGTCACTAGATTTTCTCCTTTGACTTTATTTAGTAAAGTTCCTAATTGGCACTGCTCAGCTATTTTTAACTTGCATATGTGAGGTGATGTTATATAATGTAATTACACAAGATTTCCATCAGCTTTGATGCGCAGTTGGAAAAAACAAGATATTCTGTTTTGACTGTGAAAGATCGTTCATAATGTGCTTCTGTGGATAACGTGAAAACGCTCCCTTGCAATGACATGCCAACACACAGGTCTGTGGTTAGGGTTAGGTATGTATACCTTTGCAGGTAAGACACTACAAAAGTACAGTAAAAGGTTACAGGAAGGAAGCAAACAGTAATATAACTGGTTTGTAATAGGATTGTTATATATTACATCAATCAAGTGTTTATTGATGTATTTATTAAGGATCCACACCGCGCCACTTCCTCCAGTATGATCAGAGCTGAGAGTCAGGCTGTGTTTTTGAATTTTGGGTATTCTCATAGCTGAGAGTTTATCAGAGCAGAGGAAAGAAAAAACTAATCGTAAAGTGGAATCTGTGTAGCAGGAACTCCACAGCATGCAAGAACACAAGTAATAGGAGGAAACACGTGGAGGGGGTTCCACGCTAACTGCAAGATATGAGGCTGCTGGCACGCAGAGGAGACAGGACGAGGACGAGTGTGCGAGCGGCCTGATGAAAACAGAAGTGCGATTTCTCTGGATTTGCTGTGAGGATGCTTGTACCCCAAGAGGTGAGGAGGCTTGTGGAAGACGAAGTAAGTTGTCTAAGATATGCGGCCTCTGTCAACAGCAGAATCCGCCGCTTTTAAAGGGCCTCTCAGCATAATTCCAGTCAAAACCAATTATACAGTAAGCAAGCGATTCCACAGAGAACAGGTTATTTCGAGGTCATAATGGCGAGGCGATGGAGGTACCGCTACACACTGCCCAGAACAAAATAATATTTCCCTCTTCATTTATTATTTTTTTACAATATAGTCAGTTATTTTTGGAGAAAGTAGTGTCATCAGTTACACATTATTCTAGATAGATAGATAGAAATTAGGTTATCATGACAGTGGGTACAAATACAAATATAATCAAGATACAAGGGCAAAAACAAGAAACAACAGTAAAAACAAAATTAAAAAAGTACTACATGCAAGAAGCTATAAAATACAATAAAAATACTAAGGTAGAAGAGAAAGGGTAAGTGGTACATAAGGTGTGAGAGGATAAGGTGCAATGTTTACAGTGATAATAAAATAAAGAAGAATAAAAAAAGAAAAAAAAAGAAAAAATAACATTCTCTCTTTGTCTCAAGCACAGAAAGTCGAGTTCATGCCTCAGGACAGGCTGATGGGGTTACATGTTAGCTGCATGTAGCCGTGCTCTCGAGCAGGACCGCAGCAGCAGCGTGGCCGTCAACCCTCGCTGTGAGGGCTGTAATTGAAACTCACGTCATTGCAGCCTGGCTTGGCACGGCGCAGCTAATGCTGTCCAAAGCCGAGTTTCTTACCAAAAATGATTAAGGAGAGACATTGGACGTGATTGCATTACATAACGTTCCGGTCCCTGTATACATCTGTGTGGCCATCTGTGCTGCGTTGGTGTTTATCAGCCAGGGAAGAAAAAAAAAGCATCAATTGTAGGCAGCGATGGGGCAAAGCTGCCCTGTAATTGAACTGTCCGGTGTGTGACTGAACGTGTGTAATTGAATGACCTAGTGTGTACGCGTGTGTGTGTGTGTGTGTGTGTGTGTGTGTGTGTGTGTGTGTAAATCAAATGTCCATAGCATTCTCGAGGGGTGTTTATTGATTCGCGAGTCAGACTGTTCTCACACAGAATGTTTAACCTTTTATTAAAGCTTTTCCCGCATAAAAGGAACACACACACACACACACACACACACACACACACACACAAAAAAGACAGACAGGTTTAGATCAAGAATCAGATGGGATATTTCATTCGCCCTCCTGTCACTCATCGCAGATTCACCCGAGAAGAAGGAGGGAAGATTAAAGAGAGGGGACATGGATAAAAAACAAAGGACGGCAGGCAGGAAATCCTGAAGACTATGAAGATCACAGCGGGTAACAGAAATAGAGAAGAAAAGACACAGTACAGTCTTTCAACAGTATTTTTATAACAAATGGTAAAGAAGGCGGCCAGCGGTGTGCTGGTGCTGAATGTGTTTGCATTTCTCTCTATTCTGGGCAAGCTGTGTAGCAGACCAGGTTAAGATGCTTAAAGGTTAAAGGTTAGTTTGTTTGTTATTTTACAAAACTAGAGATGTAAAACTAAAATAAATCCCTTTATGCTGCAAACAAAACAGAACAAACTATATCATACAGTTGAAAGTCGCTGCTCTGTAAACTGGCGGTGTGACAGTGGACCCTTCTGTACCTTCTGCCAGGTGGCAGCAGGGTGAACACACTGTGGTTGGAGCTGGTGAGCGTCCTTTGGACAGAAATCAACGCTGGATACATGCGTGAGCTTACAAATCCAGCTGCCTGGCAAGTTAACGTGATTTGGGCAGCAGGACTGCTGCGTTCTCATGTAACGAGAGAAATCTCCTGGGAAGAGGAGGGCTAACTGGAGATCCGTTACTGTTACAGGCTAATGAACTGAATAAACTCATGTTTTGTCCCTTGTTGTCGTTATTTCGGACTCTGAGGAAAACAGAAACGATCCAGTTGTCATGCAACAGTGGCGCCAACAATAATTCCACTTGTGGATACGTTGTCAGTGGCAACTTAAAAGGTTCTGTTGTGAAAAAATGTTTTAGTTTTACAGTTTAAAGTGTTTGTTTTCATCTCAAGTGTTGTTTCTCATGAGGCAGTTTTTGACAGCGGGTCATGCTCACGACTTACTGGGACACTTGAATCCAACAAAGCCACTGAGTGTGTTGTGCTTTGCGTGGTGTGACTACTCAAAATGCCTGTTTTCTGACACTCGGTGTGGCCTTGGGAGCTTTTTAGACTCATCCAAAATGACTTTACCTCTTATTTCTTACAAAGTAGTTGCATTTTACTGCTCATAATTTATTTGTAATCGTGTATACAACAAATCCTGTTCTTGAAATGAAATGCCGATGTCGTACTTACTTGCGTATTGTGTGTTTTGGAATCATTTTGCATAGTGTTTTGTTTTTTTTTTTTTTAGTACTGGCAATCAGCTGTATTAGAATCTGAATCCGTATTAATTGTCAAATTATCTGGAGCTGACATGGACATGTAATCTGTGCAGATGTGCTGTTTAACAGTTTGTGCACTCGTTTGAAACTCGGATGTGTCCTGTGAACGTCATTTGTCAGCCATCAACAAGTTTCTCCTGTGGATAGGTGGGATTAAAAGCATTTTAATGGCATATCTGAGCAGAAAAAAAAAATGCTACTTTATTTTTAGCTCTTTGATAACTTGATAATAGAAGCATATTTTAAAATCACGAGCAGCTGTGTGACATTAAGGCTGTCTACACATGATTACCAGCTGAATTGGCTTTTGACGACTTGAGCTATTCAGTTCCTACGGCGAGGACAATGGCCCTTGAAGTGGTGCCAGCTTCCCCTTGGGAGTTGCGCACAGCTCACATTTTACACTTGGCACTGCTCGGAATTCTTATTATACAAATTTCCTGCTTCTCTTGACCTTCCACAATTCGGTTGCTTTCCTTTCACCTTATTATGTTTCCGTCTGTGACACGGAATCCAATCAGGGTCCCTCCGCAGCAAAGACACTCCATCCAATCCCTTAAAAGGGCCGTGGAGGAGGCGAGGAGTGAGAGGAGATGTATCCTATGCAGAGTATTTAAATTGGAACGCAATCCCCTTCAGCCAGAATCTGTTTAATAATCGCTCAGCTGGTCTGAACTGGACAATAAAAGGTCAGGTGAGATTACTATGATGTTAACCTGTAGACTAGGAAAACTACAAGTGGAGATAGGCTAAAGATGACACTATTTATATTGATTTGAATAATAAAAATGACTGTGTTTGTGCTTATGGCTTGGTTAGGTTTAGGAGAAGATAATACTTTGGCTAAAAATGCCTGTTTACCTGGCGATGTCCACAGTTTTTTCTTGCCCAGTACATTTACATTTTAGGGGATTTAGCAGACACTTTTGTCCAAAGCGACTTAACAATTCTTTTGCATTCCCACACTGATGGTGGAGGCTGCCATGCACGGTGCCAGCTGCTCATAAGGAGCAATGTGGGGTTCAGTATCTTGCTCAAGGACACTTCGACATCGGGATTCTACCAGTGACCTTCCGATTACTAGATGACCCGCTCTACCTCCTGAGCTGCAGCCGCCCCCGTAAATGTCTGTCAACCATCCTCAGGTCGCTTTGAGAGTATCCAGTGGTTTCATGTTTAGGAATGTTGAAACGCAGTCTTGAGCTGTGGTCACCGGCTTGGCAGCCTTCTCTCCTGCTACTCCGACAACATCGCCCTGCGCCTCCTTACATGAAAGTCAAGGTCATAAACATGTAATGCGGATGTGATATGACACATTTCTTAGTCAGCAGCTTATGACACAAACAAATTCAAATGCATCAGTGGTTTGCGGAAACGTTAACTGCCAACACTCTTTCCTGGCGCCTGGGCCGACACCAATGAATCACAAAAGTCTTATGTAAATATATAAAACATTATCAGGCTTTTCTTCTTCTTTCTTTTTTTTCTGTTCCAAGTGCATCATTTCTCATCCAGGAAAATTAGGCAACCAGATACTGTCTGAGGAACAGTTATGTTTCCTGCATGAACCTGAAAAGAACAAACCTAATGAACCTGCAGCTTTTCGCAAACAGATTAGAGATGTTGTAGAGTGCATTTGTGCTGAGGTTATTGTTCCCCCATGAATAATCTGTTCCTTCCGTGATAAACTGATTTTATTTTCCTATTGATCTTATCAGTCACATTCCACGTTGCCTTGACACCACAAAGCGTTTAGAGAGGAGGCAACTGTCATGAGGCCCCAGCTGATATTTCAAACGATAACTCGAGGACTGAGATGCCAGAATTTACGGTGGAGTGAGCAATGATGCGCCGGGTGGAAAATACAGTTCCTCTTTCCGTGCATCTCTCTCATCTCTCTGGAGGAGGCTATGATGTGATAAAGAGACATGAGCGAGATCAGCAAGAAGCCGTATGAGCCCAACTGAACTCTTAAACTCTGAGTTTCCAGAAGTGTATTTTTCGTGTGTATTTGGCTCCTTTATGATGGCATGCCACCGCTGACACACGCTTGCGAACACAGGCCTCGATAGGCATCTTGATTAGAACTAACAGCTCCTGAGCAGCATTTCAGCAATCAGAGAGCAACACCTGGAGCTCTGAGTGTTCCAGACTGATGGGGTCTGATGGTGTGTGAGCGGATCTGAGAAGGGACATTTGCTTTACACTTCATTAAAATGGAGTCATGTGAAGTAACTGACCTCATGATTTTTACAGTGCCGCAGCCACTCTGATCAGCTCCTGCTGGCACAGTTCCCAACTCAGATATAAAAATGGAGAGGGAATTAAACAGACATGCAGTCGAACTGTTTTACAGCGGGGCGAGTAAAGGCATGTGGGGCAGGTGTGCAGGGATGAGCAGGGTCTGGTTGTAAGCTGAGGTGAAAACACCACGATTTTATACCTGTTCTCAACATGTGGTCTGTCTCTGAATATTATTAATTATTATTCTGACATTTGATCCATATACTATGCATTTCTACCTGTTTTCTCAGTGGTGTGACAAGTGTGACTTTCCAGGTATTCAGTTATCCAGACCGTATGCCCAATGGGTCGCATAGAGCGGGCGCACCAGGCTAACATCTGGTTTAGGGCACCTCTAGACTTTCCAAATGTTGTGGAACTGAATGGATCAAATTATGACAGTTGAATGTAACATTTCACAGATGTTGTGACGCTCAAAAGAATCTCTTTTTGAGCCACCAAATTACACATTGTAATTACACGGTTTGGCCACTATGAAAATTTCATTGTCACTGTTGGCTTGGCTGTTCCTGGCGGCTTGGTTAGCTTTTGGCTGGACAGCTCAGCCAGCAGGAAGAGGCACATCGAGGTGACCTTTTCAACTTTTCAACGTGATTTATTTTCATGGAGTCACAGTGAAATAATGTGACAGTGAAACTGAATATGTGGCAGGGGTTTACAGGGGGGATTGAAGACTGGGGACTATACATAGGTAGCCATAGACAAATATGGACTTAGACGCAGTGTATGGAACTGCAGAGGACTCTCAGCCTTCTCACACACCTGTGTTGCTAGATGGATGCTAAATGGAATGGTAAATTGACTCGCATTTATGCAGCGCATATGCAACCACTCAGAGGGCTTTGCAACACTAGCCACATGCACTCACACATCCATGCGCTCATGGGGGGAGGATGCCATACAAAATGCTGACATGCCCACCAGAAGCGACACAGCACTCAGCCATTCACACATGTACACATGCACCATCCATCTGGAGCAATCTGGGGTTCGGTATACTTCCCAAGGAGCTGAAGGATCGAGTCACCCGCTGTCCCTTTAGTGGACGACCTGCTCCGTCTCCTGATCCACAGCAGCAGCCGAGGATGAAGGTCTCAGTTAATAGATATCACACACTTTCTGTGAAAATGTGAAAAAAAGTTTTTGCTAGTTGACATTCAAACACCTGTTGTAGCTACAAACATCATACATCAGCACTTACAATATCGTACACATACAATACACATACAAACAGAGTGTGGTCACTGGTGCAGGTGTTTTACATTTTAGTAACTCGTGAAAAAAAAACAAAAAAACATGGAAATTCATATTCCTTGGATGATACCGATTCAAATAATATTGCCACCATCCATTAAATGTTCTCTTCTGCAATCCAGAAATGTTTGGCAAACACATGCGTTACTTCTATAAGCACAGATTTCTTTCAATCTTCATGAAATTTGGTATATGCCATATTAAGATAAACCCATGAATTTGTTTTTTGATATCGCTTTTCACTTGTCTCTAATTTGTTACTCAAAATCTGGAAGCGTGGCCTGATGCACTCGATAAGCCGTAACTGTTCAGTGCTAAATTTGATTGAGACCAGATTTAAGACATACATACTGTTAGTTTTACAACCTACCCACAAAAATGCCTTCTATTTTCATTCCTTAAAGGGTGACTGTAATAATACTCATGTAACACCATGATATTTTCTGAGATCGCTACTGTTTCTCATTCTCTCATGCTGTTGCAGCTGTCAGGGTAAGGCTGCAGGGATAGCATTAACAAACACAGCTCCAGTTGTGTTCTCGCCACTCTGATCACATTACAATCACAGTGGGGTGCATTCATTCCTTGCAAATAACACACCTAAAATCCCTATGCAGAAAATATATATTGAAAATACATGTTGAAGAAACTGTTGATAAAATAAAGAAAGATAAGGTAAACGGGTGCCAGCAGAAGAAATCAGGACAGCATAAATTCTTTTTTACCATCTCCTCCCTGCCCATGGCACTGTAGTTATCAGACACGATTCCAGACTAATGAGGAGGAATTTAATGAGATGATTTGTTGACCAGGAGGCCGGTTTATAATCGTCTGCATTTCATTTTGAAAACATTACCGGACATAACTCTGTTTTGAAGAAGCTAGAGATGCTATAAAAAGGCTTATATACAGTCCAAGCCCTTTCACGTCACAGCTCCCTACAGCTTGGGTGTGTCTTTTGCACCTCAGCTAACTTACATAAGAATATGGCAACAACATGATGCAGGCATTTACAGGTCACACAAACCTTTACCCCTGCTGAAACCTCCACTTGCAGCCTGTGTGAGTAATTACAATTCTGCGCTTTGAAAAACGAGAGGCAGCGCTCACCTCTTATAGTGACAACACCTGTCGGTTCAAAGTCCGGTTCTTAACAAAGTGAGTGTGCAGTTAAAATGCAATCAGCAGAAGAAGAAGAAGAGGAAGAAGAAGCAGAAGGCTCAAAGGCAGAGGCGATGCGAGATGGAGCTGACGGATCTGAACATGTGAGGCGACTTCACTCTGCGATAATTAGCGACCTTTGACACCGGGCTCGCCACGGATGAGTCGCAGCTAAGCAGAAGGAATCCGTGGCAGGCTAATTAACAGAACATGCTAATGAGTTGATTTGTCCGTGACACCGGCTGTAACCGCAGAAGAGGAGACGATAAGAGGAGAGCTCGAGGTAGGGAGGAGGAGGGGAGGAGAGGCAATCAGCATGGAAACACATACAGTGATATTTAAAGGTGATTAGAGGTAATTTAGTCACACTTCACCTATGGTGGTCTGAATCGTGTCGCAAAATAATGTAAGTAAACAACACTGAACAAACAGAGGAAAGCTTTCTCTGCCATAAATACCTCAAACTCCCAGTGAATCTTCTCTTACTTACCTATTCTCTATAATCAAAATCAGTGAAGAAGAGTGCATTAAATATAACCATACCTACATAATTGTTGTATTGTGCAATATTTTTTTCCTTTGTACATGCTGTGATCCACAGTACTAATAGCACATAATGTACGATAATTTGACCATTTTGTGACGCTTACATTCGGCAGTTTTAGTCTCTTATTGAATTCATTTCCTGACATGATCGAGATGGCCAATAATGCCTATGATGACAAACTGATGGCTGTGCTAACGGCTAAGCTGTGCCTCTCCCTTTCATTTGAAGCAGCTTACAGCTGGCGCTTTAACTTTCTTGCTAAGGTTCGCCGTGTAGGTTCATGGATTGAATCCAGGTCATGGATTCTAACTTGTACAAACTTCAGCCAGATCATTTACATTTACAGCATTTAACAAATGCTTTTGTCCAAAGCAGCTTATACTAATTGATAGTGGTGGCTGCCATGCAAGGTGCTGACCAGCACATCAGGAGCAATTTGGGGTTCAGTATCTTGCCCAAGGAATCTTTGACATGCAGACCAGGGGAATCGAACCAGTGACCATCCAATACAGCTGCCGGAGCCACAGCCGCCGCCTAAAGATAAAGGATCAGCCCCTGATCTGCCCCTGCACTCTCTCTGCTACTAGTGGGTAGCATGTGTCAATGGGGGATGGCATCCCCCATCATCCTCTCTCAAATCTCCTGCTGCTTTTAATACTGCAAAAAAAGATTGTTTTTGGGCAACCTGAGGGCAGTAAAAGCAAGCTAAACACACTCCTGACATATTATAGGCATATGTAGAGCTGCAGATTAGCTCTGGTTCTGGTTCCCCTCCAACTGCACCAACAACCAAATCACAACTGTTCAACAATTTTATTGGCATTCCAAAAGTCATACAATGTCATATTGTGCAAACTGTCAGCACGCTTTATTTTGAAAGTCCTACAGGATGTATTAGAGCTGCCTGGACCCGTAGGAAGGGCTGCTAAAAACTATTTTTCCCATTAACCTGCGTCACAACCCTGTGAAATGTTGGCTGTCAGAATCTGAGCCATTCAGTCCAATTAAATTTGGAAAGTTTAGGAAAAATGGCACGATTAAGTTATTTTCACCATATCACCATTCAAATTAGCCTGGCGCTAAACCGGAAGTTCGCTGGCTCAGCCGATGGAAATCTTTGGTGCACATGCTCCATGGGCTGCGCAACAAGGATGATACTGGTATTCTCATACCCAGGGAGTTAAGCTTTTATGGCTTCAAAATGCCGCTGAGCAGCTTTCATAGGAAGGAATGGGGCTCCACCTCCTATGCTGAGTCCAGATTTAATGAAACGTCCTTGGACAGAGGATCTCTTCAGGTACAAAACCTGCCAACAAATTCTCCATTTGGATTCTCTTCAGATTTATACAAATATTGGGGTTCTATTTAAGCAAAAAACACAGGGGGACAATATGATTGGATGTGTATTTGTAACAAAAAGTTGTTGTGTGGCGTTGTGATTATAATTAGTTCAATCATCACTTGGGCTACATATGTTCTGTGTCCATTTGCTTACAATTAACTGCAGAGAAAATTGTCTGGTACAGCTAAATGGTATCCCCAGTTTCACTATTACACATTCTTCTCTCAGCCAGCCGCCCACCCCTCTCACAGTTCCCTTTGCTTTCGACATCAGCCTGGGTTATTTTTAGCTCCGTCCAGGGGGAGAGGGAGAGGGAAAGAGAATGACACAATCCCATATAAATGGGTGGATGAGAGGGATAGGCGGAGGTGGAGGAGGAGGAGGAGGCGGAGAAGGCGGCGGAGGAGGAAGAGGAGAATGCGTGGGCGCATTCAGGATGGGTGCTCAATTGAATATTCATAGAAACAGCTGTGTTTACAAAGGTGCCGAGATGGCAGTGAGCACGTATGCATCAGCGGAAATCAATAGAGGACTCTGCCGCTGAGAGTTTTGGATCATAGGCTTGGCTAATAAATGGAGCATAGTAATTAGAAGTTATGCGGGACATGCTAATGTGATGCAGCGAAGACAATAAGACTGGTCGCAGCAGAAAGGGAATTGGATATGGTTGTACGAAGAACACATTGAAGGTTTTCTCATTTAAATGAATATCACTCTTTCTAAGAACAGATGTATCTCTCTTATTGCCTGCACTATATTGCTGTCTCATTTTAAAGAGTCCTGAAACATTCTGAGCATTTCAAGATTTTCTCTCGTTCTCCATGAGGCTCAACAAGACAGGTTCGGCAGAATTTGGCAGAATGTGTTGTTTCTGGAAGATGGAAATGTTGGTCTCTCCACCACTTTGGTTTGGGCTGAAACGTACATGCATCGTACGTGGCGACACAAAGATGATTCATGATGACTTTGGTGATCCTCTGCAGCCCAGTCACCTGGTCAAATTGGTGACAGTCAATGATTTTGCTGACCACTGATGCGTGCACATCTGTACATGTCATAGGGCAGGTACCATATTGGCATTCCTACTCTTTCATTACATGTTTGATATCGGGAGGTTAGTTGTCAGGGTGCAGTTACTGAGAGGAGGCTGACAAACCGCAGACCACAGTTCAAGACTGCATTTCAAGATTTGCAAGCATGACATCGCTGGATATTTATAAGGAGACCTTGGTTTGTAATTTGTCCTTTACTTTTGTTTGTGACCAAATACCATCAAACCGAATGGCACCCCCGAATGGCACCCCCCTTAGCAAACACACCAAACTAAGACGTGAACATTGTATACATGATACTAAGTACCAGCATGTTGACAAGATCACTGTGAGCATGATTTGGATGCTGTTGTTAGCACTTAGTTTAAAGTACTGCTGTGCCTAAATGCAGACTGAGCCACTAGCACAGTATTACATTCTACTTAATTAGATAATCTGCCTCAGTAGCATAGATGGGTGTGTATTGTGCCGCACAGTGCCTTGAGAAAAACGTGTGCTGTGTGACACTGACTTTACTTGACTGGGATTTCCTTTTTAATTGAAGGAGCTCAGGCTTGAGCATAGTGCAGCATCCTTTTTACTTATTGCACAGAGCCTCTGTTAAATTGTTAACACTTAACAAGAAGGGCCAACACATTTTGAGTAGTTACTCAGAAACAAATGAGGAATGATTGTGGAACTAAAACAAACAGACCCAAAGGTACTGTGTTAATGAATCATTAAGTAATGATTAGTTCATGAATATCTATGAATCAATCATACTTACCACTTTCTTCTTGAGTGGTTCATGATTAACTCTGCTCCAGCCAGCGACTTAAAACTAAAAGCTCATTAATTGGCAATAACTTAAACATTTACTTACTGTCCAAGTACTGATAAATAATGCAGAGTAATAACTATGTAGTCCTTCATTTCTCCATTATTAGTGTACAATGTTTTACCCCTATTATGTCCCTTCAAGTGAAGTGGTGCATCATATTGAGTGGTTACAGAGGCCATACTCATTCCTATATGAGTTGCTGTCCATCAGTTAACATGTCTCCATTCCGTCCCATTCACAATTAATTCCTCATTCATTTCATATTCTATTAATCATTTACCCATAATTAACTTGTTTTAGCATCTTTACAAAATTGGATTAGGACTTACTCATTAACTAACTGACAACTAGTAGTTAGTTCCCCATTCCTTCTGACTTCTTCCCTTTTGAGCGTCTATTCTCAGTAACATGTTAAATGTAGAGCCTTAATTTCTTCCCCAGTACTTAATCACAACTGTGTGTCCCTTATTGCAAAGTGTTTCGGTCAACTTCTATTATGTTGAACAATAATATAAATACTAACGTTTACTGCTTAATGTGTGTCTCTAAAATTACAACTGAACCTGAAATAATGAAGGGAAGATGGGTTTGGATTAAGCTACCTGTGGCCATATTGCAATTTCTTTTAAAGTTACCTATCATTTCAAAGGGCATATAGACCACATGACATTAAAAAATGAACTGATAAGTTCAAAAGGGGAGAAGTCAGTGGAGGGATATTTAAATGGTATTTTAAACATATGAAAGCTGTGCCAAGTTCAGTAACATAAAATTCAAATATGTTGCATGGTGAATTGTGTGTAATAATGTGTAGTACTGTCATTTAAAAATGTGGATCTTTATTCAATTAAGGTCACACTGCTGTTCACAGCTACAGACTTGTGCTATCTAATGTATTGCATGGCAAGAGTCAGCAGTGGTGATGTAGTTGAGGATAATGGCACCAGCTGTAGCTCGCTCTGACCATAAATGGCAAGTAGTGAATAAAAAGGTCAGTGAGGGAGACATGGTCGTCATATCACTCAGACCTACTCCTAACCCCACTCCAAATTCTCTGCATGAATGACCTCACTAATGACAGTAAATGTGTTGTTTGAGCAGCACTTTCCCAGCATGGTGAAAAGAACTGATACCCGTACAGCTCGTTTCCAAAACAGACTGTTGCTTTTAATCCAGCGCTTCAGCAGTTTACAGTAAACAACAAAAATGTACAATCTTACACACACTTAGAGAGAGACAAAAAATAAACTTCTTGATAAATATATTTGGTATTTCTGGTTATTTACTAAAGGAACTGTATCAAAGTGTGACTTTAGGTATTTTCATGCACACCATTAACAAACACTTGACTGAAGTAAACTGACGTTTCTGCATCTCGTGGGCTACTCTATCAGCGGCACCTGTAGGCCTGCACAGCTCACATCAACGGCACCTTACAGAGAAACATTGATGTTGCAAGTAAAAGGCACTCAGAGAAAAGCTGGGCCATGCCAATAAAACTCAAAGCAAAAATGATTATAACCACTTAAGCAACTGAATAATTTCATTCCAAAACCTTATTTATCAAGATTGTCTTAAAAAAAAATACCACCTGAAATTTACTTGTGAATGGTTAAAAAAGGCAAAAAAGGCAATTTGAATTATAACCCATAATGTACTTCACCTTGATGGGAATTTACACCTTGTCTGTGTCCGCTCTTTCAAATGGCAGATGTCTCATTTTGGAATGAAACAATTACAACTGACGCGCACAGCAACACACTTGAAATCGTTACAACCAGAGAGCTGCTGGAACAGAAAATAAAATCAATGGTGTGGGCAACCGCCTCAAAGAGATACATACTGGACTGTATGTCTAAATATGCTCTGTCTACTCAAAATAGAAGATCCATAAATAGCCTTTACACTCTGTACAGGGATGTTGGTAAGACACTGACTGTTAGAGGTACATTCAGAAATGTAGCTACACGCTTAATTAGACACAGTACCTACAGTATTTATGATATGTCATTTAGAAGAATACACAGTATTTCATGACCAAAATGTGTATACACGGATGAACACACCAACACTGTGATGGATTATCTCAGATCATCTCGGGTTTTTACGACAGACTGTGAAAGCCCTAACATTAAACTGAATAGGCGACATGGAGGAGGAAGTGGGGGGACACCAAGGGAAATAGACTAGAGTGTAGCTTTAGTGTGCACACCCACACACGCAGAGTACACATTTCCACAGATGCTGCTCTACATGAATACAGCAATTGTAACCCCATGCAAAAAGAAAAAAAAGGAGCATGTGTAATGCTCGGTAAACATTTAATCAGAGAGATGGAAATCAAATATCAATCAAAGACGATAACAGCGCTACAACTGATGAGAAGCTGCTGGGTCTTCCTCGGAACCACATCATCTGCCACTAAAGACCGCACACCATCGTAGTTACTATGGTTAACATGCTGCTACATTTTGGCTCCACAACTCGAATTTTTCATTCTTCAAGGAACAAAGGCAGAAGAGAAACCACCTGACTCCTTGATGTTCTAATTCTAGTGTATGGTGTTCAAGACAGAACAATATCCAGGACAAAGGCATTAAGACACAATAGCTACCACTATGTTATATCCATCTGGAAAGACATGTTAAATCTTGTTAAGCCTCTCATATCAAGCCACCTAAACAAACAACTACATAAATCCTTCCAATAGAGAGTACAAAGGAAATTGCTCAAAATGGTGTCGCCTTTGTTGGGTTTAGCAGGAGGATCAGAGGAATCAGGTAGGCAAAGATGAGGCCATCATGCGCTTTGTCTTTGTAAATGTGTGTTTACCGAGGCATGTTTGAAATGGAATTTCCTTGTCATACAATGTAAGTCATCTATGACAAGTCCACGAGTGCTTGGAAATGCTATTTCATCTGTGGGGACTGAAATTGCAGCCCGTTCCCTCCAAAGCTTAATACTTCATGGAGCGGTGATTTCTATTGATCCGGCACAGCTGGATCGTGTTTATCTACCACCAAGCTTGGCGGCAGGAAGGAAAAGTGTTGACCCAGTACAATACATTAATACGATATATCGAACTGCAGGGAGGAACATGAAGGTGGGATAACATGTGTGGAGTTTCCAACCCTGGGAAGATTTACTGAACATGTTTCTTTTGCATGATTTTGTCTGCCTTATTCTGTTTCAGATAGAAACCCCCTCGCTGCAGCTTGGTACATTCATCCCCTAATGAGCGACCTCGCTCAGGCAGTCAGAGGCTCTGGTGTAAGTGCATTAGGGCACCTCAACAGCAGTTTTGTAAGAAAAGGAAATCATGTCCCATTTACCTCTGTGAGTCAGGCCAGGGTTTACAGTGGCAAACTTTTTGGTCCTGCGCTCCTCTAGAAAGTATGATGTTGGCCGTCGGACTGCACCATTAAACCATCGTGCACAAGCTGAAAAGTCTGACAATGTTTCCTAGACTGTTCTCTCTCTCTCTCTCTGTCTGCTCCGATTACCTCACATGCTCAGCCACATCTTCCCGACGGGCATATCTGGTCATAGCTAACACCTCCTGACCCACACGGGCACACCTCTTTAAGGAGACTGTGTGCTGTCAAGCTGTAAATAGAGGATCAGGAAGTGTCAGATAACTTTTCCTGAGGTGCCTATCTGTCATACAATGCACTGACTCAAGAACTCAGTCTTGGAGCAATGATCTGTGTTGTGACACTTTCTTTACCCTGTATGTCTGCTCAGGATGGTCATGATGTCTATGCTAAACTGGCCTTTCCTGAATACATATAAGTCCTACTGTCAATAGTGTCACAGAGTTTCCCTGGCAAAGTTTTTCAAACATTTTTCAACTCTCTTCATCACTGTCATGGTGCATAGAGGAAAAGCATGGATGGTCCCTAAATCTTATTTATGTCATTGAGTTGTCTTTCCAGAAGTCCAACTTGAAGTGCTCTGTCCTGACTTACAAGGATCTGACCGTGTAAGTCGACACTCCATCACAATGTTCCCTGATCTGCGGTGAAGAATCCCCCTTCCTTCTTTTTCCTCCTCCTCAGTCTGTGCGCCCTCCAGCAAACAGCTGCCACGAGCAGCATCACGACGCCGGCGCACAGCAGCGCCACAGACACCACTTTGGTCTGGAGCAGCGTGTTAAAAGTGAAAGTCACCCCGGTGCCCGCCATGCCAATCACCAGGGATATCACCCCGAAAGGGAACACGCAGCGGTACCAGGACTTTTCTGTCCCGCCGGTAGCCTGCGCAAGTCTCTCCAGTGTGGGAAGAGACTCTGGGGGTTTGGCTGAGTCCCTTCCAACACTTCCCTCTGCATCTCTTCCTTCTCCAAAGCCGTTCAGACCCTGGGCCTGGCTGTCAGAGTCCTGGGGTAAGGTGTTCGTCTCGCTGTTGTTGCCACAGTCAAGGTCCGGGTGAAGTACCGGGGCTGGGGGCTGGCGGCCTGAGGAGCAGCCCATCTTGGAGTTGTTGTCCTTGGGTAACAATGCAAGTAAGGCTGCCCGTTGGTGGCGGACCTCTCAGAGCGTGGCCGATGATTGCTACAGGCGCTGATGACACTACGACGGGGTTCTCTCACGTTGCCTCTGGTCCCGTCAATCTCACTGAGGTTGCTGCTGCTGTTGTTGTTGCCCTCAATACCTGCCAGCATGTGTCTGCAGTTAGAGACATGGAGAGAGAAGAGCTGACGACAGAGGAGGGGAGATGGGAAGAAATAGAGCACACAAGACCTAGAAAACAAAACTGGGGAAACAATCTAACCTTGCCATGGAATAAAAAAGAAAATGGTGAAAAAAAAAGAGAGAGAGAAAATAACACAAGAGAGATGTCTATTTTTTAGCTTCGCACAGACAGCTGAGAGGAGGATGTACTCACCCTGTGTTTCCAGTTTCCATCAATGGGTGAATGTTTTCAGTGCAGCCTCGTCTCCCGAGCTGCTACCCAGCAGCAGCAGCAGCAGCGTTGTGTGTGTATTGTAATGCCGACATCCAAAGGCTATATAATCACAGAGGGGAGGAGGAGGGGCCTGTGGGAAGTGGTAGACAGGATGCGAGGCTCCGATTGGCTCCCACAGCAGAGTGATTTCAGACGAGGAGGGGCGGTGGGCGAGGTTGACTGTTCACCAGTCTCATTCAGTGATATTAATTTATTATTTAGTGTGACGTGGAATTCGAGCTGTCCCGCAGGTGCTGCCGTGTTCAGGGTCTGCTGGAGGCTGCAGAATCAAAATGACGCCGGGTTTCGTCAAAACATCGGATGCACTGTGACACTGAGACTGCTACATGAGGTTCAACTTACACTATCACAGTCTTTCTGCCATAGGATTGCTATCAGCATTGATTTGCTGTCCTTCTCGGTTTGTCCAGACAGGCACACAATGTCTATTTCTGTCGATCTTCATGTTCCGCAGCTGCTGTCACACACATTGTTGATTTCGTGGTTTTCTTTCTTTTTTTTATTTTTTTTTTACAAGTTTTCAAAGAGCAATGCTGGAATATCATTACTGTTAGGTGGAAACCGTGTTATCTCCAAAGTGTCACCTTTGTCAGCAGGACAGCCAGACTTGTCTGAAGCCTACTAAAATGTCGAGATTACTGAATGGAACCCTTACTATGTTTCACCAGCCTGAGGGACACTCACATGTAATTCAGGATTTAGGTGAAAACATCCACTCCACGTTAACTGACATACACCTCTCTCCTTCTCCTCTTTGTCTTCCCATTGCCCCTTTGTCTTGTGCGTCATCCGTGTTCCCCCTACACAAAGGCTCGGTCAGTTAGAACCTGTCACGGTCGCGGTCACCGTCGCATTCTCCGCGTATGTCCCCATGTTGTTCGCGCTCCCCTCTCTCCTCTCAGACAATGACAGTTAGACACACGAGCCACGGTCATGGCTCATATCACCGGTAACAGGGCAGACAGGGCATTGTGTCTATGTGTATGCAGGCGTGCGTGCATGCGCGGTGATCTATATGTTTCCAGGATTTTCTTCTTTCTCGGGGCAAATTTCCAGAACCGCAAGATCCGCTGTAATTATCTCGTGTCCGATTTTTAGCTGGTATCTCACAGGCACAGCTGTCCTGGAGGCAGCAGTAATCACATTTGAGCTAGACTCTAAATGGTGGAGCCGCAGAGCTACGGTTTTCTATTACTGAAGCACAGCGAAAATGGCAAAGGTTAACAGTATGGCTGAATGTCGAATCAGTGCAGAAGTGGTTCGTTGCTGCAGCCTTAATGACGGTAACCACTACACAGAGTGCAGTAATTATATTTGTTAAGTTAAAGACACACCACATTGACATTTGGACTGGAGAGTTGCCAAATTATTGTCTTGTAGATCTAATTGTCACATGAAACATTTTGGATTGCAATGTTCTATTGTCACTGTCACCGAGACATAAAAATGACACTGAAGACAACCACACATTTAGGGGAAATAGACTGTCAATACAATAAATGTAAGCTGTATTTTAGTTGCAATGGGAAAATCCAGGTACAAATGAGATTTGTTTACGGAAATAAACAGGAGACGATTGTCAAGTTCCATTGAAATGTCCCAGTATGAAATGTCAGTGAGCTGACGTGAACAATATAGGGGCACACAAACTGAGCAATGTCATTACTAATGTATAATTAAATACAAATGTGCTTCTCTTGCTTTACCTTGTTAAATTGTTCGGATTAATTATCTAGACTTGAATTGAGTCAGTGGAAAGCATCTGTTCATTATCTGTATCTGTAGCCTTCTCAACAGTCATTGTGAGTAGCGAATATAATGCGACACACGGGATAGCCTCCTGTTGCTTGTTTTTCTACTAAACAACCTATGCTATCTCCTTTTTCTGAGGAGATAGCATAGGTTGCTAGCCTACTTTTGAAAAATAGTGTAGTGCTCCTTTAGCTTAACTGCTCCTGAGTAACCTGTAGCTTTACTAAATACAGTTTCACATTAGCTCTCCCGACACTGAGAGGTTTAGCTGAAGGTTTTTTTTTTTTTTTTTGGGTGGTACCGGTAAGAGAAGCAAACCAAAGATTCAACATATTGTTAAAGTTTAATGCGAACAGCAGGCCCACTTTCCTGCTCAGCTCTCTGTCCATGGCAAGACCTAGCATTCACATTAGCTTAAAACAGCTAAAATCTACCTGACTAGGAAATGTTGCATTCTCTCAGTGGATGTGTTGACTGATAGCATCGGTAACGGTGCATTCTGCTCTGCTGTGCCGTTTCCAAGACCCGGCAAGTTGGCTCACTGACAAGGCCACTTGTAATTAGAACCAATTAGCTACACCTGTGCTTTTCTTGCTAGTACAAACCAAGATGTCCTCAGTGACTGAAGTCTGGGATTCATACTCTGTGTATCAAAGCTGTGAGCCTGTTTTTACTCTTTTCTTCTACTCGATATGAAATGATATCTTTGGTTTAATGGATGATCGCCTCACTGTTTTTAAGCTATACGCGGCTAGTGAAGCAGAAAGCACATGGAGTATCTGAGTTAGTCCGCGTGTATTCATGGTGGCACCCAAGGGCCATCTAATATTAATGCACAACATGTGGGACATTGTGTGAAACCTTGCCAGTTTCCCCTCGTGGCTGGACCAAAGGCACCCAAGTTCATCTGAAGGTAAGCCAGCGCTCCTTTTTAAGCCTGTTTGCTTATTATGTGCTGTCTTGTGCGTCACAACATGAAGTAACGTAATTTTAGAGCCGTGACTCATTTGAGTTTGGTTGTGGTTATTAAAGCATTAGCGGTCTCCAATGTTGTTACAGCAGTCTGGATTCTCCGCTTTTATTGTGCTTGCACTTTAACTGGCGATCCTGCTGGTCTTTGAGCCATAATTACATACGTGGATACAACCTAATTAATTGAGGTTGGTTTTCTAAAATGGGTGTCTTGTATAAGTCTGGTTAATGATGGTTGTTAAAGATTAAGCTGTTGTGCGTCAGTACGATGTTGTTTTCCTGGCAATAAGTACATTAGCGCTTTTTATTGTTGCTTTCCTGACAATGACACCAGCCACCATAAAGTACCATGAAGCGGAAATGCATCCAATATGCGGTAAAAAATGCTGACCATGTTTTAATGGGCCATTGACACATGTTTATCTTATTTTACCACTGGAGCCACCATAGAATGTCTCCTGAAATACCCTAAGCCACACTTGTTTACATCTGTGTGCAGTCTTCTATGCTGAATGCCCCCCTTGTGCTGCAAGGTGGTGCGTTTGTGTCACGGCCATTTCAAGCAGAGCCGAAGATACCCCTCTTAATCTAAAGACCTAATCACCTGCGAAATCACCGGCGCCGTGACTGATATTGCGCCATTACCTTTGCATACCCATAAAGGCTCATTTGTGTGGCAGGGGCTGTTGTGTGTGCCTCCGTTTTGTGGGAGGTCATTGTAAATCAGACAGAGGCCTTCAATAATGGATAGCGTGAGTGCATGAACACTCACAGTGGGAAAAACACATGGAGGAGGAGGAGGAGGAGGTGGAGGAACGGTGGAGAGCTATAGAAGGATCTTACACGCTACCGGCCGCTGTGCTCCTGTCAGCCGTTCACGCTCTGGAACAATGAGGAGCCTTGTGCAATGAACAAAAACACACCCACACACACACGCATTGTACAGTAAAACCACCCACTGTACACACAAAAGGCAGGTTTCTTGTGGGTCAGTGGAGCTGTCGATTGTTTATCCGGAGGTGAAATAAACAAGGAGAACGTCTCAGGGTGGTGAAACGCATGGTTGACGGCATACAGATACACAGTTATTCAGTTATATTGATATTTTAAAAAAAACCCATATATGTTCAGATTACGGGATTTATATTCAGTTCTGTGCTAGAAAATCAATCAGGAGATGAACTCGCTGGTGTCAAATGACGTGCAAGAAACAGTTTCCGGAGAACAGAATTGTTGTATTATTAGAACGGCTCAAACGATAACATTATGGAGTCTTTCTGTAATGAATTTTTCATATTTAGGTTTCATGTACGTTTCATAATTGCTAAGCTTCAGTGACGTCATCCCGGTCTGTTGGCCGAGTGGCAACTTGCAGGCGAGGCCAGCGGGGGAAAACTCTCTTGCGCTGCACAACCAGGAAGTAAAAATCTTTTTGGCATAAGGTATCTAGTTCTTCTATAAACCGGGGTGGTCGGGGTGGTTAGGTTGGTCATTCACAGAATAAGGTATCTAGTTCTTTTACAGAGACTTGGGTTTGTGTCCGATTTTTGACAAAGAGTGAAGGCTCCATAGCAGGACTAAATTGTTTTTAATCCATGTAATACGACCAGGAGCGTAAATGACGCAAATGTTGTCCAGTTACCTTATGTGGATGGTGTCACAGTCATTACTTGACTTGAGTTATTTCACTTAAGTCACCTAAGTAAGTTATTTTAACCCAGATTTTGACATTTCTTCGACCCGTGCCCTAACCAAGTAGGTTGTCTGCCTAAGCCTAAACAAGCATTCTTTTTAGCCTAGCCCTAAATCATAACCAATGTAAGTAACATTCCAAGTCATCATATGTCATATTATGCACGTTTGTCAGTACAGTTCAACTTGTTGCTAACTGACCAAACTTACACTAGAAGGGTAAGTAGAGCATCATACTAAAGCTGAAGGCCACTGACCAAAGGTGATCAAATTGACAAGATGGGAGCGAGGACGTGTTGTACATGCACAGAGCTAACTCAGTCTCTCAAAACACAGAGGGTTAGGTTGTATTTCACACAAGGTGTTAATACTGTGTAATGCGGTCCTAAAATGAGGCACAAAGGAGATTTACATGAATCCTTTCTCCCTGAAAGGATTTGATGTAGACTGCAGACTAAGAGAGGATAAAGGTTTGATAGGAAATTAGAAATAATCTTGCTTGTTGGTGGCTCCCCTGACAGTAAAGCCATTAAACTGCCACACCATAAAACTAATTGTATTCCTCCCCTGCAGCCTGCCATGCTTACCTGTAACCTTCTTGGTGTGTGTGTGTGTGTGTGTGTGTGTGTGTGTGTAGCCTGTACAACTATAGTCTTCATATGGGATAATTCAAATGATTAATTTTGACCACAGACCATTCCTTCAATCCATAACCTGAGGCACTTATGACTCGGGAGGTTTCGGTGGGTATGGGATGTTGCTGTCAGCTGCATCCCCAGAAGCGTGACATTAATCTGATTTTATCAAATATGTTGCATATTAAATCTTTAATCAAGAGCATCAGGAGATGATTATAGAGCATAGGAGGCATACTATATGCACGCATGTGTGGTTCGGTCACGCCCGGACCGGCATCCTTCTCTCTCTCGTCTGTTCCCCCGCTCACTTGGGAACCAGCCGACACACCGTCTGTCCACACGACCAAAATGGGTCATCACGACATAAAAACATTTGTACCTGTGGAGTAGCTCCTGCGTGACTCAAGGCCCTCCAGGAGGGCACTTGTGTGAAGGATAGCATGCGTCAAAGCTGAGCACGACATGAGAATGCCACGCCATGCTGCTGCAAAACTAGTTTGAAACGTGGCTAGAATGGTAATAAACAGTATCAATCACTGAGGAAAGTAAAGTTTTAATGATGGGGATTTCATTGATTCTATTTATTTTTATTTCTTTGCACATGCTTTTGTCCCTGCTGTGCGTGTATGATGTTTTTCAGATCTTTTTCTAATGACTGGGTAGTTTGAGCCCTTCATTTGTACAGGGCATTAACTGACTGATGTGGTGCATCTTGGGCAGTTTTAAGGGGAGTAGTTCATAAAACCACTATCCTCATGAGAGGCCATAAACAGTTAGGACATGTGCACACAATGAAGACGTTTTCTGTATTGTGTTTTGCATTAACTGCATTCTATTAATGTGTATTTTCATTTATTGTATCTTGATGGCATAGCTCCTTATGTGTATTTATGTATTCAGTCTATTAGAGGTGAAGAGGTCATGCATCAAGAATGATCCTCTTTGATACGAATGGAAATAGGCACAATGATAGACAGCAGCCCTGAAGCCCTCAAACAGTATTTATCTGCATGTAACACGAAAGAGAGAGGCAGGTCAGGACAGCATTGAGCAGTATTAACAGTCTGATGACAAAAAACTATTTCCTGTTTTAGTTGTTAAAAGAACTGCTTTTTGTCAGGATTATATTTTCATATTATCAGTATGACAATAATGTGATGTGTTAATGATACCTGACCTACATACCTGAACGTCTGACATCACTGTAACCAATGCAGAACCGTTTTTGTCTTGCAAACCAACGCAATTACTATGAACTACATTTCTTTCATTGTAATAATGAGTCACCGTACTCAGAGATGTACATTTTATTTTTTATTTTTTTTATAAATCTGTTTCCCTCTGACATTTTCTAGAGCCACATGTCTGGGTCATGCCTTTACCACTGTCATCATGGACAGAACGCCACATGACATTAATAATACATTTCCAAAACTTTAAATATTCCAAAAATACATTTTATTTTAAAAACAGTTTGTTTCATTTCGGCCATCATGCCCCTTTCATACTTGTCATGTCATTTCTCACAACTTAAAGTTGGACCCACCCTGAAAGATGACTTCTGATATTTTTAAACCTTGGCACTTGTGAATACATTTTGATTTGAATGATTCATATTTGCCAAACTTTTGGGAATCAGTCCAGTGGATCGCCTCAGCTGGTAGCTGTGACACGGGTACGCTGGCTGCCAGTGGGGCAACTCCTACCATCAAACTTATGTCCATTAAAAGTTGTTGTTTTTGTCACTGACAGGGTGAGGTTGTTGCTCGAAGAGTTAGTCGATAATAAATAAATAAGACAGAGATACTTTTGTTGTTGAGTGGATGTTAGTGGCTTAGTTGGTATAGCGTTGCTCCCCTTGTACTGAAGCTGTGTCCTTGCTGCAGCAGCCCAGGTTTTTGAATCTGACCCATTGCGGCATGTCTTTCCCCCTTCTTGCTAATCCTGTTTGCTAAGCTGTCCTATATCTGATGAAGCCATGAAAAGGCCACACAAGTCTCATCCAAAAAAGGTGTCTCACAATCTTACGAGGTGACTTGTTACAGTTGCCCCATATAGACTGCTGAAATCAGCTCAATATTCAGTCATTACTATGGAACTAAGTTCCTCTTGGTAAACTTAACTCCTCTCTCAAACTCTCTGACTCGCATTTCCCTTCTGCAACTAATTGCCTTTTTCTTGAGATTTCACTGTGACATTTCTTCTGGAACGAGACTTGTGTGGGCTTCTGAAACATGCCATTAGTACCTCAGTACATAATTTCAAAATTAACTATTTTAATGAGGTAATAATACAAACTCTGAATTTTTTTATCCTTTCCATAACTGAATAAACAAGCTGTTCTTGGATGAAAAGAAGTTCCCTGTTTGAACACTGTTTGAAGCTAGAAAGTTGGCAGGGTCCACCAAATATTAAGTAAAAGTAAAGTGAAACAGTATAAAATTGTGTTGTCCTTTAAGGTTGTTTTTTCAGCCTGGAAAAGTAAGTAATTTTTTTTATCTTTTATTTAGCTTGTTTAGGTATAAAGTCTAAGAAGATTTTTCTCTTCTGATTAAAATGTCTTCCCCAAAACTACAATGTGCTCCTTTAAATAAAAAAAAAAGACATGAAGACACACTGATTAAACAATGCTGAATGTTGTTTGAGCTGTTGACATTAGATTATAAGGAGAGACTCAATACGTATTTACATTTGCTCACTTCCACCAACTGTCATGTGAATTCAGCTTTTGTTAATGAGTAGTTTAGATTTTGAGAGACCATGGAATGAACCCCTTCTTCATCTGTGGTACTGGATTTGAATACAGTGTGACCCTCACAGAGATCCAGAGTGCCTTGACACTTTTTTTCTATTAGAAGCAATCAAACCATCTCAGCTTCCTCAGAAGCTGTTGAAGGCCATCATATATTCTGCTGATGCTGACGTTCTTCGCTCCATCGCGGGACACTTCCTCTCCAGAGCTTTTCCTTCGTCCAGTGTTTTGTTATGGTTCTATGAAGGCTCCGCTCTGCATGCTCTTGGAATGGAGTTTCTCCAGTTTCAGTCAGTCATACACGACGCCCTGAACCTTGTGCTGCACAGCACAGTTGTCGGCTCAGTGCATCGCTCCCTGCTGTTATGACAGTATTGTTGTTATCCAAAGCTTGTTCCTTTGAGACCTATTCCCAGGCCAACAAGTTCCGCTCGCCGTGTTTTTCTTTTTTTTCATTGACTTAAATTGGGGCAACCTATAGCCTCCATTCATTTGCATTTCATCATCCATTTTACGAAAAGGCGTTCTTTCTGGCGTACTTTGTAGAAATCGACAGTCGCATGTCGCTACTGGCCTATTTCCCAGTCAGTGCCTCTCTTGGGCCACAGAATTCCTTTTCGCACGGTTATGTTTTGCTGCATCATTGCCTCTGCCGCCTTTTTCATTGCAGCAAACATTTGCAAAGCGGGTCCTGAATTGCCTTGTGTCCTCGTCTCACGGCCTCACGCTCTTTTACTTCAGTAAACGTCTCCTCTGAGACTTTGTGCTGAAAGCTTTATCTTGCGGGCTTGAAGTTTTTTGTTGCAAGTGTTTTGGTGTTGTGGTTTATCGACCGTGTCACAGAGCTAAGCGCCACAAAAGGGCGGCGGACCAATTAAGTTTGGTTTCTGTGTGTGTGAACTGAGGAAACCTACAGAACTGAATCCCAAACCTGAATGTGGGATTCGTTCTTCCTCGCTGTCACTGGGAAAAGAGGGAAAAGATAATCCCGCAATTAGACTCCTTTCTACCAGCTGGATGATAAAATGTCCATTATCGTTCACGCATAAAAGAAAAAATAATTGACTGGTTAGCTTTATAAATTTGACCCCAGGAAGAGTAGCTGGTGTTGTTACAGTACCGAAGGGCGACCTAAACAGACAAACAAACAAGAAATTGGTGCAGTGCTGCTGAGACCAGCTTTGGCAGGTTGACTATTGCCATGGGGTTCATGCTGTCAGGCCCATCTGGCAGCAGCCGGTGCCAAATCGTGTCCTGTCAGCCCTGCTTATGCTGCCACCCACCTACATCCTCATAAACACCATGAGGGTGGAACCTCTCCACTTTCCCCTTTCGGTCCTTCTTAGGTCATGTGTCTGCTAACTCCCAACTGGTTCGAGAGTTAGAGTTAGAGAGCTTAGTTGTTATCACCCTCATGCAGATGAAAAGTCAGGTGGCAGGGGAAATTTTCCTTAGTCCACAAAACATATTCTGGAGCTTAACATTAACAATCAAATTGATTTGAAAAGTAATTTGCACCCACGAAGCACGGTGCATCCACTTCAGACAGATTGTGCACTACTGCTGTAAGCTTACCAGCAACAGTGAAGCTTCTGGAGAGTTTGATTACGTGAGACATTTTTGGGCTCTAATTGCAACTTTTCCTCACAACTGCCAGTGCTAACCCACGGCATTCATGTCTTTGTCATTTTCTTGGGAATTTGAAGGTTTTGCCAAACCTTAGCCGACATGTGACTTCACTAGCTCGACAGGGTTCAAGAGAACAGTGGAGGTGCAGACTGTAAAACCAAAACAATGAGCTCAAAGACACATAAATGCTCTCGAGAGGTGAGGAGAACAAATAACAAAAAAAAAAGGTGTTAAGCAATTAGATGAAGGATCTAGTATTTCACATCCAGATATCTTGCATTGTGGAGAAGGCTTTGAATGTAAATGTAAATCTGAGAATAAATCAGATATATATATATAAAAAAAAAAACTTGTGTGTGGGTTACATCAGGGCAGGGGTCTCAAACTGCACAGGAAGTGCAATGTGTATTTGTAGGCAGCGTATACATTTTGAATATGTCAGGGAGTCGTTCTATTCAGTCTGGAGTTGTAATACCAAGGAGGAGCTGTAGATGAAGAGATGTAGGCAACAAAACGCACACCTCCAACTTCTCTGGGAGGTAACAACTGTTTTTCCATCAATAAGTTATCAGGTTCCCTATTATGGCTGAGTTTAAACCTGACATATTGCCAGATAGGTAGTTTTGCTTTTTGCTTTGACAGCAAATCCTCTGCCTTGTCAGCCAGCGCTCCTGATTCTCACCACGTCAAAAATCGAATGTGACTCCTGTTACCTTGTGCTGCGACTCTACCGCTGGCCCCGCTGCTGCACAGAGTGGACGCCTGCAGCAGTGTGCAGTCGTAGTGTCCATCATTGTACTATTGATTTTTTTTAAATGGTTGAGCCGGTGGGCAAGTAATGTAATCAGTGTATGCCCGACCACAGTGTAACACGGGAACAGCGACTATGGTTTAAAGGAAAAAAATATACACTATATTACCAAAAGTATTCGCTCACCTGCCTTTACTCATTCTATGAACTGAAGTGCCATCCCATTCCTAACTCATAGAATTCAATATGATGTCGGTCCACCTTTTGCAGCTATTACAGCTTCAACTCTTCTGGGAAGACTGTCCACAAGGTTGAGGAGAGTGTTTATAGGAATTTTTGACCATTCTTCCAAAAGCGCATTGGTGAGGTCACACACTGATGTTGGTCGAGAAGGCCTGGCTCTCAGTCTCCGCTCTAATTCATCCCAAAGGTGTTCTATCGGGTTCAGGTCAGGACTCTGTGCAGGCCAGTCAAGTTCATCCACACCAGACTCTGTCATCCACGTCTTTATGGACCTTGCTTTGTGCACTGGTGCACAGTCATGTTGGAAGAGGAAGGGGCCCGCTCCAAACTGTTCCCACAAGGTTGGGAGCATGGAATTGTCCAAAATGTTTTGGTATCCTGAAGCATTCAATGTTCCTTTCACTGGAACTAAGGGGCCAAGCCCAGCTCCTGAAAAACAACCCCATACCATAATTCCTCCTCCACCAAATTTCACAGTTGGCACAATGCAATCTGAAATGTACCGTTCTCCTGGCAACCTCCAAACCCAGACTCGTCCATCAGATTGCCAGATGGAAAAGCGTGATTCATCACTCCAGAGAACGCGTCTCCACTGCTCTAGAGGCCAGTGACGGCGTGCTTTACACCATTGCATCCGACGCCTTGCATTGCACTTGGTGATGTGTGGCTTGGCTGCAGCTGCTCGGCCATGGAAACCCATTCCATGAAGCTCTCTGCGTACTGTACTTGGGCTAATCTGAAGGTCACATGAAGTTTGTAGCTCTCTAGCAATTGACTGTGCAGAAAGTCGGCGACCTCTTTGCACTATGCGCTTCAGCATCCGCTGACCCCTCTCCGTCACTTTACGTGGCCTACCACTTCGTGGCTGAGTTGCTGTTGTTCCCAAACGCTTCCATTTTGTTATAATAGAGCTGACAGTTGACTGTGGAATATTTAGGAGCGAGGAAATTTCACGACTGGATTTGTTGCACAAGTGGCATCCTATGACAGTTCCACGCTGGAATTCACTGAGCTCCTGAGAGCGGCCCATTCTTTCACAAATGTCTTGTTTCACAGTCTGCATGCCTGAGTGCTTGAATTTATACACCTGGGGCCAGGCCAAGTGATTAGAACACCTGATTCTGATCATTTGAATGGGTGAGCGAATACTTTTGGTAATATAGTGTATATTTGCACCATTAAAAACTAATTTGCATTTTTTTGCACACTTTATCATGTGACATCAACACTGCACAGGAACATGTAAGAATAGAAATTCACATTTACATAATCATACACAATTAGCCTGCAAATTGGCTGTGATACAGCGAGTGCCACCCACAGAAACTCAAAGTTTAACCATAAATCAAAAGAAAAGAGCATCGCAGTACGCCCCCACTGTTCTAGTGTGAATTATCGGAAACACAATAGCACTAAAGACGATAAAGAAAACATAAAGCGTGTGAATTACCTCTTTAAACTTCGTCTGAACCCACCTAATCTTGTCGCCCGCCCGTGCACACAGGGGAACAATGGTTCTTTTGAAGTTCCCGTCCTTCCATTTGTAAGGTTGAGATTCCCTCAGCCTCCGCACTCCACATCAATACCTCTAACTGTACCACTCTACTCGAAAGACACACCATTCTCAGGGAAAAAAAAAGGAAGAAGTGATGAGAGTTTCAAACTGTCAGGGGGAGGCAAAGAGACCTGAGGAGGCTTGTAAAAAATAGTCAGTGCAATAACAAATAATTAGACATAAATGAAGTTGGCATAGAGAGAAAATTACGCTCAGCACAGAGAAGATGATCACACAAAAGAAATAAGCGAGTACGTTACAATAGACGTGACACAAAGTAACCCTGGCGTGGAAAAGAATATTGACAGGGAGTGTTTCTGCCAGAAGAGAAAGAGATAAGAATGACAAGTGTGTGTGGGTGATCGTGGGTGTTGTGTTGCCAAGAGAGAGGAAAAAAAAAGTTTCAATTAGATTAAATCTATATATAAGTCAATGTGTGAGGCTGCCGAGTGCTGCAGTTTCAATCAGAGGAACGAACAGCATATCTATATCTATCTATCTATGTGTGTGTGTATATGTATGTATGTATGTGTGTGTATATATATATATATATATATGATTTTTCATCTGAGGGGGAAATAAGCAATGTGGGTTTTTCTCTTTTGGCATTTTCAAAATTGAACAAATTGGATCTCACCTCTTCATTCTCATGCTGTTCGTAAACTCTGATTGCAGTTGTCAAGGTATAATTGTGTTTGAGTCCAAACAGGATTGAAGGAGGGTGCTGAATGGGACGGGAAATTTTCGAGCGAGCAAATACTTTGGAATTCAAACAATGAATCAGAAACACAGTGTGATTGTAAACCTTCTAGTGGATTTACAAATTTAAAAAAAAAAGATATTTACTGTGTACAATGATATGTATTGTTGTGTGTACTGCATAACACATATTGTGGAAACAGTCATTTATGTAAATCAGAAAATGAATTTGAACCCTCCTTTGTGCATTTCTTAATATAGACACACATGTTCATTGTTTCCCTGAATCAGTGAAGCAGAAATATATAGATAAAAGCAAAAACAAATACAAGAATACATGTTTGTAGAAAAGGAATAGGGGAACTGCAATTGGTAATACATGATGATAAATCATAGAAATAATAATAATAATAATAATAATAATAATAATAATAATAATAATAATAATAATAATAATAATAATGTAACAGGAAAGTTTATTTGGAAAGTAAATAAATAGATAATAATAGATAATTCAAAGGTAGTAAAGAGGCAAACTAAAGCAGAATTATCTATTTGTCACATTTTATAATTTTTAATTAATGCCTACATCTATTTTCAATTGTATTTTTGATGCATTAAATGTTCTATTTATTTATTTATTGAGCCATTTTAATATTTCCATTATTTGTTTTTGATTTTGGCAGGTTCAGTCCTCCATGTTTCACAAACCCCACCTCTAGCACCGGGACCTTTAACTCCCAACATCATGAAAGTGAAGGAAATTTGTCAGAACTCATCCCATAGTTTAACTTACACAAAGACACACAATAACAACATTTTCAAACAAAATATATTACTGGCAAAATCAGTGCCATGTTAAAAATCTGAAATCCCCAGTCAATAATATGTTATGTTATTATTTTCTTCACACCAAACAAGCGAACCCTGGAAATGATCTCACAACCCCCTCAGGTATTCTGAGAACCAACGCCCTACATACCCATTCAGTGCAAACTTGTTATGTGTGCCCACTTTGCTATAGACATGAGATCAGTGGTCAGCACATCAATACTCCAACAATTGTTAAGACGAGTTTTTCATTTGGTTCCCACTTTTGATTAAATGAGTCTTTTTCTTAATACTTTCAAACTTTCTTTCTGAACTCTCAGCCTATGTGATTCAGTTGATGGTGTGCACATTTAAAAGGTAAAAATGTACTTTGATCTTTATTAAAAAAGGGGGCTGGTTAGGGACTATTTCTATCCGTGGATTCAGCACATTGATGAGTATTTGCAGCAGCGGGACAGTGTCTGTGGGACTGACTCAAAATCAACTGATACTGGAGACATCTTTTTTCCCAAAACTGCCTTTTCGTTTATCCTATACGGCACAATCTTACTTATGAAATCCAGCCACCACATTTGCCGACCTCCTGCTGAGATGAAATCGACACTCGCAGCCTGCAGCAGAGATGCGCATCCAGCTGCGACCAGCTCGAAACAGTAACGACCTGTAGCAACAAGTAGTGAGCGGAGAGGGATGAGGAAAAAAATGGGACAGGGTCGTCACCTTCTCTCGTCCGTATCGAGCGACGGAAAGGAGTGTGATCCCTCCTACCGGAGCTCTGACGGATTACCTGAGGATCGATGCACAACCAGCATTCAGTAACAGGGACCTGCATCATCTACTGGCACCAATTATGATGATGATGACACCATTGCAATACAACTGTAACAGTGTTGTGCTAACATTTAATAAGAATAATAACAGAACTGTAGGTGACCATTCCTAATAATTGTTTTTTTCCCCCTCACACTTTCATGTCAGATGATGCTCAGTGATCATTTGAAGGATACCAACCCCATACATAGAAGGAGATTTGATTTGATATACAGTAGTTTTAAAACTAAAACAGTTTGCTTTGCCTCAGGAGACACTCATAACTTTTTGAGGGAATTATTGCCATGTGTAGGCCAGAACTCGAACCCAGGGCCGCTGCAGCAAGGGCAAAGCCTCTGTACATGGGACGCCTGCTCTACCCACTGAGCTAAACGGCGCCCCCTGATGGAGTCTAGTTTTGAGGACAGGGAGATTTGATTCTGGTGAGTAGAGCTGAGCCAGAGGTGTATGGGTTGGAGGAGAGTTGCACAGATGACATAACTGATAGCTGACAACAGAGAGGAGAGCAGTTTCAAGTTTGACAGCAGAGACGTGATTATATCGACTATTGTTAATAGTGTTTTTGGCAGAACCTGTTTGGTTAAGAGGAGTGGTAACACATGAAGACATGCCCATGCCAGGTAAATGGAGGGAGCCGGGTGAGAGGTGAATGAAATGAAAGTCTTACTGACGCTGAGCTTCATTTCCAAGCCATGTTACCGGCAACAACAGGAGATATTTTTCAGCCATGTTAGTGGCAACAATACTGGGTGTTTTGATTCAAAGTCGGGACATTTACCAGCTTTGTTTGTACCAGCTTTGTTTTTGACTACACTACTGGGATATTTTGAATGAGAAGTTGGGACATTTTGAAAAACTGGATACTGTTAATGACACATTGGGACATTTTCAAGCCATGTTAGTATCGACAAAACTGTATATTTTAGATGAATTGTTGTGACATTTTCTAGCCCTGTTTGTGATTACAAATGATATAGTTTTGATGCCACGTCAGGACAATTTCCAGCTGTTTTCATGGCAACAAAAACAGATTGTTTTGATGAATTGCTGGGGCATTTTCTAGCTCTGCTAGTGGCAACAAAACTGTGTATTTTGGATGAATTGCTGGGGTATGTTCTAGCCATCTATGTGCCAACAAATCCCAATATCTTTTGATGAGATGTCAGGACATTTTCCAGCTGCGTTTGTGGCAATAAAGCTGAAGTGAGTGATTTTTAAGACTAAACCAAACCAGAGTATGAGCACAGCTTTGCCGCAAGATGAAAACTGAAAATCAAACCGAGAGAAACCCACACTGTGACCGAAGTGCGCCAACACATCCGTGGCTTGCAGAAATGTATATTGCCAGCATTAAGTCTGGGGTTTATGTTGTTTAAGTTGTCGAGTGGAGAGGTAAGACAGAAATTTGCATTTAGCAAGTGTTTCTTTCCCTTGTGTCAACAGAAAAGAAAAAAAAAATGTATCTATCGGCTACAGTGATGACATTATAAACGCATAAATCCCCCCACAGACCGCTGTCAGGTAATCGCTACCTCTCTCTATTGTCTTAAAGGTCAGCCGTATTTGGACAGTGCTATTCACAGAGGAAGACTAAAAAATGTGACGTTTCTTATCATCAGCATTCAATGCTGGAGCCAGCAGGCAATTATGGATTGGTTCTGCTGGCTACATTTAATTAAAGGCTTACTTATTGTTCCATTATGTGTTATCGTGTGGACTCGAGGAAATGAGAATCAGTGTATGAGATGAGGCTCAAGCAAAGCAAAGTAAACAAAGCACACACATATTACACACTGTCACAGACATGTAGCCTCATGAGAACCAGTCCATCTCTGCTTCCGTCCCGTCACACAGACACTCATACAGTACACTCGCTCTCCGTGACTCATATGATACATTTTAAATGGATGAATGGTCACGACTTAGATAAGCAGGCACACACACACACGCACACACACACACACGCACACGCACACACAGAGTTTTGGTCAGACGGGGCGTCAAACAGCCCGTTAGGAAGTGGAGATCAGGCCTTCCTCGTCTGGACGCTGCTGCTTGTGCTTTCGACTAATTGGCAGGGTTTTCTGTCTTTTCATAGGCTTTCAGTTGACACTCTCACATAGTGCAGAGGCATAGGAAGCTTCATTATAGGCAAGGAGCATCCGAGGCGGCACACCATCCTGTTATCTGTGGTTATCTGCCTTATTAGACCTCCTAATTTGGAGAGTTAGAAGCTGCTGTAGTGACCTTTTCTCTCAGAAAAACAAAACACTAGGCCTGTTAGTGGCTGAGGCTGCTCGCTCCAGCACAAGTGGTGAAAATGTACAATATACTGTACATACTTGACATCTTTCACAGGTCATGCCCTTACTGAAAACAGACTGTTTCACAGTGTTAGAGGAGAAAACTGTGAGACCTTTTCTCATCACATCTGCTGATCATTTGGCTAATGAGACTCAATTTACTCTAATTATCAGCTAGATGCGTTACTGGAATTCTAATCAGCGCTCAAAATGAATTAAACAACATGTATGGCACTCTTTGGGGTAGTGGGAACAATGAATTGGCATCACCTTGTTGATACTAGCATGAAGGCTAGCATGTTAGCAAACAGCTTGTCTTTTTACAAACCCAGCAGGTCTACAGCAACATTAGCCCTTATCGTGTTTTTGGTCATCAAATATGTTTTTTCATTTTCATTTTTCAGTATCATGCACACAGACACAGAGAGACATCACATAAAACATGAAATATATATAATAAAGCTTCAGATTTCATGAAAGAATAATAACCTCTCCATTTACTCCAACTAGGCAGTGACATCACCTCTCACTTGTTTTTGTCATGACAGGCTGTGATCACAGTATAAAACAAGCGTCTTTCTACGTTATTTACTCAAAGCAGTACACATGAGCATGTGTTGACCTTGGCATTATATATAAACTAAGGACAGTTTATAGACCAGTGACATCAATGAACACGAAAATTGATTTTGATACTTCTGTTTGTACGGTGATGTAATGACCTCAAACATTACATTATATCAAATGAAACAATTGGATCATCGGGCACTGAAGGGGGGAAACAGAAAGAGAACAGCACCACTTACTGGTGCCAGAAGACAAAAAAATCCCTCTTTATGCTTCAGTCTGGACAGTGCGAATTGTGAGTGTGTGGGTGTGTGTGGGTGTGTATGTGGGGGGCGTGCAGATACAGCTCGTGGGTGTTTGGTCCAAGGGTTATCAGCTCAGAACATATGGGTGAGCGACACGCAGAGCTGACATGGCCTTGAGCAACAAGACTGCAGTTCTGACTCTACCTGCCGGCAGCCAACACAAGACGCAGGCTGCACAGAGGAAATCCACAAGTTGAAATATATCCAAGTGTGGAATGAAAATAAAGGAATTTTCAGATCACACGGCAGAAGATCAGACAACGTGTCACAGCAGAGAAAATGCACAGACAGTGGAATCGGGTGAACAATTTTCAGTGCAGCGTAGCATCAGAGCTGTTTCCTGTCCAAGAATATATTTCTCCAGAGAGCAAAAGCTGTCTTTTGTTGCACGTTGAAGGATCTTCTCTGAAACATTTTAATGAACGACAGAGGGGGACAAAGGATCAATAAGAACCAAAACAGTTTGCTTGTCGGCCCAAGGTCGCACTTGTTGGCAAAGACGAAAACAAATGAAAGGACCCAGAATACCCCACAGCCAATCTCTGCTGTGTCCTGTCACAGAGTCATTGAAACACGCGTCACCACTGACTTTTACCTTGTTAAGAAATACACCCGCAGTTTTGTTTTACATCTACATATGCATGAGTGCCCTCATCTCTTCCAGTCAAACTGCTGGCAATTTGTTCCATCCCAGCTTCAGAAAAAGGTGAGCGCGGCCCTCTCGGCGCAACCAAAACCCTCTCCAGAACGTGCCTTCTTGAAAAAAACAAAACAAAAAAAGCGTGAGTGACAGCAGTTTGCCATTACTGATAATAATCTAATGAGGCAGAAAGAAAGTGGTGGGCTGCAGGTCGGAGAGATGAGTCACACAGTCGGCGGGAGCGTTTCCATCACCGAGCGGGTGAACAGCTCCATTTGTATCCAGCTGCATCCATCCACACTATTATTAGAATACACAACACAGACAGAGCTGGTTTAAAGAAAAAAATAAATAATAAAAGTTGTAATAGAGCAGAGGAGATGGTTTCAAAACAAGCCGCCCACGCCTCTTTAAAGCTTTGAAAAACTGCGTAGTGAAACGCTGAAAGGCTGCTGAGGCTTCAGCACATGAGGGGAAACCACTGAAGTGGTGATGGCTGTGTTGTAGACTGGGCAACACCACTCTCCGAAACACTATTTTTAATGTTCACTGAAGTGGTACCAAATCTAATTAGGTGTCCCTGTGGATGCCTGAAGGGGGCTCTGCTGCGTTATTAAAAAGCCATAACTACCAAAGCCACTGATACACAGGAGTTAAATAAAAATGAAGTACCCCATCCTGCGAAAGGGTCCATTACATCAGCAGTGCCACTTTCTCCTTTCGAGGATCATGTGTAACGCTTGTTGAAACTGTTTTCCCATAAATTATCTGTAACTTCAGACTCATTGCTGATGTTTGTGACTGTGGAAATTGAAAAGCGCAAAAAGAATCCATCTATTTTCCTGATGTTTTTTTGTTTTTTTTTTCTAGGATCACTGGTTGGTCTGCAGCTGACAGTATACACTGGGCGAAAGCAACATGGACTATGAAACCTGCATGGGTATGCCTTTTTCCCACAAATAAAAGTGGTATATGTATATGTATGTATGTATGTATGTATGTATATGTATGTATATATATATATATATATATATATATATATATATATATATATATATATATATATATATATATATATATATATATATATATATATATATATATATATATATATATATATATATATATATATATATATATATATATATATATATATATAATGAGAATGTTTACACACAATTATCGAAAACTACATAAGCAATTATTTCACATTTATCTGACAAGACAGGGTGACTACTGGGAGGGCACCCTGTAGGGCACTTTATGTAATGTTTTATCTACACCGGGAGCATTGGGGCATCTTTAAAAAGATGGTTCAGTCCACCAGTGCTCTCCTGTCATTGATCCTTCCAGGTTAGTCTGAATTGTAAAGCGTTCTGGGAAGTCTATTTCAAGACGAGCTGTATAGATTATCATTGGTCGTCCTTCTGACGTTGGATAATGATGATTGACATATTTCGACGGCGATGGTTTACAGCTACATGAACATGATCAATCAGTGGTGCAGGCGCTATAAATAGCCACAGGTGTGCCTACCAGTCGCTCATAATGACTGCAGCTGTCGTGGCGCAGTTGAAACTCGCTGATGTGACACAGGTGGTTAAACTGCGTTGAGCTTATTTTGCTTTTCTGGTCATTCAAAGTCGAATGAGTGGTGGAGTGGACACAAGTATCGATATGCAAACCTAGGTTGAAGGGTGTTTCTTCATTGATTTACAGATAACATGCAGAGGGGGAAATGTGGCTTGTTGTTAGTTTTCTACGCATGCTGAGATTAATTTATCAGAACATGCGGCTCGCAACAAGGGAGACAGACAGCCACTCAGGAGCTGGGTCGATGCACGAATACAAAGTCAGCCTGGCAAACTATCGGCCAGTGGGCCAAAGCAAAGGCAAGGTCAAAAAACATGACCAAGGATGTAATAATCAGAAACACCAGACGCTGGGGAATAAGGCTGGTACAAGTGACACAAGGGACGAAGACGAACCGGCACAGAGAGCTGGGATAGATATACTATGGCGGCAGGGATAATTGGACACAGGTGAAACACATCGTGGCAGGCTGACAACAAATGTAGGTCATGAAATGTATAACACAGAATCAGATGTTCCTACATCTTTACAGATCTGGTAAAATTAATGTGTACGCATATTGTGCAGACACACAGTTTAAGTTGATCTACACAGGACGTTCATGCACTCGGTCCTCGCCAGTCAAGTACACAGTTTTGAAACGGGAGGGGTCGACTGTTTCACTAAGAGTTCCTTCACTCTGTATTTACGTTTTTAAAGGTTTTACTAACTGATATCCTCAACAGCTGAATTCAAAAACGGCTGTTTTTTAGTAGTGTTGTATCTGCTTTCACTGCATGTCAGGTTTTTTTCAAGCTTGGGTTTTTAACGAAATGTATATTTATATTCGGTTCAAGAACAGTCTTCTTTACTTCAGTATGTGAAAGTGACTTCAGCTAATTAAACCTAGTACTCAACACAAAATGTTTAAGTACATACAAAAGTCTCTTCATATTATCTGTGCATGCGAGTGTGTGTGTGTGTGTGTGTGTGGCAGTCACCTCTCCGTCTCTGTTTAATTTTCTTCAGCATGGCCTCAGAAGCGTGTCTTGTAGGGTTCATTGGGCTTAATAACAGACTGCGGCACTCACTTTGACACAACAACATCCCCTCGGCTTCAGCTTTACTCAGCCCTCATCACGCCGCACCTCTCGCTGATTAGCATGCCACGCACTGCGGAGTGATGATTAGCAGTTGGCCGTGCTGTGGTGTTTTTTTTTTTTTTTCCAGGTCATCCTCAATTACGAGGTGCGATGTGTGTGAAATCAGCCCGTCACAGCCAAGCCACAGATTCAGCAATCACTGCTTCTCGTTAGCGGTGACTTAGGATGGAATAACCTGTGTGCGGGGGATTGCTTGCCTTTGGAGTGTTAATGTCTTGCTTTTTTTTTTCTTTTTCCTCCTTCACTTTGTTTTAATGCTCTGAGCAGTAGCTGTTGAGTAGAAGCACAGTATGAAGAAACAGCTTTTTCTCAGCGAAATAATCCATCTCAGTGAACATAAAGCCTTCGCCGGCTTCAGTCAGTGTTATTTATGGTGATTTTATGCGGTGCGTTGCCATGCTTCCTGAATCACACTTGACACCCACAGCTCAGCACGATGTCACCTTGCCAACTTTATTGCCAAGTCCTTTTTATCACTTCTGCCAAGAGGTTATGTTTGCGCCTATGTCCGTGTGTTTGTTGGTTGACTGGTTGGTTGATTTGTCAGCAGGATCAAACAAAAACTACTGAACAGATTTTGGTCAGACTCGGAGTCTCGGCCCAGAATGGATCCCATTAACTTTGGTATGGATCCGGATGAAAGGAAGGATCAAGGACTTTCTTCTCACTTTCTTTAACACTGCGAGATGGTGTGTTTTTTCTCCATTTTCGTTAATTTTGCGAGGTAATAATTGGATCCTCATGAAAAAAAAAAAACAGCATATTAGTTGGCTGATATCTATGAGTGAGTACATATATATGCATTGAGCAGATTTGAATGTGTTTTATTTGATACTGGTCAAGGCTTGATCAAATTAAAGGGGATTGTTGTATTAACCAGAACCTAACCCTAACCCTCAATATCTTCAGAAAGCAACCAAAGCATTGAGGTTAAGGCCCTGATACACCAAACTGACATCAGAAACAAACTGCAATGAAGGCCGACTCGTGTAGCCTGCGACTTGGCCAAAAAGCTGCACTTGAACACAACGCAAAAGACTACATCCGGCGGTCAACAAGCTTGTATGTTCTGCATCTGTGTGAAAGGAAATACATGACGCCACTCTCGCTGATCTAGCTGCTTTTATTGGGAATATGTCTGATGGGGGGGCTGTGGCTCAGGGGTAGATCCATTGCCATGTTATCGGAAGGTCGCTGGTTCGATTCCCCTGGTCTGCATGCTGAGGTGTCCTTGGGCAAGATACTGAACCCCAAATTGCTCCTTATATTCTGGTTGGCACCTTGCATGGCAGCCACCACCATCAGTGTATGGATGTACGTATGTATGAATTACTGTGAGTCGCTTTGGACAGTTAACATCTGCTAAATGCCCTAAATGTTAATGTAAATGATAAAAGTTGCAAACGTCATCGGCGAAGAGGCAGAGGAGAAAATGTGTGAAATTAACAGAAGGGTCACATGCAGCAGTCTCTCTGATGAAAGTGATGAGGCACGGCAGCGAACTGTGTGTCCGAAAACCAAAACAGCTGGCTAAAAGATGCAAAAATGCAATGTAATGCTTAGGACAACTGCAGAATGCTGTTATCATTTGAGCTTGATTCCTGTGGGTTTATCACTACAAGCAACCTGTTTATTTATTACAATAGTCATTTGATCATTGGAACCTAAAAGTATTGAGAGTGCAACTTAAAGATAGACTTTGGGAATGTGTTCAAAATAACATCTGGAATGACTATGTACATAAAGACGATACATTTACAAAAACATCACCATCATCAAAAAGACATCATTTTCAAAAACATAACTCTATTTATAAGTATCTCTGTTTCCATGGAGCCCACAGGTACTTATCATGTGTGTGAGACTGTAAACATTGTGAATATTGTTTTCCACAGTAATGCAGTGAAGATTCAAAGGGATAAAAAAAACAGGGCTAATTATCAGATTAAAAATAGCCCTGAATGTTTTATTAATCCCTCTTATCCATCTGATTCTCTCTCACACTGTGCTGTTCTTCCAAGCTCCCTCCCTGTATCTCTCGAAAAAACACTTTCATCTTGGTGCGCATCCATCGCCACCCTGCAGATTTCCGGAGGGTGCTTTGTTAGAATTGGAGTCTCGCCTCAGTTGCTGATATAAGTAGATTTCCCACTTTCTGAAATAGCAGCAGACAGAGATAAAGAGGAGTTGTTGGATTCGGATTGGAGTGGGTTGTCTCCAGATACAGATCGAGCTGTTAAGGAAACACACTGAGCCTAGCTTGCCCACATAACATTTCGCTTTTCCGTCATCTATCACGTTCGCTTTTTTATGAGACAGCCAGTTGTTTTTAGTTTTATGGCAAAATCTAATGTCAAAGGAGGCAGCTGGTATTTCCTGGATAGCCACAGCTTATTTCTCAGAGCCCCCCCTGTACATACAGTCATTTGAGTTCATGCTAAATGTTGATGTGCTGCTTATTGGAGGAAACTGTCCCATTGGGTGAGCTGAGATAAAAACACTGGCAGCCAGTTGTGTGATTTAGAAAGAGAAATACCAGCTTACGGTGAGCAACCATGACAACGCAGCTTCACCACACACATAATGTTTGCAGTGTTCATTCACCATTGACTTATTTCAACAATGTAATGCAGAAATCAGTCACTAGATGGCACCAGCAGCTAGTTTTTAAATGTTGTGGTTGACGATCACAGCACAGAAACTTGTGCCTGTCAGGTTGTAACTTTACAGAATGATTCCATCCACGTAGCCAGACCTTTACAACGGAAATCAACATGAGATGAGAATAATGAGAGCAATCTGTAAATGTAAAGATCGACAGTATGACAGAATGTCTGTTAATATCTCAGCATGCATATAGGATGAGGTAAACATTTCTGTTCCTGTTCCAATCAGCTTTTAACCGTCACTCATTCGTGTACTGTGATTTCCACTTTTTTGAGTCTTGAAGCAAGTATCGATTATCAAGTTAATATATCAGAGAGTTGTGATTTCACATTTTAACAGAATGCAACTTGACCTTTAATTAACTGACTATTTTTATTTATGTGGTTCGAGTATCGTCACAGTGCCCCTCCGCAACAGACAGAAGAGATTTTGAAAGGGCTATTATCAATAATTTTCAGTTACCAATTGTTACACCCCCCCCCATCTGATCATGTCACTTACTCATATGCTGTGTCTCAATTCAGAGTCTGCAACCTTTGGACAGACCTTGTTAACCGCATCAGTCCTTGTTAAATGGGACTGTCTAGCCTTCGGAGCATTTCCTGGTTGCGTCACCAGATGTTCCCGCCTTTACCATTATGTCACGATTTCTGCCACCCATCAACGTCACGTGATGTCGCCATTTTCTCTCTTTCTTTCTTTCTTCTTTTTTCGGCTGCACAAAGAATTTTGGGATATGTGAGGCCATGAAAGATAGTAGTGGTGCATCCTCCAAAAAGAGAGAAGAGAAGGCAGCATTTGTGGGCTGCACTTGGTAGAGCCTTCAAATTGGAAATGCCTTCGTGCAGCATTGTGACGTAATTGGCCTTCAAATGCAGCCTCCGAAGGATGTAGACCCTGAGTTGAGACGCAGCAATAGTCAGGCGTTTTCTTCCTCTCTTCAGGAAATTTCTTATTCAGATGTTCAAAAATGTGCACAATTTGAAATAAAACAAATATACCTGCATTTTTTTATTTGATTATTTGTTTGCAAAAGTTAAAATGAAGCAATGCCTTCTGGGATTTTCAAGACTGAATCAAGTAGACCGTCTGCGTGGTTGTTGAAAGTTGGAAGTTGACTGAGATTAGCTAGCAAAAAATGAATCGAGGCATCAAGCGACACAAGGGGGGAGCAGAGAAAAGAGGGAGATCTCAGAGATCACTGTTGGCTGACGGTGAAAAATGCTGCAAACTGACTGATCCCTTTTTAAAGTCAAGTGGAGCATCAGCTAGCACTAGTGCTGATACTGCTTGCAGTAATGTTAGCGACACAGTTGAGCCAGCACACCAGGGAGGAAGACAGGACAGTGAGGAATATGAGCAAGAGGAGGATGAAGGAGGATGAAGAGGTAGACATGGAAAACTGCATGACGGTAAGACACGTTTTTATTATGGAGCGGCTGGCTCTGATGATTTATTAATTTGTTTTATGCATTGGGGTTGTGCATTGTTCTGGTGAAGTTGTGTATAGCATGGGAGTTTACGTTCACCATCACTGGGGCTATCAACAGTGCGTGTTCTTTACATGCGGCCCCCCCCCCCCGGGCCGCTAGTGGGTGAAAATGCCAGGGCTGTTTTTTGTTCCCAGTCCGTCACTGCAGGTGAGTCCACTCAGGCTGATTGAGGAGACGGTAAATAGGAGGAGGGGACTCAGGACTCTCTTTTCCATTCCTGGCCTGACAGCTGCAGTAGCAGCACTTGTTCAAGTGTTCAGTTCAGACTGGCCACATGTAGCCTCGATTGTTTGTTCTTTTGCCTTTTCTGGTGGGTCCGATGCCAGTTTTGTGGCGCTATTTCTGTTGTAGGGTTTAGTTTGAGTAGCGTAGAGGGAAGAGCCCGGTTTCGACGGCCCTGTAAGGGTCGGGCTAAAGCTGGGCTAGCTGGGGTTAGTTAAGTTTAGCTTTTGAGTGATTGTGTTCTGTCTTTGGAAATACAATTCTCATATTTTTTTCAGAATTATCACCTATGAGCGATTTCAGTGGCGACAAGGAGGGACGCCAGTACTCTTGTTAATAAAATGGCTAAATTGCATGCCCCTTGTCCATCACCTCTGAGCTCACCAATAGCCACACTGCAGTACTGCTCCAGTACCAGATGTTGTCCTATCCTGCCTTTACCTTGTAAATCATTGAGTATGATTACATTTTGATAGTGTTTCTGTTTTAAACAGCACAGCTTTTTCTAACTTTTATGGCACCAGCGGCCAACACTACTCTGCTCAGCCAATCAAATCTGTGTTTTGCATTAAGCATTTGAATGATCACAGTATGCAGCTGGTTAAAAAAACATTTTGGTTTTGCAGATTTTGCCGCCCTTACAACACCAGTAATTGAGACACTTTTCATAACGGTAGAAGACACTATAAATGAGGAATCAATGAATGATATATACACTAAGTAAGGGAGTTCAATTAACACTATAGTGGCAACCAAGGTTCACACTGTGAGCTCTTTCTTTATGTAGGCAGCTTGTAGTGCATATTTACATGTTTTGCACCCATCATATGATCTTTATTTCAGTCGCCGGTCCAAACTTAAAGTCAACACTGACGGACTTTGAGACCGCCAAGTAAGCAGGAGAGGGGTCACAGACAGAATGAGCCTTTTACAGCCACTTTCCTCAACTTTCCACATTTCTGCAGACTTTGCTTCTGGGAAATACCCACAGTTCATAGCGTTGTAATGTTAAACTTAATTTGATTTTCATTAATCTATGTAGAAACGCTTTTTTGAAATTCCCAAACATATATTTTCAAAGTTGCTACCTTAGAAGTGACATCTTCTCCTAGAGCTGAGTCTCTACTTCCCTCTTCACGCTTACTGTTGATTAAACAACAACAAAAAGTGATGAGCTTTCTTTTTTCTATGAAGCCTTTGGCTGCATATTTTCTTGTGTACATGTAGATTATTATTCATTTCAAAACGTAAAAAGAAAATTACCACACTCACAAAATGAACTGAAATATCGCAAAGTGCTGTCCCATTCCTATTCATACCATTACTGGCCCTTGCAGCATCTCTCAATCACCTACCAGATGATGTCAAATACGATTCAGGGCTAAAGCGCTTAGAGGGACATTGGTATTGGACCAGTATATACAGTACTTGACTGACATTGTTTGGCTCCAGCAACCCCCTTGCATACACTTCCAAATTCATGACACGTGGTGGCAGCAAAGCTCCACTAAAACAGCAGAATTATTGTCTACTGTTGGCCGTTGAGCCCACAGTCAGTCCATATCAGAGCTTGTAGCTACTCACAAAGTACACAAACACAGCTGCTTAATGTGCTGGGGAGGCATGAGATGAGGCTTTGACAGCTCCTTCAGTTCGCCTCTTGACTCCTTGTCTAACCCTCTGTTCCTCAGAGAGCTCCAGTTCTGCTGTAAACAGGCTTTTTGTTCAGTCATTATTGAAGGTCTGACAGGTAATGACATCTTTCTCTCTCAGACATGGTGTGTTTGTTATTGAAAGGTGGTGTAATTCAAGTCTGTCACTACTGACAGTTAAATTAATCATAAGAAAATGCCCTCGGCATAAATCCATCTTGGTTGAATAAACATGATACATGTTTATTTATTTTAAATACCCACAATCCTTTTATTCAGAACATGCTGCCACAGTGCCGCGCTGCTCCTCGGGTGCTTATGTTTTTGTGTCTTCTGTCTGTCCTGTCATTATGAATCCAGAGATTTCTTTATTCCCCTTTCATTCACTCTTCACCTCCATACCTTCCCGCTGTCGTCCTACACTGGAACGTGCGAGGTAAAGCTGCAGCCCTTTTCCCTCCGTCACCTGGGCAGCCCCTCTGAAGCAGCTGGAGGCAAAGTGCTTTGCTCAGGGGCTAAACGTTACAGCAGCTGTTGCGGGGCAGTGCACTGGTCAATCAAAAAAAGAATGCACATAGGCACATTCCTGCTAGATTACTTTGTAACTTAACATCAGATTCCTTCTGCTTACCTCGCAACCGAAACATGGAATGACTCCTGCAGTCACAGACTTCCAGAGTTGTGCAATCCTGTCTCAGAGTATAAGTATACTAGTGTTTAAGAGGCTTGTGTAATACTCATTTTCAGATTCATACTTTTATACAGGGTGTCAACAAGACTGTTCTTTTCTGCGGCACCTCTATCCACCCTGTGTCTGAACTTTAGGGCCCCATGCCCAAAAAGCCCAGTCTGCTCTGATTGGTCACCCCTAACAGGTCTGAGCAAGCACCGCCCACCGTGTTTCTGCATCAGCTCTGGTGGTGTTTTTGCAACCACGCCCAATGCTGGGGGCGGTGTCTGTATACTTGAGGCATCACAACCTTACAGAAGGCCCGATGGCTGGACGGTTTTGATACTTAGGCAGTATTTCTATAGCACCTAGAACTTCAAAAGACAGTGAATCTCACTTTCTACATTTTTTTAAGAATCTGATAAGACTTTAAATTGATCTCTGGAACTGAAAACTGGACCTCCTGGATTATAGTTAATTGTCTTACTGGTACCAACATGCCCCGCAGCAGCACATCCTCTCCCACGTCTTTGCTGGGTTGATTTCTGTCTTCAAGTGAACTTCAGGCCGGGTTGATTTGAACACACAGCCCTCCACTGTCGTCATCAGCCACTAATTTACTGTGACTCACTAATGTGTGAGATTAGCAGGTTTTATATAGCTTCTAATTTTGGGCTAAGCGGTTCTTTGACCATTGACACAACCTTTAGAGCGCCTCATGGATGATATCTCAAGACTTAAGAAACTAGATTGGGCTGTCTTTAACTTCCTCATTTTTGGTCTAACTATTTTTTAAAACTCTCCTCTCTGCAATATTACACTCCTTTATTTATCTCACCTCCAATCATCCCTCCTCTCCTCTCCTCTCCTGTCCTCTCCTCTCCTCTCCTCTCCTCTCCTCTCCTGTCCTCTCCTCTCCTCTCCTCCTGGGGCTATCTCATACTCTCTCTATCCATCCGGAACGTTCCCCTGGTCTTTGCCCAGCACCCTGCAGCTGTTCCCCATTGAGCCTCACCAGGATTTTAACCTCCTCATCTCCTCCTTATCCCCCGCTTCCACCCCCTCCTCCCCATTACTATACACTCTAAAAAAGTAAAAGAAAGAAGTTTGGGGACTGTTTGGTTGTTTGAGCTCCACCGTCGGTTAGAAAACCTCTTCCATGATGCGTTCATGAACATCAACACGAGGCATCTCTATGTCCTCACTTGACAAAGAACCTTTTCATGCTGCACCTACATACTCTTGAGGGTTATGAATGTATGGATTGTTAAAAAAAACAAAAACATTCTATTTGTTGAACAGGAACCCATTTCTACCGTTCCTGTTTCATGTGCGGGACCAGAGCCGGGCCCTGTGTTTTTTAGAGTGTAGAGTAAAAAAGAAGCTAAAGGGTCTGAGAGGGGGGTGGGGAGGTGGAAAGATGTTTCCGATTGAAGAATGTAAGTAATTAACCCCTCTTCCTCTCAAAACAAAAACTCTCTCCTGCAGCATGTGTGGGGGTGATTGATTTATGGGCCGGTGCGTTGGCATGCATGGGCAGACGTTGATTTGAATCCACTTTGTATACACATTAGGACAGTTGTTGGTCATATGGCCCCCACCCCCACGTATGCACACACCCCTCACTCTCCAAGCCCCCCCTGCACCACAGCAGACTGCAACACCTCCTAATTGGGATGGATGGATTTCATTATGTAGCATCAAGAGAGAGTGAGAACAGTGACGGAGGGGAACACAGTGTGCGATCATAACAAACACTGCAGAGAGCTGCAGTCCTCAGCTCCCCTCACACACACACACACACACACACACAAGTTCTAGTATGACACTACTATATCCTACAGCCTTAGGATACCCAACTCTGCCTCTGTCCCCGTTTTTTCTGAGTTCTAATTACACTGTGGTCCCCCAGGGGTTGACCAATGACTAACAGTAACTCCTCAGATCCCTCCTCTATACATTTGTCCCCTCCATTGTCACCTCGCTAATGGCGCCTCCTCCCCTCGCCACAAATCCTCACTACTGATGTTTCCTCTGCGCTCGCTCGGCGCGTTAATGACACCAACGGAGCTGCGAGAACTGTCATCAGAGACAGCAACGACAGCCTGTTGATGCGTCGCCATTTGGTCGCCATTAAAGTGTTTTTGTAGATGCTTCTTTAAAAACAATATCTGCCGCAGGCTTTACATCATGCCATTCGCCTCAATGGAATATATGTGAAGGGGAACCCAATGCCAAAACACTAAACAACAAAACACTACGACAATGTCATTTCTGTGCTTGTTTAGCATAATGAGAATTTTACTTATGAGTGTCGTCCATTTATGTTATCCCTGCGGGGAGTTCATCTTGCCCTTCAAATGACGCAGCAATTCAAGCTTTCAGCAGGGCCAGGATTGTAAACATACTGAGGTCATAAGCCCCCCACACATACCACCACCATCTATAAAATACTTTGGAGGAGCAACTAAAAAGGTCCTCTCCGTTATTGTTAACTGTTCAGTTTGTTTCTGTATATTATATTTCCCAACAAAAAGTGAAGCCTTCTTTAGGCTGCTGGTGTTAAAGATGTCACCTTTTTATTTTTGTAAAAAGTACACAACAGACACAGTCTTAGTAAATAATTAGTCTGACTCACCAGATATAGAATGTGGCATATTGCTATCCCCGACAGTGAGAACAAAATCAGCGCTAGCATGCTAACCCTCAACTCCTGGCTAAATGGCTAACAAAATGTAAACAAGCTAGCAGATGTTACCATTTCTTTGCCAGGGCTCCTATCACCACTTGCAAACAAGGTTACTACAAGTACACCATTAATCAGCCCGCGTCCTAGGCTAGTCACATGAACTATTGTTGAACTATGAGCTATGTTGATGTTTTTACAAATTGATAATGGCCTAGATTAGAAAGTACTCAGTTCATTTAACTCTTAGGACCAATTGCAACAGAGGTGGAGAGCAATTAAGGTCTATGGTTTTTGACAGTGAGGCGGCAAAGTTGGTGTGTTTATTTTGAGAGACTTTCGTTATTTGGTATAAAGGAAAAAACAAATGGATTGACGTATCCGACTATATTTTTTTGGCCACTTGACCTTTGGCCAGCTGACACACAATGGTACATCAACAATGTGTATATTATTCGGTAAAAACCTACAGATGTAGGTCTCTGCAACAGATTAAAGGTCTGAGAAGCCTAGCGTTTCTAACTTTATGTCAGATGATAGTAACTATGTGATTGGAGAAGGGTTTCGCCTTAAGCCTACTGGACATATGCTGAAGCTAGGAGAGCTGGTACTTTCAAACCTGCAGAGATTCATCACACCTGAGTTAGCATTATTTTGATAGGGTTAGCACAATGTTATTTGTCTGGCCTGCAACTTTGTGTGCTTTGCTATTTTATTGCCCTAATCAACATCATTTCTACCTGCAGCAGACAGACAATGTTACTGTCACAACTAGTAATGAACAAAGTAGTACTTAGCGGAATAAAACATAGCTGAAATAGAGCTAAGAAGAGAGCGGATGTTGCACCACATTTGTCAGATTGCCAGTATCATGACTGTAAATTAATGCTAATGCTGCCGGACGTGTAAATAAGCAACTCCTTGTGAACAGGTTTTTCACATCAGCATTTATAAGACGATAAAAAGTTAATGCTGTGTTATGTTCTGTGACCCCCACGTGGCCAAATCTCCCTAAAAACTTAATGTAAGATAGAATTATCGGGGTATTGGCAGACTGGCTTGTTGATCTTAAATCTGTCTGGTTTATTATAGTTTATGAGACAGTGTTAGCACGGAGCGCTAGAGCTAATGAACTACAGGGGACGCATGATTTGGGGTTTAATGTGTGTAGTGTGAGTTATATAGTTGTGTTATGGCTGATTGTCAATAAAAATGTCATATTTTCTATATTTAATGGCGGTGAAAAAGGGGGAGGGTGATCATTAGCAGCTGTAAAATAAATAGTTTGTTAATAAAAGTTGTTAAAACTGGTTAACGTCAAAAAAAGCCTCCATCCACTCACCCTTCCTTCTCAGTGAAATGTGGTTGTTTTGGAGACTAGGCTGTGCCCTTCTGTGCTGAGGCCAACGCAAACACATATAGGAACATATTCAGTTATGTATTTATTGAATGTGCGCGCATTGCCAGGGAAGATGTATGTGGTGTGTCGTACATGTACATTATGAGGAAACGTGCATGTGTGAGCCCTGTGTCAATGTGTGTGGTTGGTAAATGGCACAAAGCAAAGTTTGGTCATAAGCGAGAGCAAAGATTTAGGTTTCTCAGACCCTGTTCTGAAATCCCCTCCATCACACACACACACACACACACACACACACACACACACACACAGTGGGATTAGAGTCCATGGCATAAGTGGTTAATGTAAAAGAAGCAGTCGGATCCGGCTTGGGCTTGTTTCCCGCATTGTTAAGACGTTGGAGTGCGATAAGTCAGAGTTGGACTGCCCAGAGTGGGTCGGTCCTCAGCTGTTTCATACCCCTCAGTCGTGGATTAACTCTCTCTTGCCACCTGAACACTAAATCCAACACCATTACTCTGGCTTTAGGGGAAACGCTTAACAAACTGGCAACTCAAATTTGGAGTTTTAAACATGTCAGAGCTGTGTGACGAGAGAAAAGCAGAAAACTGAATCTAAAGAAATGTTAAGTTGGAACATAAAGGCGAGTAAAGTTTGAACTCATCTGTGGTGTAGCGGAAACGTACTTCGCCAATTGATTCGGGTGATTATATTGTTTAGTTCATATTGTGCTCCCATGGTGCATATTTCCCAGATTCAATCTTTCCTGTAGTTGTGTTAAATCAAATTTCCACACATTTCTTGACTCACAGAATAAGTAGGTCTAAGCAGTATCATTTAAAGGTCCCATATTATACTGTTTTTCATCAGTTTCACACAGCTGTCAGAGGTTCAACAACACTGTATTCGAAATGCATTGTCTAAAAGTCGCTCAAGTGAGCTCTACTGAGAGCAGGCTGTTTCTGTGCCTGCACCTTTAAATGCTAATGAGCTTTGTCTGTCAACGCCTGCTTTGGCTGCTCCACATCCCTCTCAGGGAGAGGATGCATAGTGGACTGAAGTGGAGCTAACTAGTTAGCCAATTTCCAGCTGACTTCACCATAGTTGTAGGCAACTGTAGCCGCGGCGACACTTACTTGTGGCTCGGGTGCAGTTGCTGGGTCTGGTATGGTTGGGACTGATCCTTTTACGAGGGTCAGTGTCGAGGCAAAGCCAGCTTTGTACTGACCCTCGTTACTGAAGCAGTCTGATGTGAAGTGGTTAGCACACACATACAAACTTACATGAACTGCAGCCGGCACGTTGTCATTAAAAATGAAATTCAAACACTGTCTCTTCTGTTGTCCTGTAGCTGGGACAGAATATAGGCACTTATATTGATTTTTACAACCAACAACAGAGCAATTTGCGTGTCTAGCTTTGAGCGACGACATTGCGAAACACTGCTGGACACATCAAACTTCACATCGGGATGAACATAGCGCAGAGGAGGTCGGCCTATGATAATGACTCCTTTTGTTACGTAACAACAGGTACTGAATCTGAACAGCCTGTAGGAGTGCCAGGTTTCCAGTGGGTGGGCTGCAGAGACCATGCAGGAATTGCTTGCTTTCCTCTTTCTGGGAGTTGGCAGGCTCAGGGAGGACCACTTTATTTATATAGAGACCAGAGAAAATGTGTTTTTCATAATATGGGACCTTCAACATATCATATATAATAGTATTGTTTGTGTTCCTAGTTCCTGGTAAACTGGCCGTAAATTCAATTGCCAAATATGGAATTCAATGGGTTAAAACAGTGAGATCAAAAAGTGGCTCAGGTGAGAGTGAGTTGTTTATAAGTTGTCTCGTCTTGCTCAAAGGTGTGTAATTATCGGCGGCATGACTTAATCACACACTGCGAACAGGTGTGCTCTACTTGGCTACAACAACTCGCGAGCAGCATCAGCACTTTGTCGTAACTGTTTGGGGTCACAGAAAAAGTAATGACAACAGCAGAAATATTTATTTTTATTAAACTATCACCCGTGTGGCTGATTTCAGCAATCCTCTCAAAATCTGTCTATCATCAATGTAGAGAATTTACCATGCTCACTTGAAAGAGTTTAATCAACCTCTTAAACTTTCCTCATCAAGATCAGTTTATTTAGGCTCGTAAGCACAAATATGTGATATGGATGGCATTAAAGGACGTGTGGAGGATATATGGTGTGGGTGTTGGTTGCAGTTCCTGTATTGACTGGGAGCACTGGGCCCAGGTGCCCTCAGTGAGTTCAGTAGGGTGGCCCCACCCACCAGTTACCTTCAAGAGAGGAGCAAAGAGGACACAACCAAAAGTCTCTGTCCTGTTCTCGCAGACATGCAAAGTTAAAATGGAACCTGAATCACATCCAGGAAACAACCCAGAAATACAGACTCTGCAGGTAGAGACAGATGATCGGCAGCAGTTCCTCATGCTTGGAGAGCTGACAGTAACAAAACAAACCTTCTCATATTCAGCTATTTGTCCTCAACTCGCATGTTACTGAGACATGTTGACCTTTTTTTGACTCTGGAAGCTCTGAAACTAAAAACAAGAAGGGGTTATCTAGAATTTACAGGAAATGGTGGCTTGTTTCCAAACATTAACACTCAAACTTTGCTGTAGATTTGCTTGTTCTGTCCGTGTATTAGACGTGACTTCTGGTAACCTGCATCATTCAACAGCCACCATGCAGCCTGCAGCCATGTCGGCTCAGTCTGGTGTGTAATAAGCTGCTAGCGCAAGGAGAGCTAATGTAAACACAAGGTGATAGAGGGGATGATCTGAGCTTGTCTGTACAAATCTCACACACACACACACACACACACACACACACACACACACACACACACACACACACACACTCACATTCAGTTACACAGACTACATACAGTATGAGAGTAACAGCTTTGACCTGCAGGTTTGTTCCAATTATGTGGTTGCTTGAGACAGAAAGACTCACTGACAGACATAATTGTAAACTGAGACGATGAAGAAGATGTTTTGACTCCTGGAGCAAACAGTAGATGCTGCCATAATAACTTTGTATTATAGGATATACAGAATGGGGCTGCAACATCATGCAAACTTTTACGACCAACCCACAACTATGAACAGTGTTCACTGTAGAAATACCAAATTTAATTTACGTATATTCTCTGACATGTATAGGAATTCGGTGTGAATTAGGTGAAACTTGCGATATACATTTTCAGTGTATAACATGTACTTGTTTTGATGTCAGATGCAAGGATCACTTTTGAAGTTACGTTAATGTATAAAACAATCATCATGATCACAATGTATCTGAAGTATGTCTCGATGTTGAATGATACTTGGACATCGGAGGAGCATCAGGGGTCATTTCTTGAGTTTCTAATTGATCATATTGTTGGAGGAAATGAAAACGGAAACTGTCTTCATCTTTTTATGCTTTGAAGGAAACCATCTTTCGTTTCGCAAGAGGTAACGTGAGTCAGTGAGGAGGTCAGGTCATATCCCACCATGGAGGTTCCTTTCCCTTTCTTCTGAAAGAGACTCATCTCTCTCTGATCTCCGTATGCCTTGGCAAGACCCTCAAAGCCTCCCCTGGCACATGGCTGCTATCTCTTCTATTTCTGGGATGAAAAGGAAAAACCTCTCGCCCAGCGAGCATCCTCGAAAGTACTGGAAATGCTCCTCCTCTTGTTTCTTGTCTTTGAAGTGCTCACTTCCTGTCTGCAGTGTACAGCAGGCTGAAGAGGCACAGAAATTATTTAAGACAATGCAAAAATGCTTGTAAATGGTCTCTTTCATTCGGTGTATTAGAACATAAATGTCCAAAGAGCTTTTTACATCTCCATGGCATTGCATCCAAATGAGATCAAAACGCTCCTTCAACACTCGAATCAAAGATAAAGGTATCATACAAGCAACACCCCTTTTTCTTTTTGACCCTACTCTGGTACAATGAGGTTATAGCGTCTGCAATGTACTGTAGCTGATAAGTCTCTCTAGGTACATTTAAAAGCGGCAAGTTGGTAGGGTGGAGAAGATTTGTACCAAGGTTTTCCATCAGCAGCAGGCATCACCATCACATATCAATTTAGCCAGGATAATGTAAGATAAGATCTGATTTTCACTGGGACAAGACCAAAATGCCTGTCACCATCATCTTAATCTGTAGTATAAAAATGACTCTTGTTGTGTACACAGTTATAGCCAACAATGGCGGTTAGTGCTCCCCTCACATACAAATACAAGACATTTCCTGTAGTGGGTTCCAATAATAGAATGCACATGATTTGCCTTTTTTTTTTACATGATTATGTAAGGCTTTTAATGTGATAAAAGAGATGATGGTCAGTTTGAATTAGCTATAAACTAACACCTGTAAATTAACTGCACTCCTGTCCCGGCTCAAGAACATTCTTGGTCTTAATCAAATTCCCTTTCACCTGAAATAAATTTCGACAGATCGACAGTTTGACCACAATCAAATATGCATCTGTGACTGCACACAGATGCAATCTTGGGAAACCACAGAGGTTTTTGCATTTTTGGCATTCAGTATCAATGCACTTTATATAAACTGATTAAAGGAGCATTTTGTAACATATGACCAGAGTTTAAACTTTTCTTAAAAAACATAATCACCAGAATGCAAAGAAACAACAGTGTTGGTGTCATGTCAAAGATGTCTGTGTACTGGGTTGCAAAGCTGTCTCCTGAGATTAGGCCTACCACTTTGAACCAACAAGAGGCAATAGTTGGTTATGCTGGGAGAGATAAGCTGGCTTTTAGTGTAATAAATAACAAAATAAAACTCACAAAATGTCAAGAAATAAAATACTCTTACTTCAACTTACTTAATTTCCTCACTAAGAAGAAATAACAACCGTTTCTCTTTCACGCTACTGCTGCTGTCGGACATGTCCTTCCCCTGCCTGCAGTGTCTATTTGTCCCCAGAGTCATAGTCTTGGTGAGAGCTGCTGTAAATCACCTCTATACTGTGCCCCCCATCTTCGAACGTACCTCAGTTGGTCCTGGTGGCTGTGTTAAGTCCCAGTTTGTTGTCCAGTCGTGTTCACTTTCAGGCTGCCAAAACCCATTGAGACAAACTGAGCTAATGAGATAATGATTTCCTGGTAACACTGGTGATATGCCGTCCCCTATGCTTCTGGAGTTTCCCCCAAATTCTGGCCATATGACATAAATGACACCTTCAGTGAATCCAGAGAATTGTATTGATGTTAAACTGAGTTTGCCACAATCTTTGTGACCCTTGTTGTTAGTCAGAGTGGATATACTACAATCCATTTAGTATGACTACGAAATACTGTTTTGTCCATGCATCACCACAATAGGAATGGCATATTGGCTGTAAGATAATCACTGCAAACCTTTGAGGGTTGGGTTTTCTAGATCAAATGCCCACTAAAGGATAAGTAATGATCTTACAGACAACATTTGATATAGTGTAACCTCTGTGAGATTACTTGCTGTGTAACTTCACCTAAAACATATTTCAGCCCATAAAATGTTAAACCTATTCCAGAGGTTCAAATGGTGCAACATACATTTTTGTTCTGGAAATAGCATTTGAGTGTATATATGGACAAAAAAAACTTCAGCTAAATGAAAATAAGGGTGGGTTATGTTGTGTAATAGACTGACCATGGCCAAAGCTGTACAAAAATAGAAACATAATGTGATCCACCGGTGTTACACAACTGGTTATGGGTAAGGGACTCTTGACATGTGTTATTAAGTTTTGTGAGGCTGCCACATCCAGCTGTGTGCTTTGCTGCCGTTGGGTTTGACGTCAGAGCGGGGAGGAGGGAGAGAGGGTGGGAGTGAGGATGGGGGAGAGAAAAAAAAAAAGAGACCTCATATTTCACTGAGATTCAGTTCCAGTACAGAAAACTAATAAAAGCATGTAACGAGATACTGTCACCGTCAGTTTCTTTCATTCCCCTATTCTCTCTGTCACTCTGTCTTTGCCGGGTGCTTTTGTGATTTAATGATGGCACTCTGTGGCATAATGTCTGTGTGTGCATGTGTGTGTGTGCATTTACATAATTCTAGAATGCAGTTGGACCAATTTAGCAACTAACTGGTGAACTTGGTGGAGTAGACTTTGCCCCTCGGAGGTTAGTTGAATCCAAAAGATACCTAAAAGAAGAGTGAATATTGGTCTTACAATTGCCACTTGTCCTGTAACAAAACTTCAAGTTAATGCTAATGTTGCTTGTCATCTTCTGGGTAGGCATATGGGCAACAAACTGCGAGGGGATTCTCAGAATAATTAGCTGGTCAACTATCAACATCAATAGTCAACACTGTGCACTGATATAGACTCATCGTTCATGTGAGATTTTAGCATGATGCAGCTTTTGAGATGGCCTTCTTACAACGAAAGGAGGATAAAACTTAAGTTATTGTTGAACATTTACTTGTTTTAATCATTTTATATGTTAAACCATGTTAAAGAAACATAATTAATAATTTAGGGTATTTGCAAGAAAGCATTTGTGCTGTTCCTACTGTCAAACACCATCTCCAGCTCAGGCAAGCCTGCTGGGGATTCAGTTCATTCAGATCGCAGCTCACTTGTAAACAGCCACTCACAACCAGTTGACCACTAACAAAAAATGTAGAGCTGCTTTAACTGTTGTTGTTGTTGTTTTAGCTAACTCCCTGTATGTGTTACAGTTAGCAATCCACCAGACACAGCAGTGAACAGGAGGACCCTGCTCTCCACATGTTCACAAACATACAGGACCGCCTCTTTATGGAGATCTCTGTCCTGATTGGATAACGTTGGTAGGGATACTAGAACATGTCTTTATCTTTAACTGCATGAGCAGGGGGACACGGGTTACTGACCAACCACCTACTGTTGGAATAAAGAGCCATTTAAGACTAATATAAATATATCATTTACAGCAGCTTTAAGGTCAAAATTTAATAATGCAGGTTAAAGTTGACAGAGAATTGTGCTACCTGAGCTTGTGCAGTCGGGTCTGCTTGCAGCAATGGCTGGTTTAAGCTCATTTAGCTGCAATATGAATTCTAGCTAATATCAGCCACAGTGATTGATGCCAGCTTTTTCTGACCTTTGTAATTATCAGTCTGAAGTGCACAGTGAAGCACACACATCTTCATTTCAAGGCATTAGATTCCCCCTCCCACAGATAGTTGTCAAGGACAGTAGCTAAGGCCGGGCAGTTATTCTTCTGATCGTACACAGCAGTATCTAAGCTGATACAATATGGCCTGTATTGTGACAGGACACTGGCCATGTGCTGGTTCTGGATGTACTAACAATGAACTTTATTAATATAGCACCTCTCTAAACGTGGAGCGCTTCATTGTAAAAACAACAAGGCATAACAGAGAAAAATGGTCAAATCTGCCAAAATAATATAAACCAAACTAAATGAATCCTTGAACTGCTGACAACAGACACACAACAACTACCTTCGACCTCAGTGCACCTAACCGGTTGATGTACGTGTTCATATGCCAAATACTGGTGCAAGGACCCACGAGAGCCCATAAACACTTGGGCGCAGAGTCGCCCTGCTTATCCCTTCATTGTTTACATAGGCTCCGTGAAAACTGCATGAGCTGCAGAACCAGCGAGTTCCTAGCCTGTGAAGTCATATGGACACTGAGATTACAGGCCCCCATAGGCTCGCCAATAGCTAATATCACACACAGTTTGAGTTTTGGATTTGACTTCCTCGCTTTTTTAATGCTTTTGTGCTGGACAACAAATGAACAGGGAGAGTGCAGGGAGAAAGGCAGCATGAAGGGAATCGCCTTTAGCGCCTTTACCGTACTGCCACCAATTGCAGCGGTCATACGCACAACAACCAGGTTTCACTTTAACTCAAAAGACCTGGAACTGAAATGGAAGTTTTAATCCACTCGTTGCCCTTCGCCTTCTCTCCCCTCTCCTCTCACTCAGCCCAAAGCCACTATGGTTAGATGAAAATGTGCTTATTACACAACCCTGTCACCCCCACCCTGCAAAAAGACATATTTGCCCATCATTAAATGCCACATTAAGAAACCCATCACACGTAGCTGTCGCCAATGCTGTGTATTTATCTTAGCCTTCGCCTAGCGTGCAAGGAAAACAAACACGCCACTGCGGTCGATCAGACGGTGCAAGAGAATTGAGAATGCGGCCTCGGGTATGTTCGATATGCTACAAGCGGTTTGTTTTGAGTTGCAAGATTGAGGCGATGAAGTGAGGCGCTAAAATAAAAAAAAATCGGCCAGAGTGACTCGATGGATTCCTTACCAGCATGGTTAGCAGGCTTTTTTAAGGTCAGAGAGAATTGGACTGTCCCCTTGACTGATTTGATTGAGTGAGATGGAAATTTTACTATGACAATGCTTATGTTAGCATGGCTTTGTGTGGCTAAATGGACCACTGGGCCGACTGAAGCTTAGACCCGGGCGTTTTAAATTCTTCAGGCATGGTTCCCGCCACCATGGGGAAATTAAATGTATGTAATGCTCAGTTTCTTAAATCATCATACGAACCTGTGAAATAGAAAAAAAAAGTCCGAGCAAGCAATGACATCACCCTTGTTTTGTAATCACGTCAAGCGGGTGGAAATGTCTGTGGTGCGTTGGTCGCTGTGTATGACCCAAATACCACAGTAATTTCCCAGACCATTTATTGTCGAAAAATGGATGACAAATGCTATTTTTCTGGTCTTGACAGAGTTATTGGATGTACGTAAAATACAGTGTGATGAAAACTGGTGGCAACAAAATAGTCTCAGATAGAAAAAGGGCCTGTAATCTGTGATATAAATGATATCTAATGGAAGAGCAGGAAATTACATCTAAACTTGGTTTGTCAAGTTTGTCCAACTTTGAAAAAATATTGTGTGTGTGTCTCACATATATAAGTTTTTGTAAATGTAGATGGTCTTGAAAGGTAAAAAGGTAGGCACCAATGGATGCTTCCCTCTCCTTCCTTAAACGCCTCGTCAATAGTCCCGCCTTTCATTCTGTGACTTCATAATATGACACTTTGTCATCGTAGTGGCTAGTTTTAAGAATTGATTCAGCGCAGCTGGGGGGGGGGGTTAAAGCGGGACAGAGGGAGAATACAGAGCTGCAGCACAGGGCAATATGAGAAAACAAAAATGTTTTTTACTATAAAAGCATTTAAAACACAATAGTGATCTGAAATAAGATTATGAACCTGGAAATAAGATGTCTCCTTTAAAGCAGTGATTCTCAAACTTTATCATGTCAAGGACTCCTAATTTATTGCCCTAGGGTCCCTCATCTGATTAGAAATAAATAGTTCCTTTACCCCTTGGACCTCCCACTTTTAGTACCACTGTGTTGTTGCTCTGAAGGATCGGTTATATCGTCCCTTCTCTTTGACCCATATTCATATTTCATCACTAGCGATCAATGAAGTGACCACTGGTCAAACTGACCATGCATTTTCTACACCGTGGGAGTTTTTGATTGAATGCCCGCTTTATCCCCAGTCACACTTCCCCCTCCTTTTCCGGGATTCAAACTGGCAACCTCCCGATCACAAACCTCTCCCCGCGTCTCCAACATACCATTGCCTCATATTTTCATTTGGTGGATGATAGTCCACCAACGCTGTGGTACGAGGAGGTTGGAATACAAACGTATCATTACTGGTCCGTTGGGAGAGACTTGAGAAGATTAATGATCGCCTCAGTCAATATAGGGAGTTATGGCCGCTGGCGTTGTCATGGTAACAAGCTACAGTTGAGCGTAGGTGGGTAAACAGTGTGGTTAGTTTTTCTGGATGCGTGTCACAAGGATCCCACGATGTGTGTGTGTGTGCACATGACTTTGTGTGTATTTGTTGTTAATTTGTGTGTTTTGAGTGCATGCATACATGAGTAAGAGGACTGTAGTGTACTTTTGCATGTTGTGTTTTTAGTTAATGTGTGTGCAAGTAGGGAATATATTTATCTTTATTTGTATAGTGTGTGTGTGTGTGTGTTTGTGTGTGTGCTATGGCTCCCTGGTTTTCCTCTTCCCTCAGACCCTCCGGTTCTTGTCAGATAACAACTTTTCCCACAACTCCCCAACTTTCCTGGAATCTCGCTCATCTTGATGAAACCACAGCAAAGACATTTCACCTGCTGGTGTCCTGGTCTGACACACTACGCACACACTGAGGATACGGGAAATAAAAACCTGACCAAAAGAAGTTCCCCCTTGTATGATAAAAACATGGATCTTGAAGTTGCATCATTTCCAACACAACGGCAACAAATGCAAACCCCGATGTGTAAAGTTGTTGAAAATAATTCCAGTGTGAAAACTGTGTTGCATATTGCACATACAAATGCTCCATAATGAATGCTTCCTTTGGGAAATCTTCAAAGAACAGCTGTGACTGTGGCATTGCTTTCCCAACAGGACTCGCGCCGCAAAATGTGAAATGTATGATTAAAAATGCGTGTGGTGGAAATATGTTTAGTCCATAAACTTGATAAAGTTTTAAAAAGAAAAAAAAAGCACATTGCTCAGCTCTGTTGCAAATGTTAATGACTCACCAAAGCAAACATTGATTACTAGGCTGGTTTATGATGATTCATGTCAGACACCTTCTGCTCATAACCATTAAAGAGTGATTCTGCTCAGGTGCAAGGTGGGAGGAGCTTTGCTGGGAATCATGTCGGGTCAGCAGTCTTAACACACCAATCAGAATGTAAGATACCCCCACACAAGAGACTGAGAGAGATAGCAAAAAGAGCTCTAATCAGGCAACCAAGGACAACAATGGAATATAAATGAATGCATTTATTTCATAACTTTTATTAAAAAATATGAAAGTCCAAAATAATCATTGAAAATGTCGAATATGAATGTGTCAAATATATCTGAAATCTGTTAATCTCTGAATTTCATAGTGATACAAATATTAAATGGGTCTCGGGCCCACGCTGCCCCCCATGTGCAATCTCCACTCAGCAGACTGTAATCCATTTTATTTTTCGTCCTTTTTTTGATGGTCTTCGCGATATTGATGTTGACTTTTGATCACTTTTGTATGTTTTTTAAATGTATTTTACCTCAAGCTGTGAATCTGAAGACTAATTAAAAGTCATATTGACCCGTGTTGAAGGGTGGAGGCGGGCCATTGAGGGTAGGCTATTTGTGTCTAAGCTAGAAAAGCATATCATTATAAATCATTACAGTGTTTGCATTTTGTTACTTTTCACTTTCCATGTAATTACCACAAAGGCACACTATTGTCAGACACATCGGTACTGTAATTCTTTAAAGAATTCAACACCTTACCTCATGAAAACCAGATGTTATCAATTTGTGATCGGGTGTAAGCAGGGACTGTTTTGGGTTGGGACTGTTTTTGCGATTGTGACATATTAGATTTGAGTTAGCTGTCAAAATCTTATGATCCATTTCACAACATCTATATTTCCTTGTGTTTGGCCTTTTGTGTTTTTCCAGCAGCTCATAATTGCAGTGCTTTTTCGCAGCCAGCTCGTCCCCGAATGCACCGGCAAGAAGCCCCTCACCTACCACTGCGTTCAGTTCTTCGACATAAAGACTGCTATGTTTCTAATTTGATGGATGACATGGCATTTCAGTCGCTGCCTGTTGAGTTTTATTTGTGAAATAGACGTACAGCCCAAAGCAAATATACACACCTCAGTGTTACACGTTGCGGGATTGATTCCTACTTGACATAGTGTACAAACAGAAATATACAAATGGAAATGTGTCGTCGAGTAGTACAACGTGATAATCAAGGCAACTAGAACTGATCTGAGTCACGGCGAAGAGTTTCCCGCAGCTATCAGGGCTCATTATGCTCATCTGAAAAAAAAGGGAAAATGTTGCAAGCTGTCTTACTAGTGCTGCTTTACAATAAATGATTCCCTATTGTATCGCTCTGCCTTGACTCTGTGATTTATGGAGTTTCCTGAAAGCAGCTTGTAACTGTTGCATACTGACGCTACAAGTTAGCTCTGCCAGCCTAGCTGACGCTGCTTGGAGCCAAAATGAGGAAAGTCCTTGTTTACAGTCCTGGAATGCCAGAAAGAGGAGGTTCAACCGGGCTCGGCCGCCTATACAGACATCATGACGGAGGTGAAGAGACCGAAGAAAAAGGCGATGATGGAGGAAACTGAGAGGAGAAAAAGAGGCAAGTGATTGGGCAAAAGGCAAGAGACAAGACTCTCAGACCGTCTTTTTTGTCGACAGCTTTGCTAAATAAAAGACTGCGCGACAGACACAAAGCTGGACTAGTTGGCGTCAGACTCCTAAGTCATATTAGCTGGCTTGGTTAGTTCTGTGCCTTGTGTTGTTGCACTTGATTGATGTTTGGCTGTGTTAGCGTAGTTGTCAGCTTGCTAGTTTCTGATCATAAGCCAGGTCAGCCCAATCTAAGTCTTTTTTCAATTGCGCCTACATTTTTCAAGTCTTGTATGGGAAAAGATTCTTGTTTTAATATACTGTGCATCATCAAAAGATCAAATTGATACAGCGGAGGCTGAGATACCCTGATGTGAAGTGTCAACATCACTGGATACTACACCTTCCATAGTGCAGCATCTCTTTGTCAGACACCTTCTCCCTGTTAACCTCCCACATTTTTCCAACCCCATACAACCAGTTTGTGACTCAGGTTCTCAATAAAGAATTTTGTCTGCAACCTCATGCCGAGCATGCCGAGCTGACCCTGGTGACATCATCAGGGGGTTATTATCTCAGACTTGACATAGCTCCTTCAAACATTATCTGACCATTTTAATAAGATGAATCAAAAATTGTGAAGTGCCCCTTTAATGTATTCATTTTCTACTTTTTTTTCTCATCTAATAATTGTTTTATAGCCCTTTAAAAACACAATCAGCTGTAATCGGCTATGGCATGCAACACAAAATCAAGTGTGAAAATATCAACCAAACCAGATTAAGTGTGACGCAAGACACACCTGCTACAGAACAGCAACACCCTAGCAGTGCTTAATCCTCCTAAATAGAGGAAAAATAATGATCTTTTCATTCCTTTGGGGATGACAACCTTCCTTTAAAAAAACAGCATGGCGCCCAAAATCTAAAGTCGAGCCCAAGTTAAATCTATGTTTAGTCCTTTAGTTTGTTGCTGGAAATATCACTAATAAGTGAGGTTGAGTGCACATGGACAACCCCAGAAAGTGACAAATGGAGCGGAAAACTTGTTTTTAGCTCGTCGACTGATGATTCAATTTTGCATTTTGATTGGTATATTATGAAAAAGTCACCTGCGTTGCCTTATTTAGTCACAGAAGTGCATCTGTCTGCACTTGGACAACTTCACACCTCTGAGAGAAAACAGCCGAAAAATAAGAAGAGGACGAGGGAAGAGTAGCAAACCCAGAAAAAGTAAGGGGTTGTTGATAGACAGAATATAAATATGGTGCGAAGAATTGAGGAAAAGGGATGGAAAAGACAGTGCAAAATAAAATACAAAAACATGATCCAATTAATGAAATCCATGTCTGACATTTTCCCTCTATCTCTCAATATCTTGCTCTCACTCTCTCTCTCTCTTCCCCCGCCGGTTCCCTCCCTCTCTCTCCGCTCGATGCCATCATAAACACTGCTAATGCTAACAGAGTAGCCCTAAAGCTCGCCTGCGGGGTCTGTCGCCGTGGCAACCGGGCCAAACACACAGCCCCGACAAAACCGCTAATATATAGCAGAAGAGGATTTGCTGCTGCCGAGCACACGCGCACACACACACACACACACACACGCTTGCTCACACGCTCTCGAGCCAGCCTGTCAGACAGACAATAGAGAGGTGGAGAAAGACTGCAAGTGACTGAATTTAATGGCGGCGCGCTGCATCTGAGTTTGTGAGTGAGACAGGAAGCGAGTGACGAGGGGAACATCTGCATTTTTACACTTTTACATGCACGTGTGTGTTGTGTGTGTGCATGCGTACATGGTATACTCGAAACTTGTGCGAGTGCAAGCGCCCGTGCATTTTCTTTTCTTGTGTACATTGCGTCCACATGTGCATCTGTTTGTGTGTATGTGTGTGTGTGTCCATGTGGTTCCGTTTAACCCTTTCCTTTGAGTGTGACACCATTTAACCTGTGGGCCGCTGCAGTGAGACTCCAGTTAACACCACATTTCCTGTTCGCTCAGCTGCATCTGGATGCAAGTGGAAACTCACACACACACACACACACGCACACACACACACACACACACACACACACACACACACCTACACACACACACACACGTTAATCAGTGTTATTACCCTTGACTCAGCTGCATCTGGAGATGCAAATGCAAACACGATCGACGGCCCCACAAACACACTCACACATGCACGTGCCCTCGCACACACATCTAAAAAGAAGCCACCATCTATCATGAGTTTACCCTTAAAGTTTGTTACAGTGGATTACTTGAGTGTATCAATCATCAAGGCTGAGATGATGAACGAGTTTGCTTTATATTGAAAATGGTTTTTAAATGAGACCACAATGCGTTAAAGCTGCACTTGGCAAGAATCTTAAAGGAAAAATAAACCCCGTCTGTGGAAACGCAACAAAAAGAGTCCAAGCTTCACCAAACACCATGAGAAACAGCTGATTGAACTTGCACAGTATATGTAGTGAGTCCCTACAGAAGTTTTCCTCTGGACCGATATGATTGTACAGTAGTTCTAACCCAGCGGCACCGTCAAACTTTTTCATTTTGTCAAAGTGGCTCAAAGGAATCCATCACTCGCATCAAAAACAACAGAAAATACCACTCTGCTAAAAAATGCGTCTCAGTTAAAGTGCGTGCGTTTGTTTTCTTCATCACCTCACGCCTCCGACAGCTCCGGAGGGGAGCCTGGTGTTGCGAGCTGTCAGCGTGAGGCCTGTCTGTCACCGCCATTTCGGTGAAAGCCTGTCACGGAAAAGCTTGTCGGGTTTCCACCCGAGCCCTTCCTCCCTCCGCCTCTCCTGCAGCCCCTCCTCCTCTTCCTCCCCTTTTACCACTTTATGGCGCCTCTGCCCCTCCCTGACAGGTGCCAGCAGCAAGTGTTTCGAACGATGACTCTTTGTAACAGTCCATCACCACTGTTGTTGTCAGCCCTGGAAAAGCTGGCGTTTAAAAACGGCGTATGAGTATGAGGAGATCAGGGTGGCACATTATTGATCAACAGGTTGTTGATGCGGCATTTCTTGAACACTGGGAAAGTCAGAAAATGCGTTTAAAGGGGGAATCATGCAAGGATAATGCAAGGATGTGCAAATGAGCACAGGCCATTCCTGAGTAAACAGCTCTGATTTACACTGCGTTTGACCTTTAAATAATATTTTAACCGTAAAAATAATGATAGTCTGATGTTTCTGGAGCCATTTAAAGACAATTTTACAATCCGCCCTCTTTCCGCCCTCATGGAATCTCATCAAAGAGCGGGCAATCATATTGTTTAGGCTTTTGCCATTCAGCGATCAAGTAAAAGTCAACAGCTCCATCCACCACCTCCCTCCATGTTCCACCCGCGTCTCTCCAACATAAAGAGTTTGTTTAGCGGCCTTTGCAGCATCACTCGCAACTACTCATTGATCACAGTTTTAGACAGACTTGGAGACGGAGTCGGACGGAGTCACAGCTCGTAAAGTTATGCCTCTTGGGCCCGTTTGACTCAGCGCTTATTACCACCGAGATGGCCTAATGCTTGACTGAGAATATTAATTGGGACAATGCAGATGGAGAGACAGGGGATGGAAGAAGGGATGAAGGGATAAAGGGTTGCATGGGGCAGATCAAAGGGAAGATGGCTGGAAAAAAACAACGGAGCATGAGAGAGAAAGTTTTACAAGACTGAGAGTCTTTAGCCATGCTGGCAGCTCTGAGACTGTACTTAGGCGGAGCGGGGCTTTGAGCTAAATGCTACGCTAGCATGGTAACAATAACAGTGCAGAAATTGCTGGGGGTTTTTTTAGCTGCTAACTGGGGCTTGGGGTTTTACTGCAAGTGTGTGGGGCTTAATCCAGAGGTGGGTGGGAAATTGATATGTGTTGATCTTAAGTCGCTGTATCTATCATTTCTTACAGAGCTAATCACAGAACAGCCACATAATTGAACTGGTTCTGATCACAGGATTATGAGCAATTTACAGAACTTTTTAACCTGAATGAATAAACTTCAGTCTGCTAGTGAATACAGACTTAACTTCCATCTTCAGACTGACAGTTTGTACAGATATTGGCACCTTTCACCCAGATGATACATCTACTTGCCCTAGTAGGTTGTCCGGCATGCTCCAGTAGCTCAGTTGGGTAAACCTGAGCACCGTGTTCAGAGGCTGTGACCTCGCCTCAGCAGCCCAGGGTTGTGGTCCGACCTGTGGCCCTTTGCTGCATGTCGGTCATGTCAAAATAATAATAATGATACTGGAAGAAGTAGATTGTAGCGGGTAATGGTTTCGGCCTGAGCGTTCGCTCAAGTTGTAAAATGTTTGTCATCTTGGTTCAGCTTGTCAAAATGCTAACAATAGCAGATTTGCCGTAAATACTGCCGTGGCTAATGGGTATGTCATTAGCTTAGTCATGAACTCAATGCAGTCAAACACATTTTGGGGAAATAAGGGTTTTGATCTGATGCGATTAAATGTTGGTGGCTCTGCAAACTTATTACAATTCCACCTTAAGGGAATTTGAATGCCTGTACCACATTTTATGGTAATCCTTGCATCACAGACATACTGCTAACATGACTAACGATTACTTCAGGCTCTGTTGTCCTCAGTTTCACTATCTGTGTGATAGTGTTTCTCTTGTCCTGTTTGTACTTTCAAACATCTGCTGCGTTTTACCGTTTTATCGTGTTCCCTTTCAGCTGTTTGGGGAGTCGTGTTTAGTTTCTGCTGGCGCCATGTCATTTCCTGTGATGCTGCTTTATAATAAAAGCTTTTATATGACAAAATAACACAGGGCTTTTGTTGCGAAGAAGTTATAATTATATTAGGACGCACCTTCAACCGCCCTGTTGTGGTGGAAATGCAAATCCCTTGGCTGGGCTGCTGCGCCGAGTCAAACAGAGTAGAGGCAGGCCGGCACTGAACACTATTTTTGCAGAGCCACCTTCACTGCTTCCTGGGTTTAGCTCTGCCGAGGACAAATGTGATTGGTCTCAAGAAACATGCCTGAGCATATTTTCCCCAGAATGATAATTGGTGCAACCAGACCTTAGACCGGCACCGACAGCGCATTGAAAAGTCCAATCATCTACAAATAAAATGAAAACATAGTTTGTTTCTTTATGCGGCTCTATTGCCTGTCTCCGATATTATCACCATGGTTTAAGTCACAAAGTTGGGAAACTACCATTCTGCAACAGTGCTGGCCCGGCTCTTTAGTAAGACGTCTGGTGGTTTTATCACTGTGATATGAAGGACATTCCAGGGACATGCAGTAATCCGCTGCTGGATCAGAGAGGCAGCGGGGCTCAAGCGTGGGAACTGATCATTATTGGAAACGTAGGTGGCATGGATGCACACTGAATCAGTTGTGTTTAACCTGTTCAGAGTTTCAGTGCAGATTATTGAAATGTGATTTTTTTATGGCTTGCTTTAAGAGCACTTTTCTCCATTGCACAGATTATAGAAGAGCATTAGCCACATTAGCTTGCGACGTAAATGTAAATGCCTCAACTGACGATCAGCATGATCAGTATGTTCACATCATGTAATAGATCTATTTCTGTTTGACACGGAAAGGTCCCAAAGCCGTGGGCCAAACCATAGCATATTTGGCTCGGTCCACCGGGCCCACTACACTGAGGATGATCTGAAATCACAGTGCAAGATGATTTGTTAAAGTTAGCCCTCAAATTAAGTGAGACGGTCGAGGCAGTAAAACCCAGAGTTTGAAAAAACATTCATGGATTTGCTCGGAAATAACTGCCACCCCCTTTTGCGTTTTCCAACTGGTTTTATGTCCCTTCATTAACGTCAGGCATGAAAAAACAGACAGCAAAAGAGAAAAAAAAAACCCAAACGGAAACTGCATTTGAAGAATCAAATCTTTCGACACCCCGAATAACTCACACCAGCTACACTTCAAGTGCAATTCTTGTTGACGTCAGCCGTAATTCTGTTATTGCTGCGATGAAGTATTTTGGCGGATCACTTCTTTAAGAAAACAACTGGGAGTTAGCGAGGAGCTCTCGGAGGAAAAAGAATGAGTGCCTTTCTTACGGTCCTCCAAGAAAAGTCTCTTCAATCAGGATGGGGAGAAAATGACCCCTAATGTCTCTTTTCTGTTTCTCCCTCACATAATTACCCACCACTAATTTCACCTTCTTCTCATCAGTATAGCTCCTTCTTTCTCTTTTTGCACATCCTTTCAGTGTAAGGTTACGGTCAGTATGGTTACTGTCTTTGAAATGCACAACAGCAGACCAAATAAGCACCTTGACACTTATCTGCCTGCTCTCATGACAGACTGACAGCTTTCGGCGGTCGTCATAGTTGAACCCACAAACTCCTCTCTTGCAGCCCCTGAGAGATGAGGCCACAGCTCCCTGCAAAAAAAAAAAAAAAAACGTGCACGGGGGAAAATGTAATTCCTAAAATTCCAACGGTGGAAATATAGGATGTTTGGTTTTGCAATATTGTGTTGAGTGAGCTTGACATGTGCTTCCTATGGAGGGGAAAAAAACACTGCAGATCACAGTCCAACAACAGGTCGGGCTGTTTGTGTTGAGCTGCAGTAATGTGGATGGAGATGAAGAAGGAGACATTTATTTGCCTCTTTGCTGACTGCACAATGTTCAAATTTTATCCAGCCTGTGGGAAGTTATTGAAATTGATTGCCATTTGACATTTTCCTCACAAGCACACAAGACTATTATTTTATATATAAGTATTATTATTTTCATATCAGCTGGGATTTTGGTGGGTAATGTTATAGAAGCAGTTTCAGAGGCTTTTCCATTCTGCCAAGAAACTCTTAGCAGTCAGAGAGGCGGACACTTTGGCATGAGAATATTTCAAATTTCAAGATATTCAATATCGGCAAAAAAAAGAAAAGAAAAAAACACTCTGCACTGGCAACTTTAATTCAATAATAAATGGTGTCCGTCTGCGACTTCAGAAACTCCTGCCCTTTGAAACTTAACAGATGCAGGATATGTGTGTAAAACAGGACTACAATGGCGACTCCTGGACACGATGTTGCATTTACGGCCTGTCTGTGACTTATGCTGTCCGTGCAGTGGGCGTAGACCATAATTAGTAATGTATTAACTTGTACGTGAATGAGTGTCTGGATTGTTTCGGGACCGCTCTTGGGTTTTCAAGTGAAATTTCAATGACAGAATAATGACCGAGGGGGGAAACCAGCGTGACTCATATTCACCGCTCTATCACCCTCGGCGCTCTGCATCACATAGCAATTATTCTCTTTGCTCATGAAGGATCTCATGGGCCACCAGTGCGCCCTGCACAAACCACCAATGAAGTTTTTATGGGCTTATTAGGTGAATAGAAAGCTGCTACATTTCGTAAGGATTGCAGCCCCATTAAAATGTGTTGACAATGAAATAAGTAGCTTCCTTTAAAGTGGCTTCAATAGATATTTTTATAACCGTGTATCAAATGACAATGTAAAACAACATTATTACCCAAATCTTCATGTTTCTGGTTCACTGTCACTGCATCCTAGCATTTCCTTGTGGCATTACTGTCAAAACGTTAGCAACATGGCCACTGCTAGAAAGCCTGGCTACTCTCCAAAGCGAATGACAGCGGTAAGAATCCCAATTTCGGTTCAATGAAAAGGCAGAGTTAAACACCAGGTTGTATAAGTCGACAGGTCTTGCTACATACTGACTTTGACACACATTGAAGTGCTAATGGGTATCCTAAATCTTTTTCTGGTTGTGTCAACTAGCTTGCGAGCTAGCGTGCACGGTGAGCCTGGAGATCCTATTTCAGCTGATAATAACTATATAAACAGGCTTCACAGTCATTATATGGGTTGCCAAAAGAGAGATTATAAAAAAAAGTTTCCTCAAATAGATGAACTGAAAACAATTTGCATCCAAACTTGAGTCCAGCACGTTGGAGTCCATTCTAACTCCACAGGATAAGTCTTGACTCGCGCATGATTCAACTCTTTCATGTTGATGTTTAGCAGACTGTTTGACCAAATTTAAACATGTGCTTCAAAAGTAAGAATTTTCTTCACCTGAAACAGCCAGGTCACAAAGAAAGGACATTATCTTTTATACACAATTATTCAACAATATACCAGAGAGAGCATTAATCAGAAACATTTGACACATTCAAATAGAAGAAACTTTATATTAACAATAAAGTAAAACAGGAACAGATAGAAAAACGTGATAATCTGTAATCTTTTCGTGTATAATTTAAGATTATGATAGTAGTTATAACAATTATTAAATTAAATTAAATAAAATAAATCTTAATAGAATAGATCTTCACATATGAGATTGTAATTCAGAAGCTTGGGTTAATTTAAATTGCTACATCCCTCCACACATTCACATTTACTCTTACTTTGCCCTGTTAAAGATGAGGGAATGTTTGTTTTTACCATGTCACAGTTTAGGTCTCAGCTTGGCAATCAAACAAATGATCCAATTCATCTAGAGCCTACCTGCTGCAAAGCTGTCACTGCTGACAACTGCATAACAAGATGGATTAATTATGATGTGTTCATTCAGATTTACACACAGACAACAGATGGAAAAGCTGTTTATAGGGTACTCTAATCACATACCCATGGGATCTTAATATCTCCCTATTAACAACATCCATAATTACAGAAGTAAATGGAGAACACAAACCACAGTACTATCGACCATCACTGCCATTTACTATCTCAATGGCCAAGAAAAAAACTTCCATCTACCACCTCTCACTCCACACTCATTAGGTCTTGCACGGCTTTGCACTCTCTCAGGAGTCAGCGGCGAGGCTGGGTGAAGTAGGTGTTCGCTTCAGTGCGAAAATCATCACTGATCATTATGTCAGCTTTCCACATTCATTTAGAAAGGTGGATCCTTTCCCTGACACTGTGGCCTTTGGTATATAACTAGTACCATCTGAGAGTTTTGCCCAAGACTCTTCAAAGACACAATTGCAACTTACACTTTTTACTTTTTTATTGTTGACAATAGTCCCCCTTGCTCTATCACTTTGTAAGTCCCGGGGGAATTATCCAGGGGCTGGTCTTTCATTTTTAGGGTGCACAAAAAATGTGATGGCAGGGACGTAGGGGCTATCCAGCTGGGTCCACATGAGTTTCCTTAATTCCATTGACATACGAGGCTATTTTTAGTAGCCTATCTGAAGATGGTAGACACTGTCAATCTGTCTGCCTGTCTGTCTGTCTCTCTGTCTGGTAAGCTAGCTACCCACCAAAGAGGTAACCTTTAGGGAATGATCCCTGAAGGTTCTTAGAAGGTTACACTGCAATAACCTTTATAAAACCTTTAGAGAACATTTAGAGAATGTCCCTTACTCCATTATGAACTTCAGATAATGTGAGTCTGGGGTAGGGCAGGGTAAATTATGATACCAGTACCCTTTATGTGTAGCTACAGAAATTTGAGGTGAGACAACCCAAGTGTTACGAAAGCACCACTATCCACATGCTTGAATGACATTTGAACATGCACATGCAAGAATCACATTCATGCCACTGTTGTCCAGATTACCCTACAAGTTTTTGGTGTCATGGATCCCAGCGTGAGGGACAAAGCTACCCTGACACCCACCAGGTCTTGCAACCATTAGCCACCGCTGTCAACAGACACTGCTGTAACATCAGAAAGGGTCCACCAGATCTGTGAGATCCAGTTGTCCTTTTCTTTTTCTGACCCAATGGACCATGAAGCCCACCATCTTCGTCAAGGGCCTGTGTTGGCCTTCTCACCTTTGTTGTCTAACAATGGCACTTTGAAAATCAAGATCATCTGTGCTTCAAAACCGGACGAAGGACAAAGACAAAGATTCTTTTTTTTATTCAGACATGGCAAAGAAAATCATGGTAATGCTGACTTCTTATTCTGCCTACACAAAAACAGTATTGATGGACCTGTAGCTGTGGTTCTTCTTTTTTTTTTCTTTTTTTTTTTTTTTAACCCCAAGCAGAAATTTTCCTTACCTTTTTGCCAGGTTGTCTGTGCAATACAGCTCCTGCTCCCACGGTTCTCCCTGTCCTTCCCCCATCATCTCTCCTGATGGTTAACTGAAGCTGGCATATATTACATCACTGTATCCGTCAGACTTATTGTCTCGTTGTCAGAACAGTAGGATATTAAATGGGCATGCTGTGGTACACTAACACACAGCTTGCCTACACACACAGTGCAGGGAGTGGCGGGGCTATATGGTTCCACTGAATCATGTCTCCTGCTCTGATGATCTGTTGGTTCAGTCTTGGTGCTGATGGCTTTATGTGTTGGATGGATGGTGTACAGCCACTGAGACCATCTGCTGCTGGCTTTCCTCAGTACCAGCCAATATGCTGCTGCTGTTTGACGCTTTATGTGGGTATGTGATGTCCTCGACTACGCACATCAGAACCGAATGTTCTTGCAATGTGTACGGCTCAAATACATTGGATCAACAAGAAGCGTTTCTCTCGAGGCAGAAATTAAGTCACTGCTTGAGTCAGTCCTCCGTGGCTCGAGCCACAGGAGCCACAGTGTTTTGCTGTGGGACTTAATGGGCAAATTGGGTAAGGTAATGGGAAGGGAAGAACTCAAAATATATAGCCGACAAGGGACGTACACAGGCATTATGAGGGCCACTGGCTTCATTATAAAATACCTGCTATAAATTCCCACAGACCAGTGATGTACAGTATCTTGCTTTGGCAGACCAACAGTCCAAAATCCAAAGATACTAAGTCTGTCATGTTTGGCAAAGAAAAGGATCAAATCATTCCAGATTTCAGAAGAAGAAACAGCGAATGTTTGTCAGTCATTTTGTTTGAAAAGCCGATCAGAACAATTATTCGACTATCAAAATAGTTGTAGAATGCTTTTGTGTTGATTTACTAATCATAGTAAGTCTAAGTTATGTACCTATTAAAAAAAATGTTTTGAATTAGTTATTTGTTTGAACCACTTTAACAACTATACTAAGCAAGCTAGCTGACTCGTGGACCTTGACAGCTACCAAGTATGGCATTGGTTATTGCTGAGTGTCATTCTGGTGTAGCTTAGCCGTGACTCCAAATTAATGTTAATGGTGTACTGTCTGCTAGCTGTATAAATTAGCATTTGTTTTGCCAAAGTGTCAAATTGATGTCACTGTTGCATTAAATTTTAGCTTATGCTTAAGCCTAAGGGGACAAAAGTCAGTGAATTCAGTGGGGATGTCAACAGTTAATCAGTTAAGCAAGCTAGCTAAGTAGTGGAGCTAGATGGCTACCAAGTGTGGTAGTGGCTTTACTGGCTTATACTTTATAGTGGCTTTAATTTAAAGCCCCCCTTAAGTCAATTTTTATTCCTGTCGGGTGGTCCAGGTCTTCAACTAGCTGTCTAGACCAATCGTGTTACTACCTGGCTGTAATGATCACATGACTGTCTGTTAACCTATAAATGGAAGAGCCAAAAGGCGGCCATTTTGTAGCGCACTGATGAAGGCCTTAATGGCTGAAATGTGTTTTTTGTCTGAAAAATATACTACTGGTTGTTTATACTGTTCACATGAATTTACACCTTCCTTATCTCACTGTGTAACAGTAATGTTAGCTGGGTAGGAGTTACATGCTAATGTTAGCTGTTTTCTAACAGAAGCAAAATACCTTGAATATTGCCTGATCTCCCTCCGGATTTTCACTTTCCATTGTGCTTTCAGTTGCTAATCAGTGACAAAGTGGTAAATGGTAACTATTTGTCAGATTCACTATTTTTATGTGAACCTGGAACACAGCTGCAGAACATTTGAGCTTCCCACCCTGACTATGATGTCAGAGGCAAAATGGCCACCATGTGACTATGGTCGATGGTTGTCGGCCTTTTCAAAAACAAAATTTAGCGAAGCTGCACGATTTCCCTAGAATGTAGGTTAACTGGTACAAGGCAACTGTGTCTGAGTATATGAGTGGCTTTTAAGTCTTTTATTATTTAGAATCCCATTTTATAAGAACATTTTCTGGAAGGGGTTTTTTTTTTTTTTTTTTTTTTTTTTTTTTTTTTTTTTTTTTAAAGATTGTAAGGATTCTTGATATTAACTTTGCTTTGTTCCTCAGGAAATGTATCTGAATAGAAAAAAAAACAAAACAAAAAAACAAAAACCTTATGTGTGCATGAGTCTGTGTGCTCTGAGCACATGTGCCTGTGTGTGTGTGTGTGTGTGTGTGTGTGTGTGTGTGTGTGTGTGGCTAGTTCACTCATTTCTGCCAAGCTAAAGAACCTTGCTGCACACTTGAGAGCAATAAGAACGCGATGGCCTGTTAGTGCTTACCGGAACCATACGGAATATAAAATGAAAGCTGAAAAAAAAAAAAAAAAAAAGACAACATGATTCAGAGAGTCTCTCCGAACACATGAATAAATCAAGTTCACGGCATGGAACACTTTGCACAAAAACACGAGCCAAAACCCCAAGCACATGGCAAGGAAAAACTTTTTTCTGCTCCTTAATGGTGGTATTTACCATGTTAATGATGAATTTAAATTATGTGAGAGACCTCGGTGCGTGCACATGCTTTTTAGGGGGCCCTGGGTGTCGATGCACAAACGTTGCGCGCCGATGTCCGTGTTTTTCAGGTGTTTTCGAGCGGTATGTGACCTACGTGTATGAGGATCACGTGTGTTTGTGTGTTTTTGGTGTGTGTGCGTAGACAGAAGTCGCGCCAGACCTAGTCACCTGTCACTTCTGTGTATTCGCTGTATGTGGGAACGTGCCAGTGGAAAAAGCCCTCACTATTTTAATGCTGCTTATTTCCCAGCACCTCGCACTGGTCTTTTCCTCTCTCTGCTTTGGCACGAGACTGAGGAAAACCCTCTGTGTGTGTGTGTGTGTGTGTGTGTGTGTGTCTGTGTGTGTGCGCGTACGCCCTCGCACCTCGTCACCTCTGATGCTGCAGCGGGAAGCCTTTCTTTGCCAGGAGAACCCCAGACTGGCAGGCATACCGAACGCCTACGCACACACACATGCACGCACATGCCTGTGCACATTCACACATGCTTTAACACACACGTGAGCTGCCCGCATGCACATTTAAATACGTGTGCGACGTACACAAGGGCACACGTATTTAAATATATAACGCACGCATGCCTCTCCGTTCCCACACACTCGCGTTAAAACCTTTTCCATTATTTTACTGTTTCTTGTATAATGGTGGCAGCGAAGCCCACACGGCCGAGACCACACTCCAATGTAAACAGTAGGACTCGAATGTGACACCCAACTTCGGGCCTGGGAGTCCTGTAGCAATCAGAGGGACCAGGTGGTGAATCGCACAACAGTCGGCAAAATCAGGATTTCTGCTTTCCAACAGTAGTAGCTGCCTCTCCCACTCAACTTGTTAAATATTCCAGATTTCTCACATTGGAACTTATTCATCAGTATTTCCCACCGCGGACAACATCGGAAAATGCCGAGATGCCAGACCTAAAAAAAAAATCATGCACCCAGGGTTTCAGCAGTGAAAATCTACATGCCTGTTTGATTTTTTCCTATAACCTTTATTTATCTGGGGAAAGTTGACTGCGCCCGCTGGATCGGACTCGGCCGTGCCCTGCTTTTCTGAGTCAGTCGCACAAAACCTGCTTCTTTCATTTAGCCGTCACTGCGTTAATCTTAATGTAAGGTAAAGAATCAGTCAGGGAACTTTTTTGATCTAAGCTGCTCCGGTCATATCTAAATCAGCTTTTTTATGTTCTGAATATTGCATGTACGTTAGGAATATGGTTGTCTCTACTCATTTGCTTCTTTTAGTTTCGTACTTGTTATCACTTGAAGTGGTGACAGTAGATGTTGATAGTGACAATGTAAAAGGGGTCGCTCCTTCTGATGAAACTGCAGAGAAGCTTCACAGTGACTGTCAGCCTGTTATTTAGCCGTCCATCCACGACTCCACTCGTTTGGTTCCCTCTCACAGCTCTCATTGTGTTACTTTGGTCAGCAGCAGGTGGCTGTATTTGCCAAAAATGCTCCCAAATCTCACTTTACGCTACCTGCACTGCACCCAACAGCAGCAGTTAGCGATTAGTTTGTGAACACAGTGGAGCATTTAGCAGCTCTAAAGAGTCATATCTTTTCCTCAAGAGATGGTGGAGGCCAAAACAGAGCTTCAAGATACTAAATATTGGAATTCCATTCATGAGGGAACTAGAACCACCTCTCCAAACCAATGATAACGTTGTTCCATAATTGTTTGAGGTGTAAATGAGCGACTTATCAACTTATAAACAATGCATCATAACATTGTCCATTTTGTGTACACACTCTTATGACCAACACACCTCTTTTATTGCTTGTTTCTGTGCATGTGTGTCTGCGTTTGCAATGAGAAATGTCTTGATAAAACAATCAATTACAAAGCATCACAGAGGTGAATTTTATATGTGGGAAATTTGACTTTGTTCTCTACGAGCAAGCAAAAAAAACGAACAATAGGTTTTACCATCTGCCTAACACAAAGCATGTATTTTGTATCTGGTTCTCTCAATGACCAGTATCTTCCACTACAAAATGAAGCATAGCGTCAGTTCATGCAGGACACAGAGGTCAAATCATCGCTACCAATCAATCTCACACCAATCACAGCTATTCTCACCACAAGGCTAAATGCTGCCACACATGGCTGCCGCTGGAAAGTATTGTATTCCGTTTGTTGCAATAAATAGTTAAATCTATGACAACAGTGTTCCTGACTGAACAGCCATTATTAAGTACAGAATGTGTTAAACAATTATTCAATACAGTGCTGTTTGCTGCCTTGACTGAGTCCTCTTTGTCTACGACCGAGACAAAACAGAGTAAGAATGCAGTCGATACGAGACAGAGACTTTTAACAAAGGTGGTCTTCTGGCCAAGTCCAACTTCAAGTACTACAACACTATGGTATGGACTTGTAACTCTTACCATACAGTTTTGGTGACTGTCATTCTGCATCATCAGTGTTACAGGAAAGTTTATTGCGATGACTGGCAATCAGTCATGCAGCACTTTATTGTGCCTGGTTATTTATCCGAAATATATGGGACAGTCCCAGTGGGTTTGCTATATTTGACTCACTTTTCACGCCGGAATCGCTGACTAGCAATAAGTTGGCCTGAAGTGCAAAACAGCTGCTTTTACTTCTTTTCAGATAAGTCAGGAGTAAAAATTTTTGTGCTTGGTGGGAATACGGTTTACTGTGCAAATAAACGTACAGTATAAGTAATCCCTTTTATTAATTAGAGATTCTTATTTTGCTTCCACCACATTACTATACATTGCAGTACTTGAGTGTTGTTTCCCAACATTTGCAAGACGCTGTGCTCATGTTGTGCCTGTGTATCAATCCAACCTGCAGTCGGGCTGAAGGAACATATATGGGGCGGGGGTGGGGGGGTGACTTGGATGAGAATCAGCCGTGGGGCTGTGTTTTTCCAGTTGTGTACATGCGTGTGCGGATGGTTTACATTGAGACGTGCATCTGTGTTGATGCCAGCCCTGCAATAAGGTATCGCTGGCAGGGGGGCTCAGATTAAGTTACTCAAGTGAAATGTCAGCTGAATATTGTTACCGCCAGAGGATCAGAGCAGTCGGGCACCAGTGAACCGTCTCCGGATGGAAATCACTGCTGCTGGATTTCTTTAGTCTCTCTCTTTCCACGCCACCACCATAGATCCCTCGCCACTTGATGGGCTTTCCCAGTGTGTGTGTGTGTGTGTGTATGTGTGTGAGCGACTTAAGAGTTGCTGACAAAACATGTATCCCGAAAATGAGATAATGCAAAAGAGGATTTTGCATGTGTGTCTGCTTTTTGTGCATGTATTAGCAGGTGCTGACAGAGGTTTGGGTTGTATGAGCTTGGGAACACACAGACATGGGCGAGATGGCCTGGTAATGCTAACAGCAATTCGCTATGCAAATTCCTGCATCGTGAACCAAGTGTTGCTGTGTACGAGAGAGAGAGACAGAGAGAGAGAGAGAGAGACAGAGAGAGACAGAGAGAGAGAGAGAGAGAGAAGGCTAACCAGGTGGTGCCCAGTCTTGTGTCCCAGTCAGGGTGGTCCTCTGAGAGGGGCTGAAATAAATCCTCATTACATTAATCAGGCTCACATACAGTACACACACATGCACAATGGGCAAACTTAATCACAAAGCACGTGTTTTGCTGTACATTCACATTCCCTGCTATTACTGGAGCCATATCACACATACTTCATATGGTGAGAAATGCTCCACATTTCAGCCTGATTCCTTTTCTTACTGGTGCCACGCATACTGAACATCGCCAACTGCCTTCAATTACAGCAGGTTAATGTAAAACATGAGGGGGAGGAGATTGAATTTAAATTTATATAACAGTCATTTTGTTGATTGAAAAGTCAGCATGTACCAAACACTGAAAAACCCTCTTGAATAAAAAAAGCAACCCCCCACACATGGTACATCCTTACAGGTGTTTCCACTTGCTGTCTGATTAGCCCTCTTCTGGGCACAGCGTGGGTCGGCGCACACTGTGCTTAACTGACCGCATTAGCTCACCTGTTCTCATCCTCTCAGGTGAAAAAAACACCTTTTACTACAAGGGTTTGTCACCTGTGTGGGTGCGGAGGGGTCTGGAAAGGAAAAATAATGGTGAGTAAACGGACAATTCTCATTATGCCACATAACCGGTGTGATGGGATTTGATGAGAACCACCATCACCATACCACCATTAAGGGACTGATCATTAGCTAGCTTTACTATAGCTCATTGCCTATACCCATAAATAACAACAGTTGCACTGACATGAAGTATGACAGGCACTTCTTACCAATACCTTTGTAGAAGGACAAGGGTTTTATCTGACCGTGCTCAAAAGGTCTTACTCGGTGTCACGGTGTGTTAGACCATGGATTAAACTGACACCGGAATATCCCTCTAATATGGAAGCAATAAGTGCCGTTGTCAGCTTCTTGCAGTTATAATAATCAGAACTCAAAATCCTGTTAGTAGCAGGGGCACTCACGTTCATGACATAAATCAGGACACTTTTAAAAACCAAGAGTCAGACAGCAGAAAGATGCTCATCAACAGCGTACAAAAGCTGTGTATGTATAAGTTTGAATTCAAACTCAGTTATTTGAGGTAGATTGTGTGTTTAAAAACAGCAGAGACACCACTGTAAGTAACTATGCTATCATCAGGAATAATTTTAAATAATACTAGGTTGATGTGTCATAGTCATAGAAAATGGCAGGCATTAACCAGGTATATCAAGCGACGTTTTTGTTATTGATGCTTGGTAAAGTGATTCCTTCATCCTTCTAACTTTCAATTTGTGTGTTGCTGTTCAAACAATGAGATTTCCCCATATTCTTAAAACTATGTAATGCTGCTTAATTAAGCTTTTGTACGAAGTGTGGATTTTGGATTAGTAGGGTTACGATAGCCGCCTGGGTTTCTTTATTGGGGTACCTTTAGCAGATATGAGATTAAAATGCGATTAATTAGATTAATTAATCTCTTAACTCGCCCTTCATTTTGATCTCAGATACACAAATTCAATTTTGTGACTGTATCTTGCACCATTGTGGAGCCATGGCAGTGAAAAAAATAGGTCCAAAGACAGACCTAAGCTCTTCTGTGTTAGTTCCTGCTACACTAGCTGTCTCCAGGACCACATTTTGATTGATGACAGACAACCACACAAAGACTCACAAACTGAAAGCATTACACCCATTTAGTATTAATTTGATTGGGAACATGCCCCTCAGTGTGCAGTGTACAACATCAGTTGTACACTTTACAGTCATGATTGATGGAGACATTAACTCAATACCCTAACACAGGGCTTTGCTTATAAATACCATGAGGGAAATTTACACTGTTGGTCATCAGCACTGATTGTTCACTATAGACAAATTACTCGACTTTCTTTAAAGCCCCGTAAGTTTACAGCCCGACGTGAAGTCGTCCATACTGTGTTGATCCTGGGCCAAACGTACATACACAACAGGAGACTCAATGTGCTGAGTGACAGCCAGATTGGCCCACATGTCAACTTCCAGCACTGTTAACTAGAAATTCAGATTATATTCAGTTTATTTGCAACAGCAACAGTGTTTTGAGGAAAACACATTGCTGACCTAATAATGTTTTCTATTAATATTATAGGGAAATGTTGTTAATTATCACATTGATGAAGTCACAAACAATGTTTTTCCGACAGCGGACTGAAATATCCCATCTTGCGATGCAATATCCGGGGTGAATTATCTACAGCATTATTAAACCTTTTAATGGTTATGTTTAATTACTAGCAGAATAGAACTAAAACCACTTTATTTCCTAACCTTAAGCACCACTTAAGTGTTTTATTGTCTAAACCTTGTCACCACAATGTAATCGGGACAACAATTTAGTTATGTATAATCCTAATTTTTTAGGATACAGCCTCTCATGCTGTCTTATGTCAGATATTAGCCACATTATCATTTCAACTTGTGTTTTAAAGCTACAGTTGGTGTTAGATCTGACCTGCCCAATAACAGTATAGTACCTAATCAGTGTCAGAGTCCTAAAGTAGGCCACAAGTTGTTTTATGACGTTGGGAGACCACAGGATTAGAACAGGCTGCTCCAGGCCTCAAGCCTTTGTAGGTATAAAACTAATAAACTAGTTTGGTTAAATTTGATTGATTTTAGATCGGGTCTAGTTGGTTTTATAGACCCCGGGGGGTATCATAAAAAAACCCTCATTGTTATAAAAAAAAAAAATCAGACCGATATGGTGTTCTGTATACTGACACTAATGACGACATCAAAATCCAATAAATAATATAATGCATCAGTAACAAATGAGGGAAATCAAATCTTCCATGACTCTATTCCTGCATGCTGGAGCCGCGCTGTCCTCGGAAATTTTAATATCAGCCTAAAAAAGCATGAAATTGTACACACCCAGTGGTAAAAAATTGTATTAATGGACATTTTGGAGAATGTCAGAAATGATCTCAGAAAGATTTATGTTCTGATTTTACTAGAATACCAAATATCTATTGCTGTCTAAGAGAGGTTTAAGAAAGGCTTTTCTGAGGGATGGATGAAGAATTTACCGTAACATAAGAGTATTGTTAACTGTCAGTCACTCCTATATGAACTTACTGAACTGCTTTTTAGTTCTTACTTCAAGTGAGCAGGCCTTTGGTATGACAGGAAGTGATCGAGCTGAAAACTTAGAGAGCAGCACCATTTTTTTCAGATGTGTGTGTGTTTGTGTGTGAGTAGGTATGCTTATCTCTCCTTCTGTCAATCGGACTGACAGACTTGCTTGTAGAATCCATATTCTGGTGTCCAGTAGGACAGTGACGTTGTTACATGTACTGCACCTTTTCACCCTTTGTGGCTGTAAATGCATTTGCCAGTGTCGATGCACTAATTGTGCCTTTGTGTGTATGGCCTTTTGTAAGTGTGTGTGTGTGTGTGTGCGTGCGTGCATGCGTGCGTGCGTGTGCATATTTCCAGCGGCTCTCCCTCCAGGAATGCAGCATGGCTCTTCAGAAGGGGATATTAGTGCTGACCGCAGGGCCTCTTTCCCCTCTCCGCTTCCATCTGGTGTCGCATTAAATATTAAACTTTTTAATTTGATTCAATTCCCGACGACAAACACCCGTGATTGGATCCAGATGCCGGCAACCAGCGGGCCCACCCCAGGCCTGGTCTGCGCCTAAGGTTTGGATACTCTGGAGCTCGGTAGAGGAGCTGGAGCTGAGACCCACATTAAGGCTGGAACTGGGACTGGAGATGTGGAAGGTTCTCCAGTTTGGACTGGGGGGTGGAAGTGGTCGTTTTGGTAGAAGAGGAGGTGTAGCAGAAGCTGCCCTTTGGGACTGGGGATTGAAATTGAGCTGGCAGTTGGGTTGGAACTGGAACTTTAACTGGACTGAAACTGTCATGTCTTGCCCTTTCACAGAAGAGTGCCTTGACAGGACATGGGAAAAAGAAATGTTTATTGTTGATGAGAATGGGTCATCCTCAGGTTTTCAAGTTCAACCTGATTCCATGACCCTGATTCAAGTCAGGGTTCAACAGTGACCAGACAATGCAAGTCTTTGTAATAAAAGGGTGCTAAATGTTGTTCCTCTTTTAAGCAAAGATAGTTCAACATCAATGCATAACTATTTGCACACATTGTAAGATTTCTGCATTTTCTCTGTTGGTATGCCTGTGCTTCGTTTCAACATTACCTTCAGATTAAGTGACACGGTACATCATTTTGTAATCACCATCAGGAACTATACACTAATCTGATACAGCTGTGGTAATTACCCTGCTAGAATTTGCTAGATCACATGATCATATGATCTTGCAAATCTGTTTTGCTCTGCTTCTGTAATCCTAGTCAAATAAAGTTGGTTCAACCAGTTAGTGTCCTATAGGGGACAAGCAGCTACAGCTGTGGTTTAAGCATGACAACAAGAGACAGAGTGGCTGTTCATTTGAAATAACAATGGTGGCTCCTAAAGAGGTTTGCTTAAATGCTGCTACAGCATAAGTTAATCTCGGAACTGGTCAGTATTTCTTCATTGAAAAGAGAGCAAAGAACAGAACTAAGGGCTTGTCTTGATGGAAAAGACATTTTTGCTCTTCTCTCGAGTGGCAGTGGCAAGAGCTTCATTTACTAACTGGCTCTGTTGATCTGTTGATCTGATTTGTTGAAGTTAGCAAGTGATAGACGCTGAAAGACGAATGGTTTGTCCAAGTATTTTTTGAAAGGGCCTGCTCTGACCAAATAGTTTCTAAGGGCTGCTTTTGTTGTGTTACACAGAACAATCAGGCACGTCAGTTTACGATGGTTATGGGCAAATATGGCCTGGTCATGGTTAGAAGAACCATCGTTGACTAAATGACCTTGACCAACTGTAACTCACCTCCAATTGTTTGTGTCACACTAGTTCCTATTATGCTCTAGAAGTGTCAAATCTCCTGTGGTTGTACCTTTATATGGCTTAATTACTTGAACACAGCAATATGGAGTTTCTGGGCTTCTGCTGAAATGCTGTTTCCTTCAGAAGAAAAAGGAAAGGTTCTACTAGGAGCCCCATAGTCCACTGACAAGCAAGTTAGGTTAACTGAAAACTCTAAGTGAATAAAGATTAACATCAATCTAAATGGCCATCTGTAACAGACTGGCAACCAGACAAGGATATACCCTGTAAGGAAATGTGCCCTAGAGAAAGCAAATGGAGAGAAGCAGGTAGAGATGCCTGACCAATCATTTAGTCTCAATAGTCAAGCACAGATCGAGTTGCTTGTTCATTGTCATCTGTCATGCACTTTCATATAGTTAGTTTGATAAAATAATGGGACCAGAACATGATGGGGGCTCATGGGTCGGCATAAAGTTGGAATTATTTAAGATTGCCTTGGCTTGAGAGCTTCACTCACATGTCGGCCTGTATCAAGTGTCATTCGGGATTTCATCCTGACTCTGAGGTGTTTGATAACTTTTCTGTTTTCTCAGTCTGTCCTCCACACTCCGTCTCCTCCCCTTCCTCTGTTAGAATGGTGTGTTAAGTGAAGCTTGAGGCCAAGTGTAAGCCGAGGTCTGGGGATTGAGGTTTGGATGTCTCCGTGCTCCATCTGCGCGGTTCTGGGAGTTGTTCGCCAGTGGGCGCTTGTACAGTGCAAAATAGCCATCAAGGTCAAAGTCTTCCCATCTCACTTTCCTTAAAACAACAAAAACAAGTCATTTTCTTTTTAAGAAGTGAAACAAACCGGCATATGGGGTGAGATAATATCATCTGTTGCCAATGTAAGTCAGTTTGCTTCATGAATTTCCTTGAATCAGTGCCATCGGTTGTGTTGGATACCTTAATCTGTCTTGCTTTGACACGTTTTTACTTGAAAATTCTTGAAATAAGCAAAAGTGTTTTGGAGACATGTGTTATTATCTCATTTCATTGGCAATAACTTATACATATTTATACATAATTATATCAAAAACATTTTTTAGGCTAAATAACTTGTAATACTCTGTATCAAACTAAATTAACGCCATATTAGAGTATCTGTCTCTCCCTTGTTCTTCTCTTACTTTCACTGCAACTACTGTCAACCCCCCCTCCCCCCATTCCCTTCTCCATTTGTTTTCCCCAGTTGCATGATGTATCACTAAATTAGTGTACCATTACCTAATTTACTGGAGATAATAGAGCTCAGAGGACACCAGAACAGTCCAGAAAACCTGGGGCTAAATGTGACTTCCCATGTCTGCGTGAGGACCTGACAGCGGGCTTTGGTCCAGGGCTCTGTGTCCCCACCCGCAATCCCATCTGCTGCCTTGATCCAGATGTCTCGGTGAGGATGAATCATAACTACTTCAGCTTGTTACTATTAGACTCTATCTTTATGTTCCTCCCAACATTATATCTTTTTTTACAGTTTAGACAGCAGAGTAACCGAGTGGAAGGGAGCAAAAGAAGGCATTAAGAAATGGACAAAATAGGTTATTTTTAAATTTTGATTTTTGTCTTTTCAAAAATTCACTTAAAGTGAAACTCTCGCCAACATGCAACTTAGGCTCTTTTTGTGAATGCATACGAGTCAAACCTTCATGTAAAAGCATAATTAGGACTAAAGAGGCACTTTTAAGATTTACCATATTTTCGTTTTCTGCTCAAAGTCGTTTTCAATGGGAGTGCATGGGGCACTTTTATGCTCAAAATGGCTATTTTTAAAACTCTGAGAAGGCTCAACACAACATGAAACGTTGCTCGTAAGTCTTTTGCTTATGCTAAGCAATCACTGGACAGTTGCTCGAGATGATGCATTTAAAGAGTTGTATTAGAGAATTATTTAGCCATTCTATAACCAGAAAAAAGAGAAGAGCTGTTAGCATGTTTACCATACAAGCTTACTGTCAGTCACTACAGAATTGAAACCCAACCTGGAAATACTTCCAAGGCCAAGGAGCTAACCATTAACTAACTAATTTAATTGTAAAGTCACATGTTACGTCAAAAAAAGCTGCATTTATGTCCACCATGCTAGCTTACCCTCCATTAATCTTAGCCAATAGCCGAGATAGCATAATATTTGAAGTGAAAACAAAGGCTGCTGTTTGAAAATATGAACATGCTAGAGTTAGCTAGATTTAAATGTATGATCACATTTTTCCTTAAGAGACTTCCTCAACATAAACCAAGTAGTTATACACTGTAATACACGACTGTGTTATTTCCATGGTGCACGGATCATCAACTGGTGAGAATGCTGGCTTCTTGCCTGGCGCATGGAGCTTTGGCATCAGTTCCTTCAGCATGATATCTTGTATATAACCATTAAGTGTACATTAAAAGCTTACAATAAGTATTGAATAGCCATATTCCAACAGTAATCACTGTTATTGAGTGTTTGGTCAGTAACCCACGTCTCTCCTACCCCTCCACACACAGTAAAAGCAAAAGGAAACTCTCTGGTATCCCCGATACTGATCACTAGAAACAATATCTTGAATGTAAGCTGGACACTTTTCAAGCAACTCACTGAGCTAATGTCAGCTTAACTAGCTGGTTCGCTGAGACTGGTGAAGAACAGTCGTCATTTGAGTTGATACAATGAACTGTCACTGGTTGGAACTGAAAAGTCACTTTTGCCTTCCTCTGTCTGAAACCAAGGACCCATTTTGTCAAAAGCTAACAAGATTTTAGAGAAATAAATCTGTGTCCATTATCACTGTAAGCTGAGTATGTGCAGTGTGAGAACAGGAAGCTGGACCGGCATAGCAGTAGTAATAAAGGGGCTTGGTGAATGGTCAATTGCTTAATGCCAAGATTTTTACACTATGCACCTCCCAGAGACTGATGGCCAGTCCTCTCTGTCAACTGAATCAGACTTTTTGGAGTTGCTACTCACACATGTGTTTAAAAACCCATGCTAATGTGTAATGAAAGATCTGAAGAGAAGTAAGAAAATAAATAAATAAATTGAACTGAAGACAGATCGAGACAGCGAAGAGAGAGAAAAGTGACAGGAGGCGGGGGAAAGTGATTGAGTGAGAAATAGAGAGCACTTTTATTATTATTATTATTATCATTATTAGAGTTATTCAGCATTTCCTCTCCCACTGGTTCATACTGGATGTTTGCCTCCAACCAGATTTGGCCTGCCGTGGCCTTAGTCCTCAGCGATCAGAGAGAAACAGGGTGTGAGAGAATTTTGCAGGATCTCAAATTAGCGTCTCTGTGGATTTTATGTAACACAATCTAACATTATCTAGGAATTCACAGCTTCCAGTGTGTACCTTTACACAGTCCAGCTGCACTAATCACATGAACATCCACTGCAGTTTCAGGGAAAATGTCTATTATTGAATAAGTCTCCATTCAGGCATTTATATCTCTTTCATGACCAGTACAGGAGGTTCTCTTCTGAATGATATACAGCTGAGCAGATTAGTATATTGTTACACAAAACTTTACTGTATCTCTACCGACTAGACGTTTTCTTGCAAACCTCTGGCAGCCTGGAATGAGCAAAGCTTATTCCAAACAATTCCACTTGGACGGGGAACCGAGGTGCCACATGGGTTAGAAAATGAGGCCTTCAGATTTGATGAGATTAGATTAGATGAAACTTTAATGATCTCCTTTTAGAAACTGCAGCAGCTAGAAGTAAAAGGATACATCGTAGAAAAAATAGGATATAAATATGAAGAGGCTAAATGAAGGTTTATATAAACACGTGCAGCCGACAGTAATTCACAATGACTGCATACGTGCAATCTAATTTACGGCAAATCGTCAACACCAAATGTGCAGTATTGAATTATGGGCCGTGTGCGCGACATGCATGTTAGCGAGTGTGACCTTTGCCTCTAAAGGAAGGAAAGTATAGACTGCACAGGCTCTATTTCTGCATTCTCCAGTAAATGTACAAAGGACAGTGAAAACATGCCACTGGGTGTGTTTACACAGCATGAACATGCTCATGTCTAAGTCTGTCTCTCCATATGCTCCTGCGCTGCTGTATTGTGAGTACGTGTGTGTGTGTGTGTGTGTGTGTGGTTGGCAGGGCTGATAAACAGGCAGTGGGTTGGGAGGTGGAAGGAGTCCACCGCCTCAGATTATTGACACAATTCTGGCAGAACGCAGCGCCCGGCGCTCCAAGAAAATCTGGCTGGCGGGGGCTCAGCGCTGCAATCTGATCCCCTCCATCCGACGTACAGCGCTGAAAAAAACACACAGAGACAGGCTGCGAGGGACACAGCTCTATCTATTCTTATACCTCGCCCTGCGCCTTTTTTTCTTTCCTGAGTGTAACAATAAGCTTTAGGGGATTTCTTTACTCCAATTTGCCTTCCTGTCAGTCTCTCTGTCTCATACTGTCTGGCACTCTATCACTCACTCTGCCTCTGTCTCAGGACGGCATGTTAAGAGCTGTTAAGGTCACGTGCAGGCTTTAAGGGTTGAGGTCCTGGGCTTGAGATTTGGACTGCAACCTCAGCACTTTGTTGACTGCATCGTTTGTTTCTAAAAGTTGTGTTTGTGGCTTTGAACACAGGTGTAAAACTTGTATGAATTAGCTTCCGCTGGTGTCACAGCGAGGTAAGGAGTCGTGTCCACCGTTGAATGAACATGGGAACATTTTGTTCTTTACAAACCTGTCACTCAGATCACAGTGAATTTGTTTGACGCGTTGCGCTCAGTTGGAAGTCCATTTCTTCCTGATGACAGATCGATGGCGCATGCAGATGCATTGCATTCATGCGTTGGGTTTATTCTACTATTGATTGTGTTTCCATAAACTAAACGGACTGACTCACTGACCAAATGCTTTCACAATGACAACATCGCAGAGAAGGAAGTGAAACAGTCAAAGATTCCATGAATAATTAATGTTGGAGTGGCACAATCAGTAACCATAAGTGATACATTTTAGTAGAAAACAGATAGGAGGGCTAGTTTGCAGGTGCATAAATGTTACAGTTACATTAATAAGTACAATGTATGACCAAAGCCAGCATGTTGATAAACAGCAGGAGTCACAGCTGTACTGACATAAATCATTTCTTCTGAACTGCAACTTCATGACAAACAAAGCCAGTGTTTTTCAGTGTTTCTAAGCTGCTTTCTGTCTAATGGGTTCAAGATAATGGCTTCAAAAACTCAGATCAGGCTCATATAAATTTTAGTCAATAGGTGAAAAATTTGCTTTGGAAAACAGCACTTATTATATAAAAGTCCTTTGAATAAGCATGGTAAGTATTAATCCCCATATAAGACCTTGTGAGATGCATATAAACATTATTACAGCTATTGAGGTGTTTTAAACTATAGACTTCTTATTAAGGTTAGTAGAATGTACATTAACATTAATAAGACTATTTCAGTATCAATTATAGCATAATTAACACATTTATTACAGTGTGTCTTATTAATATATAAGATCATATGAGGAGCTTGTAAGGCTTTATTAGCATTGTTCAGCAGCTTGTAAACTTAACTAGTTTCTTATTCGTAACTTCGTAACTTATTATTTCTCATGAACCAATAATAAATGTGATACTCGTGCTTTTAGTTACCCAATTATATAGTCTTAGATTTAATAAGTATCTCATTAACCTCGATAAGCAGTAACTAAGCTGTTAACAAGTTTCTTAACAGTGCTATAGTGTCTTTTAAACCATTAATTAACACTTACTACAAGGATCTGAATATAAAGCGTTACCAAAACATTTTTTCCCATAGGCTAAAGACTAAATACTCTCATTAATGATTTCACCTCTATTTTGTCTTAAACAGCTACTCCTGAGATTTGACATTGCAACACAAGTGTTAAAAGACATACAGTAACCACATAAAAAAAAATAAAAAAATAAAAAAAACATTTAGAAAAATAACGGTTGGGGCACCCTTTTGGCCTGTAGGTTCATACTGTACCACATAACCGCTATGTCCAATCTTGCGACTCTGTCAACTGTCAAACAGCCAGGACACGCCAAGAAAATAGAAAGAACGGTCAAAACTGAGGTAGAAGAGGCAGTGATTCACAGACTTTTAGTCTCCCAAAATATTGGCTTTGCCATTTCCCACAATGCACCTGGAGTGCATCTGTCATTACACCATGACATCAACAGTGTTGTCTTCTCAAAAAATTTGGAACGCTCTCTCTGGAGCCACAGAATACAATGTACAAATGTTTTCAAATTAGAATGAAAAGTCTTGTGCCGATCCAAATGTCCATGCTTTGAAACCTTCCTCCAGAAACATACGGGTGACATCACAGACACTATTTTGTGTTGTGTATACTATGTTTGTTTATAGACTACAGTACACAGAGTACATGTCTGTAACATCCAAGTAAAAAGCATATTTAAAATTAAAAAAAGAATAAGAATAAGGAAAAAAACAGCCTCCATTAGTTTTACCTGATGCCTTCAGACATTGCATATCCTGCAGGTGATTCTGTGTTGAATGTCAGAAGCATGATAATTCAATTTGAAAGTTCCATTTAAAAATATTATGTCTGTAATTTACCAGTACTTGCAAATTCCAGCAGCTAAAAAGGCAGTAAATCTTGATTTCTCTACTTGATTTCCCTCTGAGACTGGCGCAAAACAAGTTCAGCTCAGCAAATCTCAAGCATAACCGGTGCTGTTATAAAGTCTACTCCACCTCAGCAGTCCAGCCTTGATGGAGACATGTTTGACCATTTAGTCATTCAATGATTCTATTAATGCACTTCGATTCACATCTTTGAGCAGATCAGTGCCACTCAGCAGCTGTGGTGAAATATTTTGTGGCTTGCTCAAGAACAACATGACACTAGTAGCTACGAGTCGGCAGCAAATCTCTGATTCACTTTTCAGATTGTCTCACATCAGATTCAAACAGCCTGTTTGATTAAAGGTCTTCAGCCTGCTGGCTACCACCAACAAGCATTCTGAAGGAACCATCAGACATGGCGATAAAGACATTAAGGACAATAGACTGAGCCATCCACTTTCCTTCGCCACTATATGTTTAAGTCATGTTATAGCGTAGGACCTGAGTAAGGGTTAAGAACATAAGCACTGCCATGTGTTTTGCTAGGCAGAGTAGGTCTGTTTTGCCAGGCCAATCATCTACTGTTGGCTGTTTAAACTATAGAGCTGGGACTTTCTCCTGCCAGCCTCTGTTGCCAGTGGACCAGTGGACTTGGCTGAGCACGACTCTCTCCCTCCATGGCACTTAGTGCGGCGGTATTCAGCCAATAGACTGTGATCTTTTGCAGAAATGGGCTGGAAACAGGACTGCCGAGGGCTGCAGGCCGGGTTATAATCTTGAGCAGTGTGCCCAATACTTTTGGCTTAGCTTGAGCTACTCTCAAATACCCTCTAATTCTACTAATGCAGGGCCTTGGCTCTGTGTGTCGCACAGACAGACTTGAGACAAGTTTGGTACTCTTTATTGTCATTAGTAAGTATTTAGTTATTCTTTATCAGTAATACTCAAACAGTTATGATTGTGATATGCTACTGTTAATTCTAACAACTGGTAACCGTGACACATGCATACCTTAATCAAGTCTTTATACAGGTGAATGACCACAGAAAGGCCCTAACACTGTGAGGGTAGGGGGTTGCATTCCTATGGGGACGATCTTTTCTAAAAATGGAAGTTGAGTGTTGTAGATGACGTATTATATCACATAAGTCCAATAGGATTAATGTTTCTTTATGTATTCAGTTGGAATGTGTTGTATTTTCAGAACTAATCCTTTGAAATAATATTGAGCAGACCTAAAGGATTGTCTGAGCATGTTACACTCTTTGAAACACAGAAAATGGACAACAAGGTTTTAACCATGTTGGACATTGTTTTTCTTTCAGGAAGTATTACCAGTTTACATAAACCACAAGTCATTCGTAGCAGCTCTCTTTTGTTATATGTATGTTGGGAACATACTTCCTTGATCATAAGCTGTAACCGTCATAAGCGCAGCGTTTTACTTGAAAAGATCTCAGTGGAATTGGAAATAGCTAAGCTATCATGTAACGTAGCCACCGGCAAAACATCAAAACCGAATCAAAACAACTGCAAATGCAGAGTTTACAGTATCACAACACAATTTTGATTGTGCGTGTGTGCCAGTTGGCAAACCAATCACAAGTCCATTCAATTTTTGACAGTGATGAGAGCGGACAACAAAGAAAGGGAACAAAGTGTTTTTTGAACATACTAGGAAGTGGTGCGGTTTTGGAGCAGCAGCTTACTGGCTCCTTGTTTCCTGGTTTACAGTAGAATCTAAGTGTATAATGAGAGCCCTGTAAACCTTTTGGTGCTGCGGTCAGAGAAGCCTGCATTGCAGTTAACATAATTAGGACCAATACCACTGGAATACCACATGTAGGACTTTTTCACACTGCTGGACCGAGCTGAGGCGACCTCTGCTGAGCCCAAGTTAACTGAGGGAAACAAGGTCATGTTTGTGAACTCTGAATCTGATATTAATGTCATTCATGGCACCAATTTCATCTGCATGAAGATGGGGCAAGGAAAAAACATCCTTTGTAAACTGGTCCACTCAGCTGGGATTTGACATTAGTGTGTCTTGTTTTGGAAAGAGCACACTTTTTTAACAAGTCAACACGCACACACACAGCACGTCAGATTGTAGCGCTATGATACAAATAGCAAAAGTATATAACAGTAGAAACATGCCATCAGCTCTAATCTGTCATACGGCTGACACATCAATGTATCAAAAAAAGTTAATTTCCTTTTGAATGTTTTCAAAAATGTCATCTTCAAATGGGCGTGCCGGGCACTGCATTCCAGTGTAATTTCATGTTGTACGGATCAGTCATATTGTATGAATTGGTGTCAGGCTGTCTTTGACTACCAAAGGTCCAAATCAACCCATGTGATTTACAATATAAAGACATTTTCTGGATCGGCGACCAAAGATTATACAATATTTCTCAGGATTTTCAACTTCTGTCTCAGGCCAACCAGAATTGCAAAGTGTAAATGTGCCTTCAGAATTTGCTCAGAGACACATGCTCCACTGTACCATTAAAGTGCTAATTGAGAAAAAAAATCTAGCAAATATAAGCAAATTTGTATTCACTTTAATAGCTTCAACATTGTATTTCAATGCCGTAAGAAGGAGTGAATAAAAATGTGCTGAGTTCCATCAGATTAGCTCAGATTTCTGGCCTCGACACACAAAAAGGAGGAACAGTAAAGACGGTCGGCGGCGTGGGGATACTCACAAGGCTAGCTCGTCACCCTAGCTGGCATGCTCATGGGTAATACGCTACTAAGCAAGGAACATGCTAGCAAGCTGGGAACATGCCAGCACTAGTCACGAACAATAACTCCTAGCCCTTTATTATTTCCTCTCTGGCCGTCTATTTGCCCATGACGTCATGTTCTCAGAATTGGACTGAATCACCATAACTGTGCTAACAACAGTCATGTCCAAGGAGACAACTGGCATTTAGAGGTGTATGAATCGTGACTCACCCAGATCTTTAACCTGGGTCTAAATAGTATCACGCGCTGCCATATACATAGCAACAAAAACACACTGCTGGAAACACTCGTCATCGTAGCTCACGAGCCTCGATGCCACAAACACAGTCGTCTCGTCATAGCACTAGCTCGCAAACCTGAGCCAGAAACACAGCAGCAGACTCGTAGTTTGCGTCTGTAACAAGTGAATCCACAGACCTTCCTACTACGTTAGTGGTTAAGAGGCAGTGGGCTAGGACTGAGTTTCCATGGTGATTAGGCAATACTGACTCAAGTGACTCACACAACCCGGTTAAATTTAGTGAGTGACTCGAATCCTTAAAAGGAATCGTAGTTACCAGCTCTACTGGCATTTGAGTTTCACTGTGTAGATATCTGATAGCCGCAAACTTGTTTATTTGAAGCATGACTTGTCATGTTCAGTCATAACTGTCATGTGTAACTATAGTCTTTATAGTTAAACTTCTCATGTGTCTGCTGTCTAGCCGTCAAACATCTTTGGTATCTCACTACCAGTTGGATAAGCTTTGGTTGAACTCCAGCGGCCATTTTCTTTAGTCTGTGGCCCAACAGTATGTGAGTTGGGGATGTTGTAAGTTAATGCAGACAAACATTGTTATTGGTTCTATAAAGAACAGAAGCTCCAGGTTGGGTTGCTTGCTAGGCTGGCGGGCCAATACGTTCACATGGTTTTTATGTATTTGTATCATTTGTACATGACCGTATGACTCCTGTCACAATGTCGGAAAACAGCTTGTCTTCTCCGAAACAGTTGTTTAAACTCCAACATGGGAAAAACTTCTAGAAAAAAAAAGTTGCTTGTGCTTCAGGACTAATAAGCCACAATGGCTTTCTTTATATTGGATTGGAAACAACGTGGTATTAGTCAAAGTTTACCAAAGTCTGTCAAAGTTGACCTCGACCTGAAAAATGTTGCATTTGCCTTTTACCGCAAGTGGTTCTGCCGACATGAGTTGATCGTGCCATAAAATTTCACTTGAATTCTTGTGTGATCTGGCCTGACTGACTGACCTTTCTACCTTTGTGGAAATACACAGGAAAATAGGTAGAAGAGCAAGCTTTCCACATGCTGCTAACAATTGGCTAACCTGCCGTACCCGGAGCCAAAGGATCTGATTGAGTATTTAGCCACAGATTGTCTCACGTAACCGGGTTTACAATGAAAAGAGGCACGAAGGGGAAAATTGTGTATCGAGGGTGGAGTTGTAGGCCAAACCTAGATTAAAGGTCTTATATTGTGAAGGTGGTGACAAGCTGTTGGTCTCGCAGAGGTATTCGGACCGCTAGTTTAGAGGAAAGATCTAAGAAGACGAGATCGGTCGAGCCAAATGACTGTTAAGCGATAGTGGAGGAAGTCTTGTGACAGGATGATGTCGAGGGAAGGGAGGATTTGTGTGTTTGGAGTGTGGGATCAAAACCATTGCTGTTAGTGTGTAAATGTTTGTCTCCATGTGTTACGCTGGATTTTTCCTGGCAGCTGCTGTACAGGCCACAAATCTCCCCAGTAAGTGACTGATTAAGCCCATTAATTACAACAGTGACAGTACACAGCCTCCATCACATTCCCCCTCTTACTGTCTCCCTCCCACACACACTCGCTGCAGTTTGGCATGTCATCCTCTGGCTGGAGTTTAGCATCGCCAGGGGTTCACTTTTACTGGGAATGTTATCTAACTAGCAGGGCAGCACATGTTCTATGTAACGCTTGCTTTACCCCAGGGAGAAACAAAAAGACGATCTTTAGGAGGAACGAGATCCAAACATGCAGCGTGTTGCAATTCATAGTTAGTTTCTGCTTTTGTTGTGATTGGGGCTTGGCTCCCAGTGTAGAGATGCTGGAGGCCTTTTTAACAGAGCATACACACGGACCTACACACACACACACTCACTCACACACCCACACACACACACACACACACACACACACACACACACACACACACACACACACACACACACACACACACACACATCAACGAATTGTCTCCCTCTCCTGAGGCTGCTGGAGGTTTGGCTGAGGACAGGAGATGGTGGTTGTGGTCTTTCCTCAGACACTGCTGGGGGTTGGTGGAGACGCCTGCCCACGTAACCACCAGCCCCGAGAGCCATTAGCCAAAAAATACATAATGTGTCCAGCTGGATCTTGTGTCTATGTGCGTGCGTGTACCCAGTAGTTTGTGTATACATGATCTTTTCTTGAATGCTCAGTGCCATCTTTAACCACTGTCAAACTGTGTAGCATTACTGGAGTAATTATGGTAAACAAATGAATGCAGGGTCAAAAAGTGCCTCTTTTCAGAAGAGGGTGACGTTATTACATTTATGGCATCAGACACACAGGAGGCTCCTGGGTAATGATTCTGTAGGTATTTTGGTACTATTAGCTTCTTTCTTCAACACTGACAGACATAATTCAGTAGCTGTAGCAAATGCAAACACGTTAGCCTGGCAGCTCAGTTAAGAGTAGATTGTTTTCAGTTTTCTCATCTCCTTGACCTTTTCGCTCCTGCAGCTGTTGCAGCCACTGTGTGTTGGATGTTTCTTAGCCAAATGGACCTTGAGCTTTGGAGTCTGTTCGATTCGCATGTTGATCCAGGCTATGGAAGTATTCTACTTTCTTTCTTTATTTCCCCACATTTTAATGAGAATTTTTCAGTTAATCTCATGTGGCAGGTGACTGCATGTATGCATGTTTCACTACTCTTGCAAATGCTCATTTTAGGAGTTGGCTCATTAAGGTGAGCAGAGGATAGTACCAATCCTTCAGTCAGTTGCCATTACATGATTATGAAGTGCAGATTGAGTGAGATTAAGAATCAAAATCCTTGATTAATCCTTGATTAATCCTTGTTACTAACGTGGCCGGCCAAAGGAAACTGTTGCTACCACTGGAGCTGTGTGTGGCACGGGGGCTGTGTGCTTTCTGCTAACGTTAGCCACTACGGAGGTGTGTTGGTGCCACAGCGACTCTTTTATCTGGGCTCAGGGGCTGTGTGCTTTGCGGTTCTCAGTGCTAAGCTAAGTGCTACTGGGTTAGCAAGCTGCTGAGGGGCAGGCTCAAAAGCTGTGCGCTTACTTGCTTTAACATATGCACTTAACTCTGTAGAAGTCTCTGTTCATAGTGTGTGCAGGCAGGCACAAACATAGCAATGGTATGTCAACATTTTGGTGCATTTTCATTTTCTTTTTTGGGACATACCAAATTTTGCACCTCACTAATGATTTTGTTTGTTTAATTTTCAGCATTTCGGATTCACTCAGATACTTGATTCAAAGATCAAGAATAATCCATAAATCTGCTGGAAGAAAACCCACCCTGTGAGAAAATGGAATGGAGCTTAATACTGCGGGTGCCCGAAATGTATCCTCATAATTTGCAACTCTATCTCCAGAAACTCTATAACCTTTATCTGTGTGAGCACTGATGTGAAAGCATCCAGTTCTTTTTACAACGTCCTTTTATGCCATGAAGCAATCATGCTGATTCCTCAAACAAGTCGGATCCCATGCGATACAATGCTGCAAGGTCTCGTTTCAGCAGGGCACACATGAAATAATTGATTCCATTAGTCGCACACATCACGATTGCCCCACTCACTGACGCATACAAGAAAAAAGTACCCAAAAGGAGCTGCAAACAGTTGAGGTCAGTGTGTAAACCAATGCACTGCATGAAAGCCACAAATGCGCTGAGAGGAATTATAAAAATCTTCGTTTTTTACAATCAGAAAGAGAAACAGAAGTTTTCTAATCCCACATCATCTTCATAAACTGCACTTTCACAGACTTGTTGCTCTGAAGTGTTTTTTTTCCTCATTTTGTCATGCTGTGTGGTTTCTTGTGTTTCTAATAATCACATCTCTCAAATCTTCTATTTTCATTTTTTGTAATAATGCAGAATTTAGTTCTTCTAATAAAAAGCCCATTTTCAAAGCACTTTCCAAAATCTGGTTCATATCGCAAACCATCATGTCATTTTGATCACTTTATTATATCCAGCTGATCTCCAGTACGACCATTACGCCCTGTGTACAGTAATAGATGTAGACGTTAAAGTAAACTCCTGCTCTGACCCGGTTTTACCTCATGTTGTTTGTTCTCCGCGGTCTTCCTAAACGACCGCATGGTTCAAAAGCCCTGCAACGAATTCTTTCTCCTCTTTACCATTCCCATAGCCATATGAGTAGCTACACTAATCTGCTTTGGCTTTCAAACATCTGATGAATATTACAAGCTATTATGTAAAATATTGGACTAAATGATAGTTGTCAGTGGTGAAGTGACTGAATCATATTAAACATTTTGATGAATCAGTGACTGTGTAGGGGAGGTGTACTAAATGAGTCAAAATTCAGCAGTTACAACAATTCTGTATGGTCACATGTTGATAAAAACTTTTTTCTGCTCCGGTCATTGAGTCTATTGGGTTTGAGAACATTGCCTGACTAAAAAAAAAAGGGACAGCAATCCAAACACAAGGCCAACAGTTCCATCTCCATCACAAGTGACCAAACACCATACTCCAATGAATACTGTGATGGAGTTGAAACCTCTCGAAAAAGCTTGCAAATTGACCTGTGTCAGGGCTGTGGGGTTGCCAAACTCCTGTTTGTTTTGTCATACTACTATTTCTGATGTGAAAAATGATCTCTGTAGCTTGTTTGAAATATTTAAACTTGATCTGTTTACTAGACGTGTTCTTCTGTGAATCAACTGCCCTCATCCATGTTTCTTAGCATGTTTCTTAGCATGTTACTGCTGTTCACTGTCAGTCAGCAGAGTAGGCTGAAATGTCATAAAGAATACAGTACATACCGTGTCAGTGCACACTCACTTGCACATGGTCATCCTTCTGTATGTGCATAAGACACACAAAATGAGGAAAACCATTCAAAGGAACAGTGATCCACAGCACAACTAGTGGTGGGGAAACTCCACAGGTGCTTTCAAAGTGCTTATATTAGATACTTCTGTAGTGACAATGTACGGAATGATGATGTGGGGGTTAAACCTACAGAGAAAATCTTCACCTCCCTCTATGGCAAGTTCAACTCACTGTTCAACTGACCGGCCCACAACTTTTTTGGTTCAGTCTCACCATTCGCTTGTTTTTTTCTTGCCACAGCAGGCAGCTATTTATTGAGAAAACGCTCTGAGAGCTCACTGCACACTTCCTGCTCAACCACCAAACAGCAGTCACAGTTCACGTCTAGCTGGTGAACACAGTGAAGCATTTAGCAGCAAAAGAGCCAGATATTACCCTCAGGAGTAGGTGAGACCGAAAAACAGAGGTAAGAAGAAGTGAAATTATGGTGTTTACACAGAAAGCAAAGCCCATTTTCGCCTCACATGACTCGTGCAGGTGTTTATTAGCCCCAAACAGCCAGATGATTTAACTGAACATTAACCAGAAGCTAGCAAGCAACAGCGGACACCGATGTTGTTTGTGTCTGTGTTTGGTTACAGTTCAGCTTTTTACCAAACTCAATACTCATCAGGACCCCAGTTGTCTTTCTTCTTTTCCCCCCAATTTTTCATAAAGTAAAATACACTTCCCCTCCAGGTCCAGTTGGACAGTACACTTTACAATATGTAAACACCCTACGATGGATTTCACCTCTGCAGATTGATTCTGTAATCAGGTCAATGAATGGGAGTGATAATAAATCCATTTCATAATCCCCAAAATTTAAAAAAGTAATCTCTAATCTTGCCTCCTGTTGGTAACAGCGGAGTCCGATGTTAGACCAGGTGTTTGTTCCTCTTAAGTGTTTGTCTCTCCCCCCTACACACAACAAAGCCTCGCATCACAAGCACGTTTCACTGAAACTGAAGATTTTGATGTCATGTGAATACACAAATGGCATGAATCCTGCAATGTGTGTCTTTGCACTGACTCTGTATGTAATTTTAGTGCAGAAAAAAAATGTCCTCTCCTTCTGTGGGAACGCACCGTTACATTTATAAGGTGGCCAGAAGCGAGACTCAAAATCAATGATAATGCTGCTGCTTTACTGCTGGGATTGCAAATGCTACTCTTTGCTATCAAGTTGAAGTTCAAATGTATCCCAAGTGGGTTTAAGTAGTGCTTCTAATTTGTATTTTTTAAAAAATAACCATTGTGCTTCTTTGACTAATGGTAAATTCCATATCTGACTCCATCAACAATGAATTATGTTGTATGCCAACATGGCATGGGTACACACTTGAAAAACAGATTTTCAGTGTTAGTGTTTGGTCAGTGTTCAGATTCCACAAAAAGTGCTTAGCTTATAACAGTGCGGGGCGTACAGAACAGACACTGCCTTCAGAATAATGAAAACCAGAAGCTAGCGCTTTAAAGAGAGATTTCCATTGTACACCACATTGCAGTGCTGTTTTTAAAATGTGACCTACAGTATTCAAACCTAACAGCAACAACATTTGGAAATGACTCATCTGTCCTGATTGTCTTTGTTGAGTCATACTGTAAATCTCATATTCACCATATCCATATGCGTCACATGTTGTAAGAGACGCTCAAATGGTAATGTCTCAAGTAACGTTATCTGATGTCAGAGAGTTCAGTGATCGTGAAACAGTGTCACGTCTTGGAAACAAACAGCATGTCATATTGCAAATGGGTACAACAATGGTCAATAAAGTCCAGTATATTGAGTTATAATCTTTTTCGGAGGCGTAATGGATCGGTCTGTTAACTAGATGGTAGAGAAACACAAGAGTTCTGTTTCACAATATAGGCACTAATTAACCGTATGTATAAATGAGCTGTTTCCAGTATGAATGAAAGGTAGACGGAGGATAGCAGAATGGAGGTGGTCTTAGACAATAGCTGCCACTGTATGGCCTTGCGCTGTGCTGTGCAGCAGTATGTGTCGGTCTATAGTTTGATAAAGATCTCAGTTCCATTCCTGTCTGGGTTTACTGCTTCTTATGGGACAGCTTATAGAGACTTCAGTCTTGGATTCTGCTTCCTAACTCTGACATTTACAGACATGGGGTTTTGGATCATCCACACTCACACAGGGGCATGGAAACACAACCCCTGCTGTCCAACTCCTCCACCCCAACAACCTCCCTCTCTCCTCTATTATAACCAGTCCCAGCCCCTATAAAAGCTCTCTGGCTGGGCTGCAGTCCTGGCTTGTATATCTCTGTTCTGCTTGCTCTGGTCTTGGTGCAGATTCTGGAGGTGATTCTGGGCCCAAAGTGACCCACATCTGCCCACAGTCCTCATATGGTGGCGGCTATTGTAGACGTGTCCCCTTGACGAATTTCCCCAGCTTCTGTCCTGCAAAGTGACTCCCAAACAGTTACCTGTTGAGTTTAAGACATCTGTCAGTGAGGGCAAGAGTTCAAATCGAAGTTTTCCTCATCCTTGAGCACCTGTGGTCTGCCTGCATTTAAACAATCTGACTGCTTCTAATTAAATTGCAAGTGATGAGACCAATGCAATGAGATTTAACACAAACTTGTCTAGGATAGAAATAATGCAACATGAATGGTCAAAATTGGAGCTGCAGGGGTAGAGAATTTTGTTCATAAAATATATATGGTTTAAGGTAGACAGTTTTGGTTAGCTAAATACTAATGGATTTGTCAGTGCTCCAAGTTTTTGAGGAACAACCTTTTGCTCGTGTTAACATGCACTTATTGTAATGCATATGCAGGAAGTGGAAAATTAATTTAGAAGTTTGCATGAAAAACTAGCTAACACTATAATTAGCCCAATGCAGACCTGTAACTCATTGATATCTGATTCCTTTTAAGAGTCTAATCTGTCAATACGTACGGTATATAAAATCATCATATTCACACTTTCATATGACTAGCATTCAATTTAAGTCGTACGTGATGATAGGTAGAGTCCCTTTGACAGTGCAGTGGTAGTACAAGTTTAAACCCAGTCTGATATGGGTGCTGTAGACACAAGTCTAATGCGAGATCAACCACTGTCCTATAATTGAAACAATTTGGATGATGCTGTTCTTTCCTTTCGCGGCAGCTGGATTCATTAAAGCTATGTACTTGTGGAGAACCGCAGCCGTGAGAGTAGCTTAGATGTGACAACCAGCGAGGGAACCAACAGTTTGTTTGAAAACCATAATGCTGGCTCATTGAGGAGTTAATTTAGATACTGCTAGAGTATAAGTTAAGAACAACAAAACTGGATAGTTTATATCATTGAGAGCAAAGAACAAGACTGAAGGCTTAACTCCACCGAAAAGAGTATTTACTGTTACGTCGACTAGCTTTAGCAAACTTTGATTTATAATGTGGTTCTGGTGGTGGTGGCTCTCCTACTGTTGACCTGATTGGTTGAACTTTGACAGTGACAGACAGATAGTTGGTCCAGTCACCCGGTACGTGCCCTTTTCCAAACAGTTTCCAGCAGTGCCTTTCCAGATGCTTCCGTTTAACAAACCACCTGGCACGTCAGGTTAGTCTTGCTTTGCTGTTTTGTGCAGCAATCAAGGGTTGGTTGGACTGGAATTACTGGTAAAAACTGGATAGATTGAATGTTCTGCAGTGCCATCCTTTTAGCACAGAGACATCATTAAATCACAAGAAGCGTGAATGCCAGTGTGCATCGACGCCGTTTCTGCATTGACTTTTGCCAATCAATCCACACTCTGTTATTGTTTATCATGCTCAGATTGTATTTTTTGTCCTCTCTGCAACTCAGTTGCCTCAAATGATCCATGTAAGCCGCCATGATTGTCGAGAGTGATGAAAGAAAACAGAGATGCAGGGTCGAGCCTTCCAACTGGCCAGTCAGGGGCAATTTAAGTCATTGCTTAGCTTCCCGTTGTCTCAATCAGTGGCTACAGCATGACTAAAAATAAAAAGCACAACAATTTTCAATTTTTCACCCTGCCATTTTTCAATAAGTAATTCCAGAAGTACACAATTGACAAAGCAGGCGTGAATCCATCGTCCCAGTGCAGTGACAATAGCCAATAAAGACAAAACAGAGCAAAGAAATGCAAAGATGAAAGATTGAAAGTTAAGTTGCATGGAAACGAGAGAGAAATCATGACTGGTCAAGTGCTTGGAAATAGTGTGGTGTTGAGGTGGTGACAGGTGTGTGTGTGTGTGTGTCTTCTCTCCTCATCCCTCTTTTTCAGACTCTCTCTTTCATCTTTCCTTCCTCAGGTCGGCACCGCCTCAACCTGACAGACCGAACACACTGCCAAAGGAAAAACAGGATGGGCCACTGCTGATGACGTCACACCGGCGACTGCTGGGTGGTGATGGAGTGATGGCCTGTGTGCATGTGATTCTGTAAGTGCAGTGGAAGCTGTGCTAGTCAAAGGGCTACTGTGACCCCCACTTCTGCTTCATTACTCCCAATTTACCACTAAACATCCACACAAGAGTGTGCGAAGTTACTTATGGGGTGATAGTAAGATGTCAATGGGCTTTCGCCCACACTACACTGACTTGAAAACATTCAATGGAACATTCAAAACCACTAATGGCTTCTAATGGGGAATGACATCAGAGCTGTCATGTTTCTTGTTATTTTTCACTTTTTCTCTTTCATTTCAGTCTCTCACTCTCTGTCACTCTTTTCCTCTCTTTGAGGTGAAGTGTACGGTCGCACATGTGGACATAAGCAAAGTCCTCAGCCTCTCTTGGCCTGTGCGCTGATAGATTTAGTAGGATGGAGAGGGTGTGATGGACAGAGTGACTTTGTTCAGTACCTGCCGTCTGTCGGCCTTCCTCTCTGGGTGGAAAAAGAATGAAAACTGACTGAATACTGTGTGTCAGAGGCAGGAAGACGACAGAGGATGAGTTGAAGTATACAGCTCTTTATTTAGAACAGTCTTTGTGACTTAATAGCCAATACCGACATGAACTTACAGCACAGACAAGCATGCGTAATATAACAATAATAAAAAAAAAAAATTCACATCTGTTTTTATTTTGGGGACGTTTTAGTCACGCTATATCATTTATGTTTTAACCGAAAGGAGGCGTCTGATCAAGTACCAGTCATCTCCGTGATTTGGCTTAATTTTCATTGCCGTGTCTTGTTGTCCTCGATGTAAAATATTGCCAAATCGTTGACGTTTGTCTCAGAAGGATGACTGTTGGCATATGTATGTGAGTTGTAGTGCAGAGACGTGTCAAGTTCAGTGGTTCAGGAACTGGAAAAAGGAAAGGGGAAAAAAGTAAGCATATCTCAGTTTCACCTTGCCAAGTAATGATTATGACAACTGTAAAGGAGGGAGTGAGGAAAGGTAGCATAACCACTGAAAAGTCCATATAGGGAAGAGGTCGGTGACGGGTGGTTCAACAACCAGAGCACTCAGGAGATGCTGCTTGTATCCAGTGTGAAACAGCAGAAATGAATGTTTAGTTTTAGTAGTTACATAACGTACACAATGTAATGTAAGTCACTTAGGTAACTGCTTAGTTTAGTTTGCAGCAAAAGTTACAGAAGCAGCATCGTGCATATAACCACTTTGGATGTTAGATGAAATGTAATATGAATTAGATTGTTCCAAGCATACGCCGGTCTTTTAGCATAATGCCTTGAATACGAGGTGTGCTGCTGATGCAGAAGATGTGTTCCAACCAATTCCATGTTTGATCTTGCAGAGCTGTCCCCGAGGCTGAATTGCTTCTTTTACTAGTTTGACTTTAAAGTATCTTTTGTACAGTATTCACAGACAGCATGCACTCAAATGAAGCATATGTCGCAGCAAGCAGCAAAATCTGTTAACTAACAGTAACACACGAGCACACAAAAAACAAATCATGCACAATTGCAAATGCACACATGCTGTAAAGACAGTGAAGACCAACTCTCTCAGATTGCCCTACAAGATTCTTGTTCTTTTTATCTCTCTCTAATTACTGGCACCACCTTTCGGTCAGTCAGACCAGAATCAAGTTTAGTTTAAAATATACATTGTATAGTATTCACACGCAGCATGCACTCAAACGTAGCCCATGTCGGAGCAGCCTCCACAGAAAGAAACAAAATTGAAGGACAGCCGACAGAAAGGATGACTCAGGCTCTCCTCCCTACTCATCCATCCATCTATCCCTCCATCTGGATTGCGTTTGTGTGGATGTCTCTCATCCTGCAGCTCCTGCCTCATCAAACCCCAGTTCCTCCGCTTCCCCTCCCCACATGCTGCTGTTGGCAGCTCAGCGCTGAGACATTGGAGGTTCCTTGGACATGTGCACGAAATATATTGGTCTCTGCTGTTTCAGGAGCACAATCTTGCTGAGATACACTGGACTGGATGTAGTGTTGGCATAAATCTGGAATGAACGGAACATGTTGTTCTCTGTGGGAGCAATGCTCTGATTACTGGGGTGATAAAGTGGGCTAAATTAGACAGGCCTGCCTTTGGAGTGGAATACACAAGGCTTTGGTTTTTCAGCATTCTGGGTTGGGATAGCGGCTGACAGTTCATGGCTTGAGATGGGATTAGAGAAGGGGAAAATGTGCCACCCTCTAACTTGGGCTCGGATCCTCTTGTCCGGGGGAAAATTTTGGCTCGATGACTGATGCATCACATTGTCTTTGGATGTTGGTGAGCTTGGCACGAGGCACACGGTGACGGTTCTGACGGAGCGCGCTCTGGGGAATGACGCAGTACCTCATCGATCATCCCCACTTCCAAATGGTGTTGATAGCCCTCTGTGTGGAAGACAGGAGCCCAGACTAAGTTGAGACTCATTTCAGCCACCATGCTAGACACCAGAAAGCGTCACAGAGTGTGACGGAGTATGTCCGAAATGACACATGGCGGCAGTCTTAGAAATCTGTGGTCTTGTGTCATGTCTTTGGGTTGAACAAAGCTAATGTCTGGGATTGTCTTCCTTTTGCTTTAACCCTTTGCTGCTTAAAATCTGAGATGCTTTTTGTGAAAAATATTGAAACTTTTTCTTCTAGATGTGTAAATCTTTACCCGCGCCAGCTGTACAGGTGTTTGCTGTTGATCGAGGGGGTGTGAATGTGTGTAGCTTAATGATGCTAGATGTTAAATGAATTATTCTTTTTGAAGATCCCTTAAAGAGAAATGACTTAACTTGGTTCACAAGCCAAATTTAATTCAAAATCCTGCCTCTCCATGGTGCATGTGCAGCTGTGCGTGAGAGCCAGATTATCGGAGGTTAACCTGGTGCCTTGTTCTACACACCCCCTCAACCGAAGGATGAGTCACAGCCAATAATCTCAGTGACCTAACCCATTAGTCTCACACCCACTGAGCGAGTGAGCCAGTGATGAGCCACTAAGGTTCAGCAAGCTAACCCACACTGCACACCCACTCAACTTTAGAATGAGTGAAAATTAAATGAAATCAGTTAACTAACACAAGCACACACCGCTCAGCCGAAGAACAAATCATGCACGATTATAAATGCACACATGCTGTGAAGATGGTGAAGGCCAACTTTCCGTGTTGGGTAGTTACTCTCTCCAATCACGCGACAAGATTCGTGTTATTTTAATCTCTCTGTACTACTGTATCTACGGGTGGAATCATTTAAGAAACTGAACCAAAAGATTTGTTCATGAGTTTTTAATTGGCTGGTAGATAAACCACAAGAACTTTATTACTTAGTTACTTTAAAGAACCAGTCTGACCACCACTACCTCTGCTCAGCATGTTGTATGCAATTTGCCCACCTTTTTGGATTCTGCTGTAGATCTGCCATGTGAGAGAAACAGGAAAAAAATGCTTCATCGAGAAAACTCTGAAGTGCCGTCCTTTGCTCTTTCAACTTAACAGTTGCCTCTCACGTAGGTCATCACAACAAAAAGCAAATCCGTCGCTGCTGTCTCTAGATGCAAGTTTTTCCTCACAGGACACTGATTGGTTCAACACCAGTGTTATCAACCACAGATGCATAGCTTGAAGCCCATCAAGAATCTGGATTTGTGAGCCCATCTGATCACAGGATCTCGCAAATCCAGCTGCTTCACGATATAATACCTGGCCCAAGACATGTAATGACTATTCCATAAGAAAAAACACAGAGGAAAAGCAGCCAGGCCTCAAAGAGTTAATACAGAGTGTGAGGCATTAACACAACCAACATATTAAGCGCATGGTAATAGATCCACCATTATGTGTGATTTGGGGGTGCAAAGGCATGCACCAAACCTCGCTCAACCCAGCATGGTAAAACATGATTACCCTTTTGAAGCAGGCTGGAGTAGAAGTACAAACTTTACCAGAAGTTATGTAACATGTCTGCATTTTTTATTCCCATGCAGTGTCATTTACTGTAATATGCTGGCAATATTTTGTCTTTTTTTTTTTTCCCCCCGCAGAAACTTTTCATCCAGAACCCTTTTGAACTGTATTCATCCTACTATCAACTCACAAACATGGCTCATACCAAGGTTCAGCCTCTGTTATATCATTATAATTGGCCACTTATTTTGTCTCTGCCTCGGTGAATTAAACATGTTTACAGTTTAGTTTGGTAGCAGAAGGTGTCTGCGTGTGTGTGGGTGCCATACTGGAGAGCTTCATGCCTTCCAGAGCACATTTAAACTATGTTTGGAGTTCTTTGTTCCATCTCTGGAGCATTTACTCCATTAGTGTGTTTCATTGGGCCAGGTGAGAATGATGCCATCAAAATCGGCATTCACAGAACTTAATTGCATCAAGCGATGACAGCAAACGCAGGTTTAATTCGGCCGCCAAGCCAACCGTGGTGAGATCCATTACAATTGTAATCCAAACTAACAACAGGAAGCAAATCACAGAACTTTATGGGTATGAGGAGATGGATGTTGACATTTGATAGCCAGCAGTTATTCAAGTTTGGAAAGTCGATCCTAACAAAATGAACTAAGGGAAAACCGCAGTCTGGACCGATGCTCATGTTCAGCTATATTGGTACTCACAGTATAATAAACAAGCTACTTGTGAGCCTAAGTGACTTTGAGACAAACTGAAGGTGTTGTTGCAGCCTAAGTACAAACAGAGCGAGCAGTGGCAGCCTCATGCTATTTGTTTTCACGTTGCATGTGTCAAGATATCGCAATAGACAAGCGTTATTCTTCTGACAGGGGGTCAGGACACTTCCTCTGTGGTGCACCACAGTTTAGGAATTCATTCAAATCCCCGTTTTTACAGCAGGGAACAGCTATTGTGTTGATGATCTGGGCTTGGCGTGGTGTGGGGACCGAGTGTGTGAATGCATGGTGTGTTTGGGCTGGGTGGGGTTTGGAAGTTGCTGTGTGGACATGTGTCTGTGGGGAGAGGAGCTTAGCTCGGTTTGATGACATCTTCATTGCGAGTGTGACAAGCGTTACCCCTTAAGACACACACACCCACACACACTTCTATACTTGTGAGCAACCATATTGACAAAATGCATTTCCTAGCCCTTTGATTTAACTATAAAAACTAAATGTCTAAATCTTACTTTCAAACAGCCCTTTGCAGCTTTGATGACAGGCCAGCATGTCACTTTCCAAAGATGGCCTCACTCTGTTGGTTAAAAACCTGGTCCGGTCCTCACTATGTAGCAGATACAAACACATACACACACATTTTTGGGGACATTGCATGGACCATTACTTCCCTAATCTAACCGTACCCTAACCTTAAACCACGTCCTCACCCTAAAATTGAGTAATTAACATGGATTGGTGTTTGTCCCCACAGTGTAACACACACACACACAGGCATTTTTCTTTTTCTCTCAAGCCACCCATGTGAGAGAAAACTATGAACACGTCCTCTGTCTCCCACCCAAGCTGAGAATTAAGGGGTCCAACATAAAAAAGTGTGATATTGCTCGACACAGAGCCACTGTCCAATCCGGTCACTCCATCCTGACATCATATCCCCTTGTTGTCACTCTTTCTGGGAGTCTGGGTTACCTCAGCAACACGCGCATAAGCAGCATTGAGTCATCGGTTTGTTGGACCCCCTGAAGTTTGACAAGCCTCTATGTTTTTTTTTTTTTTTGCAGAACAAACATCTCGATTAGCATGCGGAGGGGACGGGAAGTTATCTGGTATGAGGTAACATCAGTGAACGGCTTTAACTTCATATTGTTCACTTTTGAAGTTTTAATCAGCTGGGTATGACAACAGCCTCATGAGCATAAGCATGCACAGAGAGCCCATCACAGCGGGCACAGACACACACACACACACACGCAGACACTACTTCATGGCCCTCTCCCTCAGATGAGCCAAAGTTTGCTCTTCCCATGGTGCTTTGTGCCCGGGCGATATCCCAGCCGCGCCGCTTCCCTCTGAACTCCCACAACTTCATCAAAGAGGAATGAGAGGAGCAAGGAGGGGCAGAGGAAAAAAAAAACAAAAAAAGAAAAGAGAGAAGAGGGAGAGAAAGAGCTCTGTTTTCCTAATCACATCCCCATGGGGTTTTCAGCTGCGGAGGTGAGGGCGAAGTAAACAATTTTGTTTATCGTGTTTTTGTTGTGTTGCTCTTTCATTTCGTGGCCGCTTTTGTTTCAAGCTTTCCTTTTCTCTCTCTCTCTCTTTTTTTTTTTTTTTTTGTTGAGAAATAGAGGGGGTGATTAATGCAGATCCCCTCCCTATTTACTCCCCATTCTTCGCCCCTCTCTATTCTGTTTTGGGAAGATTCCCCCTGGTAATTAATTCACAGCAGAATTAATTAGAGTGGGGGGAGGGTGGGGGAGGAATCTAGAGACGGGGGAGTGCAAAGATATTTAGAGAAAGGAGGGGGACAATAAAGAAAAGTGACGAGAGAGGGATAGAGGAGTAAAGATTTTTTTATTTTTTTTTGCTCCGCTCCTTTAACATGCTCAAGGCTTCACACAGGACCCCACCCCCCTCCACAACTCTGTCCAACAAAGCTGATAGAAATTAAGAGTCCAAATTAGGTTTGCCCTGAGCCTGGTGAGCTTCCACTGCAGAGCAAGATGGGAGTGATGGGGACACAGATAAGAGATTCAGATGTTTCGATAGATGGATAGAGTGGCTGACTAATGGAAAATGATGCATGAACGTATGGATGATGAGGAAAGTACGAATGATGCGGAGAAAAAAAAAAAAAAAAAGTCTCCAGAAAAGGGCGTAGGACGAGGGGAGTGAGGGAAGTGTTGTTCCTCCATTTACTTAAATTTAATTGGTCTCCTCCATCACTGCGTAATGCTGATTGGTCTCCAAGAGCAAAGTGAAAAAGGGCTCCAACATCCAAGTGTTGTACTGCTACCAACATAAAGACAGCAGTATTCCTATTCCTAATTCTTCGAGGAATACTCCTTTCTAAACTCAATCAAGCACTTTTCCATTTTGATTCTGCGTCGTATGCCAATTTATATGAATGTTGATGACTTGATTGAGGCCGTAACGAATCCCTGGAGCTGGCACAGCACGCCTAATTGGCTAACGTTATTAAGGAATTGCAATGTGCTTATTCATTCTCAGGTACAGTCTCCGTCTCATTTTCACCAATTGGCCGGTGTCTCTCTTCCTGCCCCCCCCCCCACCACCGCCACCACCGCCACCCTTTCGTCGCTCTCGTCCCCTCGCCACAATTTCACCTCTCTTTCCTACTCTTCTTCTCTGCGGCTCTTTACTCCCAATCGCTACTTTTTACCTTAACACACATCCCTTTCCCCCCCTTTTACTCGTGCTCTCTGTTTCACCCTGCTTCTTCCATTGTGCTCATTATTCAAGCTCTCTTGCTGATACATCCAAGGTAGACGGGACATTTTTCTACATTTGCTGAACTCCTGCAGCACTTTGACTCCATTCTCAGGAGGAAATGTTTCGGAAAACAACTTCTTTTGTGGTTTTGCTCTTTCTTCAGCTGCTCTGGAAATTAGTTTGAGTTTAACTTACGACTCGCCAATTTCATCACTCTTTCAAGACAGAGTTATTGTATTGGTATTGGAGGATGCATTCAGATCCTTGGCTTAAATGAAGTAGCGATAGTAGCCCCTAGTAGCCAGCGGTCTAGTTTATGGGGGGGGGCGACCACACTTATAGCAATTGCCTGGCACGCCTGTGGCACAGGGGTAGGATCAGAATCAGACATGCTTGCCATGCTTCTGCTGAGATACAGGTGAATATCTCAGTGTTTTGGCAGCTTGGTCAGTGTCCCAACACACTGGAGGTGACCCTCTTCTGCAGTAGTATGAGCGAGTCCATGCTGGGATGACGTCTGGATCTTTGGGTGGTTCAAACAGGACTTTGAGCCAGGAGACGAGAGAGTCCCGTGTGAAACTGAAGTTTATTTATTTTTGACTTGCATACTTACCCATACCATGATGTTTTCCTTAACCTAGCCATAGTATGTTAGCTGCTTAACCTCAACCAAGCTGTGACCATTTCTCAACATTTCTCAACAGCGGTCGGAAAACCTTATTTTGAAAGTTTGACCGGATGTTGCATTTTCATCAATGCTAACTCGACTGCAGGACCCTGTTCATATAAAAGTGATCCTAGAGCTGTAGCTACAGTGTCATAGTTTAAAGCTTAGGGACCATGACCAAGGATGCTGTATTTTGCTAGTCCGGAGTGAGAACTTGTTACCGCAGACGGTCCTGAACATCAAGCAAACTGGCTCATCCACCATCCTGTTGGCGCAGAGCGAGCCACCTAGAAACCACCAAGTGCAATATTTGAAAAATATACAGTCACCTTAAATTTGATGTGCTTGAGTTGATATACTTCTTACATTCCTTCACTGTTCTTCAGGTCAAATCCACAACAGCGGCATCTCTACATTGGGTACCATGTCTGGAAAACCTACACTACCTGTTCCTCTTGATAGCCTCCAGATGTGCTCAATCTCTCACTTTCAGAAGCACAACTGGCCTGTGTTTTGTCAGGAGTTTTCAAGTGCCGATCCAGATTCATTTTCCCATTCAGGGTTTGATAGAAGGGAGAGGTGCATCCTGGTCAGCCACTGTAAATCACCGTCCACAAATGCCTCTACCAGGCTCTGCTCACCTAATCCTTATTACTCTACATGTTTTTTTATTGGCATTATTGGTTTTTCTTATTTTACAGGAAGAGTAGCTTTAATTTTCATAACAACTGACAAGGGACCGCGTAAAAGAATAAAGACTCACAGGTCTGTGGTATGTAAAGGAATAACTTAATAAAACGGGATAGAAATTCGACGTCCAGCCAGCCCCTCTCCCCTCACCTCTCCACAGACCTGAGAAACTTTGGCTTAATGGAACTACAACATGTTCCCTGCTCACCATCTACTGTCTGGTGAGGGTCTGATGGAGCGATCTGCCTCGTTAGTTTATATTAGATTCGAGCAAGGTTTGCTAGAACAATTACACCAAGACCGACGGTGGGAATGCTGTCCTGTTTCTGCACACCGATGTCTCCTTTTTCTTCAGGGAAGAAACGTTTGGAAAGAATCTAGATGTCGCTTTCTTTCTTTCTTTCTTTCTTTCTTTCTTTCTTTCTTTCTTTCTTTCTTTTTTCTTTCTTTCTTTCTTTCTTTCTTTCTTTCTTTCTTTCTTTCTTTCTTTCTTTCTTTCTTTCTATCCACCCTCAGTGTTTGATCCTCTTCAGTACAAGTAGGCTTGAGTTTCTGCACCGTGTCTGCAGTGCCCTCTGTGTTTCCCACATCTCAACTTTACCTTGCAGCCATGTAAACATGCCTCTAATCAGGATCTGTGTGTTTGCATTGCCTGTGTGTGTGTGTGTGTGTGTGTGTGTATGTGCGCGCTCGGATAGCGTGGGCGTAAAGCGATAAGGCTAAGTGAGTGATTCCCTCCAGTAAACAGAGGAGAGCAGGAGACAGAGCAGAGGGCAGGCAACCTGCCATGGGAATCTGGATAATCCATTCTGCTCACTTTATTAACATCATTATGGAGGAAACAGAGAAGGCAGAAGGGAGGGTGGGGGGTGCAGTGGAGGAATGGAAGGAAGGAGGAATAACAAGACAGATGGGGAGGCTGTGGGTGGAAGAAAAGTGGTGAAAACAAATAAAGGTTTAGAGGTCAGAGAAAAACAGAAGCATGTAGGCTAATTTAAGATTCAGATATAATATTAATGCTTGTTCTCTGAACATTCACTACATCGCAACAGCTGTTTCACAACGCTGGAGGTGAAAGTTGCGAAATGAAATTGTCAGCTGACGTTTGCTTAGAAAGTAATAATACAAAAAATGAGAATGCCAATCTGACCTCCCTCTCATCCAGTGTGTGCTGAGATAGACTAGGCTCCTGGGACCCATCCATGGGGAAGCTGGTATGGAAGTTGGATGACTGGGTCTAATTACTGTCATGTCAAGCCAAAAGCACTGTATGATGTTTTACTGCGTGTCAGTATTAACCTAAACGATATTTACCTTTACCAAGGAGACTATGTTTTCACCCATGTCCATCTGTTTGTTGGCTGAATTTATCAGCAGGGTAACACAAAAACTACTGAACAGATAATCATGGCGACCGCTGACGTTTTGTGCAGATCTGGTGAGTACACTTTGATGCAGATCGTAGATCCTTAAAATATGGTTCAGCAGTTGTGGGTGGTTTTCAAATTATAATGATCCAGTTTGATATTGGATTAGGCTTGATTGAGTTAAAGGGGACTGACTACACCTGAATGCCTATAAAAACGTTCTCAAGATATTGTTTATGTGTTCCGGCAAGAAGAGATGGAGAAGTTTTAGGCTGGCTGGTGATTGAACTATTTTAAAGAATCTGGCCAGATCTAAACTGGCAGAAGGGTCAGGTTTGTACTGACATACACAGCACAGAGGGCTCAGGAAAATTAATGCACCTTTGCCCGGCACACATTGGCAACGTCATTTGGTGTTGGCCAATCAAAATCACGCAAAGGTAGTTAGTCGTATCAACATTATAGATTTAGCAGTTCTGATCACTTCTATATCTACTACATTTAATCTATAGTAAGATATAATGTTTGATAAAGTCATCTTATATTGTGAATGAGCTTGAGCAGAGCTTTTAATTAGCATAGAAATGAATGATTAGATCTGTCAAATAAAGGTATGAAGTAGTCATTTGTTCATGGTACAGGTACATTTTGAGATTTTGAGCTATTTGTTGTTTTGTTGCAAAACAATATAAAAACATCATGTATTTAGAGGATCAGTTGTCTGTGAAAGTTTGTTCAGAACAGGCAGCTAATGAAAACTGACTTCCATCAACGTCCACCCTTGGGGGGGGTCTCAGCTCCTCCAGAAGAAGCCGTGTGGCGGCCAGGCTGCGGTTGAACTGGCAGCTCCCGAGTGTGAATGTAACTGCCCGGACGTGAAGCCGAGCGTTTCTGAAAATGATCCTGCGTGCTGCGTCCTGCCTTGGATAAATAACAATTTTAGCACAGCCAATACTGAACGAGGGAAAAGGCTGGGCACAAGGAAAAGAATGTACGTTTGCTACATCAGCTATTTTTCTTTACTGTTTTTTAGTGGGTGAATCAAAGGCAACAACTTAATGTGTTTATAGCCCGCAGCAGCTGTGAAGCCAGAGCCCTGCAGATCACTGCTTTGGAATAGTTTTTTCATGATGTTATCAATTTTGCCCTCCAATTGTTGAGGTCTTTTTTTCTTTCTTCATCGTCACTGGCACGCAGGCGTATTTCAATGTCCCCGTTCTCTTCGCTCACATCCAAGAGAAAGTTCATTTTACAGTGTTTGTCTTGAGTTGATTTAATTAATCTGCTTATCCTCTGTTTATTGTCAATTATGTCGAACTTATTGGCTTTTTCTGGAAAATGCGGCTCAGGCGGAGCGAGCAGGCCTCGGCGTGTTGAGAGGAGCAAAGACGGCCAGGGGAACTTTCCAAATAAAAGCGGGGCCCGTGCACGAGTTTTTTCGAATTAGGAGTGTCACACAAACAACTTTTCTCATTGTGGAAAAAGTAATGAGCTCAATCCCGATTCCTCTCACATCAAGAGCCGCTCTTTTTTTTTTTTGGGTCGCGCGGGTTTTGAGGTTAGCGTCCGTTGTGATGGCTTTTATGAGCGTGGTGACACAGTGGAGACGCAAACACACACACACACACAGACGTTATGCTCTGATGTATGTGTCATTGCCTCTGCACACATACGCAAACATTTTTACGCTCGTACTAAAACGGCACACTAAAACTCTACGACACACCTACACACACCTCCAGCCAGACTGCTGGACAAGCCTCATTTAGCCTGTTGTGTAACTGTCTCTGTGTAACGAATGGCTCGTGTCCTACAGTCACGGGTCCAGCCAGACCAACAGCATTACAAGTCCCTCTACACTGACCAGACACACACACACACACACCTCAACACTACCCAGATATCCTGCTTCCAGCTCCATCTATCACCTACACGTCCACGCTATGCCTCGGTATCAGGGGCCACCTCAGTTCAGCCCGGTCCCAGACCCGAGCTCTGTTTTTGGGGCCACATCGGTGACACCCCCTCCCCTTCCCTTCTCTCAGGGTGGAACTCCCCTGTTTAAGATGCCCCATCACGTCCCCCAGCTACCGCCACCACTTTCTCATTCTGTCCACAGCTACCGGCAGCGGGAAATTATGACAAATGGCCTGTTTTTTTTACTGCTGTTTTTTCTTCCTATTTCTCAGTTTGTTCTTCGTGTAGAGAGAAAAAGAATCGTTAGAAAAAAAAATGAGTGCAAAGATTAAAACTTTCCATTTTTGGTGATGACTCAACACAGCACAGTGTTTTGTGGCTTGACCTTTTATGAGGTGTGCATGTGTGCATGCTTATAAGTGTGTACAGTATGGGTGTATAAATGGGAATATGTGTCTGGGTATAGCCTCCACACACACACACACACACACACACACACACACACACAACCATGGGTGCGTGCAGAGGACGAACAGAAGGAGGATGAGAGTCTCCGGCGGGTTTGTAAATGTTTCTGTCTCCTGGTTACTGTGACTGGAGCTGCTGTTCATTCACTTCTTTATTGTATGGTGGCCGAAATGTGACGGACCAAATGGCAGTTGGAGGAAACTGTTTGACAGTTGTGCCCGCTTGTCCTGGAAGGTGACATCAGGCGAGGCTGGCGCTGTCGGCTCGCAGCAATAAGGTCCTGGGTGTTTCTCTGGTTGTAGCACTTTTAGGTTCTCTCGTCCCCTCCCATAGCACGAAGACATGCAGGTTAGGTCATTTTGGAGACTCAGTATGTCTGTACTCGGTATAGGGTGTACCTGACCTTTGGCCAGAGTGTTTTGGAAAGTCGGACTCTGTCGGTGCCCTGTCTTTGATAAAATCAAGACAACGGCAGATGGAGAAAATCAGTGGATGATATCATGGCGGGATTAACCTGTGTTCTAATGTGAAAATTTGCTGAAGGGGGGCATTATTTACACACACACAATCCACCCTGTAGCGTTCCAACTGCTCTTCATGTGAAGAAGGCGCAGCAGGCTACGCATGCTACCCTATATATAGCACAGAAAACCAGCAGTGCTCCGACGCTGGAATAACTACTTGGTCCTAAGTGGTACTTTGATTGAACACAAAAATGCACAGAAGCATGCACAATGTATGCACCCACAATTTAAACACAATTTGAAGTAATCAAATGCTGTGAGTAAAATATATATGACTATATGTTAAAAGAAGTGTAAAATTGTTAAATAGCTCATTAATTCAACAATAATCACTGTTATAGGGTGATTGTTCAGTACCCCATGTTTCTCCCCGTCCTGCACTTCTCCAGTTGACTACAACATTTTTTTTTTTTTTTGTATCACATTCAAGTTTTTGTATCAGTATCAACTTCTACTTCGACAGGTAGGAGTCGAAGTTTGTTGCTGAGTCATTCCTGAATATCTATCTTGTATCACTTAAACACAGTCACCAGCCATAAAATAAATAAATGCATTTTTAGACATGTGTTTAGGAATTAAATGTTATTTAAATCTGGCTGTAACTGATATATGAACAAACCATCAGTATGTAATGTTAATAGGAGTAAAATTAGAAAGTTTGGTGTATGTACGGTCTACTTTACTTATTTCTGGTACACAGTCAGAGAGAAAACTCATTTTGAGGAAATTGACTTTGAAGATACTGTGTGTACTGTAACATTCCTTACATCTTTTGGCAAAACATGAATAAGGTAAACTTCTAAATAATAGATTTCACCTCAGCACTTCCATAGTTTTGTGTGTTTTGTATGTTTTTTTCTGACATTTTATGTTTATATATGCCAGTTGGACTATATAACAAAATATGTGCTCATTTGCATGTATGTCAAAAAAACAAAATTCTGAACTAAAATATACACCTAAATATGCATTTTGGTCATTTTCTTTCCACTAGTCTGAAAGAAAACCTTTTATGGAAGCAAAAAATGATATTCATCGCTTATTTCTCCTGTCTGAATATGTTGGAAAACACAAGATAAAATGTCTTTTTAAGTAAATGTCCAATAAAAAATGCATTAAAAAAATTCAATAAAATACTGTGGCAAACATGACGCATCTTGCAGCCACCCTATTGTGGGTACCATGGCACTGGCTCCAGAAGACGTGGCGTTTGGGGCCTCCTGGGTCAGATGCCCACATTGCCTGGCTGATAATCCAACCTTGGAACAAATTTGCTGACTAACGCCATCAAGCAGGTCTGTGATTTGATCTGAGCTTCCTGTTTTAGTGGATTCAGCTTTCTCCTGGCGGCGGATTACTGCAGTCAGGAGAAACGATTAGTCTTTTGATTCTGCTCCACCTCATATGCAGGATTAGTACTTCCCTGTTGCACTTTACCCTGTGATTTAGACTGTTCAACTGACATTTGCTTAGTGACCACAGTATTTTTGAAAATCTATCCACACCCTCGCGGAAATCTGAGGCTCATACCTCTTTGCGTGCAGGGTCACCGTTAACCAGTCAGATTGAACGGAGCGTCTTATCATCTGTGTGAAAACAGCCGTCTGTATCGATCACTACCGAACGGACTGACAAATATTGACCCGTAGGGACTTCCCACCAGATCCACTGATTAGCCGCAGAGAGCAAGTGTATTTGCAAAGGTAGATCACTAACGGCCACAGACCCAATGAAAACAGCAGCTGTATGTAAACAGCAGACAGACCTTGAGTTATCAGGTTTCACACCTCTGCATATTTTGGTGTGGACTCTTCACTGGTGATGTCATATGTTGCTGGGCTGCAGAACTTTTCAAAATATCCACAATGGTGCATTAAGTATATTACTTTTACATGTTTGGGGCAGACATTGTCGTGAAGTCATTGCTTTTCTCTTCCCAGAGATTTTGTTTGTGACTCAGTGCTGTGGTATCTCCTTCATTTTACAGAGATTCTGTTGCATTTTTAGCCTTTGCCTTGCCTGTTTAGGCTATCTTAACAACTTAATCTCAATACAACCTATTTCACTACTTAAAACCTCAATGCCACAGTAAACTCATCTTATTTTAGAGTTGTGATAATTCTGTATCATTTCTATAATGACTTCATGAAATATAGCATATAGCAAACACAGTCTGTTGACAGGAAATGGGGGAAAAGGTGGATGGTGCTGCTGTCGCTCACAGTTAAAAGATGTCTTGTAAGTCATCCAGAGACCTGCCTAGCAGTCGGTGGTCACAGGTTTGAAAAGTTTTTAAAGCAGCTAATCATGACCCATATTTGTGTTTCTCGTTACGCAGCACCTCTAGTGGCTGTAGTAATTATTACAACAGCAAAGGAGGAAAACAGGCAAAATAATATCAACTGCGACAAAGTCTGTACAGGGAGGAGGTACAGGGCAGATGGCTGGGTTAAACAAATACAGGAGACCGGTGCTTGCCTAATGCAAGTGACTTTGAATGATACATAGATATGTTTGTATCTCATGCTACAGAAGTTGTGGTTATTTTAAGCCACATTATTAAGTATTTTCTATGCCTAAATCTTGGAGATTTTGGTGGAAGGTCCGGTACGCCTGTTGCTGTTTAACTGTAAAGGTCATATTGTTTTGGTTGTCATTGACAATCGGCCTGTTCAGTCATTTTGGTATGAGGAAGTGTTTATTCCTTGTTGTTTGTCCTTGTTATGGCAATAACCTAGCTTAGCATAATTTTGTTCTGTCTGATATTTTTTAAAACAGCATTAGCCAACTAGCCAAGGAAGCTAAGCTAAGAAAACTGTATATAAAAACTGAGTGATGACTGGGAGAAACAGCAGCTTGCAGGAGAAGACACACTGCTGCCACAAACTGAACTGTGTGTCTTGGGTCAGCCTAATTAAGCTGGTTTAATAAGGAAATAATAAACGGGACATAAAGATGTAGTGTTAGTACATTGAGCAGCAACAGTCTACTTTTAATTTCCTCTCCCCACATATCACAAACAACAACAACCCTTGCCCTATGGCGAGAGGGACACACCACTTAATTGTGCTCTCTGGTGGGGAGCCTTTTAAATCACAATGATACGATGGTCAGGGATTAGTAGCTGATGGCTGTCAGCCATTGCTGATGGATGGTGGCATCATTCATCAGTCCAGCCCTAGTAAATGATATGAAAGGGTCCATTTAGCCCAAATAATGATCTTTTCCTAAACTTTACATAGTAGTTTTATTGCCTGAACACAACCAAACGGGACCAATGACTGAACAAAACCCTAAAGATAATAAGTCAACAATATGACAGTTCCACACCAAATATGAATCCTGGTCCCCTGAGTTCACAGTGTCCTGTGTTACCTATGTAACTGCCACAACCTGCTCACTATCCACTCACTTTCTGGTTAAATTAAGTATGATATTGCTCTTACAACAGCAACGTGGGGGTATCAGATAAACCAAACCTGGTCTTAGAAGAATAAAGCTGGAATTCAACAACTGATTTGTTTCGCTTGGTAATAAAGTGGGAACATGAAATGGAAATGTGCAAGTTGAAAGAAAAACCCTTTCCTCTGGGCTTTACTGATTAAAATTAGTAGTACTGAAAACTGTACGTGTCCACAAAGTAATGACCCACCACGTTGTGGGAAGCCAGAAGTTAATGTTTATTCCTCGGGGGCATTATGGCTCTAACGCAGACTCCGCGATGGGAGGTGCCATCACCCGCAGACCCTCCCTCCAGCAGCCAGGCCAGCTTTCTAGGCACTCGGCCCGAGCAGCAGAGGGAAGACGGGGAGAGTTACATCAGGTTTTTGGTGTGTTACCGAATGTCAGTGACTCAGTCCAATTTTTAAAAGAGCCTCTAATTAAAAAGTTTAATAGACGATTAAACCACATCATCCAGTCTGTGTGTTTCTTATTTCAGACTCATTCCTGCAGAACAATCAGAACAGCAGGTCCCAGGCCTGTGGTTTTACACACACAGTTACACACACTCTCCCACACAAAACCACACAGAATCACTTTTTTCCTCCCTTCATTTCTTTCATTCCCCATGCCTGTCCTTCATGTTTGTTCTTCTCCCTCCGCTGGGTCTGATGATGTCTCTGGTAGGCAGCACATGTGCAGGATTATCAGTCGCTTGTAGTGGAGGAGATAGTGTTTCTCTTGCTAATTTTCCGGTGTTTTACCGTCTTGCATCATGCAACGGTCTGTCTCAGGTCTGGGTCACGCTCAGGTGTTGGGTTACTCCTTTCTGAGGAACTGCAGCCGGAAGGACTCCCGGGTTAAACCAATAATCTCGGCCCCTGTTCTGCAACACTTGCACTGAAATGTTCTGTCTCGTCTCAAATTCAAAGTCGACAGATCTTCAGGTCACCTGGGGGAGATGGTGCTGCAGTGTTCGTGGATTTGAAGGAGCATCGTGTAGAAATAAAAAAAAAACAACTGATAAATCATTGATAATAATGATAATGCATTACAGTATCAGTGGATAAGGCTCAAGATCCAGTTTTATTGATCAAACTGCAAAACAGGCCAGCGTTGACAGGATGTAAACAGTGATCCTGTTAACTGGTATGACACCTGAATTCCTCGGACTCCCTCACAGTTCTCTGTATGCGACATGAGCCGAAAACAAACAAGATCTGCAACGTGAGACGAGAAGTGACGATCCTGGGTCGGCTGCCAAAAGCTGACACAGTAGACGGATGAGTCTGGTGTGTGCGTAGGTTGATTTTTTTTCTTGCAAACACACACTGCAAAATGCACAAATGCACAAATGCACACCCTGTCCCAGGGCATGCAGAGACACACACATACACCCCTCATACCAGAGCAGTGACCCCGTTTGTAATAAAGAAGAAACAGGGATTTCTCTCTAATTACCTTCAAAGTTAAGGGGCTTAGCTGAATGCCAACATGCCCCCGTCACTAATACAGTTCTGACTCTGTGCGGACTGTACCATGTCTCTGCGGCTGTAACCTGGACCGGGAGGAGCTAATTAGCACAGGAGATAAAGATCAGGAACAGGGTTATTGAAAGAGGAACATGTAACATCCTCCTCCGACTGGTTTTCAGTCGTTTCCACCATTGGCCCTCCTGACCACATTATTCTGGTCTCGGGGCCAGTCAAAATCAACAATGCATTTTCTTCAGGAAAATAGCTAACAGGAACAATATTCCAACGCTGAGCCTGTTGCTAACTTCCAGTTTTTCATATCCGTCCTCTCATCTAATGTTATTTATCTCCCTGTTGATTTTTAAGTCTTCCCCTCCTCTTGACTGATTCCCAAACCGCAATGTTTTAACTTCCAAATCCAGCCAACCACAGTCGTTTTGGCCCTTGGCTTTTTCTCATTGGATAATCAGATATACAGTAAGGGAGCTGGCGTCAGTGTTTGAGGGAAATGACCTCCCCTGCACCACAGTCATGTCATCATGACAACAGAGATACGGTGGGATCTTACTGTTGTGAAACCGCGCTCGATATGCAAATGCTAAATAAGCATGCATCAGTCAGCGTCTTGATTTCCCAGTCTCTGTCCACACCACAAAGTCAGCTCTGGATATTCTGCAGTGCCCTCAGTAAACTGTCTCTTTATTTTATCCTTAAAGAGTTCTCCCAAAAATGTACATTTGGTCAAATTCAATTCAAATTTGGCCATTCCATGCCCGTGGAATGTCGGCTTGAGTTTCAAAGTCAAAGAAAAAAAGAATGGCACTCAAGGCCCAACAGTCCCCTTTAATTCACTTAAGCCAAATCCAATACCCAAAAAACAACACATACTCAACTAAATTAACTAAATATTTTAATCAATATCCATGCATTATTGAGTAAATCATTGTTGAAAAATCAAGGAAAATGATGACGCCCATCCTCTGGCCAAGTTTCCTGGAAATCTGTTGAGTAGTTTTTGTGAGATCCTGCTGACAGACTAACTGACCAACCAAAGAACATACACGGGCAAAGACATAACGTAATTGGCGGGGGTTACAACATGTATTAAAATGGTTACGAACAGCTCGTCCAGCATAATCCAAGCCTCCAGAAGCCCACTTGAAAAGACAATATTTACACCCTGAATACACTGTCAAGCTTGTGCACCCACTTCAGACGTATGTGCTCAGCCGACTGCTACAGCGAAGACAGAATTCTCTTGTGTGGACAAGTTAACAAACATGCTATGTGCAGGTTACATTTTCAAAAATAAAGGTACCTTAATTTCTTTGTTGGATTTGGCCACCAAGAGCACTTGGTTACATTTAGGAAACCCTCACTAATTGATCTCGTGGCTAGGCGGGTTTTTCACACACTCTTTTTTAAACTTAACCTGTAAATGGTATATGCAAAATTTAAATAATACGCATGTGAGTAAAAGTTGTCATACTTTAAATGTTGTGTGGTTCAGTACACAGAAACATCCAATGAAAAGCTGCGTGTGTCTATGAGTTTATGTTCCTCGCAGGGGTTAAAACACATTGTTTACAGAGAGAATGAAAGTGGAGAGGTCACAGAAGGGCACGAATGGAAAAAGACATAAACAAGCACGCGACATCATTTAAGGGTATAATGTTTCAGATGGCGAGACAACAGCAACAAAGACATGTGGGGTAAATATCTCAAGGGAGTGGACGAGGTTCAGTGGATGCTGTTTGGGATCACAGTTCACCAGGACCCTCCACAGTGTATGTGTGTGTGTGTGTGTGTGTGCATATGAGGGAGTATTTCTGTGCATGTAAGTGCTTGTCGAGAGGAGCGTTAATGTAAGACTTGACCCCGGGATTTTGACCTCTACCTCCGAGGTTACTCGGAGGTCATCCAGCTGTGGTCAAGAGTGATGGGAGCTTTCTGGCGGGGGGATGAAGAGTCGGGCCAGCGCTTATTGTTATTCCAACTTTTCAACTGAAGGCTTGGTGAAGTACTGCTGCATGTTCGCCCGGTTCCCATGAGGACGTGTTTACAAGTTACACATTTTGGTTACAGCGAGCCCTGCCCACACGTCGGCATTGCAACACATCTTAAAATGACATGTTTGTCTAAGCAGAAACAGCACAGATGTAACTGATAACATTAACGATGACTAGTTTCATGGAAGTCTCCCAGTGAGCGGGCGAGCATGCGTAATGTCAGAAACTGTTACACCTGACCGGAATGCAGCCATTACTCATGCTATCAGTCACACCTGGGCTGTTCCTGCCATGACAAGTCAAAATGTCCTCTGCTGGAAAGGTCAGCTGCTGCCACTGCAGTGTGTACAAACGAGCGCGAGCTTAAAGAGGCTAATCATTTTCTGTCTCCTCTCATTATAAAAAGAAAAAAAAGCAGGGGAATGACATCATTAGTTAATGTTTGTTGTATCTGTATCCTAGCTCTCCACACACAGGTTTCTACGCGGGGTTAATGATCTGACTGCTCTGCCTACGTGACTCACTTCCAGTCTGTGTCGAAGTTGGGATGTCACGGGCCGTTAGCTTACCCGCTAACTGAAATAGGGGCTTTTCAGTGTTTCGCATTGCGTCTTTCCAAATGACACATATTTGTGAAATGAGGACAATCTCTGAAATGCACATGTCATGTTCTGTGTTATGAAGCATGAGAAATGCTGGAAGTCGTTTGTCATTGTGAACTCAGCAAGCACTGATCTGGTGCTCCGCAGGTCAGGAGATGTTTTGATATGCGGTTAAAACTGGGCTGAATTCCCTTGAAAAGTAAACAACTTGTAAAAGGTTTGGATGTGCATGCAACATGAACAGTTATTTAACAACACTTTTGCCTGTTCTTGCAGGGCCGTAGTATGCACACGCCAGCTAGCAGCTATGTATGCTAAAATCTTCTCCAATCGTGTGAGTCACCTGAAAAGTGTTTCTTTAAGGCTATGGAATCTTAATCCGTGCATGTGCTTCGTCAACGGCGATAACCGTTCTGACCCAAGTAAAAGCATCATCTCAACACATGTAAAACCATAGAAGGTTTGCACCTAAAGGTGCAGTATGTAGGAATTGGCCACCTATTTATTCATACAGCATATCACTGCTTAGTGTTACCTAGTTAGCTTGGTTAGCTGAGCAGCTAGTGGTCTGGACTGGTAGCTTGGAGCACCAGGGGAGTGTTGGTGTTTACACCACTAGCACAGGAATGTTAGACTAGAATGGACTCAGCTAGCTGGTTAGCAAGCAAACTTAAGGAAATATCTCTATACAATTCACATATGTCATAACGTCAAAACTGTGATGATTTTTGTTCCTTTTTAAAATGTTTTATAAAATTCTTACGTATAGCACCTTAAAGTTGAGCCAGTGGGCCAAAATTGGCCCTCCATAATGTTTAATTTGACCTGCCAGATGTTTTGGTAAAAAAAAAAGTAAATAAGAATGAAAATAATGTTATGAATTACTTTCTGCTGTTGTTTTCTGCTAGGTAAATATGCCCTTCAGATATGAAGGATTCAAAATAATAATTAATTTTGCTCCAATCCTGAGAGTGACACGTGAAAGAAGTCATTAAATTCACGGAACCTGGGCGCCTACTACAGAAAGTGAAATAAGAGTAAGGCATTCTGATCTGTTCTTAAATAGTAAGCCAGTGATAGTGTGTGTAAATGTGAAAGTTGCCGGAGCTCTGAACATAATGCTGTAAACTGCTGTGTTTTAAGCACAAGGAGTTAATATATGTATTTGTATGCATGTATGTGCTTTTGAGAGAAATTGTATGCCGACTTTAGTTTCAAAATGTCATCCTCATATGACTAAGTTTTTTTTTTTTTTGTTTTACAGTAACTGTAACAGATAAACACACTTTTCTCAAGAAGTTCACATCCTGACCACATTTCCCCATCCACAGACCTCCTGGCTTTCCAGCGCATCAGACTGTTTCTTGTTTAATCTGAGATGCTTGTTTTCCTTCTCCTAACACAGCTTTATCCATTTGTAATGGAGCATGCGTCACTTGAAAAAGTGCCATCGGTGCCTCGATGTTAGAGTGTAACCTGATCTGCTTCTGCTCTGAGGTGAATTAACAGCGTTAAAATGTCTCATTTATTTGTCCCCTGTAGCCCGTCGGTCTGGAGCTCACCACAGGTATGTAATGCGCCGTCTAAACGAGTCGAGGTAGTCTATTCCGCGATCAGCCTATCTGTTGCTGCAGAGCTTATCTGTGATGATTGTCAGTGTCAGTGTCATCAGATGTCACACAGATATGCAGGACGAGGAAATAGAACCACTGTAAACACATAGTCAGTGTGTGCACGGCTGTCAACAGCTTTCCTAATGAAATACTTAACCTGTCAACAGCTGTCTCGCCTCACCTCACCTAGACTGCAGTGTAAGGAAACTTCGGGGCCATCGCTGGCCGATGGAAAAATGGTGTGGTTAATTTTGTAGTGTGAACAAACTCCTTGAATGACAGGCGAAAGAAAGGGAAAACAACTTAACGGGGGGGGCAGTTACTTTTCGACAGCTTATCTTCTTGTTACTGTTGCTGCACCTGTTTAGCTTACAAATGTGTATTTACAATGATAGTGGTGTGTGCCCAGCTCAGTTCCATGCTACTCAATAGACTAGTAATCTGGGGGTTTTAAACAGGTCTAGCAAATGGCTGATTAAAGGAGCCAGACTGATTGGATCAATGTGACTTATGGGCTGAACACACGGCCTGCGAATGGCGGAATGTCCTCCTGTTTATATCGAGTTAGAGCAGACAGGCTGTCGTTGTGAGAAGTGCGGCTAACATGCGCCTCAAACAAGGCTGCAGCGGTGTGTCACCTGGAGATTCCGAGTCTTCCTGCCACACGTGCACAGTTCTCGGCAAAAATAGACAAAAGCGGACCTGTTGACAGTTGTATCACTGGCGTCTGTAGAAAATGTCGCAGACATGATGGAAATAAACACAAAAGTTGAAGGACAGATTTTTTTTCTCCTTCTTGTGCACTCCCTTTTTCTTTCTCTCCCTCCATTTTTGGGGATAAAGGACAAACACGTCATCATATTTATTGATGATTACAAAAGCAAACTCCTTGTAAAAAGATAAGGCTGGCAGGAGCCGCGCTGCTATGTGGACACACACAAGAGTGAGCAGCAGCTCAGCAACTCAGCAACAAGCCATCACCGACGACTGAAACAGGCAGCGTGCTCCACAGGTGAGAGGACCCTACCTGCCACAGCGCTCCATGCCACTTCCCACAGTTCTAAGCAGTGATGTGAACAGCTATGTGTGTGTGTGTGTGGCCCATTAGCTTTTCTCAGCTGCGCTCCCCTCCAAATGCTTCTGAACATTTCCTCTTTGTTCACGGCCGACACGTTTCCACCCCAATTACTCTGCCCTGCTTAACACCACACAGCGAAAAAAAAAACAAAAAAAAACAAACCCGGCGTTGCCTTTCGTTCTCACGCCAGCATCGCCCTTCACCCCCGACCCGCACGTAAACACATGTTTACCTCCTTACCTCAAAATGCTTATCAGCCCTTTTTGAAACTCTCAGACTATGATATCATCAGCGAGCATCCGAACAGGAAACGGTTACATCAGGGTCATCGGAACAGAAACCATAAAAAAAATAAAATAAAAGCCTGCAGAGCAACAAAGCCCGGTGAATAATCACAGACTTATTTTTAAGATGAACGGCCGATGACATCACCTAACCCGGTCGGTCAACCCTCACGCTGGGCTCGTAGTGGTGGTGAGGATGAGCTACACGAGGCAGCAAGGGACGTATGAGTCAGCAGGCCTTTTATGAGCAGATGTAGGAAACTGATAAATGTGTCAACAGCGGATCGGGTTTGTTTTGTAGATGATATCAGTATTGTAAAAAAAAAAAAGTCAAAAATACATCATTTGAAACACTTTTTCCAAAAGCATCACGTACTCCAGTCAACCGGCTTCCGCTTGAACCCTGACACTGACATATAAGCACTGACACTTTACAAAGTCTGTGCTCGGAGAGAATCAGGGGGAGGGGGGAAATTAGTGAGGAAGATGAAACTGTGCATAAATGATTTGAAATAAGGATGCTTGATGTTGGATTTTATTTTTTATTTTTTTTTTTTTTTGCCAACGTCTGTTATTTTGAGGCTTGATTTGGCCAATTGCAATGCAGATTTCTGAGCGTCTTGCAGGAAAAAAAAAAAAATAGATACCTCCCGAAATGGAGTTATGTTCTGACCATTCTCAACACGGCCCACTGCAATATAGAGATGTACAGTGCTTTTCAAAATGTGCAACATTTCCTGAGCAATACATGAAAACTGTTTGGTCCAAGTTCTGTGTCATATGCGAATAATAAAAGCATCATCTTATCGGCCGGTCGTGGTCTTTTCAGGGTGATGTCAATGCTTCATTTTAAAGCCTTTATCATCCAGTACTGATAACATGACTTTATTATCCTGCATCTCCAGTAGCAAAGGGGAAATAATCCCAAGAACATAAACATTTTTAGAAACCCTGAGATAGAGACACATGGGAAAAATCAACCTTATGTTCTATCTGATTGTTTAAGTTGGATCAGCTCTATTTATCTATAGCCGATCCACCCGGCTGTCTGCACCCATGTGACTGTTTAAAAAACTGTGCAATGCTTTAACGGAGGGATGTATGTGTGTGCACAACACATCCGTCTGTCTGCCATTTACCACACACACACACCAATGAATCTCCATCACGCACTGCATCCCCTGTGTACACCGTCCCAATGCCTGACTGCGACCTGACAATAGCTCTGGGTGGAGGAGCAGGCGGGACACCACTTCCACGGAAAAGAGCTCGGGAAGAGGAATGTTTGTTTTAGCAGCTACAGTTGGTGAACGTTAAATCTCTAAATAATTGCCTTTACCAAACGTGAGCCGTGGTTACTGTTCAGCCACCCTTCACCCTGATGCTTTTCTGTCCTCCTTACAATGAGACACTTAAAACACTCTCCGTTTTAGTTAGTAAACGTTTAGTTAGACGAGGATGCCAGGAGCTTGGCGATCTCTTCCCTGTGCACTTTCAGTGTGTGCCACCATTTCCCAGTAGCAACTGAGCTGTTGGGTGTGGTGCCAAGGCTGCGTTTTTCCCATGCATCGTAAACTGCCCTCGGCTCATGACAGTGGCCGTAGGGTGCCCTGTAAAGAGACCGGGGGATGCGAGCTGTGTGCCAGAGCGTGAGGGGATGTGGCACACGGTATGATGGGCTATTAAACACACATTGCCCTGTTTACTTTACGTGCACAGAATGTGTTTGGGCGCACCGAAAGGGTGTGTTTTGTGCCGTGCAGTATCCCCTCACCGTACGAGATGAGGGGCTCAGCACCTACTGGGTGTTTTCTCTCTTTTACTTGGCTTCATATCTCCATTTCTTTTGGCACAAGTGTGTGTGTGTGTGTGTGTGTGTGTGTGTGTGTGTGTGTGTGTGTGTTTGTGATAATGAGAGATGAAAGCAACCGAGCAGCTAATCTTAGAGGGATGCAATCGGACACACACACGCGCACACACCCTCGGCGAGAATATCAGGAGGCTTCCCACGTAAAGAGAGATAGCAAGAAGCGGCGCCACTTACACAAGTTCACAAGTGTGTGCACACAACACACACAGGTGAGCCAGTCAGGTCAATGCTCTCGAATCATCTCTTTACTGCTGCTGCTGCTGGTTAGCTACTTGCCAGCTGGCCTCAGAAAATCGGCCTCCTCCTCAGGGCAGGCACCCGACGGATTTGTCAGCGCCTGAATCACGAATTAGCGCATCTGATCAAATATTGAAAGTAAAGCAAAGCGCCCATGTAAGGATTTAATCAGAGAATGTATACTGTCCATTCAGGCGGCCACTCTCCACCGGCGCGAAATAAAGACGGCAAACACTGTGAAATTATACAGAGCCTTGTTTATGTTGGCACCACGCGGCACTGTTTGCATAAATTGTAGGGAAGCATGTAATAATAACTCGAGGTCATGCGAAGCAGGTCCGATAACAGCTTGTTTGTAATCAGTGGACGTATAGTAACGTCGTCATACGATGGAAAAACAGATTTGGATAAATGCAACTTCATGGATGCTTTGTTTCAAAGCAGCTAACTGTACCTGATTGTCTATACATTTATCTACGCTAGATGATTTTGAACTGTGCTGTGGGAGAGTTGCAAAAAAAAAATAAACAAAATAAACACAATCCACAAAAGACACATTAGCTGTCTTACATGGAAACGATCATTGGAGCTATTCAGATGGTGCCCTCGGGTTTAAGTTCATATTCAACCACACTGCAACTCATGATATAGATCCAAAGCCAGTTCGGTGCCAAGGTTAGAAGTTGTGCGCTCTCCCTGTATCAAATCAGACATAAAGATGTGGAGGTCAGGTAGGGCAATAGATTCATATGTTTATAGCTTTCTTCCATGCAAGGAGGCCTGTGTTTGAGTCCCATTAACATTTGAGTCTAATTAACATGATGGACCAACTTTCCGCGGCCATTTTCTATTCTATCAATTTTTGGATCATGCATTTCCAAGCACCCACCTTCATCGCAGGTACTGGAAAAAATAAAAAAAAAATAGATACGCTGGCATAGCGTTTATATTTAGCCAGACATTCACAGGAAGAAGAGAATATGTGTTGTTAGAAGTTGTTCTTCTTGGAAAGGCTGCAGCATTAGTTCCGTGAATATATGGCAGCATGTTGTATCTCACGATGAGTACTGCCGCACATCCCTGCTCGCTTGTGTCATAAAATAAAAGATTACATTTATGTTATGTGATTTCCAATATTGGCTACTGTATCCTATAGCTGATTTATTGGCTGGTGTGAAAGGCTTTTTCCAATCTCAATCACAGAGAACTTTCATGGCGTGTAATCATCCAGATCTCCTCTGTATAAATCTGTCCCCAGGCTCCGTCTGAGCCAGACTTTTGATTGTATTTTTGGCTGGATGCTGTCCTGACTCCCGTCTGTACAGAACATACTTACATCTGAAGACCGGTGCAGACATACAGGACAAAGACAAAGCACTTCTCGTCAAAAGATCAATCAAGATCAATGTTTATGCAATTTAACACTATGACTTTACCAGACATATTGGAGATAATTACGAGACATCACTCGAGAAGCGGCAGTTAGGGGATTTAAAACATTTGTATAGTAAATATCAGGTATGCTGGTATCGACACCAAATTGGGTTAAATGTTGGAGGGGCAGAGAATATAATGATAATCACATCATGTTGTGGGGAGATTCTCTGCACGCTCCAACCAAGTTGAGGCTGTTTTGCAGTAATCGCTGTAATGGCCTGCAGGCGCAGGGAAGGGATCCAGTGTTTCCGCGGGTAACGTTTTGCTGCCACAAGCAAACTAACAATCACAAAAGAAAACAAAGCATCTCGTGATAAATCATCATACGCATTTGTTACTCTACCCACAAGCCCTGATTCAGTGATGAATGTGATCTCCTACGACAGATTTCCAGATTTTCTTTTAACTGGTCCACGAGGGAGGATGGTGACTTCACATGCATGAAAATCGTTTTAGCTTTTTTGTTCCCATGCAAGGCATCATCCAATGGGCGTTTGTCACAGCAGACATAGAAGCAAAAACACTGATATTCATTAACGACGTCTCCATTCTCAAGCAAAATAAAGCAATGAGGGAAATGAAGCCAGCGTGCACAATACGAGGAACCTGGAACTTAAGCTGCTAAATGGAATTCAGCCATCATTAATCAGACCGTGACATGTCAGAATGGTCTTTCCTGAGAAAGGATCTGTCGGTGAGAGTTTCACCTGGCCAGTAACAACCTGCTGAATCATGCTGGCAAAAAATACACTTGGCCTTTGAGTCACATACTGGCCTTTCATCACTCCCAATGTTTCCCATTCTCCCCTGATGGTTAAACCTCTCAGTGGATTGGTAGGTTGGTCTGTCAGTCCGCTCATCCGTCCAACACTTTGATTCGGAGAAAGATGTCTTGGCAACTTTATACTGCCACAAAATGTGCTATGAGCATTTGGGCTGTTGACACCCTTAATTTCTTCAGTAAATTTACCAGTGACAATGTTGGACACTAAATTAAGACAGTGAGTCTGAACTTAAGACTCAAACTTAACAAGAAGAATTACATGATATTTGCTGTTTACATTCATGCTCTGAACATGTTATACCCCTATCAGTTCAGTCATGCATGACCTTTTTGCTCTAATGCCACCATCAATGCAAACCGTAGTTGTGTAATAACCATTGTGGCCCCTAAGGGCCACATTAAACCTTTTTTGTTGACTGACAGGCCACATTAATTTCAGTCATGATCAATGATGACACCTGTGACATTTGGTTATCCGAGTAGCAGTTTTTACAGGAACAAAACAAAAGTCCTTGTTTCCTTCTGTGAAACATTGCAGCAGACACTGACAGTCATCCAAGGTCACACCAGGAAGGAAATAGGCACATCCCTTTATGTTGACACCATTTGGCCCAATTTTTTGGCATTTCAAAATATGATTAACAGCTATGTATGTAACCTTTTGGATTTTACACTCAGTGCAGTCCTGTCAACACTGACTGTGAAATTACCAATGTCAAGACATGCTGTATGGTTTGGACATCAAGGAATGAGATCAGATATGGTTGAGAAAATCAGGAAAGTGTATTCGTCAGCAAAAGCGAGTTTATTTTGTGCCACCATCATCATTTTACGGTAATTAATCTTCCATAGCCACAAATAGCTACTAACCTCATCCACATGCATCCTGCCAACAGTGCTGCTTATACCGTTTCCGTCCACAGGGGCCGCCAGAATCAACAACAAATGAAAGATCTTTGCACCAGCTTTAATGTAGCCTGTAAATTCATTTTTTCACAACACTGCTTATACTCAGCCCGTGTAGAGGACGAAGAAGCGTTCTGCCAAGGATGTCCTAAAAAATACAATATTCATAAAGTTGCTGTAAATCAATTGTACAGCGAGGAATGCAAAAATAAACATGTCAGATTCTCGTGCATGTTTTAGCAGTCATTTGTGAACTTGTCTGACTTAGCAGATGTATACTGTTAGTGTAAACCTGCCATTTGGCACCTAGTTCATGCCTCTATTTCAATTGTGTTTGGCTTTTATTCCTTGTGTCTTTCCCAGTTTGTACTTTGCCCTTTTGATTTGTACTTTGCTTTTCTTGGTTTGTACTTACTTTAGGCTTTTGTGTTTCTTCTCCGTATTTTGATTTTTTTCCCACTTTCTGGTTTATTATCAAAAGCTCGCTTTTTTTTTTTTTTTCTTAAACCTGCCTGCGTCCTGAGTGTGTTACATTTGGGGCCTGACTATTTTGCTACACATCACACAAGGCCATGTTATCAGAAAATCAAAAACAGAGCTTTATGTAATGAAAAAGGATTATATGAATTTGTTTCCATGTTGAAGTTAAAACTACGGTTGCAAGATTTATCCCAGATGGTAGGACATGAATCCAAAAAATAACTTAATGTCATACTTTGAGGTATGATACGAGACACATGACACACACGTGTGTGTGTGTGTGTGTGTTGGGATCATCAGTATGTTCAAAATGGCCTTCTTTTCAGACACAGATGCGAATAAGAGAGCAGCAGCACAAATGGCATAAATATTTAGTTGAAGTGATTGTGGTGGTGGAACAGATGACAGGGTGGCATCATGCATTGAATGCAACTTCACCAGCTGTTTGCGTATGTGATGGCCTACTGGTTTCTTTTTCGTCAGTAGTTAACAAGCATGGTGGATGATAGAGGGGAGAGAGTGAGCTATGCCTGTCTAATGACCACATAGGTTATAGCCAACAAGCTGGCACAAACCTGCATGCTGTAATATCTGTAGCCAGTAACCCACTGGCACTACTAAGCCACTGTCGTCATTCTCTTTATAAAGTATAGAGGCTGTTGCAGCGCAGCGGACAAACACACTGACCACGTTGAGCTGTCTGTCACGTTAACGAGCCAGTAAAATCCCACCCTGGCTGTTGCGGGGGCGGGACCCTGGGTAGGGGGTTGTTGCCCTGTTAAACTTAATGAGAGCTCATATCTTTTACTGGCAAATTTTCACCTGCATGACATGGGGCTTGAACAGCGGAGTGTGTCTCCGTTCCAAATGCTGCTGCTACTGCATTTCATTAATGAATGGATGACGCAAGTGTGTTGTGTATGGTGTACGAAGGTGTGAACGGTCAGTTGTTTTCATAATTCCTTGGTCCCCATGGTGTCACTACTTCTGTGCAATGATGCAAGCTACCTCTTTTATAACTGAGGTGGGAAAAAACACATTTTACTCAGGGCTGAGATGAAAAACTACATAAAGCCCAAATGCTAAACACATGTCAGAAAGCCCTGTTTAGTGTCAGCTTTACACTGTTAATGTTGACTGATTTGTGTCCAAAGCTTATGCTACAGTAAAACGTGTGAAAACATATTGAGCTCTGGACTCAAAAGATTATAAACATCAGACAGCTTTTCATATGTATAGCACTTCAATACTAGAGCCAATGTGATATATTAATCTCAATAAAATAATCACTGTCATGTTCTTTTCCCTAATAACTTTGCATCTTTATCCACATAGCTATTTCTTTTATTTAAAGGCTATTTAATTAGTGAGAAATGGCGGGTTGTTGGAGGCAGCTGCTAAATCATAGTGTCATCATTAATATTTACTGTTTTTCACTATCATAGGTTTCACTGGCTGTAGAGACTTGCTGCTGTTAGCAAGAAGCTTGGTTAGCTGTGAAGCTAGGTGGGTTCAACAGGTCCCAGCTCAACTGTGCTCCCAGTGAACATGGCTGGACAGCAACCTGGGACAGAACCATGCATTGGAGACTGACAGATCCCAGTTTGAAGGCAGGGGTTACAGTACAGAGGCGATTTACTGGGGTTCAAACAAGGACTATGACTCCTTGGATGACAAGAATATCTACATATACATAATGTAAACTCTGTTGTTTCTTCATATTCTCTTGATAAGTTTAGTTCATCATATAATGTTCTAAACTAAAATTCTGGCCATATTTTACCTATTGCCCTTTTACAGTGTCAAAGTTTTGTAATGTTTGAGTGCAAGAAGGTGACAAAATGTGGGTTTTTTTAAAACTGTGTCCCATTGGCACACATTCCATTTATACCCAAAAAAAGTACTGATCCCACACAGCAAACTATATCTGAAATCAATTAATAAATCAGTGTGATAAGTCAAGGTACTTATCGTACCCAAAGATAATACCTATGTGTTTAACTGAGGCAGGACACAGAGTGTTAGATTGTGAGAGAATATCCTTGGTTGAGCTGAAGTTCAGTGAGTTTTCTGCCCTTGAAGCACTTGAAGCACAATTTAAAATCCCCAAATTTAAAAACAGAGAAGTGAGCAAAAAACTGAAAGTCTGGGCAAAGACCCCCTTTCCAAAAGTGTGAGCAAATGTGATTTCTCATTAATACTGAGCCTTGTAAACATCGTATCACAGTGATGCTACAATTGACACACCCCCTTAATTAACTAATGACTTCTCAATTCCCCACCAGAGCATCAACCGCGTTTGTGTTGGCCAGCTGTTGCACAAAGGTGAACTCTGGCATGAGCATTTCCCCAGAGCTGAGAAGAGATTGCAGTGAAAGAGAAAACACATGCTCGGATTTGGCTTTTGTAAGGAGTCCCCGGTACAGAAGTGTAATTAGGCTAATTCATCTTTCGATTTTCTGAATTCATGCTTTCTGATAGCACTCCACGTTGCCCTGCTACCTGTGTATCCGGCTAATCGTGTGCTCCGTCATAATCTATGGAAAAGTATTTAACAGATCATCAGAAACCGATTTTCCACCCGACATCAGTGTGTGTGCTTCGTAGCAGCTCAGCTGAGGTTTCTGCGCCTTTTATGTATCCGTGTGGACCAGATTTGATACCATATCATTTTGCTGTTGAACGAGGGACAAGACAAATAGCTGTCATCTTTACAGGATAGACGATGAAATGTGTGGTTTGGCTGGCCATGGCGGTTACTGTGACAACCAGGAAATGTTTTCATCAAAGACAGCATTGTGGTTTTTTCATCTCTTTCTTTAATTGTTGCCACAGAGTTTGTGTACTTGTGTTGTGTGGCCGCCTGCCCGTGTCTGGGTGTGATGCGTGTTCATGCTATCCAACCCCGTGTCTTCGTAAGCAGGGCGCCACACTGACCAAACAAACCTGTCGAGGGAGACGTGTGACGGTACGTCCCCTTGTAAACCTGATCCTCTGTTTGCAGGAGAAGCCAAACAGGCTGTGTTCACCATCCACTCTGATGTTATCTGAGAGAATCTGATCTGATCCTGCGGTGTAGGGGGGAATGCTGCTCGGCCTGACTGAGGTATCCCAACCACACACAGCGAGGACTCCACGTCTGACACACAAGAAGGACGATGCCAGCTACAGTATATTATTTTCTTTATTCTGTCATCTTTGCGAAATGAAGGGGAACATAAAGGATTGAGGGCCGAGATGTGGAAATGAGATTCACTGCTTGAGATCTGCTGGAAATGAGGGGAAAAATACATTTGGGCTGACACGATCACAGCTCACCAAGATCAGTCAAAACTTTCACTGAGACCATCCATTCATTATGAATTGAAGTGACCTATATTCACTGTGAATATCTGTTTTTATTTTTGACAGGGTGTCTCTGTATTTAAAGGCATTTTTGCTTCAAATTTGAGAAAAAAAAGACTCTTATGTTCTGATGCTGATGTTGTTTCTCAGTCTGAGGTCAGTTTAAATGGAAACCTTTTTCAATATGTAGGCCTGTGATGGCATTAGCATCGCTTTTCAATATATTAACTAGATGTAACAGAGGTTGAGTCAGGCTGATTCATGCATTGACCTCTCTAGAAAAGCCATATTTACAGGCAGAAATCAAAATCTAATCCAAATATTACAGAAATGTTAACTGAAAATTCCAATCAATGTTCATTTACATGTATTCATCTTGTGAAAAAGTGAGGCATTGGGCACATCAAGATAAACATCTGGTGGCACTTTTTTCTGTTGGGTGCCATTTAACCATTGCAGAAGAGGAGGGCACAACAAGATGACTCGATAAGAAACAGCACCAGTCAAACCTCAAACAGTAGGATATAGATAATCTGATGGAAGTATGGCATTATTCTTTAGCTTGTGTATTAATGTAAGGAACGTTGCAGTCTTCTTACCACTCTATAAATGTGGTATCATTTATTAGATTCCAATTCCCTGAGACTAAAAATATTGGACAAAATGTGAGATTGTTCCTTAATTTAGTCTGTAATGGAGATGTGACAAAAATGGTGCCGGGCTGGCTCCCTGGTTTCATTTTTGAGCCTGGTGACGGACACAATTGCATTGTTAAAACAGTGGTTACAAGGAACTAATCATTTAGTAGGTAGAATCTTGAGGTCATGTTCAACACAGCTTATTTGATGACTATATTTTCAACATGAACTTCCTTGGACATTTAATTCCAAAAGTATTCATTCATTAATTGTTAAATTGAATCATATAATAAAAATAATCAGTTAGTTAAAAGTCCTTGTCCAAAGTTAGTTTGCAGGTTTGGGGTTGCTTTTCAGAATGTCTTGTTATAAACGATTAAGAAACAATTGGTTAAAAAAAGAAAAAAACATGAATCACCTGTGTGTAGGTTGTTGTATAGTGCTTTGAACTAAGAAAGAAAAAAATAGGAAAAATAGGAGGTTACCAACAGCAAACCACAGCATGTTTGGAGGATCAGGCAGCACACTGGATGAAGGTACCAATGGTTTGTTTATTTAAAGCTGTCGGTTATGAAGCGTGACCAAACAGACTCTTAACCACATTCCGTTCTTTCTCTCTCTCTCTCTCTCTCTCTCTCTCTCTCTCTCTCTCTCTCTCTCTCTCTCTCTCTCTCTCTCTCTCTCTGCTCACACTGGGTTGGTATGTCTCTCTGGCTTGTAGCTCCATCCACACAGCAGGACTGCAGGCCCTATTCTGAACTAATGCACATACCTTAGTTCAGTGTCTTAGACAAATGATCACATCTGTTTGCTTTTCCTACTGACACAAGCATACATACCTTGATGGAAATAATAAGTATTGTACCTGAGTCCAGTTTCAAGGCATTCACACTTATAATGTTGCTGTAAGGCCTACTTCTTCATGTATTTGTCAGTTTTAAATGGATCGTGTTGAGGAACAAAAGCATGTGCTTTTTAAAACACACAGATAAGGTGGCAGTACTTTTTCAGCCCTGGGTACTGCCTGCAGGTCTCCTTTGCCTACATTTGTATATACTCACCTCATCTCTCCTTCAGATTTTGGCAGTTGGACTAGCAGAAGACATTTCTGTGTGTTTAAAGTGAAGCAATATTTCCTTAATCCAAAGTCGAAATGATCATGCTAACCATGCTAGCAGCTCTGAGGTTGTAAAATGGATCTGACGATGAAAATCTGGATATAGCGATGGAGGCAGACGCCATCATTCCTCAGGAAACTGCTCAGTGGCGCATCAAGCCAAAACTGCTTTACTTCCCTTGTGTAAAATTATTTGGATCTTCTGCATTTTGGGGCCCATAGAGCATGTGCACTAGAAACTTTCACTGACTTAGCCAGCTAAACTCTGGTTTATCACCAGGCTGACTTGAATGGTAATAAATGATTTAATAGTGTGGCTCTTCAAGACTCTTAGAGACCAAATGTTAAACAAGTCATTTGCAAGGGGTGTGATGCTCGAAAAAGTGTATCCTTCATTTCTTTCAGCTGTAAGCTCAGTCTTTTTGGGCTCCAGTGCATCAACGTGACATCATAAGTGCTCAGTTTGGCCACTACAAAAGTTAGCTCAAAATCCTGGCAGCCCTTTCTGGGGGTTTAGATTGTAATGCATGGCATTATTTTCACAATGCTAACATGCTGATTTTTAATGGGACTTATGTTTACCATGCTCAACATCGTAGCAAGTTGGCATATTGCAACGAAGAACAGCTGAGGCTGAATGTCATCAGTATTAAAGCTATTTTGTCCATAAAGACTAAATGATTACACTGCAGGGACAGTTAAGGAATCACCACAGTTATTACAATTCATCCTGTGGGGAGCCTAAATGTGCATAAAAATCCATCTAAAAGATGGTTTGTTACACAGAACTATCTTGAAAGTCTTCCTCTGAAACTGTTTGGAACAGGACAAGCACATTCAAAAAATACTTTGCAGGTGACCTGACCAATCATCTATCATCGTCTCTCATGGCAGCAACAGATGCGATCAACAAACTAAATTATTTAGCATGGGAGTACTACCAGCTGAGCCTGATCGTAAATCGATGTCTTACATCAACCTATGGAGGAGCTGCCATTGTTCCCTCTGTTGTTGGTCCTCACATCCAAACCGGGCCCGAAGCTGCCAGCAGTTCCGCGGATTGGTCTGAACCACTATGGTTTGGCCACAAATGCATAGCTTGAAGCCTGGCAAGATGGATTTGCGATACCAAATGATTAAATGATCTTGCGAATCCAGCTGCCCCCAAGGTAAATACTTGTCAAGATATTTCACTCAAATTCACAAATGGAATTCTCACGGTGGGAAGAAACGTGGGGGATTGACAGGGTCGGTTGGCTTGGTCCTCTGGAAACAATGCATTTCTGCACCAGTGTCGGCAATGGCAGCCGGCAAGATATTTCAGTTCTGACCAAAGTGGTTGGCGAACTTACCATACTGGCGTCTTTGGAGCCACGGTAGCGCACCTTAAGGAGGTGGTTCTCCTCTCTCCCTACAGCAGGTTTTCACTACTGTTTTGTGAAGCAGTGCTGCTGTTGCTACAGCTGATCCCTTGTTACCAAACCCACGTAATACCTTGTAATATTATGTCTCTGTGCGCTCGCTGCAGCTCGGTGGTTGCATTTGATTCACTTGTTTTCCACACTGCGCCGTGCCAGAGCTATGGTTAGCAGCGGAGCGCTCTCGAGGGGCATGACTCTCTTTGGTTTTGGACCCCGAGCAGTCTTACTTCCATTTAATGAGGCCCGTCTTTAGAAATGAGAGACAGAGAGAGAGAGCGAGAGAAACTTATCCTTCGCTCTGTTCTGTCTGAACAGCTGCATCTGTGGTGCTGTGGTTTTGGGAGTCGTGCCCTTTAGACAATCTACCTCTGCTCCGATGTTTAATGGCAGCTCATCTGAGGCAGAGAGAGAGAGAGAGAGAGAGAGAGAGAGAGAGAGAGAGAGAGAGAGGATGAGATACACCCCATTGGCAAAGAGTAACTTGTTCTCTTACACAATGATTGATCACACATACTTAAAACAGAAATTGGCACTTATTAGGTAACGTACTAATGATTCTATCCCCTGAATGCGCATAGAGCATATTGAAATATAACTGCTCGGGCACCGCGTGGCACCAGGCTCCTCCACAGCAACCAAAACATCATGCAACATTTAGCCTCCCGCCTCCGCCTTTGCCAGAAAGCCTTGATACCCAAGACCAGACACATGCAGGAGAGCGGCATGGAGAAATCATCATCAGAGAATAAGAAGAGCGAGTTGGAGGAGATGAGAGGAGTAATAAAACTGAAGCGGGGTGTCGCAGCCAGGGACTTGTGGTCAGGCTGAGGTAGAGGCATTGAAAACAAATTTAGGGAGCACATTCTGTGAGCGCGAGGGCCAATCTAGCATCGCTGTGATGGATTTAAAGTCATGACAGGATCTGACTTGCTCCTGCCACTCGTGCACGGTCCAGCTGATCGAAATAAACCTCTGCTAAGCACCATGAAGTAATGAAGTACGACAACGATTATGTAACGTCATTTTGGGTCACTTCGTAGGTTACTTGTGGTATTTTGTCATGTGCCCTGTGGTTCTGTGTGAGCACTACACTCTTTATTTGTCTCTCTGTGTCTGTCATCACAAGGCTGTTGTTACACGGGTCAGGTGAATGTAAAGTGTTGCACTCACTTGTTGTGTCTACTGTGTCGACTGCTCCCTCAGCTGACACTGTAAGGCTTCCAAAGGTAAATCGTTTTACGTGATTCAAAGGATTAAAGTGCAGACGAAAACATAACCCGAGGAAAACAGCAGATAATGATGAGATAGAGGCTAACCTGAAGATGTCAAGTGCAGGAAGGGAGGGAGGTACGCATGGATTCAAGGACAGAAAAACGGAGGGCGGTGAGGAAGCACTCGGGGCTGTGAGTCCAGAGGAGGGAGCTTCTTTGACACTGACACATGATCTTATCTATGTCAGGAGAGGAGTTAACCCTCCTTACCTATCACTTCTTCATTGCCCTATTTTATTATTTTAATGTCTCTGTGTTGAGGCCAGGTCACATCAGCATTTAAAATGGTGAAAACTGGCAGTGAAATCAGTTCACATAAATGGTATTGCTGCCGTCACTGGATTAAATCACTGGGGTGAAACTGACCCGCACAAAACTTTCACATGAAATTCAACTTTGGGGAACTTGAACACGAGCTCATGACCTTTCTCTGCAAGAAAACCTACTTTGTGACAACCTCCTAGCACCTTTTTCTTTCATGGAGGCATTCATGAACTTTGCTCTCTGGTGTGAACACGGCTATAGTCTCTCTGTCTTGCTACGCAGGTACAGGGCGAACATACAAACTCTGCACAGAAATGCCCTGCCTGCCCTCAAACCCAGTTCCTTCTTGCTGTGGGGCAACAGCGCTAACCACTGTGCCGCCGCGCTGCCCCTGTTCTATCATAAAAACAGTTTATATACCAGCTGAGAGGTATTTCTTTTCACACAGTTACAAGACATACAAGCTTGTTTGCCACCAGCTGTAGTCTTTGTGGTCTGTTCGAGCGCAGCTTTTAGGCCTAGATAAAAAATACGTGAGGTGACATTACACTCGTCGTTTGTTGCAGCTGCTTCTTTGATGTTGGGTGTTTTACAGAGGCCTTAAAGGTGCGTTCACATCTAATCTGTTCAGTAAAACAGATCATTTTCCTGATTAGTGTGGTCCATCTGGGCTCGTGTTAAAGCTGTCAGTCGAACCTTGGTTCAGAACAAATAACGGGGCTGATACCGCTTGAAATGATGAGTCCCAATTCGCTTCCAAGCCTGTTCTGGTGCAGTTTGCTCCTTGTGTGAAAGCACGAGTACCAACCACAGGATTTTTTATGAGGTTTTGGGAGCTAAACTACAAATTAATCCATCTGCCGGTCGTAACCTGTTCAGGAAGCAGTCCTATAACTGATTTGTAGCATATCAACTGTGTATTTTCCTTGGTCAATAGGTCAAGAGCTGTGAAAAAAACCTCTGTTGAACACTAGTAAGTGAGCAAATGAACTGAGCTAGAGGTTAGAAAGCACCCTCACAGAGATACTCCTGGGTTTTAAAATCATTAGCAGTTCCCTCTTTGGTTGTATGAATCTTAAAGGATTGGTTTTGAAACCACTAACTTAAATTGGTTGCACAGGAAAATCTTTTCTTCTTCTGGTTATATCAAAACATGGGAAATATGGTCATTTCTCACCATTAAACATATATGCCATTCTATATTTGTGAATGATCAGAAGTACGTCATTGACACCGGAAACTTCTTGCAATTCACTGGGAGGTTGGCAGGATGACGAGTGAGCAGGGAGCCCCGTGGGGAGCCCTGGGTTAACCACTAACAACCAGAGGCTTTCCAGTGCCGACCATGCTGCGCTTTAAACAGCCACTTCGCCAGCACAGTGATGGACGTCTGGTGCCAGCCGGGAGGGCCGCGCTAGCTGTGCAGTCACCAGTATTCATTGTTCACACGTATGAATGGCAAAAGGGAGTGGACAACTCCAAGAAAAGCTATTATGGAGCGGTATTAAAGAAAACATGGTTGGAAAACACCCAAGGACAAGCAAGAAACACTCTCTTTTTCCACCTCCTCGCTGTCAGCCTCCTTTCCCTTTATCGCTCCATCCAACAAAGCTGGGAACACACTGGAGTGGCAGAACTAGAGAGAGCGAGAGAGAGAGAGAGCGAGAGAGAGAGAGAGAGAGAGAGAGGCCATGTCTCCGTAAGAGCAAGTTTATAATCAGCCAAATCAACTTTATGCTCACTGACGGGCTGTTCCACTCAAAGCTCTGCTCCCTGCCAGGGGCGTGTGGGGGAGTTCGAGCCAGCACGACAATAAAAACCATTGTTGCGTTTGTTTAGACAGCCCATCCAAGTTCAGCCCTCCCCGCTGGAGTAGGCCCGTCGGCCCAATAATGGCACCTAATTTGTACGGAAGTCGAGAGAAATCAGCGCAGAGCAAAATCAGAAAAATAAGCACTTTCTCAAGCAGCCCTGTTTGCCCACGCTCGCATCCTGTTGTCATATGCTAAAGCTTTTTTGGGTCTTGGACCCTGAGACTTGTGGTGATTTAAGTGTTGCTGAAACATAGTGACACTCAGTGATGTCGCTTGCCAGGGAAGTGTCTGAGCTGCTTTCACGGGGTTGCTGTGTGTGTGCTGTAAACATCGAAGGGAAATTAGAAGAGGTGAGAAAGAACCAGAGGTGGGAGAGGACTAAATCTCATCCACGTCTCCTGCCACATTCCTCCCACTCTCTTTGTCTTACCAGCTGACTGGATCCCATTTTCCCTCACTCTGTCATCCATCCATATGCCCAGGCCAGCAGTAAGGAACTGACAGGGCAGCAAGCGGAGTGGGATTTTCCCAGAAACCTTAGCCTCTCCGAGGACAAGGTGAGATTGGCGGGCAGGATGACTATCTGTCTAGCTGTCCGTCTGGGTCAGTCTTGCTGTCAGTCCTGCGCCACTTGGCTTCAAACCTCCATGTAGCTCTACTACAGATTCATATTCATCATCGAGATATATGAGATGCCTCTCCACAGCAGTATGAAAGAAGAAGACAAATAGGATGAGGATTAAGAGTGACTCTGTTTCTAAAAAAGAAACTTTCCGTTTTGTTTTCCACTCCATCTCTCACTTATTCCTCTTTCCCAACCGATGAACAATGGCACTGAGTCACTGCCAGCCATGACCCATCTCTGCCAGTCCAAGTGTTTAAGGTCCATGGGATCAATAAGGTGCAGGAAAAATGCCTGCTGGGATGATTTCCTGTTTCAGGCAAATCACAGATCACAGAATTTTCCTTCTATTACCCACCTTTTTTCCTGACAGGTTTAAAGTCATTTTCATGTTAAAGTAGCTGGTTTGGATCTGTTTCTCTGAGAGGTGCCAAGCAGAAACGCTACCGCAAAGGCCACAGTGGCAATGAAGAAATTGCTAATATGTGAGGATTTCTCCAAATTACCACATCAAAAGTTGGCAGATGTTGTGCCATTACCCAAAATGATTGATATCCAGTTTGTATGCATGTGGAGTTCAATACGGCCCCAGTGCTGCCAGGCAGCGGCACAGTTAAAACTATAAAAGGTCACCTCTTCCACATTATCGCCCACACCGAAGTGGACAACACTGTCCAGACATCTTGGAAAGGACACTGAACTGAACAGAGTTACCAGAATATGAGTCCTGAATTCAGAACAGAGCGTCGGGTCATGCTTGAACACAACTACTTCATATTACGTGTTGTCTGATCACGAAGGAAAGGGGCATTTTTTACCTGTTACGAACTGTTGTGCTGGAAGGCGGAGTGAGAGGCCAGCCATCACTGAGAGGGGAGAGTCTCTCCTGGAGTGTACTCACAGAGTTGCATTAGCTTGTTCAGATTGAGAATGACAGAAATGGGGCGCCCTGATACCTCACCAAGTAGAGCGTGCGCCCCAATGGTCAGAAGCTGCGTCCTTAGCCTCAGCCAAGGTTTCGAGTCCAACCTGCAGCCTTTTGCTGGATGTCGTCCCCCATGTCTCTTGCCCTTTTCCTCTCAAATCTCCAGCTTTCCCATCTCATAATAAAGGTCCTCTCCAAAACAAGCATTAAAAAGTGAGCTAAAGCTAGTTTGTCCATCACTGAATGGAGGAACAGTTTTCTGAAGCTTTTTTTTTTTTTACCATCCAACAAGCAGCAGATGCACATTTGTAGCTCAGTGCCTGTGTTAAGAAGGCTTGCCCCACAAATTAGAGCTACAAACCTTGGTAAGACATTTTACGGGTCTGCAAATGTATTACTAAGTAGGTGGTAATTACCAAGTAAGATATTTGAAATTACCCCCAAATACCAGAATAGTTACCTCAAAATGTATTGAAAATTACCCAAACATTATTTAATAATAACATCCTGCTATTTTCCAATTAACAGTTAATAAATATCTGATAATTTATTTAACAGATTTCCAGGAAACTTTTAAAATGATATCGGGGTAATATTCAGTAAACTGTCGAGGTATTTGAGGCTAATCGGGAGCAGGACTGTGTTATTTTAGTGTGTGTATATATATAGTTAATGTAAGATTTAGTAGACAAGTTCACAACAACTATTCTGCTTACTGAAGGAATAGAGAAGAGCCAGGCATTTAGTATACTTACATATAAACATAATCATGACCTCCACTGTACAGCAATTGCCATTGTGATGTTAACCAATAAATTTGCTATGTAATGTACTGTAATGTCTGCAATTTGTTTCCTCCCACGCTGGTCATAGCCAATCACACTGGAAACAATGTAGGAGCGTATGACTGACCTCATTTAAGCACAATTGTTCCACAGATTTATCACGTCACAACACACAAACAGTGTTCCTGAGTCACTCTCGCCTGTCACGTCGTCTCCACTGATCCCAGTGTTAAAGTCCCTGAGCTCAGCAACCTGATAGAGCAGGCTGCTACAGCAAATATACCTCAATTTCAGTCAAATCATGGATGAAGGCAAATTTTTTCTTCACCTTTCTGGTTTCACAAAGTACAGTCAACTCCAGTTGAAACTTCAGAACCTTCAAAGTATGCTAAAGCGTTGGGGCCTTTTAAAGGCTTATATCATAAGTTATATCTTAAGTATCCCAGCAAGCTTTCAAGTGCTTCCAAGTGGGGTTACTGTAACACAGGGAAACTGGCTTATTATTACAACAACAAAGAGGGCTGATACTATATTTATTCTTTAACATTATAGGTGCAGATTTTTCAACACTGAATTGTTTAATTACTTAAAAAAAACTCTATTTAATGTGTTTTGGCACTCATTATGTAAGAGAGGACACAAACCACTGATATAAAAGTCTATAATACAACAGATGGCAGTTGTATGAAACATCCTGCATCATCCCCCCAAATGTCAATAGCCTACTAACAGGCAAACTGTTCAGCATCTTGCCTACTGTGTTGTTGCACCCACATGCACAGTGGAGATTCATGACATTTTCAACCCATATGTTGGCAGTAGCGGATAAAGACAGACTTTATAAAAGCAACAAAGGGATGATACAACAGGATACCTTTCAATCTCTGGATTGAACTGTCGAAGTTTTCATTAAACCTTGTATATATGTAGTAGAAATATAACCCACAGGAAAAAAAAAAAAAAAAGAATGTTTTTATCCTTTCTTGGGGGTAAAGTCACCAAACTTGGAAGCATTTTGCATCAGATTGCATTGGTGATACTATACTTGCTGTCTCTATGTCTCATTGACCATTGAAAGTGAATTTATGAATCTTTCCGCATTTATTTAGATGGGGCCTGTTCTTATTAACCTGAAATAACTGCCTGGGGGCGATGCAGACATGGCTGAGACGTGGTCAGACTTCGGTATCAGTCACATCTGGGATTGTGTTTAAAAGAAGGTCAGCTTTTGCAGCAATACCAGTGGACGCAACCCTAGTTAAGTTCTCGTTTTGGGGCTGGATGCAAATTTTGAGGTGCAGTGTCATCCACTGTTGACATAATTCCAAGGAACACTGGGCTTCTGGGAAACTAGTCCAAATTAACTAAGATGTATTTAGACAAGGCAACATCTGTTGCTCCACAGGCACTATGGCTTGCATCATAGATGAAAGATGACCGAGTTGCAGTGACGTCTGTATATTGTTCTTTTACCCACTTTCATCAATTCACACACAATTACACACAGAAGACACTGAGCTGCTTTGCAAAGCGCTGGCCTGACCATTGGAGCAAGCCGGGGTTCTTGGTCTTACCCAAGGACACTTTGGCTTGTGGACCGGAGGAGCTGTGGATGGAACCACAAATGACATACTTGATCCCTCTTAAATCAACTCTAAATAACTAATATATAAAAGCAACAGCTTAAGTGTCCTGATGAGGTTTCTCAGCATGTCATTATAGTTTGCTTAGCCAACTGTGCACATTTATTTGCTACTTGACCTCATTGACCCAAGGGCTACAGTGGAAAAAGCTCGATAGGTTTTGTTTGACGGTCCGATGCGGGAGCTCACACGCTGACAGCCTCTAGAGAGCTCATTTGAAACAGCAGCACCGACCTCAAAGTTACGGCTATGGGATGTGGGTGCGGGCTAATACCCACTATGCTAACTATACCCCTGATGGAAAAGTGGCAGGGAGCGAGGGAGACGGGGTGACTGTGACATTTGATTTGTTCTGCCATGCTGATACCCCCACAATCTCATGGTTTACTAAATTACAGCCTTGTGCTCCTGCTCTGCTTCATTATCCTGGCCCCAGAAACACACACACGCACTTCATTTTTCATTCTCACACAGATGAGTGATGTAAGAGGAGGAAGAAAAGGAACCGGGGAAAATCTATGATGATTGTCTTCTTTTCAGCACCTAAAGACAACATCTTTTATAACATCTTGTTTAATTTCTTTAAATATCTGATGAAACAACTAAATCAGTGGGGATGTTTGAAGGCTGCTGTGTATTCTAATACGTTTTTTGGTCATGTCTGTGTGTAACCGAGCTTCGGTAATAACACAGCTCGCCAGCCAAGCTGCCCAGTGACAGCCCAAATGCCGCTGAGACCAGCCAGCCAGCCACCAAACCGGCTCCGGCTGACACACACACACACACACACACACACACACACACACACACACACGCACGCTTACCCACAGTAGCACGTGGGGACCGAGCACACGTAACACACTCCTGCAGCAAAGGTACATTCTGCTCCTGTGGCGACTTCACAAATAGACTTGTTTCCTTCACGCTGGAAAACATGACATGGAGCCAAGCAACACTCACCACCCCTCGGTCCCTTTCAACCACACCCACCTACCCACCCATCCACACTTGTAATGAGATGTTTGTGGCGGGACGATAGAGGCAGCTCAGCAGGGGCGGGGCTGAGGCGTACACTCTTTAAAGCAGGATTTGTTTTTGGGGGGGGGGTGTTTAGAGAGGCAGCCAGTAAACACCTTACAGTCCGTCACCACAGCGAGGATTCAGCAAACGCCACATGTTCTAAAGCATCCTGTGATTACTCTCGACCATTTGTAAATTCGAGCCTTCCGGGCACCACTTTGTGAGGCACCTTTAAAAGGTTGTCGCAAGCCCTTTCTCTTCTCACAGTGGACAGGACACGGCGTTCTGTTCCAAGACTGTTAGGAGAACAGAGAGTTTTCCATCAGTGGCGACACGTCAAGATGCTTTTTATGAGGCCACTCGCTGTGGATTGGTCATCGCTGTTTTTGCAGGGGTACTGGGTGCTGCAGTGAGGCATTGGAAAGCCTGATTAGTGTGTGTTAATGTGTGTGTTCATGGCTACCGTAGCTAACGAAAGCATCCTACAAGAAAGAAAGCTCTCCTAGGATCATGTTTTGAAAGTGGTTAGCTGCTAATGATTGTTTTTTTGTTTTTTTTTGCATCACCTCATTTAGTTGGGGTTTTTGTGCTGCGTACTCAAGTCGATGAAATTCAAATTTGCAGCATAAATTGTAGCTGCTTTAATGAAGGGGATATAGGTTACACTGGTTGTGTGTGTTGTGTTTTATCAGTGAAAACAAAGAGCAGCCAGACAATGGGCCTCATGCGATGTAGCCGCATGAACAGATGTACCCTTCTGTTAAGCAATATATTAATTTCGAAGAACTTGTTACGTTCGCCAATCATTTACGCACGAACAAAGTTCTGAAGTGGTCCAGACCGAACAAATGAGTCATGTACAGATGTTACGAATTTCATGCTATTCTTTTCTTTTTCTTTTTTCTCGTAATTGTTGGTATGGTTATTTTGGCACAACTCCTGCAATTCAGCAGTTGCTGGAGAACAATGCCTTTGGATCTTTGTGCCATCTGAGCCATTGTCCAGGTGAACGTCCTCTGTTACAACACCCAGCATTGTATCATCACCTGTTTGGACAGCAATTGAAGAAAGGGGCAGTTGTGTATTCTGAAGCCTTGGAATATGGCATGAAAATGTTTTGTCATCATCTACTCACCCTCATGTAAACGGGAAGTCCACAAAACATTTCTGGAGCTTCACAACAAAAGCATTGCAGCATTCTCCAGAACAAGACTATGTTAACTTCACATCAACAACATAAAATGGCTTAATACCACTTGTCTGCTGTAATTCTTTTCTCTGTAAGCCCTGATACCCTCTGAGACCTTTATCTTATACAACTGCTAAGTTAAGCATTAGCATACTCAACATCTGCAGTGAGAACGTTAACATGTCAAGGTTATAAATCAGTTTGGGATCTCAGGGTTTCCAGAGGCTTCAGGATTACACCAGATGAGCTGTGTGGAGCCATTTTCTGTTTTGTTTTAGCTGTTTAGCACACACACACACACACACACATACAGTATATATATATATATATATATATATATATATATATATATATATATATATATATATATATATATATATAAAACCTCAATTTACCATTCACATGGGGTTGGATAGATAATGACAAAATTACCATTTTTTGGGTGAACTTATCCTATAATTCATCTGGTTATGCAACCAACTTCTTTGTTTTATTGTGAGTTCCCTAGGCTTCCTTTTATTGCATTTTATCTACTTTTTCTGTCTGTAACCATCGTGGATGGATAACTGAATGGGCTTTCTGGGCACAGGCCTAGGGGCCCCGGGCATCAGGGGGGCCGTTGGGTCAGAGCGTGTGCTAGAGGTGTCTTTGCCTGTGTGATCGAAATGTTGACCACAAAAAGATGCAGTATGACCGAAAGGGGACACCTAACTGCTCCAGAATAGCAAAGGCGACAATGCTCAAAAAATGAGTATGAGGAGACGCAAAACAACAAAAAGACATTCCTAATCTCAGTGGGACTCTAATGATGCAGTATCGACAGCTGTAGCAACATCAAGTCCTTTTCCCCCTGTAACCAATAGCTACTGATGCCGCTAGATGTGTTTTATTTATGTCTGGTTTGTGAGAGCAGACCTTAAGGCTTCTCCATTTTTTTTATTTTTAGTGACATTTTAGTGGATGAAACCTGCCTGCAGTGTAGCAGAAACACATCTCATAGAGCATATTGGCTGCGCTTGTTATGCTAATGATCAAACCTACTCATATGCAGGTGACATTTATCACATTGAAACAAGCAATGTCTGACAGAGATAGAGTACAGAATGGGAATGCACAATCGTTATTGCAGGAGGCTGAGGGAAGGGTGGATTACCAGGGAGCTTAGAAGGATACGTGCACGGTAGGGCTTGAGAGGGGAGTGAAAGGAAGAAGATAAAGAAGTTAGTGTTAGCATCCTGTGGAGCTCCCTACATCAAACTATCATAAATCGTTATTTTTTTCTTTCTCTTTCTTTCTTACTAAAACTTTCTCTGCTGGTTTTCACATACTTGCACGTATGCTAAGTATGTTCAGAAATTGTGCGATAACATGCCACTTTATGGGATGAAGCATGGAAAGGCCTGCACACGTGGTCGTACATTCACACGCTTATATTTCATCCTAATTACTCTCCGTGGCGATGGCTCTCAGCTCTGGATCAGACCTGACTAAAGAGACCAGTTCCTCTCAAGTTAATCCAGGCTAAAACTGGGCCGAGTCTGAAGCCGGATCCAAAACCACGGGGGTCATGGAGGTAAAATGAGATCAACTTGTAAGACTAGGGACTCAGTTAGCATGCTGTTCCTGCTCTAAGTGGTATCAAGCTCGTGCCTATTAATGTGCAGATGTGACGTACGAACATATGTGGCCGCTTAAGTACACTCCGTTTTACTACATGCTAGCTGAGCCTGCTGCACTTTTGCTCCACCTCAGGAGTATTGTTTGTCAGACATAATTCTGCTCCCCTGTCAGGGGGCAAAAGGATAGCAATGAACGAGTGGCGCATGAAACCAGCCCTCTATGACAAGCACTGCACAGAGAAAAAAAAACAAAAAAAAAAAACAGGACAATGTGGACACACACTTGGCTACACACTCTTTCACACAATTTATCTGACCTCAGCATACACTTGTCAACAATTGAGTTTGCACTTCAGTTCCTCTCCTTCGGTTCCCTTGCGTAAACAGCGAGGCATGGACCAATGAAAAACCAGCATGACAGGAGCTGGTAGAGTGGTTGCAGAGGAGGAGGAGGAGGAGGAGGAAAAAACAAACAAATAGCAGGAGAGGGAGAAGGGCCGTGACTCTTGACAAAATGTCCACCAGATGTTGTGGGTCTTCTTCCAGCTCCACGTCTGATGGCTCCATGTGTTAGCACACTTCCAATGGGGGGAAAAGGTTAACGGCGCTTTCACACTGTGCTCAGTCCTAATTTGTTTGACTTGTTTGGGCAGGTGATTCCAGGACATGAGGTAAACAATGATAAACACTGCAGAAATGCTCATTATATTCAAATAAACTTGTAGGAATTGGAGAAGTTTATTTTGATTTCCCTTGTTGCCAAAATGTCTAATCTGGCGCGATGACAGATGACAAAACTCTGTCTAATAAATAACGATCCTTGCGAGTCCATAAGAGGGACAGGTCCTGGTTTGTGTGTTAAATGTACAGTATGTAATGTGTCCTGCGAGGGGCCTCTCAATCAAAAGAAAACATCATGGGAGTTGTCTTTATTGTTAACCATTACTGATAAAACTCTGTGTATGAGACTGCAGAAATGTTTTTCTTTGAGATAATGTTTAGAAGTCGACTTCCATCCTCACTCTCTCCTGGTAATAGAAGCAACTGATGACCAAATGACAGAGCCCTGTTTTTAAGGATATCGCAATAAACTATACAGGGAAGGTCTAGTCATTTGAGACATTTTAATGTCGAAATGTTTGATATTATATCCTTAAGCCAGTGTTAACCTAAAGAAAACCAATCATTTAAAGTGCCTGAGGTACAGCAGTGCATCCTCTGTGCCACTGCTATTAGCATATCAGTGCAGTGAGCTAACTGCTATTGCTTTCACATGGCATTTGCAGATGTTCAGCTGGTGTGCTGTTTACCTTGATTGCCATATTAGTTTAGTATTTTACTAATAGCTAATGCTAACAATGCTATTGCTAACATTTGGTAACTCTAGGTTCTTTTGGGGCCCAGGTCAAAAATTCCTGGGGGGCCCCTCCAATCAGTGTTCATCGCCATTACCGTTATGCCATAAAACAAATACAAATACAAATTGTACGAAATCTCACCCTATTTTCTATTACTCCGATGCTCACATTAAAAGAACTTTCCTGTATATACATAACATTTAAGCCAGAATAATTAAAATCTAAAGTAAAATCAATTTGTTGTCACTTTGTAAATCACTGACATTTTGAGGCCAGTGAATGGACGCATACGTGGACAGCTTCAGACACAGATAGTAGCTTATACTACTTGTTTTAAAGGTCCAGTTTGTAAGATAATTGATTATAGAGTCTTACTGCCATGAGAGGACACATTTACAGTGGGCAGATATAGCCGTATTTGAGCATACTTGCCACGCAGAGAAAGCTGCATGGTCTAAAGAAATCAGAGGTACATGGATGCATGCACCCTGTGATGACAAAATGTAAGTCATGGACAAAGTGTGCTCCAGGCTAAAGGGGAATATAAGTGTTTGAATGGGGAAATGTCCACAGCACACCACAAAGGTCAACTTCATGGTGGCAGTAGACAAAAATTCAAGGGACCAATAAAGTCATTAGGGCTCATCTTTGGGGGACCATGAATATTTGAAAAAAAAAAAAAATGTTTTAAAAGTCATGGGAGGTACCTCAGTTTGACAAACATTACCAAACCTAGAGCTATGGCTATCAAGCTCGTCAAAACCTACAATATGGCTAGACTGCATCTGGTTAAGGTGCAAAAATGTGGTTGATTCATCACTGTGTTAGTCAGTAGTACAGATTACAATTTCAGTTTCTGGATATTAAGTGCTCTTGTGCAATTTCTGCTTTGGTCCCAGTGATATTTGTTGTTAACGTGCTCTGAAGTAACAGATTCGACTCGACTGCCTGGACCAGTGCTGTAGCTTCATCACTCACTGAGTCAGTCCTTCAGTCATGGACAAAAAGTGCTGGCCCTGCTGTTGTTGTCCAGCCAGAAACGACATCATTGCTAAAAATAAACTCTACATTTAGACCCAAAAACATCCCGACTCACTTGAGTTCATATCAGTAGAGACAGTGTTAACTCAGTGCAGGCAGCATGTGTGTGACTAACCGAAGAAGCCTATACTATTAAGTTATAAGGCTTAGGTGTACATCAATAAAGGGACTCGCCCAGTTCCATGGTAAGCAGGCTTAGCACCCCATCACAGACACGGTGGTCAGACCTGATCCCGGTTGGACCAGAGTGTAAGTGAGAGTGTTTGTGTGTCTTATTACATGTGTGTGTGTGTGTGTTTGCAGGTCAGGGGCCGCAAGCGAACAGAGGGATCATACCTCAATCACGCGAGCTGGCTTTGAGAGCACATGGCATTGGACACCTCGGGGAAATATGAGGGCTTTTCATTTCAAGGTAACTCTGAGGAGCCCAGACAGAGAGAGGGAGTTATATGGGTGTTAAACACGTACACGAAGAAGAAAACTTTCAATTTAGAAGTCTTTCGTCTGAAACTGCGGCACATTTGCGTCAGGGTGTGGCCATGGCAGAGGTTGGAAATCATTAAAACTCTCCACAGGAATTCACAAGGCGACGAAGCTCGCGGGGTGACCTAAAGTGACGGGAGGGCTATCCGGTTTGACTCCGACTTTGATCCCGTCGTCTTACCCAAGCCTTCCTCTCCCTCTTTCCCTTCCCCGCTGTTACCTCATAGCCACCTCATCATCTTGCCGCTTGTTATAGCGAGGCTTCGGTAGGCTTTTTTTGGTTTGCCGGACATGTGTAAGACGCTGCAGCTGCGGGTCGGCCGGGAAGGCACGCTTTACTCTCCTGACTCCTCATCCCGAGTGATTCGGGAGAAGATGATATTTCAGGGAGCGCTCTCTGCAAAGCGTATCAACATTTCTTTTCTTGACCTTCCAGAGGACACGGTATCCTCTGCTGTTTTTCACTGCTGTTTTTCCACCTTTCACCCTCTGGTATTTTCCTATATTTCCTCCGTCAGACTCCCTCTCCGTAATCTATTTTCCTGTCTTCTCATCCCCAGGCTCGACTTTCCCCCTCCCCTCCCATGGGGTCTCATCTTCTCTACTGTATCAGCCATTCATTGTAATCCATGCTCCTCAGATAAAACTGCCTTCACTGTGCCTGCTTAATGATCACAAGATGCATCTCTGTGTTCGGCATCTCAGATGTAGCCATGCTCTTAGGGCTCTCTCTTTTTTTTTTTTTTTTTCATTTCTTCTCTTTTATCGCCATCCTTGCAGCAGTGCTTCTTCATCCTCCGGAGAATGCCTGGCAAAAAAAAAATCTCCTCTCTCAGTTATCATTGGAAGGGGCACGAAACACACGAAAGGTAAACTCCCAAACACCCATTGTCAGACGTTCACCATAAAGATGGGTCGGCATTGCTCAACATAGAGACGACATAGTTTCGAAACAGGGGCAATTAGAAGTGATAAAGCTGTTGGCGAACCACGAGGTTTCCCGTAATTAAAATTAGGCATTGGCACTCACCGGGGCAAGTATCGAGACTCATGTGAACGCTGTTATTGGCAACACATCGCTCACCACAGATTGCAGCTCGGAAACCCGATCGCCCGTTGGACTGTGAAACAACATTTTAGCAGAGAGAGAGAGGTACTCAGTGAAGCGCATAATATCCATCTCTTGGACACACACACCGGGTCTCTGGTGGACGTGATCGCATGTTGTATGGCTCTCTTTTTCTACTCGACCCCATTCGACTATTAAGGTGATGTCCACTCAATTTCCGTCTTCTTTTTTTATCAGGAAGACAATCTAAATTGTCTGAGGTTACATTGACATCTCCAGCTCGGCTCGCGTGTGCCTGAGGGGAGAACCACAGAGTCTTGTTTTCCTTCTCAGTTTGACCCCTCGACTCTCTGCCAGTGCCTTGCGCAGGGCTCAAAAAGCTAACGGTTCATTTGGGGATCATAAAAGGTATGAGGGGATTGATTACGCGTGGCGGTGACTATCAAGCTCATGCCAAATGCTCCGAGAGTAAGTAGTTTTTTATTCCAACCAGGCGGCTGACTATTTAGATTAGTACACATTTTTATAGGAAAGGGAGACAAGTTACCGGAATCAGCTGCTGACTCATGCGCGAGTTTGGTTTAAATTGTTAGACTCGAAGCTGCACTTATCAGTATTTCCACATTATTGGCTCAACAATTGACTGGATTCGATGCAAAAGGAGTTGGTCCTGATAAAGCCATGGAAAATTAGCACCCGACTGAGCAGTTCCCAAAAGCATTTTATCAGCTTTTAGCTAATTGTTTTGGTTCCATATCACCGCTCTCATTAACCTTATTTGCAGAAGCAGCCAGCAGCTGTTTTTTGTTTTTGTTTTGGCAGAAAAAGTTCAGATAAATCCAGTGTGTATGGCACAGCAGCGCTTAGCAGTGGACCATTTAGCAGCAAAAGTGCCAGACATATCATTCAGGAGTTGGTGGAGGCCAAAACAGCTTAAAGGCATTGAATATTTGATTTACACTGGATGGCCAAACATATGTGGCTAACCTGTTTGCTATATCAATGTTATATAGCTGATATGTTTTGTTTACAGCTTTGGCCAATGGAAATCAGATAATGCAGGCTGTCAAGTGAGCCAACTCACAAGTGATTGACAGGAAACAGTGCACGCCAAAAGCCGAAAGCCAAAAGCAGCTGCTTGAGTGATGCAGAAAACTGGAGTTGTTTCAGTCATGCCATGACAGTCAACATTTCTAACTGTAAGTTTAAGGGGTCTTTAAAATAGCCTCTCAGCCAATTAACCACGGATCAATCTTTTGATGGGGTTGTTCTAATTCCTGTATAATCCTGTAGATAATAATACGCAAGGAGGTAACAATGCAACATGCTAAACTTAAACATGAAGGAAAAATAAAGGCAACTGTAAGGTCCAATTTCTCTGTTACAGTGATTGTGCATAGTAAAGTATTCTAGGGGAAGACCAAGATCTTGATTCAACTTTGAATTATATATTTATTGTAGTTATATGCACTTTTACCACCAATTACACTCATTCAGACTATCCGGCCAAACGGCTACCTTGTTTACGTCTTGACTGATCATATAACTTCTTGTTTCTTGATCCGATGTATATATTCATAGCAATGTAGCTGTGTTACAGATCTTAACAGTTAGCAGTAAGCCAAAAGCAGCCCAGTCACCAAAGTAAAATGTTGCCATTTTTTTCTTTTTCCTATTCAAAATCATGGATACCTTAAAATGTGTGTGTGTCATATGTATGATTTCACCGTTTCTACAATATATATCACTGTCACATCAAATGAATCTGAGTCAGGAGATGGATGGGATGGTGGTGTACAAGCCAGGTGAAAGGGCTGCCAAATGAGAGATGGCTGTACTGTGCTTCTACAGTTCTTCAGTTCTTCACCAACCCTAACCCCTGAGTATTATTTGAGCTAAAACCTAAATAGCCCACAAACACAGCTGATAACCCAGTAACAGCCCTCTGCACCAACCAGAGGTTATCAACAAAAGGTAAGCCGGGGTTGGAAAAAAGTCATTGTAGGCTTTAAAACTCAATGTTGAGTATCACCAGGCAGTTATTCACAGAGGGAAATTAGCTTCCCGTCTGTGTCGTTCTCTCTGCTAACAGGGTGTTTCTGGCCTACAGCAGTTTGGCTCACGGCACACTGGGTGAAAAGACGCTCAGGAGAGCCAGGGTGGGGTGGACACACAGGGAGGGGGGCCCGAGGTGTTAAATACAGTTGTGTAGCCACGAAGTATGTGTGTGAACGCGCGCTGCGATTGCAAAAAAGCAGTGAGGAATAGAGCCAAGGAGGATTGTGGGGAGATTTGTATTCATTTCCACTAATTTTTCACTTGAGAGAGGATTTAGGGGAAAGGTTGAGAGAGTTTTGCGGGACGCAGGGTCAGTTTAAGTATCTTTTTTGGATGTTGTGGTTAGCACAGTTCCATGATGGTGCAACCAGTGACGGTGGTTTGAAAATCATGTTTGTTCCACTGTGATAAATGGAAACGAAGTGATGGCCAAACTAATATTTCCTTGAAACCGAGACCACAGGGGGTCATATTAAGCCTCCCAGCACAACAAACACCATAATTAAGTCCAACTGTGGTCAGTGGCGTGTGTCTGCACGGTCAGATATTATTACCCGAGGGCGGACCGCAACATTTAGGTGCCGTGATCTCGAGGAGCTGCTCTCGTACTGGACATCACCGACCGTAAAAGATGTTCCGCGTGGGTCATAAGATATGGATAACTGTGGTTTATCTTACAAAACATCTGTAACTGAAGCTCTAAGAAGAACGGGGGGGAAAGGAAAGGCTGAGAGTGATGAGATGATAAAGGGAGAAACAGGAAGCTGTCAGGGTTCATGGTTTGGGTCGGTAATCAGGTTTTAATGTGAACACGTCTCTGCAGCTGACTGACTGAAGCATCATTTACCAGCACACGCACTCACAATCGGCTCTCGACTGCCGGAGCGCGTACCATAATCAGCATCCCGCCACAATCAGGAATCACTGTCGATGGCCATGGCAATCACTGCAGCGGCACCCCAGCCAAGTCATATGATGGATGAGCGGTGATGTCATCAGGATGTTATCATCTGGTCGGCTAATGACAGGAAGTTTTTAGGGCAGAGGTCCTGGCCTTTGTCTTTGCCTTCAGACTGGATTGTTAGGTGATGTTTTGAAGTGGAAGTGACATTTTTTATGAGAAGACCAGAGTCCATGGTTACATTTTAGGTTTGACCATGGAAACAGTTTCAGCAAATAATCTCAATTTACCTTGAACCAGGAACTTTTATCCACCCGTCATGTTTTTATCTGGACATGGAACTGTCAGGCTGTTCCTTCTACTTGGGACATATTTGAGCAACCAAACTTTTGAACTCTTAAATCTTTATTTATTTAGGAATATTACATGTTAGGGTTAGGGTTACAAATATTACGAATTTGCTTAACCCTAACCCTCACTCTTTATACTACATTTCACACTGTCCAGCTGTCAGTGCTGATTTTTTTAATTTATTTATTTTAATTGTGACATCCTCGCTTACAGCTAAAAATGTACTCCGAACTTCTTATCAGTCAGCTCGTAGGACATAAAAATAAGTGAAACTGTCCTTTTAAGAAAATTTTTAAAAAAAAACAGAATTCACATGGAGATGATTCCTGCTCCTGACAGTCAACACTTTTTTTGAACTGTGACCACCATTGTTCCCACGTGTTTACTACTGTAACCATTAAGGACGCATTAAGAATGATGTTTCCCCAAACTTAACCAAGTTATTTCTCTAAATCCAGCCAAACCCTTACCATAGCTTTTTTCACATCATAAAACTGATGACTTTTCATCAGTGATTTGCTGAAATACTGGCCCCTATCGACAGATCATGTCTCAGATCGGAAAACATCTGTGTTGTTGTGGAGGGCGTTGTCCAACAGCCTGTTTTTTTTCTTTTTTTTGTTCAAGTCGTTGTTTCATTTGGAGCACTTGTTGAAATATGTGGGTGGGAGTGGGAGTCACGTTCTTCTTCACTGCAGCTCGGCTTTCTGCTATAATGCAGAATAAGGTGACAATGGGTGACACTGGTGAAAAAGTACGCTCCCTGAGGAAATTATTTTAAGATGCGCTTCTATTTGTCTGTCAGAACATATCTATAAGATTTGGCTTGGTGGGAAAACTAAGTAGAAAAACAGGGACAGGCTTTTTGTCATCTGCATAAGGCCAAATGCACATTTATGACCTTAATTTATCTGTTTTTCTGTTTTACAGTACTTTTCACAGGGACAGAAGGACATAAAAAAAAAAATAAATGGCAACTGAAAAAAGTCCTCAGCCCGGGCAAAAATATCTGGCTTCCCGGCAAAAAACAGAACCCTGCTGTTCTGATGTATCCTCCCACAGAGTCATTTTCAGACGGTCCCTTAAACTGTGACTTTAAAAAATGTATTTTCAGTGCAAATATACATCTATTTTTTATCGCTGGAGCCCATTTTCATATTATGATTGCACTGAGAAAAAATACAAGGCTTGATAAAAGCCACAACAAGCCTGTCATACTGTGGAAGGCGATCATAACAACAACACTGGGAGGCTTCCTCGCTTCACACGCACACACACACACACACACACACACACACGAGAGGGTCATTAATCAACGTCAGACCTCCCTCCTCTCCTCCCTTCATCTGTCCATCTCTCACTGTCCTCATCCATCTTTCCCTGCCACTCTCCTGTCCATTACTTTCACACTCCATCCTTCGCTCTGTGCATTATTATCCATCTGTCACACGTTAATTGTTTGCCCTCTCTTGAGTGAAGGACACCATGGAGCTAAACTCAGATGTGTCGCCTTCAAGTGAGCGCGGCCAGATCGAATGAGCTGAAAGCCCCGGAAATTATGCACAAGATCACCATCAGTCACTCCGGTATAGCTGTATTAGTCCAGTGCGCATCGTACAGATTCCAGTCTGGTCTCCACCTTTACAGATGCTTCCATTTCCAACTTTCCGTGTGATTCTTACCCGACAGCTGCTGCGCTGTCACTCCAGCTCTGGGGAGAGTTCTCTGGCAGGAGTGACAGCTACAGTCGCTGCGAGTGTGTCCACGCGATAAGAGGCCTCACTCTCAGCGAGGAGGGGGGGCGGCACCGCAGTCAGGTTTGATTAACGACCGTTGTTGTGATCCGACAGGTTACAAGGCCACTTTTTTGTTTAGCGTTGTAATAACTGGATTCAGGAGAAAATCAGGCGACAAGACGTCGTCCTGTCTGACAGGGCTCCCCAACTGAGGTCGCTCCGACCAGCAGCACCCTGCACCCACCACCTGTCAGCTGTGAGCTGACGATTTACAGGGTGGGCTTCACTCCAGACAGACAGTGACAATTTCAATCAACAGTGCGAGATTTATTTTCATTTTTAATTTGCATTCAAAACGCCAAAGTGAAATTACAACAGACATAGCTGGTCCTTCCCCTGATGATGCGCCACATGTTGTCTTTTAGAGAAGGAATCCATGGCAGTACCAGAGAAAATACCAAGTATTGTGTGTGAGTCCACAGCCTCATTTATTCTATTCCACTGTGATTAAAAACATGTGAACGACACCACAGTGATGCACTCAGTTACACGTTCCTTCATTACAGTGAACAAACGAGCTGTATTTTATCCCGACTTGTTTTACGAGGCAATTCATTTTTTTTTTGTTTTGTTTTTTTTAGATGGTAAAAGAATGTGTTTGTATGTATTGTTGAATATGTGTGTCTTCAGTATGAACACTGAGTGCTGCAGACAGGCTTGGGGGGGGCGGAGTTGGACGGCGTTGACAGACACGTTGTAAGTCTTTTCGTGAGATTCTGTTGACGTGGTGTCATATCGCGTATTTTGACTCACCCACTGCAACAAGACGATCCTGTGATGTTAAAAAAAAAACAAAAAAAAACAAACAACATGTTGATACATTCTGATGTCCATAAATCCATCATCTACTCAACTCAGACAAACACACTCATGACATGTGTCAAAGCTGGCTAAGAGGGCTTTTGTTTTGTTTTGCTCAGCGTGACGTCTCATACGGCAGCCATTCAAAACCACAAGTCTTCTACGCTACATGTGGTTGAGGGCCAGGCCCCCCTAGTTTTACTTTGAGCTTACTATGAGCACATTGCTCTATGTTGGGTAAGGCAAACAAACAAAAAGAAATGCTATTTTCTTCCTGTACTCCTCGTGGAGCCATTGATTTTATAATATTTGTCAGCCTGGAAAAAAAAAATAATAAATTCCCATATCCTTTGAGAAGCTCATGAGCTGTGCTGCTGACAGGACAGCTGTTTCTGAGCACAGTGACACCCATGACAGAGTTCTTCCAAGGTTGGACCGAGCAGATGGACGCTTCCAATGCGTTGTGTTGCTGGAAGTGTTGTGTTTGTTGGATAGCAGAACGCTTGGTGGCTTTCTGCCGCGTTTTAGTTTCAAAATGTGTGTGCGATTTACGCAGCAGGTGAACGTACATTACATCATATGCAGCTCATTTGTTGTGAACCAGTATGGAATCCGTCCAAATCTCAGGCTGTGTGCGAAAATTCCAAACTAGCATGCAATTTTGTACACTCAAAAAGTATGTGAAGTTTTTTTAGCGCTTGAGCCAGACTAATATAAAGGTGAGCCAATATTATTAGCTAATATTGACCTGATGTATTTGTATCAACTTTTGTCCAATACACAGGCATTTAAAATTGTTATTTTTTCTGCAGAAAAAGATGCCGGGGTTAGGCTGTAATAATCAAATTCCAAGTGTGCCCAAGTGTCACGTTTATTGTTTCACTGTATTGATGTTATTTATTGAAAATAAAGTTTATTGTTAAACTTTAAAACATCCTGCCTCCCAACTTGTCTAATCTGGCGGCTTGGTCAGTGGCCTTAAACTTAAAATATGACACCCTGCCCGTTCGTCTAGTGTCCATGTTGCAGGTAAAGGGCCGTCGACGTGAATGGTCAAGTTAGGGTTAGACTTTCACAATGAAACATGCGGAATGCTTTGAATGTTATTAAACCCATACTTTGTCTGACATGTGGTTTGATTGTATTTTCACAAAAATCAACTATTTGGGTTGGGTTAGGGAAAAAAAAAACATGGTTTGGACAAGATCATTCTTTGCCTTAAAATAAGTGGCATAACTTACTAAGCCTCAAACTCTTGACTAGGCTGATGTATTCAACTCACTGGGAATGAGAAAGTACTATATATACAAGAACATCTGCTGATATCAATATTTAATATTGGTATAAGCCCCATAAATCTAATATTTGTCAGGCTCTATTTATGTCAAAAACCTTAGTATGATACCAATCATATGCCAAGTGCAAACTCCTGGGAAACATGACAGTACACAAGCACTGGTCACTACACCTGCATGAATGTCCCACAATGCAATGCAGTAGTGATGACAACACCAACAACCCAACAGACAGCAGTGGCCAGCAACCAAGGCAGCAGTGACCTGATAATAACAGTGTTTCCCTTTGCAACATGTATGTTTAATTAGCCCTTTTATTTAACAGGTCTCTGTGGTTACGCTTTCCCAGCTTGTAAGAACGTTCTCAGGAAGTGTCATGGTCTGTGCATAGCAGTAGTTTCGAAAGATTTATTTCGATGAAGTAAGTTGGACAACAGTAGTGAGTATGTAGTACAGAGCAAGCAGCGTTACTCCCTGACAGCTCTCCACAGGCCTCAGTGTCAGACACTCAACCACGCAGTCAAACACATGCCTATGTGTGCATCTGTTTCTCCCTCTGTTGAACCCGTCCTCCCTTCCCTCGCCCTGTCTTGAAATTAAATCAAGAAGTTGCCCAGCAGTGACGGGGCTGACCCACTGACGTGCCCCCTCCCCCCACAATGCCAGCTGTCAATCACGATGACTAATGAGCCGTTGATTACATCATTGGCCCTTTAATGGTCCACCGGGGACCTTGAGACGGAGGTGGGAGGGGGGCTTGAGAGGCAGAAACACTGACAGAAAGAGATGCAGAAATGGAGAGAGCTGGAGAGGAAGAGGCGAACGGAGAGACAGACAAAGGCATGGGGGAGATAGTATTTATGTTTGGGAATAAAAGGGGAGCATAATGAGCTGGATAATGAGGCCGGGACATCCCAGCGCAACATGCAGACGAGAGATGAGAGATCTGGTTTCCACTCAAAACCGCTGGGGGTTTCCTGACTGAGGAAGGGAGAGGGGAGGGAGGAGGGGGGAGGAGGAGGAGGAGGAGGGCTGAGAGGAGGCCAGAGGAGGGAGGAGAGTCTGTGCATCCCAGAATTCCGTTGCCCTCCTCCCTCCTCCTCACATCTCCGCTTTCCTCTGTTCCCCCCTCTGCACGTCCTAAACACTCCCCGGCTGAGTGGGTGTTGTTTTGACAGCTGACCTGCTTCTATTTACTGCTAGCAGCTACTAGCCACTAGCCTGTCCTCACACTGCCCACATCTGTCCAACACGCCGGCCTGTGAGGAGACGCAGGTGATGATGCTCGGGGTAATTATCGCTCATGATGAAGATGGTTCTTCTGTTTGTCTCCAAACAGGATCGTTACGTTTGAACAGACCTTTTTTTTTTTTTTTTCTAAATCTCCTTTCATCACATACTTCTTCAGAGCTCAGATTGAAGATCTGTGACTGCTTTCTGTGCAGCAATAGAAAGAAATCAGCATGGTTTCCTCTAAATCCAGCCTCTAATGTTCATTGTTACCTGACGTGTGAACACATATAAAGTACTGATGCACCTGCAGTGTGTGTAGCTACAGATGATGTTGCCTCTTCATGGTTCTTCGAGTGTCATAGTTTGGGTTTTTGGTTTGTTTGTATCTTTACACTTTCTGTCTTTGTGGTTTTCCCCTTCTTTTTTTTTACTAGTCTCACCTGTCTCTTATTAGTCTTCCCTCCCTTGTGTATTTAAGTCAGTGTCTTTCTCCGCTCTCTCCTGGTCAGTTCATCTGTTTTTGTCCTCACGTCAGTCCTGCGTTTCTCGTTGGTTCCCTGGTCGTCTGTTTTCTCCTGGTGTTTTTCCTGGTATGCTGCCTAGTGTCCTAGTGTTATGCCGGTCACTATTATTTAGCTTAGGGTTTTTTTTTTTTTGTTTTTTTGTTTTGTGCTCTTGGATTCCTGCTTTTGTCGCCTGAATTAGGTTTTTGGGAATTTCAACCTTGGTGTTAATAAATCTCACTTTTCTTTATGTCTCCCTGCCAGCCTCTTTTGATTCACATAACAGTGAAATTTATTAAACATAGAGCCACAGGAACTAAACTGAGGCGACAAAAGAAAAGGACATTTCAGGCATATTAAACCAACAAAGAAACCAAAAAGTTATGGTTTGCTTTGATGGGTGATCTTTGTATGTGACAAGGTCAGAAGCATGCCAAGTGTGCACACACCCATGCAAAAATATCCAGGTGCAGGAGAAAAAACTATGTCTTTGAAGGGCACAAAGGGGAAAGGTCTGCACATTGTTAGGCTCCAAATTGACTGTTCAATTTTTCTTTTCAAGACAACAATCTACAAGATCGACACATGGGTTTGAAAACAGACCTGAACCATCCGTTTGGAGCCTTTCCTCCTTATGTGAGTGTGTGTGATTGGATTTTTTAAATGAGAAAAGAGAATGGGGACATGGTGATGCAGTGGCTACCTTTCTGTGTTGAGTTTGGTTCTTCTCCCTGTGGGTGCTGCGGTTTTTCCCACAGTCCAGAGATGGTCTGCTTGGTGAGTTCAGGTTTTCTGGCAACTGTATTTTGTTAGTGGGTTTGCATGCATATCTGTCCAATCTGTGTCACCCTTAAACCCTTAAACACACAAGGGACGTGATGAATACACAACACAAAAACGAAAAAATACTCCTCACACCAGCAGTGACGCAATTTCAAATGAAGCTTACTGCAGACAAACAGGGCAGGGACTGGTAGAAAAACAGAGCTCCGAGAGAGCCCAGGGATCTTTAGGGTCACAAGTAACAAGTACAGAGAGGTCACATCCACCTGGTCATCTCACCTGAATGTCCAGCAGCTCCAGTCCGGTCTGCAATGATGTACGGATACATGAATACACCAAAGTGACGGACAAACTAACTGACAGTGGTAGATCAGCTCCCAGATTCTGCAAGGTAAATCTACTGTTTTTATCAATGTAGTCTTTTGGATCTGAAGACAGCTCAGATGGATACAACAGCTTCAGTCCCTCATTGGTAAATCAAGCACATACTGCAGCCTGTCTGTGCAGGGAGCAATCAAGGTCACCCATCCAAATTCACCTTTGTCGTATAGTACAGTGTGATGACAAACAATCGTCAAATTTAGGTCCATTATACTCAAAAGGTGTGATGTGATGTCCATTTCGCACAACATGTTTGCTCGATGCCTTCATCGATGCCTCATGTCGCTTTCTGGCTGTGTCATATTTGCTTTCAATGTGCAAGTACTCATCATAAAAACATAAGTTTGTACAATGCCCTTGGTATGTAAAGGCCTTTAGACTGGCATTCAATTGAAGGGAGGAGGCTAAAAGAGGCCCTCCCCTGCATAGGATCCTCACCTGGGGCCCCAAACAAAGATCTACTTTAGTAACCAAATGGGATTTGGAAACCACTGGCACAAAGTTGAATGAGTCTAAAACCAACCAGTCATGGGAGCAAGGATTGCTGTGATGGGAAACAGACATATCAGAATTTGCACTGTTTGAGTCTAATATTTTGATGTTCTGCCTTCCAGTGCAGACCAGGGACTGTTTTTAAAGCATCGATAACCTTATCTTGATCCACAAATAAGAGGAATGACCTAATGTTGGTCAAAATGTCTCAGTTAGACAGAGCAAGCTTGCACCACTGTAGTCACATGAGTACTGGAACTGTGTCTAGATAAAAGGCGTTTATGTTAATATTATTATTGATAATGAACACCTATAGGTGAAAAAGGTGAGTTTCGGAACAGGGACTAGCTGTGTGGGAATCAATACAAAAACAATGCAAATTCTGATCAACGCTTTTGTTTTCCGGGATCAGCTCACATATCATAAGATCCATATTTAATCTCCTTAATGTTGGATACATATGTGTTTTATCATCAGCAGGGACACGGTAGAAAGTAACCCTGTCATAAGGATCTTGTTTTTAATGATACCTGGTTTATAGGGACTACTTGTTCTTCCGCCTGTCCTAGTCATATGTGAACTACGGCACTATAGAGGTGTAAGATTTTAGGGACCTTTGATGAGGTCGGAACCAAAGCAAGAACAAGATCTCCAGCAGTAAACAAAATGAATAAAGTTGGTGTTTTTTTTCAGTGGCTTCGATGTTAATGCCCATGTTTATGAAGTGTTTATCTTGTTTCGTCTGTTGGGGAAATATTTGCGCTGGAATGCAGAAGTAAAAGGAGAGCAGCAGATCTCCGCTCATGCTGCAGCAGAGGGCGTAAACAGCAGGATGCTATTAATGACAAGGAGATAAGATTTCTCCTGGATGAGCGATGAGCCCGAGCCCGGCCTCCTCCACCCAACTCCCACACAGGGGCTGGTGCTCCTCAGGGGGACCATCACCGTGATCTCCTCAGGCCTCTCTCGCTGTTTGTTGCTCGCTGTCAGATCCACGGCCACTGACTGATAATGTTTACTCGAACGACTTCCAGTTTTTCATGCTAATGGGGGAGAAATCTGGCGACCAAATGTTCCCGTCTGTCTCGTTAGTCCGTTTGTTGGAGCTGCCGAAAGGCGAAAATACAAACAAGATTTACAGCACATCAGCCGCTAAGCTCCCCGTGCAAGAATCCCACAGCTGTTGACTGAAGGCTGAATTCTTCTGAGCAATCAAAATATCTCCAAATGTTTCCAGAAAAAGAGGGATTTTTTTTACAAACAGGGAGCGACGACTGCAGAGAGGGAAAGGGAAAGAAACAGTTAACTTTAAGGTTACCGCTGAATTTTCTTATGCAACGCGGAGCTCCTGCCAAGTGATCTGTTTAGTCACACCAGTCTTCCTACTGCGCTTTATTTGACTTTATTAAAAGTTATTTATCCAGCAAAGATTCACTCAGCGGGGTCTGTTCTCTTACCAAATGTCCTGTTTCACACTCACACCCTTTCACACATTTACACCTGAGACCATCCCAGTGTAACCACAGGCCTCAGCTGCTGGCTGGCTGACTGCTCCGCGCGAACAGCTGGAATGTATGTATGGTGTTTATGGGAAAGGTGTTTTTTTTTTTTTTTTTTCCATTTAGATCTGATTGTCAGTCGCTGTGTTCAACATGCTCTTAAACATTCAGTTAATAGTTTAATGATACCGGTGTTTCAAATGATAAGTACAGGGGTTGCTCATAGTGAACAGAAAGAGAAGAGCAACATCTTCTATCACAAATGGAGATGATTCCCAAATTAAAACGCTGGAGACGAGACCAGGTTACTGTAGGTGATGTAAACAGGTTCTCTGATTATCTGGGTAACCTGCTCTCTCTGAGTATAACCTCAGTATTTAATGTATCTATCCATAGATCTGTTTATAGATGGATGTTGTAGATCTATATATCTACTTAATTTTGGCTCGGATGCAGTATGTAATCTGTGAAGTAAATGCCAACTAAAGTGATCTAATAAATGTTGTGGTATCAAAGTACAATATTACACAATGTTGGAGGGTGGAAGTAGCAGGAATTTGAAATACTCTAGTCCAGAAATACTACAGTAAAGAACAGGCCCCTAAATCCTACACACTGCTGTCTGCATGCTTCTGATCACTACAACACATACATGCATGTATGTAACAAATAACAAATAACAGTATCAGTCAGTGGGCAATTTGACCCTGGCTGTTAGTGCTGTAAAGGCTACAAAAGATATCAACCTGAATCTGAGGCCGCTGTGCTGACACAGGACAGAGACAGAGCAAGAACAAGATACAAAGTTTAATCTGGCTCAACGTTTGTCAAAATGTGATGCATTTTGTTAATGTTAGTCACAAATGTCTTGTTTAGTGTGAGAAGCAGTTTAATCAGAATCATGGGGAAAATGTGCCAGTAGTCAGTGGAGATATATGCAAAGACATTCGGGCTTAATCATAATGAGCTGTGTATGTAAAGCCGCATTAGCTTCAGAAATTGCCTTTATTTCCATGGACAACTTTAAGTACACATAGAACGTACTGTTGGTTGCATACACACACACATTACCACAGCATGTATGAAGTAGCTTATATTTCCTAATACTCAGCACACATGCTGTCTTTTTGTGTTCTAATTTGTGCCCATAATCACAGTTAAGAACATCGTCTTTACAGGCTTACACTATAAACGTTAATACTCCATAGTCTCTTTTGGGGAATTTTCAGCTGGCAGCAAAAGACAAAATACAATATATAATACCCCCCTTACAAAGTACAGGAAGCTGTAAGACAAACTGTAATCAACAATGGAAAGAGCAGTACTGTATAGACTGATTGAGCAGGGAAGCGGGGGGCATCAGCTGGAGGGATCGTTTTGGGGTATTACAGAATGTAGAACTGCAGTCAAGTGCTGTTAGATGTGGTTCACTGGAAAAATGCATTTCGTGGAGGAAGTTTCACATGAAGGTGGACGAAGTATGGGAAAGTTTGTCCAAGTTTCCAAATGATACTTTACCTGATAACCTTTAACCTGTTCAGCATGCTGAGAATGAATGCTAAAGACAGTATGTACACATATACGGTAGAGTTTAAGTAATGAGCACATAGATCAGGCTGAACAGGTGAGACCAATTAAAGTACCATCAGGCAGTGATTCAGCGTCAGCAGTCATATGTATTAAATCATGTCTCAGGTCTCCTAACATTAAAGTATTCAGAGAAATGAGAGAGAACAAAAAAAAGGTATTGGGACAATGCAACAAAAGGAAGACATTACAACTCCAAACAGAGAATTCGATATCATAAGAAATAGTGGAACAAATGTGGATGTTATTATAATTCGACAGAGTAGCAGAGCTTGGCTCTCACTGAAGGGAACACCACCTCTAAAGGTGCACTGTAGATATAGTGTATGTCGTTTTGGGAGTCACTTTCAGTGGACCTATACAGTTGTGTAGGTATGCAGATGCGTTGTAATCAACACATTATATCTTGGATAGTTTAAGCCCTGTAAAAAGCAACATGTAAAGAGGGCAATTTGTGGGTTGAATCCCCTTTAAAATACACCCCATGAAACTACAAGAAGTCCCAGAGAGAGGCCAAAAAAATCGCCCAGCAAACATTCCCCATGAACTTTTTTTATGTTTCTGTTTTCAAACAGCTGGCATTTAGCTTAGCTAAGCATAGAGACTTGAATTAGCTAGCCTGGCTCTGTCCAAAGATAACAAAATCTGCCTATAAGCACACTTGAAAAAAGCAAAATAAATAAAGGTGCGGCTTGACAGAGGTTACGCTAAGTTAAGCTAATTATCACCCAGCAATGACTTCATATTTATTATATAAGACTCTTAAGACTTCGGCAGGCGAAGTGAACTGTTCAGTTCCTACTTCTCCTCTGACCCTACATTTTTCATTATAGTAAAATGGGTCGGTGTGATCACTGCCATGACAAAAGAAACAACAGTGCATACAGTATCCTTATAACACGCAACTTTGTTGTACAAAGACAGGAAATTATCAAAGAATTATGAAAGACAAACAATTGGAGACTAACGTTACAGTCTATTAGAGTGTGGAGGCAGAGGGGGGGTCAGATGTGAGAGGAAATGACAGATCAGGTGGACTGATCACAATTACATCCTCACGTCCTGAGGGAGGCGGCAACACCACGGAGGCCGGCTGCCGTAACACCCCAAAGAAGAAGAAAGTGAGGACTTCAGGAAGTCAGAATGGTTGGGCAAAACACATGGAGGCCATCATCTGTGATTCCTGGCACTATTGTAATCTCCGGCTGTCTGTGGCAATACATAGCAATGTCAACCAATCAGGTAAGATGGATGTTTCTGCCTAAATATGCAATTCAACCAAGGAATATACTCTGAGTGAGTTTTGTCTTGAAAGTCATGTTTGCCTTGGCCACCCCATATGCTATTTAGTGGCTGGAGGCTGGAGCAGCATTGCATCATGTTTCAGAGAGTAATATCATGATTAACTCCAAGTCATATTTTGCTTCTTCTGCAAACATAACTCCCTCAGGCTGGGCTGCTAATACTATTATTTTCATAGTGCAGCCTCACATTACCGAGCTTAGTAATATTATGAGATGATGCAATATGATGAAAGACCACGGCAGCATGGTCTTTCGATCAGGTATGTCTGAAATATCTGCTAGCGTAAACACTTTTGAATGTGTGTGTGCGTGCTCGTCCCACCTCTCCCACTCTGTGACTTGAGTTTCACAGCTGTAGGACCTCATCCCTCAGCGTAAAACACAAAAGCAGAGACTACTACTTATTATTCTCCATCCCCTTCATCCATCCCACTCCTCTCTTTACGTTTCTCTTTGAGTTGTTGTGTCTGCCTCGCAGCATTCCCTGGCCGTTTCTCCGGTACGAGCTCCTTGTTTTTCTCAGAGCCAGAATCTCCCCAGTGCAATGTCCTATTAGTGAAAATGAGACACGGGAGTCAGGCTACAGGAATGCTTCGTTTCCCCAGACTGCCTATCAATTACTGTGATGGAAAGTTATGATGATAGGTTTTACTGCATCTGTAGAATCTTTGAACTATAGAAATCACACACTGTACTTGTCCTGGTCCTTGGTCCAGATCAGAATGTGATCGGTCTTCTGGATTGTGAATAAAACATTGTCTGGTATCGTAGCACAAGATGTTGAAAGACTGTAAAAATAACTTCAATTAATCTCAGAGAGGTTAGCTGAGGTTGTCTCGATCAGCTGTTTTGCTAGTTCCTTGGACTCCCTAAAGGGCCACGCCACACTTTGTCCGCAAAGTCTGAAAATAAATAACCCTGGTGATGTCATCAGGGTTGTCTCAGCTTGATCTTGAAAAACATTTCGGTTGAAAGCCTGTGTTCCAAACTGTCGGTGTGGAGTTTAAAAGACATGGCACTGCATTTATACACATATGACCAAAGTATACTGAAAAATACTTAGTATCTCCTCATACAAAACCAGTGCGCCAGTCATATTTTACAGTATACGAGCCTGACCCATAATCATCTATGCTGCTAAAGATGTGTCACTGTCATGGTTTGGGCTTATTTCCGGTTTTACATCTCATGTGTTACATTTTACTGGACACTTCCCGTCTTTGTCTTTTTCACGCTTTGTTCTTGTTCACCTGTGTTTCATTTGTTAGTCTATGATTTAACAAATCAATTCGTAAGTATTTAGTTTTGTTGGATTCTGACAAGCCTGGTTTTGTTGCCTGCCTCTTTGTTGCCATTTTGTTACATATGAGCAAAAACTTGATGAACATACTGTATACTATACCGTGTATAGTATAATATATAATATACTATTGCAATACATGACTTTGTTAAAATGTGTTATCATCGACCCAATATTTACTCTCATCCACCGTGTGTCAGCATCATACAACAACAATTCAGCTAATCCTGTACCATCATTTCCTCCAAGCTGTTGTTCTAACTTAAGGGGGCGTTCACATGAATCTTCCCGGTTGGAAAACTGTCCAGTTATTTTGACAACACATTTGGGCTCCTTCAAGCTGTGTTCCAAACAACACTTTTTAATTTTTACTGTAGTTTTCACGCTTCAGACTATGACTTACGTAAGAGTAAGACAGTGTTATGAAGTAGCATGTGCACAGCAACGCAGGGTCTAACAAAATTTCTGTTCAGTTGAATTATGGGAAATGTAGGATCAAGGCTTTATGGAGTTGGCCCATAAAAGCCATGATATCTCAGTGTCTGCAGGTGCAAATTATGAGAGTCCCCCTTTCAAACCACTGCTCAAGCTGCTAACCCTAACCCTAAGTTCTACAGCCCAAGTGCATAGGTAAAACATCACATCACCTTATTGTGACACATATTGGCTGTTTTTGAGTTCTCTTATGCATTTTCTCACTCTTTAAAAAGAAAAAAAAAAAAATAGCCTTAGCGAAACCATTAACTGAACAAAGAGAGACGTCTAAATAGTTTGGTACAACAGCTGAAGATGATCAGATGATTTATGAAAAGCCACAGTCCTTGTTGAATTGATTGGGTTTCTCACTAGTTCTGTCTCTCTTGCAAACCCAAGCCAACTCTCTACAAAGTCGATTGTCTCCAACACTCATATTTTATGTCCACTCTGTAACGAGTTTCATCTATATAATCAGCATCCAGGAATATTTTCTGCAGATGACCTGGCCATCTTCCCAGTATTACAAGTCTCTCTAACATGTGTTGAGTTACTCAGAAAAACTTGTGTGTGAGCGCTGGAGTCTGATCCCCCCGCTGTAAATCATGACTTTGCCATTAGTGATAAGCCCCTTTTTGAAGGGCTGGGGAGCGATAAAGCTGTGAGGTTTGGTGTGTGTGTGTGTGTGTGTGTGAGACAGAAAAAAAAAAAAAAAAATGCTGAGTGCTGCCAGATACTGCTGATGACATCATAAAGGTTATCTCCCTATCCAACACACATGTGCACGTGTCCTGACTACATGAAAACATATATACCAAGAATATGACACACATTCTCCCTCTGGCCCCTCCTCTTATTACTTGCTGTCTCGTCTCTGATTTGCTGAGTCTGTTTTAATCACTACCATTATGTGAACAATAAATCATATAACTACTTGCAATGTGAAAGGGGTCAATTGTAGTGACAAACCTACAGGAAATATAGTTTCCCTCAGCTTTAGATACATTTTTTAGCACCATTTGGCCGGCTGTGGTTTTGTGGTCAGCAACTTTATGGTTTTGGTTCAGTCTTGTACTTAACCATTGTAAGCTCAGCATCAAATGGCAGCCAGACAAAGTTAGCAACTAAGAAAGCTAGCAAGCTAGATCAGGCGATTCACATGAGACGCTGTTCAGAAATATTGATGAGATACGTTTTTATCTCTTCAGAAATATTTTCAACCACACTGAAAACACTGCATTTAAAACCTTACGTATGTAAAAGTGTTTACTGAATACGGTATCAAAAGTAAAAGTACTCATTCTGCTGATAGAAATGTGCCCTGACAGTTCACCCAAAAATGGAATTCAGTTTCTGGAGCCTCACAGCAAAACAGCATTGCAGCATTATCTTAAATAACTGAAGGAGATGAGGACTTGAAACACATAAAATGGCTCCATACAGCTTGTCCTGTGTAATTCACGTCTTTTCAAAATCATTTTTGGGCTTTGGGCATAATTGGAGACTTCACATCATTGGTTTAGGAGAACGTTGTAATGCTGTTTTGCTGTGAAGCTCCAGAAATGTTTTGCAGACTTCACCTGCATGAAGGGTGAGTAGATAATGACTGCATTCACATTTTTGGGTGAACTTATCCTTTAACCATATATGATGTTTCCGAATGTTCCATTTTACAGCTGTAGCTGTTTAAGATTGAGCTCATTTTAACTTTTTCATATGCTGATTGGGAGTTAAATCTAGAGCAATGCATCGTATTTGATAAGATCCACATATGTTTACGGTATAGCTTTCCTGTGAGATCCACTTTTCTTTAAATTCTTCTCTTTTCATGGGCTCAGGAAAAAGCCTGTTTACAGCTTTGTGAAAATGCATTTTCATTAATCCAAGAGGGTTTTTAAAGATTATATTTATCTCAAGAATGAGGAGAACTTAATAAGGAACACTAAATCCTTCAGTTTATACATATTTTCCAAAACTGTTGAACTTTTTTTTTTAAAGGTTTCCGGATGCTTATTCACCTCGATTAAATTAGCCAGCATATCTGCTCATTTGCAGCATTTTGATCCTCCCGAAAAGTGTTAGTTTATCGGCACAGAACAGCTGGTACTCTCTCTGTCTCCCACTCCATCTCCCCCCCTCCCCACGTGGTGCTAGGTGGTTTGCAGAGCAGCAGAGACGGGTTCGTCTGCCTCCCTGCCGCCTCTACATCTGGCCGCGTTGTGTCGAACCTCCCAGCTCGGCCGACAGATAAGCCCCAGTGATGGATACGAGGTGTCACCATCCAAAGCCCTGCCTATCTATTACAGAGCAGAGGCCGTTTCATGTGGTGGCTCTGTTTATGTGCGTGAGCTGGTTCTGTGTGTGTTCTTTGGCAGGGAGGATGGTTCACACATTGGGTCGGTGGGTGTGTGAGGTGAGTGGGTGTTTCTGAGGAGCTGTGACTGGAAAGGGAAATTATTAGTGGGAGTAGAGAACCAAAGAGCAGAGATGGAGGAAGATACAGAGGGACAGAGTTGAGGGAGACAGATGGAGGAGATGGAGCCCAGAGATAAAAAAAAAAAAAAAAAAAAAAAAAACAGCATGAGACTTAAAACTGAGAAATGTGTTTAGAAAGCAACAGTAACTGTCATGTCCTGGCATGGACAGCAATTGTATCACCAAGGTACATCAAAGTATCTGACTGCTGTGATTGTAACAGCCATTGATAGTAACTTAAAATATATAAGGATGGGTTTGCTATGCTGTTATGTCCAGGCTATTATTGGAACTGTATTGGTATGATCAATAGGGATACTAATAATGCTCATCAATACCAATACTTATCAATAGTCTTGGTGTAAAAAAATAAAGACATTATGTGAAAAGATGTATATGTAAAAAAAAAGTTAAAAGGGACCATGACTATCTTTTTTTTTTTTTGCCTAAACCTAACCAAGTACATTTGCTTACCAAACCTAAACAAGTACTTTTGTTACCTTAATCTAACTAAGTACTCTTGTTACCTTAACTTAAAGAAATATTTGGTTACTTAAACCTAACTAAGTATTACTGTTACCTTAACCTAACCACGTATTTCTGTTGCCGAAACCTAACCACAGAGCGAGAGAAAACTCAAAAGAAATGGCAAACAATAACAATAAAACAGTACTGTATCAAGCTGTCTCTGCCCATGAGCTTCAGTCTCGGAGGAGTTTCCTGTGCTGTCCACTTACATTTCTGCATCGGTGAAATGTTCTACCGCTGTGAAATAACTCAGAGGGATTTATCAGCGCTGGACAGTTGTCAAGGCCCCTCGAAGCTCATAAACCTCAACATAATAGTAAGCCCTTCCTCCCCAATCCACAAGCCACTAGAAAGATTCAGGACCCCCGATGGAACAATCAAGACCACCGTAAAGCTGCTGACCAGTTGGGATGCTGCATGTCTGTGATCAAGGAAACGTAGCTGGTTAGAGACTGAGATAGGTTTCAAAATCTTAGAAAGTTTATGAAAAATGTTCTACCTGTGTGCTCAAGCAAGCAGCATTTTTTTTTAAATACTTGTCACCTATAATGTTTGGTGATCTATGAATTGAAGCTTGTTCTTGTTCCATCATTTGTTGCACTGGATGAGGACAGCCAGTGTAAAGGTAGACTCATTATACTCTATAAGAAAGAGACTGAAATGGAAAAATGAGATCTGGAGAAGTTGAATGACATTGTGGAAGGCGCCTCGCTAGTGGAAAACAATGTTCGTGTGTCGGAGAAGAGTAAGAGAAGCAGATGACAAGGTTTTAAATGCGAATGGAAATATTTACTGTTTATCCAGAACAGGGGCAACAATCAATCAATCAATCAATCAATCAATCAATCAATCAATCAATCAATCAATCAATCAATCAATCAATCAATCAATCAATCACCAATCAAAGCTTTATTGTAATTTAGCTGTACCTACAAAAGCAGTGCAACAAAAATGAGATTAAGTTTCTATTGTATTCCTGTTTTCCTTGTTTTTGTTTGGGGTCAGCCAGTTTTTAGGTGAGGTGCTGTTCCCCTGTGGTCTTTTTGAGTTGGGTCTGATTGTCCCCTAGTTATTTTTTATTTTTTGATAAGGATCAGATCCAAAATCTTGGGCATGAAGCTCTGTTTGTTCTTCACTAGTAAACCTACAAATGAACAAGTAGGCTACTCTATTTAAGCATAATATTGAGGTAGTTTTGCGTTACATGAGTATTTACATTTCATTTTACTCCATACATTTTTTTCACTCTGTTTCAGAGAGAAATATTATCCAACTACATCTACCTGATTTAGTCTAGCTTTTAAATGCAAAACATATGATGCAGTACTTCACTATCAAACTAACTAGCAGTGTATAAAACAGGGGCAGAGGCAGAATATCTTACAAGATGCACATGACTCGGGACAAACATGATAGTACCCCAGGAAGAAAAGTCATTGTTTAGGTTCCTCATCCTATTTTGTATCTACAATGTAATTGTAGATGGTTTGTTTCACCCCTTCTGCCTAGAAAGAAGCGAATATTGTGTGATGCCACTATTTTTAAGTTACATATAATCCCAGTAACTGCCACCTCACTCCACCGTTGGTTTGAAGTACCCAAAATTGGCTACAAATGGACACATTTCAACATACGATAATGACATCCAATAAAACAATTTATCATTAATACCATGGCTTACTGATGGAAGCGTTTCTGATATTGAAAACTTTACTGCAGTAAAAGATCTAAATCAACTTAAGACTGCTCATTTTTATCAGCATTGGACAGCAAATATATTAAATCCCGAAAATCTTAACCTGTATGACTGCACCAGACGATTCCAGCTCTCCACTTGTAGTGGCTCCCTTCGATGCGTGTTTCCAGGGGAGACCCTGTGCTGCGACCTCCGACTGTGTTAGAGTGCAGTAAAATCTTCCACACTGGCTTTTCCACGTTGATGTACAGTTTCCGCTGCGATCACGAGTGGCTTTTTGGGACCAGGAGGGCCAGGAGGTCTGTAAAGCGAGGTCAGTCACAACACACACACACACACACAGAGGCCAGAAAGGAAGGAAATAAGGAGGGTACACAACAGCAAAAGAGATGTGTGTTTTATTACGTGTGTGTGGTTGCTGTGTGTTCATACATGTAGTTATATGCTGGCATATATTTTTGCCAACAGTATGTCAGAATGATGCTGTAAAAAGCAGCCCTGGAGCACCATAAAGCCGACCCTTTACATATTGTTGCCCTTCAGCGAAATTAGTTAAAAAAATAAATAAATAAATAAACAAAACAATGCAGCGCTCCATTGTTTTTAATAAGGAGTGGATTTTTTTTAGACGCAGGCTCACGTTGTGTTTTTTATTCTCCCATGTAGCTGGACGGCAGCAGAAATGCAATTAAAGTCATTGTTTCATTAGGGCACGCTGCCTCTGAGCAGGATTTAAGAACACCACAACACAGCTACAGTGCCTCGTCGAGCGCACTCAGCTTTTTGCACGATACATTTTCACACACACACACACACACACACACACACATATGCACACACATAATTAGGACCTAAAGCCCCAGCAATTAGAACCCAAACAAAGTTTCCTCCGTGCTTGTTGACAGTCTTTCCCACATACATTTTTTTTTCTCTACATTATCTCTTTATTCCCGCATGCTTCCTCCATTTTCCAGAATTATTAGTCGGCATATCCTCTCTCTTTTTTCTCTTTCACCCGTCCATCTGTTTTTCTTTCCCTCCTCTCCGCGTCTCTATCACAGGCTCTCTCTCTAACCCCTGTTCTGTCTTTGTGCGGCATTTTTGCATCTGAAAAGACCACCCATGGGTTCAGGAGGGGGCAGATTCACTGAGAGGAATTGGTTTAGAATATTAATTGTTTTTTTTTTTTTCTTTCTCCTTTTTTTCCTGGGGAAACTGCCCACATTAACACCGCCTGCCATTTTCATTTAGGTCCCTGTTACGCACTGACAGCGAGATATTTGGTTGGAATCAAGCTAGCTAGCGTTAGCACTAGCTTCTGTAACTGTGATTTTACCTTTTTCATGTTTCCTTCTAAAATTGTCAACCTACTCATAATTTTCGATATATCATTCAAGATAAATGAGTGTCCAGCTCATAGCTTAGGAACATCTGTGAATTTTGACGAAGACGAGAAACAATTAGCTCGTTAGCAGCTAGCTTGTTAGCCAGTCCTGTGAAATCATCCCGTGTCACTCCAAATTGACATGGGACTCTTTTGGGAATGAACTCATCTAAATTTCCCTCCAGAAGGTCATTCCTCTGCTGTTCCGCCTTCACCCAGTGCCACACCTTGTTATTACATCTATAGTGACCTCAGAGATTGATGAGATAAACATTTCTCCCCCACCCTCCCAGAGTTTCACCAGCCTCCTGTCATGCTCCGTCTTTCAAAACCTCACGCTGCTCCAACAATGGAGCGGCCCTTAATTGTCACCCGTATCGAGCGTATGAGCGGACGACCCGCCTGGAGGGGTATCGGATGGTAATCAGCACGGCAGTCTACAGTTAGTGCTGTCACTCAGAGGCTCTGACGTCACTCCGGCATGCCTGCATGATTAGTTCTGGTTCAAATCCAGCTGACCTGCATTGTCACCGGCGATCAGCGTCCCGCGAATGGGACGAACATTGTTCATTTAGAGGTTGCAGTGTTGTAAACTAGCAGTATGTGTTGTGACGCGGGGGAAGGGGGTCGGAGGTCGAGGCTGACGTCCCGTCTGGAATCTGAAATGTAGGCATATTTTTCCATGATTACAGAGTGAGATGGACCGCGTGATGAAAACAGAAATTTCTATGGTTTTTGAAATACCCTCCTGTGTGGTATTTATCCTTTAGTCTCTTTGTGTTCACCAAGCCACTAACTCAAAACACTAACCTCTTAACCGATCAAGGCAAGCCAGCTCTTTCTCCTAAGGATCTTTAGTCAGGTTTTTGGAGAAAACTTTAGATCTTCAGAATGGATTTTCAAACCCAAGAACCGATACAAAACAGTTTTGGTCAGAGAGCAATCATGGTTTTGGTTAATCATTTAAAAGCTAAGCACGTCATGTTTGACTGACTTTTTGATATTTAACCAAGGCAGACTTTCCCTAACCTGCCCAAGCAGCTGACCTGACTAAATATAGCACCAAACACTAAACTTCGCAACTTGGCAAACTCGGCCTACCCAAGGTGGAAATAATTTCCTTTCCGTGTGTTTATTGTTGTGAAGTATGAGTATAGAAATGTAACCAGAGCTGGTAAAAAAAAGGAACAACAAATACTTTCTTATTGTACTTAAGTAGATTTGTCAGGTATCTGTACCTTACTTAGCTGTTCTTATCTGTGCTACTTTAATTTTAATGTATCAGCCATATTTATCATTTCCCAATGTCACAAGAGGGATTTTAGTTGACATCACACACAGTGGATGTAGCGTTTTTCATATAAGTTTTTTTCTGTGCTTGGGACACTTTCTAACCCAAAACATCAATGTCTGATGTCCTTGGAATGAGACTTAACAATCAGCTATCTTTAGACATTTTGCCCCTTTAGATGCAGCTAGCCGCCCTCGTGCTAGGTGTTCCTCCAACACTTGTCCTTCTTCCTCAGCCAGAGTCAAAAGTTTCTGCTCTCTACCTCCACTCCTCTGTCCTATCTTCCAATCAAGACGCGGGACGCTATCTCTACCAGGTAGATGATGGTTCGACAGAAGACATGAAGTACTTCAGCCTCTTCCTCTTTGCTGCCGCCTCTGTGTCTTCCTCCCACAGGACCGTGTGAGGAGCTCGGTCTTCACATCGCGTCGGGACGAAGAAGGAAAAAGTGGGCTTTTTTCCTCATTTCTCAGTTTTGTGACTCCTCGTCTCCCCTGTCCTCAAGCTTGTGACCCAGAAACTGATTTCAGCAATCTTGAAGAATGTTTCAGTCCCTACAAAGCATCTCAAGGATAGTGGAGGCTTGTCGACAGAGCAGGTTTACATTCCCATTTTTGGCAGCTGTGACCAAAAGAGGTGTGGCACACAGCTGGAGCATACAAATCATAGTGAGACTCTTCTCATGATTCCCTTTTTCGTATCTAAGATGATCAGCTGTGCTCTCAAACATAATGACGCCACGTTGCAAATTGAATTTAAAGCGAATCTGACACAGATAACAAAATACAGTGGTGGACTGTGACAAGACAATAGACGACAGTGAAATAAGACAGAGTTGCAGCTGTGCCGCACGTCACATTTAATTGACGTTGCTGTGAAATGACGGTTCCGATGCACGGATGTCTCAGGTTGTTAAATGTCTGTTGACTTGGCTCGTCTCTCCTCGTGCCTCTTCCGTCCCTCCTCAGCTTACATCTCAGGCGGGAGAGATCAAGATGCGAAGAGAGGTGACGAGGTAAGGAACTGAGGATGTACAGAGAAATGAGAGGAGGGGAACGATTAGACGTCGCGTGGGTGTGAACAGAACATGCTTGTACTTTTGTTGTACCTGTTGGGGCGGAAGGAGCTGTTGTTAAACCTCACTGGTTCATGTGGATCATGTAACCCCTCTGGAGCATCTCCTACCAACGTTCGTGCAAACAGCCGCTTTGGCGTGCAGCCCCTCACGTGTCATTTCTACTCATCAGGACTCACTTGACCCTCCGAGCAGAACCCGAGTCAGTAAAACGTGGCCTTTTGCATTGTTACTCTTCTGGTTTCGATCGCGTCGAACCGTCAAATGGCAGTTTATTTGGCCGAGACGCTGCTCATGCCTCTCATGTGACGTGACTCGTCTGCTTGGCCGTCCGCTGTGGAAAACATCCATATGAAACATGTCATCTGTCCCGTGCTTGTTACTACCATTTCCCCTGTCATGCGAGCGAGCGCTGCGCAGACTGATGGCTTTTTCAGATGGGACGATGTGCTACTTGCTCCTGACCACAGTCGGCCTGCTCTCCACCTTTTTGATATCCCGCCATCTGCCTTTCCCTCTCTTGTTTACTCTGTTATCCCACCTCCTCCTCCCTCCTACATTCCTCCGGTAGCCCAGGACGGAGCGCTCTTTGAAAGCTGCACAGGTGCAGATTCTCATTGAGAAGAAAAAAAAACATAACCAAAACCTCAAATAAGTGAAGCGTGTAAACATTCACCTCATCTGCCTGAATTAAATATCTCTTGTCTGGTATGATCACACTGTTATGTCTCTTCTGGGAAGAATCAAGACTACAGTTAGTAGGAAACAATCTCCTTTTGGGTAAACACATGAATCCTGGTCATTCTGTAAGATACGCTTCAGATACATCTGACAATGATTTGTTTCTGTATGTTCTGTACAAACCCTGGTTTACTGTCATTATTTTGGAACTGAAATACCTTCCAGTGATGAGTGTAATATGACCTCTTCACATCTAGTTTCCTTTCATTTGCCCTTTATCTAGTTTTAAAGTGGAAAAAGTATTATTCTACATTCCAGATTCTGTTCTGCATCTGTTTTTATGTGTACAAATTCTGAGACTGAACGCCATAGAGGAGCTCTATTTTTTTGCACTTCATCAGTCTTCTGCCTTTTTCTGGAGGGGTGGATGGAACATCACCTTTCTCTTTAAAAGAACAAAACAAAACACACATCTGATGCTTTAAAGTATCATATCAGATACCAGGTTAAGCAGCCCCATCACCAGAAGACTTTTTTAGCATCAGCTTTTATTTTTGCTTATGTTCTGATTAGGTTTTGGCACAATAACCATTTGGTTAGTTGGAGGAACATGTTTTAGCCTGAAATACTTGTTTTGTCACCATGGCTGGAGATGTCCCAACTTTAAGTAAAAAATGTCTGTGTTTTTGTCGCCACAAACGCAGTGTCATGTTTCTAGCATTCTGTCATCCAGAATATCCAGTGGGTTCACGTTGCGGTCGCTTGCCACCATCCCCTCCGCCCCCAGACGTGACAGTCAGGTCGTGAACATGTACACTGAATGTGCTATGACAGGTTTTGTTGAAATGACAACACCACGCGTTGCCTGTGCCATACAAATATGAACATATCAGCAGTTTTCAGACCTTTTGAGGTGCGAGATTTTATCCTGTCAAGTTTTTATGTGCAGATTTTGAGACTGCAGTACCTTTTTCTCAGGGCAGCTGGCGCAACTTCTTCCTCTTCAAACAAGAAACAAAAGAAATAAATCAGTGCCCTGCAGCATTAGGGATACTGATTTGGACTCAATATCCATGGCAACAGCTGAAGCTTTGAAGCGTCGGGTTCGGCTCCAGTTGCGTTGCAGTTAAGCCAGACTACACACACATAGTGACAACAAAACAGCTGGTCACAGTTGTGAGTTCAGAGTTCTTTTTCCTCTCTGTGATGACTAAAGGTTACCGACTGTGTGCAATCATGTCATCTGATTTCTGTCACATGTGGCACGTGTGCTTCCCAGAGACACATTGATACGTGTTTCCGTGTTATTTTTCAGCCGGTGTGCTGTATAATATTTCTGTATCACTGGTGGCCTTTACGTGCACGTGACGAGAGCCTGCAGGCAGATCCATCATCCAAATGTAAAACCCTATCAGTGACAGAAACCTCTGTAACCCTCAGCCGACTGGTTACCCAACCCCTGCGTTTCTTGTCCAAAGGCTGCGATAACTGAAATCCTTTTTATTTGTTAGTCCAAATGGCTCCTCGTGGGGATGCAGCTGTAGTGCTGCAGCCCATCAGCAGTCATGCGGTACAAAGTGAGTCTTGGCTGCATGCGCGTCTCCGTCTCGGGTTCAAAAGCCGCCTCCAATGAGCATGAAAACATCGCGTCGCCTAACACATAATCCACATCACAGAGAAATGGTGTTCGGTCCCCCAGCAGCGTGACATCACTCAGTGTTTCCCCTCCTCGACCTTTGTCAGATGCCAGCGCCGAGGACCCGAGGGGAGGGGTCTGCCTCGGAGCTGCCGGCGGTGCCCCCTCAGATACTCAATATCTAATATTTCCTCGAGCTAACGAGAAACAACTGTAATAAGCACACGGAGGGATTTGTTGTTGTTGTTGTTGTTGTTGCATTGTTAATCCGTTGTGATGGTCGTAGTTGTGCAACAGATGCTCTGCTTGAAGGAACACCAAGAACTCATTCAGAGTTCCATAACTCAGACATCGTACAATAATCAGAGGTTTCCCGTCAGCCCCCGAACGTTAGGCAACACTGCTGTCATTTTCGTGTAAGATTCAAGGTCTGTAAGTCTTTATAAGAGGTCCAGCTTTTCTGGGACTTCACATCAAACGTAAGAATATTATACCCACTCTGTTTTCAAGTGACGTCCGTTTTATTTCACGGCCAAAAATCACATCGTCTCCGCAGGATTTTTCAAATCTGAATGAGACGTGTCACCCTCTGCACTTCCATCCTTTAGCACCTGTCGGAAACGGTCATACAGGGCAATAAAAACTTGACATGTTGGAATTTGTTATTATTATTTTTTTTAATAGGGACAGTTGATGTCGTTTGAAACATTTGCAATAGACGGAGCGTTCATACTAACACATACTGCTCAGAAGGAAAAGACATGCTGACGACAAAACACAAACTGAAACTCGCACAGGGGACATCCTGGGTGCCTCATGTTAGAGACACATCCCATATTACCACCACAAACCTGGTTATATTCCAGTGTCACACACCACTGTCTCCCTGCGTTTTGAGCTCTGTGGGTAGAGCTGATCCTGAAAACAAGACAAAGATGTCTGTTTTACTAAAAGGGCATCTGACTCTTGCCGATAGAAGGAGGAACTCTGAGAGCATTCACTGTGACACGATTAATGTGCTGATTACTTTTTTTGATTAATTGCAATTTTTCTTATATTGAATAGTGGAAAACATTCATAAATCTTCTGCATGGGAAAACAGAACACAAGTCCTGTTTTCTTGGCACTCTTCTCTGAACCCCTCACGCTGAGGGAAACACAGGAAGTGCTGTCGGTTGGTGCTTCAGCGTCACATGCTGCTCAGCAGATTGGATTTTATTCTGATGATCGAAAAACAAACTTGTTCTCTGTCTTCACCAACGGAGGTTACGGTATGTTTTCATCCCTGTACATTGTGTCTGTCGGTTGGTTGGTTTGTCAGCAGGATTAAGACCAAATTGTATTTTGTTTCTCTTTTTTTTGTCAACGCTGTGAGTTAGGACGTTTTGTTTTTTGTTTTTTTTTTGACATTTCCTCAGGGATTAATTTCGCAGGGAACGACTCAAGGATCTTCAGTCAGAAGTCAGGCGTACTTAGGTGGCTGGTGTCTGTAAGTGACTCTGGACCTGGTGTGTTATAATTAATGCAGTCATGAGTGGTTTAACATTCAGAGTGAGGCAAGGCTATGAAGTTTGGTGAAGGTATGAGCTCTACTGAGTGCCATTCTTTCATCACTGTATAAATGAGCACCCTGGGGGCCTTGTAATGTGGGTATTTATAGGCAACTTTAGGGATTTATATAGCTATATAGATTATGGTCATCATCAATGAATATATTTATAACATTTGTGATTAATAATTTAATTTGTTAAACAGTACTGTGCTAATTAGCCAAAATCCTGAGGTCATACCTTCAAGTAAGAATAGATTCAATTTACTTTTCCTATCAATGAATGAACTGAATAATCAGTTTAACATTTTACAGTGCAATATATAAGAAGTGGCCACCTTGCAAGTTCATCCTCCAAACGTAGGGGGCAGCATATCAACAGAGTAATGGCTAGCTTAGTTAGCCATGCAGCTAGTGGTCCGAACTGGGAGGTCAGAGTGGCATTTTGAACCAATAAAACAACACACAAAACTTTTATTTCGTCACACTCGATTGATCATTTTGTTCATTTGTTTTATGATGTTTTTACAGAGGCAGTATGTAAGAACTGACCACCTGTTGACTTCATGCTCAAAACAAACAGGGGGCAGCACGTTGCTAGAGTAACTGCTAACTGCAGCTAGCTGTATCTGCTGTTAGGTGTTCAGCTCAGTTAGTTAGTGCAGCCAGCAGTCCAAACTGGAGAGCTGTGTGAACATTGTCTTTAACTCTTCCAGTGCCGGATGGGTAACTGGTAACTGGTTAGCATGCTAACTTCAGTACATATCCTTCTCCGATAAAGCGACGCAGTCGTCATGGTGATGCACTTTTAAATAGCAGGCAGCGGACCTCTGACACGCTCAAACAGAATAGAATGAATAAAAAGTGAAAGCCACAGAGCTGATATTTACTGATTGCCTGTTGCACTGCGTTGCATCAGACTGTGTTTTGTATGTAACTCCATCCATGTCCACCCACGCTGGGTTTATGTCCAAATGTGGTTTAGATACTAATAAAAAGTGGCCCTAATCTGAGCGTTCAGCTCAGTACTACTGCGGGTTTTAACATCCCACCGTGGGCTAATACATGAAAGGATCCCGACGAGGACTTATTACTGGGAATCGTTCATATGCACCGAGAGCTCAAAGTCCGTGCTGCATTCTTTTTTTTCTTTTTTTTTCAGCATCTAGCTTGTTTGCGTGAAGCTCTTCCTCCCCCACCAGGCTTTTTTAACGAAGCAGGACCTGCTCAGCTCGGCTCTCACTCTCCCCCAAGTGTCTTCTGCTGACATAAATTCTGCCTCTTTTCAGTAGTTTTACAGCACTTGCTATATCCCCCCTTCCAGGTCCCCCAGAGCCTCGACCCCCTGCTGCTACCAGCTGACGGGGAGAGAGAGGGAGGAAGAAAATAAAAAGCAGGGGGAGAAAAAAACAGGGCTTCTGGGAAAACAAACATTGGTCCTGCTTCTTGGCGCTCAGTCCTTTAACCCTTTCACCGACTCTGTTTGTTGGAAAACAACACGGATCTGCTGGAAGGTGCTTCAGTGGTCACGTGTTGTTGCATAACAGAATGTTTGAATCCAGAGATGAGTCATTTTTTATTTTTTTTTAATAGCATTTTCTTTTTTTATTGCAAATACATATACAAAAGGTTCTTTAAAGACAGTACAAATACATGGCGAGATCACAGAAGAAGAAAAAAAAACAAAACAAGATAAGACTTCTTTGATATGGAGAGGAAGAAAAGGAAATGGGAGCTCGCAGAGCAGAAAGGATGGACGGTCCCTCTGGTGATGGCACAAATGAAAAAAAAGAACAAAAACAAAAAAGCCAGAACAGATTAACTGAGATAATATTTTCCAGTTCTTTCAGCCATGGTTTAAAGTCCCAACTCAAAAGAAAAAAATTCACAAATAACAAATAAACCGTACACATTTCGTTAGATATCCCCTCCCCCTCCCCGCCGCTCAGAAAAAAAAGGCAAATACATACTTAAAATAGACATTTACAGAAGATAAATAAACACTCCCCCCCAAAAAAGACGATTACAGCGTGTACCATTTTATCTACGTAACCCCCTGGGCTGAAAATGTAACCAAAAGAAAGGGGGGGAGGGGATTATATGCCGTCTACATTGCAAGGAGGACAATTCATTAGTTATAAGAATAGTATGCAAAACAAATAATTTCTTTGAAATAAAATTAAAGCTAATAAATAAATAAAGTTTTAAAACTGGATTCAATGGGTTGAGGGGAGCGAACCTGGACACCAGCATGGTGGGAGACTGCAGGCGGGAGGGAGGGAGGGAGGGCACCCGAGGGGGTTAAAGGTGACTTCCTGTGGCTGTCAAACTCACGCTGTTGGACGGTAAGTGTAATCTCAGCTGTGGCAAATCGCGCAAGCAAGCGCACACACACACACGCGTACAAAAAGGTCGAATTAAAAAATGTAAAAAAAGATCCAAGGCACGGATTGGTGGAAAGGGCTGCAGTCTCCCCACCCCCACCCCCACCCCCACCCCCACCCGAACAACGGCAAGACAGCACAAAAAAAAAAAAAAAAAGAACTGAAAAAAAAGTCTCTCTCTCCTCTCCCTTCTGTCTGTTGCCTAACAGCTTCTTCCGACAATCGTGACACACACACCCAACTCGAAGAGGGAAAGAATAATAAATGGACAGCTTGAATACAAACCATACTCGGTGGATGGCGCGAGAAGAAGAAGCGAAGACAAACAGGTGTGAAAATCGACAGGGGCAACCAGAAACTGCACTACCGTGAGTGGTTGGTGGCTGAACGGTTCCAATTATAAAGCTTTTTTGTTTTGTTTTTTTTGTTCGTATCTACAGGTACAAATAATTACCCAGACCCCAACCCCCCTCCCCCCTTCCCCCTCACGGGTTATAAACTGCCAGCGTATGAATGGAGAAACAAAAAAAGAAAAACAAAAAACATACACAGTACCTACTGAAATATCAACAATCGATAAGTCCTCACAGAGGATTTTTTTCCTAAGTCTTCTCATCTCTCTAAAAATATATATAGTTTTTCTATCAGGGTACAATAGCAAGGCACGACGTGAGCCAATCACAAGTCCAGCTCTCCTCTTCGTCCGATTCAAGTGTCTGAGTCAGGGAGCAGCCCCGGAGGGACGAGCTCTCCCTGGGGTAAAGTGTTTTGGAGTGTGTGTGTGTGTGTGTGTGTGTGTGTGTGTGTGTGTGTGTGTGTGTGTGTGTGTGGCTGTACATGTCATTGTTCGTGTGTGTCGAGCTCAGGGTCTGGTGAGCTGGGTGTAAACCGGCGCCTGCTCCCAGTGCTGCGGGCTGCTCTGTGGGATGGAGGGAACCCCCGTGTTGTCGGCGATGGGCGTGTACATGGGCCTCTGGCTGGGGCTGCTCATGTAGCTGAAAGTCGAGTACAGCCCCGAGCCCTGCCCCGCCCCCGCGTGGCTGTAGTAGGAGGCGGCGGCGGCAGCAGAGGCGGCGGTGCCCCCCTGGTGGTCGGAGTAGTCGTACTGCTGCGCCCTGGAGATGGCCGGGTAGGAGGAGGAGGGGCTGTAGTGCTGCAGGTTGAAGGGGCTGTAGGCGACGTGCTGCGGGGAGCCCTGCTGCTCGCTGTAGTGGCTCGGGCTCAGCTGCTCCGTCTTGATCTGGGTCCTGTGCTGGGACGAGGCCGCCTCTGAGGCGCCGCTGCCCAGGGTGGTGAGGGTGTGCTGCTGCTGCTGCTGCTGTCCCTGCTGGTTCTGGCTCTTGGCCATCCAGGCTGCGACACCCCCGGCCTGCGGGCTGACAGGAGCGCCACTGCTGATGGTGTAGGTGCCGGTGTAGCTGACCGGGGTGGTGTTGCCGGGGCCGCTCGCAGAGCCAGGGTGGCCGTTGGGGGGCAGGTACTGGTCGAACTCGTTGACGTCGAAGGTCTCGATGTGGGAGATGACGTCGCTGCTGAGCTCGCCGATGTCCACGTCGCGGAAGTCGATGTTGAGCTGGCGCCCGACTGGGCCGTCGGTGAGAGAGCGGAGGCCTCCCTCACGCTTTAGGTCCATCTTGCCTGAGCTGACATCAGTCTTTGGGGTGGTGGGAGGGGTGGGGGGCCCCTGGGAGCCTGGAGGGAGAAAAAACAATGATGAGATTTTTATATTCTGTGCATTTACTGTTCAATCTGTTACTTTTTAAAGCTTTTTGAATAAACCAACAGGAATATAACACATAAAACTTGAGATTTAACTTCGAAGCATTCAGACAAACACTGATAACTGTGCACCAACTTCTGTCGGGACTCTTTCTGCTCACCTGAGTGCTCACCCGGAGAGTGCACCTCTCCCATGCTGGAGGCCGGGGAGTCCGCCTGCTGGAGAGCTTTGAAGATGGCGTTGGGGGAAATGTGCGTCTGCTCGCTGCCGTCCTCTGACTCGCCCTGCCCGTTCTTCACCGACTTTCTCCGCCGGGGCTGGTACTTGTAGTCCGGGTGATCCTTCTTGTGCTGCACCCGGAGCCGCTCAGCCTCCTCCACGAACGGCCGCTTCTCGCCTTCGTTCAGAAGTCTGTGCGTAAAAGAAAAGGACCATCAATGCACTGTTATTGTTAACGGTGCGCTGCCTCTAATGCTTTTTTGCCCAGTACAATTACGATGCGCACAGTTAGTCCTGCAGCTGAGTCAGTCTGCAGAGTAGACACGGTGCAAATGCACAATTGAAATTAACTGCTTAATTAATCAAACAGTCTCTCTCACTGGATTCTAAATCGGTGCGTAAAAAGCTTAAAATCAGAGCCTCCACTCACCTCCACAGCTTCCCCAGAGTCTTGCTGAGCTCCGCGTTGTGCAGGTGTGGGTACTGATCCGCCAGCTTCCTCCGCGCAGCCTGAGCCCACACCATGAAGGCATTCATCGGTCTCTTTACGTGAGGCTTGTTCTTAGAGGATCCGTTAACGCGCACCGGCATAGGCACGAGGGTCCAGTCGTAGCCCTTGAGCACCTGGGACACGGCGTCGCGGATGCAAGCGGGGAACTTATCTTCCTCGTCCTTCTTGAAGTCTCCGTCCGCCCGCAGCAGCCCGTTCTCCGACGGCCGGGTGTTCTCGGTGTCGGAGCCCGAGCCGGACGGGCACGGAGAGCCCGCGGAGTCCTCGGACATGCTCGGGCTCGGGGCGTCAGAGAGACACTTGTCTTGTTCCTCCGTCATCTTCAGGTAAGGGTCGAGGAGATTCATACGCGAAACTGTTCGGTGCCAAATTACGCGTGAAAACGGGGTGAGTTATTTCTGCCTTCTCGCGAGAGGAAAAGCCTGTCAATGGACTTTACCTTGCCAGGATGATGAAAGTCTTTACGCTGAGAGAAATGCACAGAAAAGAAAAAAAAAAAAAAACTGCAGCTGATTCTCCTTTGCTCCCGTGCGTAAAACCGATGTTGGAGTGTCTTTACGCATGAGCTTGTGACAGACTCCTAGGATGAGTGTGTGTGTTTTTTTCTTCTTCTTCTGCAGGACGATCCGCGCGTGAAAGGGCAAAAAAAATATATATATACCAAATAAAAAAAGACAAGCCAGCTGGTGAGAGTTTTACTTTCAACTCTGTAAGGATGAAACGGTAAAGTGCTCCTTTCTCTGGTTCTCCAAGTACAATCCCCAGGACGCGCGAGTGCTTTGAACTGCAAACCTTCTGCACGCGGGCTTTATAAGCGCGTTACCAGGAAAGCCCGGAGCTGATTGGACGGCTGCACGTGACGCCAAAGTGTAGGAATTTGATCCCATTCCCCCCCTCCGCAGAAAACACACACACACACAGTCACTTTCTCTCTCTCTCTCTCTCACACACACACACACACTGGCCGCCAGCCTGTATATATGTAGTTTAATTCTACATATATTAACAGGACTGCATGGGGAATAAGCGAGTTGGACCATTTAATCAGACACAGTGGATATTTATTTATAAAATGTGAACTGCTAAAAGCTGCGTGTTTACTATGAAAGAAAAAACAATGAATGAATTTTTTTTTATTTTTTATTTTGGCAATAAATGTGGTAATCAAAAGGAAAAAAAATATCAACAAAACTATGCAATTCATGACATTTAGCATCCTAAACAGCTCTCGATACTTTGAATTCCACTTCTAAAAAGCATTTTCATGTGTTTCTGAGTGTGTCTCCCCACTCTGGGTCCACACCTACAGTTATATCATCTGGTCAATAGGGGGAGACAGCAGTCTAGGTCTAGGAACCCCGTAAACTGCCTCCCCTCCCCTGGCTGAGAGCAGCAGCAGCAGCAGCAGCAGCAGCAGCAGGAGGAGGAGGAGGAGGAGGTGGGGCAGCAGGACGAGGAGAGCTCCAGCAGACTGCTGCAGTGCAACAGTTGCTGTCAAACATCAGCTTCTGATTTGTGTCGCTCATCTCGGGGTCCAACAACGGAGCAATAATCCCGTGAACGGCGAATTCTGCTGCATTTGCTGACTGCTCAGCTTCCACACTGGCCTCGCTCTCCATCGCCCGAGTGTTCCTCATAAAGTCGGGAACATTTTATGAATCGTGTTTCACAGTTTTATAGCTTTATATCGTTTTGGAATTACACAGAAACCCCAGAAAACTTAACTCCCATCAGAAACCGCTTTTGGGAAAGAACACTTACGTAAATACAGTGACACGAATGACCTCGGTGAAAGCGGCAACACAGCAGCGTCGAAAAAATTCTGTTTGCGCTTAAAAGTCAAGATAAATACATTCAATCTGCTTAAAGGAACAGTTCGCACAAAGTTGAAAATTCAGCAACTTGCCCTCGCTCTGGTGGAAAGTCGGGTGAAGCTGTGTAGTCCACAAAACATTTCTGGAGCTTCACAGCAAACAGTGTTGCAGCGTTCCCCTAAACAACCATTAAAACAAGTCCCCATCTGCTTCAGGTGTTTAGGAGAACGCTGCAATGCTGTTTTGTCATGAAGCTTCAGACTCTTCACCCGATTTTCCATTGGTATGAAGGTGAGTAGATAATGCCTGAATTTGTATTTATTGGTGAACTGTTCCTTTAACTTACTGCTGTGCCTGAACTGCAGTGTTGTACCCATGGAGCGGAGAAACAACTACAGTGTTTGCCTCTGAGATGGACTGAAGCAGAAGCAGAAAGTTGTAGAACATAGAAAAATGACCTACAAGTACAGTGAAATAGTACTGAAACACAGAACTTCAGTACACGTACTGTCCACTGTAGTCATTTGCATCATCTATGGGTTTATTTTCGGCTTTCTGAAATCATCATTAGACACACTGACAGAATGATAACTTTGTTTAAATCGGAGCTTTTGTACATGAAACACAGCTCAAAGTGCTTTACACTGTGCCAGAAACCAAACATGAAAAGTTCATAAGAAATGCAGTGGAAGAGAAAGAAATGCATGACATGCGGCTCAAAAAAACAATATAAGCAAAGACAGTAACTTTTATAGAACTGGAATCAAATATCAAATAAGAGAGAGCTACGTAACGGTAGTTGAAGAGGAGGTGAAAACACACCACACACAGTCCCTTTGTCCAAAAGACAGCGCTGCTGTCCAATCAGAGCAACCTGACGTGCTCTGTGGCCGCCAATGCTAACCTGCGCCTGCACGTGCGACGCCCCCTTTGATTGTTTATTATGCTTTGTGGAGATGTGGAAATGTAAATCTCACTCCGGGGCTAATGTGGACAACATGTGCTACCTGAAGTCGCTTTTTAATCGCTCGCAGATGTCAGGTAGAGCTCTGCGCCCGGCCGCTCGGCCGCTGCACGTACCGACACCCACAGGCCCCTCTCCTCTCTCCCCCACCCCGCCACCAAAAGATACTAATCTCCCTCTCTCTTTCTTTCCTTGCTTTCCCTCTCCATCCGCTCCTCCCTCCGAATGCTGCGATGTTGCTTGTTTGCATGCAGTCACACCGCTTCAAGCTCCCAGTAATTCTTTCTCTCCCCGACCAATTAGGCCTGCGGTTCCAAAACACTGAGGCCTAACATCAGCGACTCTTACACCCCCACCCTCCCCCCCGTCGGCGGGTTTATTTACACGAGACACGCTTATTTAAGATACTCGCTTTGAACACAAATACAAGGGAGCGGCTTTGGCTCTCGCCGCTTGCGTGGCCGTCGCGCGAGGGCCATCGAAATGCAACTTTGTTTGCTTGTAATGCTACGGAGGCGTGAACGCATTGACTCACAGAGAGAGAGAGACAGAGAGAGACAGAGAGAGAGAGAGGGGTGGAAAACACACGGCGATGCTATTGACAGAGTAAATACGGCTAATGGAGGTCTGCGGAGAAGATGGAGGGAGGCGATGGTGAGGCAGAGGGACGAGGCGGAGGGGGGATCAGAGGATGAAAGAAGAATGGGAGGAAAACAAGACGATTAATAAGAATTGGCTCAAATGAAATGCGTAAATGTGAAAACAAACAGTGTGTGACCTCCACTCCCACGTGACTTCTTGTCAAATCTGGGAAAAAAATAAATCCGGTCACAACATACGGTGGAACACTCCTCCTCCTCCTCCTCCTCCTCCTCCTCCTCCACAGCCAAGTTGGACTCAAACTGATTCATGTGACAAGTGTTGGATCATAAACTTGCCGCAGTGATTCTTAACTTCAGACCTGCAACTTTCACAAATGGTCTCCCCTTCCTTGTCACTCGCTCTGTGGTCCTCGAGGTGGCTGGCGGTGGGGGGGGCGACCAGAGGCCGGTGGGCGCAGGCGGGCAGCAGGCAGGGCGAGGTCTTGGGAAACTTCTCATCTTGACTTGGAGCTACAGCGTAAAAAATCTGAGCAAACATTGGGAGTCAACCTCTAAACTCTCTCTGCTTTTCCTTCAGGAGCTCCTGTCCGTGCCAGCCTGACATTTTCTAAAGCGTCTCACCCATGGGTGACAAATGTGTGGCAAGGCTTTCTGATGTACTTTAAAAGGTGCAACATTAATATATCATCAGCATATTAATATTTATTTACCTGTTTATCTTTGGGAGGGTGGTTGCATCTACATTTCCCACAAATCCTGTAGGTCCATGTTAGGAAGAAGCTGTATGCTGCATTCATGTGTTGTTGGCAGAATGGGAAATTAAAGGAAACCTACCAGGGTTCTGACAGGAGAGCGTCCACACATGGTTTCCTGCAGTGCTAGCCTTGTTACAACTCTTAAGTAGCATTAACTAGCCTCTGGTTCAACAAACACATTTCATGTTCTGTGTGTCTTGCTATATTTCCTTTGTCTGGAACTGTGCATTTCTGTTTCTGGCTGTATTTGCGAACGCATGTATGTGTGTTCCTCTGTCTGCATGTGACGCTCTCTCACTGGATGTGTGGAAGGACTGCATGTGTTTCCGACCCCGACATGCAGAGGACTTGCTGCACTTGTGGCGACGAGCGCTGTCCGCGCTGACCGTAGTGAAGTTAGCGTTTCCTGAGCGCATCAGAGCAGCTGCTGAGTGTGTGGGCAGGCCACTGTGCATGACACATGACACTATGATGCATCAAAAGCATCAGTGGTTCTATCCTGGCAACAACGCAACAGTGATGATGGATGTGTCACATTTACGCGTATTTATTTGACAATTTTGCTTGATGTGCTCTGAAAGATCCTGTATTGGTTCACTGTTTGATTGGTGGTCGTGGCAGATCAAACTGGCGTCGTGCTCACTGAAACAACCGAGGCGATCTGAGCTTTGTGGGGTTGGTAGGTCGTGTTCATGTGTCACGTAAAGCAATGGGCGCATCCAGGAAAAGTTGTGAAAAGCCGCCTTAAAAATGGCGACCAGAACCAGATGTACGAGTCACCGTAAGTCAACTTAAACAATATATCTTGCTCAGTTCGATGTCTACGATTGTCCTGTTGGTGATGGTATATTTGTGACATCACAACCTTATGGGTTGTCTTTGAAGGCCCATTTTCTGACCTCGAGCTTCGTGCATTTCTCTGTGGCGCAAGCACTTGTTGATGCATTCCAGGTACTCAAAGCGAAGCTCTCGCCAAAATGCAACCTGGGCTTTTTTATTTTTTGAGTGTTGTGTACTCTGTGTACACAAACAATATTCTCACTGTTCGTGTTCATGTGCAGAGACCCTGGTGATACTATGAGCAAAGTTCCATGTTGTGTCGAGCCTTCTTGGCGTTTTAAAAATAGCGATTTTGATGCTATCGCTAAAGTGCCCGTTGCACTCCACTGAAAATGAGTTTGAGCCGAAAACGGAAATACGGTAAATCTTAAAAGTGCTTCTTTCATAGTAATTATGCTTTTACACGAAGATTTGACTCATGTACATTCGCAAAAAAAAGCCTAGGTTGAATTCTGGCGAGAGTTTCGCTTTAAACAGCACCTAGAGCTGCTTTATCATATAAAAATAGACATGGAGATCTCACTGTCTGCAATTTTGGACCTTTTGATCTCTCTGGATATTGTGTGAGCATGAGAGCAGGTGGGGATCAGAGGTATCAGAGCAAGAATCCTGAAGGAAGCATCTCATCTGTGGGTGCCTGTGGCCTTCAGGTAGGTGCGAAGTGCCATTCTTCGGAGGTTTCCGAGTGATTAATAACCGCCGCGAGCCGGTGTGTGTCTGCTCCGCTCTGATCTGAGCGTCTGGGCACAGGGTGTCTGTTGACCGAACGTCATCCCGCTCCTCGTGCTGTTTAAACAACACTTAGAAAAGACCCAGGCGACTCCCGGGGAGGATTCCTCCGTCTGCCATCCATCACCGACCTAACTCCTGCTGCCAGACTCTCCCTCCATCCCTCTGTTTCTGTTTCAATCCAACAAGATTTAGAATCCCCCCTCCCCCCCGCCCCCCTTCCTTTTTTTCACTTTCAAATTGACATTAGCCAAGCAAAAAACGTGGGGCTGAAAAATCCTCCTAGACAATCCCGTCCAAAAGTCAACACTGAATCCGATCGCTTCGTTGCCCGTGGACACATTTCCCAGCAACCCGAGTTGTTGCCGATTAAAATATGTGCATTAGCCCGATCGCACCGCACTGTACGAGATGGCTGGAGAGCGAGGAGGAAACCCTATCCACTCGGGCCGAGTCGAGAAAGCCGCAGCGGAGTACCATTTCCCTCCGAAGATATGGCTTGTGCAAACAGCCCCTCGCTTTAACAATAACAATGGTCTCACCCAGCCAGGCAGAGCTAACTAATGACAGATCCACACCTTAATGCTGAGCAGTTGTTTGGGTTTAGGCTAAGGAGGACGTGTGTGTGCGGTGTATGTGTGTGTGTGTGTGTGTGTGAGGGGGAGGTTTTTTTTTTTTCTTATTTGATGGTGGGGGAAGAATGGCAGTTGTCAGCGGGTGGCTCGTGCCACTGGAAAAACTCCCTCCTCCTTTCCTTCCTTCCCTGGACGGAGAGCAGCAGCACCCATGATTTCGGGCGGAGATTGTGGGAGGAAAAAAGCTCTGACGCAGCGAAACGCTACTCTGCGCCGCAGAGAACATCCAACTGTAACGCAGCACTTTTTTTTTTTTTTTTTCTTTTACAGCTTATTGAATTGTGCTGGAGGCAGGATGGAGCAGTGGAGGTGGAGGGCAGACGTCTAAAATTATTCCTCGGCGTGTTTTTTTTTTTTTTTTTTTTTTTTGCGGTTCGCTCTCTCTCCTTTGTAACAGCTTGTCTCTTGGCCCCGCGGTGATCCCGTCGCTCTCCGGGCCTCTCTCTGTCCTCACACTTGTGGCTGAAGGTAATTAGTGGCTCGCAGTGTGTAAAAGGACTTGATGTGCCTGTTAGGGTTAGTTTGTGTCAGGTGGAGGCAAATCTAATTTCAGCTGCATGTGCTTTGTAAGCTCACAAGCCATGTGTTTTATTTTTAACAGAGAAGATGCCACTTTAAATCATTTATCACACGATAAGGGGCTTCCTGGTTCACATTTTTTTTTTAGGAACAGTTAGTTTACGTCCTGTAACGTTCAGGAAACACACGGTCTTGCTTATATTGTCCACTGCTGCAGCACCTCTGTTCACCCTCCGTCTGAACACGTAAGGCCCCTCCTCAGGAAAAGCCCAGTCTTCTCTGATTGGTCGTTACCCACAGGCCTGAGCATGCCTCGCTCTCCAAGCAATCCTGCATCATTTACATAGGCTTTTTTATAGGCTTTATCATTTATATAGGCCTTCTTTAAAATAAAAAAGAGACATGGAAATCGCACTTTCTACAATAATAATAATACAATAACATTGTTGATATGGCGACCTCTGTAATTGGGACCGACAGCAACTGATGTTTAAAACTAAAAGTCACAGATTTTAGACGTTTTATTCAAGATGTCAGGTAATTATTAGACTTTTTTTCCATTATTCTCTGGCCGACTGTAATCTTATTTCGTTCTACACATGGCATGAGTTTGTGAACTGCTTTGTGGGAAGAGTTGGTTACCTCGCTGTGAAGTTGGACGGTCAACGGTCATGACCATCGTGTTTTGTAGATGCGGTTTTGATGAACGACGGCGGTAAGCGAGGAACGCATCCCATCCCCTGTCACTGCCAGCCGCGTAATAAAAGTCAACTCGTGTTTTGCCCCTCAAATGTGAAGCTGCAGTGGGAAACGTTTGGTTTGTATTAGCGGTAACCTCATACAGCATTTGTTCAGGGTTTGCTGCCATCAACACCCAGTTCTTGGTACAGCAAATACATAGCCTAAATATTGCAGTGTTTATTTCTGGGGGCCAAAGACTCAATCAGCATGCTGAGGGCTAAATGAGGCACTTGAATGGGTGGTTTTCCTACGATGTCAAGTAAGAGCATCAGAATATGGCAGAAAAAAACAGATGCAGGTCATCCAGTTTAAAAGCAGAGGACAGATGAAATAGACCAGGAGGAGCGGGGGAAGAACACAATAGAAGTCCAGATATCACAGTCATGAGGAACAGTGTAGCACCATAAGTAGATTCAGACTTGTCTGTGTTTTCTGTATTCGGCTATTGTCTCGTATTTTATTTAGTTATCTGTTCGTTGCATCTCCAAGAACCCGCTGCAGATTTTGCACATTATGAGCACTTTTACCTTGTTAAAACAGGCCATAAAAATAGCTTTTTTTTTCAAATTCAATTGCTTAATCATATGTAAGACTTGAAAAGGATCAAACCTTCCTGCACAGTCACCCCGCTGAGAATCACTGGGATGTGCGTAATGAAAACAGCGGTGATATCTGGCCGCTCTGCCCGACTTGCTCCAAGCTTCGTCCCTCGGCTGAAAAAAAGCACTCCATCCTGCCCCGACCGCAGCCATCCGGATTAAAAGACCACTTTAAAAGGATGGAAGACTTAGAGATGTTTAATGGCACAAATAGTCCCCGCCAAATTTCGCAAAACAGAAAAAAAAAAGAAGGGCAATTCTGCAAACAGCGGTGAGAATGGGACTGCACGCCTTCTTGCCTTCTGGTATTAATCCTGCATGCTTCGGTTGTTGGATGTGCTGCAGCGCCACGTTCAAGCTCCTCTACAAAAGCAAACTGGGAGAGAGTGCTTTTCATGTGGAGCAGACTTTAAATAGATGCTGTTTTCTTTTCTTTTTTTTTTTTTTTTCCTTAATAAACACCATGAGGCGATGCCTTAGGATCCATACATATTTATATACTATTCCAAATTTTGACCTGTACTTTCTGATTCATAAGACACACATTTAGGTCTTTTCTGTGTCTACTAACTGTCAATGAGGGCAGAAACTCTAAGATATAGTACAGCACTGTGACTCTCCGGTGTTGGTACAGATGATATGAAGTGAGAGGAGCTGACTGTAGTGTTGGTGAAACTCTGACACGTCCGGCTCCAGGTTCCATAACTCAGACTGCATGTAGAGAGCGCATGCCAAGCCAGTCAGCATCCGTTTTCTGCCTTGTAACCCAGACTCCGTATTCCCGCGCAGATCTCAGGACTCTGACACGGGGTTGCGTTGTGCAGTATGTGTGTGTGTACCCATCTGCTACATAAGAACAGCATTTACAGAGATCTGCCTCAGCCTTCTTAACTACTTCATCTGTTCTGGGGAAAATGCAGACTGCTACAGGAGTGTGTTTGCATTTCTCAGCAACACAGTCGGTGTCGTTTCCAGTGTTCCTTCATGGGCTACTTTACTCTTTTGTTATTTGCTGGTGAAAAAATCACTAAATAAAATTATTAGATTATTACCTCCATGAATTGTTACAAATTGCCTCCTTTTTTAAACTCCGGCGGTGTCAGATCATGGCAGGCTGCTTAGATCAGTGGTGGTAACGATGATGGATTTAGGTTAAGATGTCGTCTTTAATCAATTCCATGCGCTGTTGAAAAGAGAAAAGAAAGAAAAGAAAATGATAATAAAAATAAGCATATGTTCGCCCACTTCAGGCCAAACTCGACGCAGAGATTGCTGAACTGTGGATCTCTTAAGTGAGAGCTGGTCGCTCCGCATCAGAGGACAAGACGGAATTGGGCGAATTAATATCAACAGTGGAATAATAATTCAGTCTCGTCTGTTGGCCGGAGCACAAATTTGATTTGTAATGTTGCTTGTTCGATTGTAGCTCCATCAACTTTTATATATTTAGATTTTCTAAATGCAGGTGGAAACATTTTGCCAGTCGCCTTTTCCCAGTGCAAATATTAATTCTGTGCTCATTTTAAAAGCCACACTTAAAGGGTAACTCCACAAATTTTACACACACAAGTATGTTTACAGGTTTACTGCATAGTAGTCCTCTGCAGTATAATATAAAACCTTTTTGTAGATTCAGAGGAAGATATGTGTAATTCGATAAATTGCCTCCACAGATGTCACCCAGTGGCTAAATGGCATTGTGGGTAACGTAGGCACCCAGTTCTGAAAAGGAGGCCGAACTTGTGAAATAAAAAAAGGCAGTATCTCTTGATCTGTTTGATTTTGATCATTTGTTTTTAAACTGTCCATGATGTGTCCAAAAGTGTGCAAGACCAGTGGACTACTTTTTTTTTTCCTACATTACCCACAATGCAGCTTATCAGACAGCCAAGTTATCCGATTACCTTCAAGTTCCTCTGGAGTTAAAGAAATATTTCCACATATGTAATTTGTGGATTTACACTTTAATGCAAAATCCAAGGATGTAGATTGTAACACATATCTGAAGAAACGTCCTCTGTGACTTGGTTTACTTTAAAAACAGGAAACTGATTATGTCAGAATTACCAAATCGAGGAGATTAATCATTTTAAGTTTGTGAAAGTTAAATGTAAAAGTCTACTTGGTAATTCTGTGGTAATTTATTTTACTGACTTTTTTAAAGCAAACTTTTAAAATTTACAGTGCTTAACGTTTTCCTTCAAAACACTTAATACAGTACATATGCTCATTTGTTCATTTTACCCAAAGCACAACTTTTACGCATGTCTATCAGCTCTTTTTACTGCAATCCAAAATGGTCAGTCAAATTATAAACAGTTCAGATGAGAGCAGCAGGTGCACAAAAGTATAATTTTAGCTTATTTTGTCAGTAGTTTCTATTTGTTTTTCTGTCAAAAGTTTTGGAAAGTTAACTTAACTAACTGCCACCAGTCTTCATCCCTGCTCTCTTAACATATTTTTCCCATTTGAACCAATAAACATGTGGTGCGCTGGCGACCGCACACTAAAACAATGTGAATGCAGCATTACATCATTTGCAGTGTGCTTGAATAAAGCAGCCTGAAGAATTAGCCCTACTTCTTGTGCTTTGTGTGCGAGCTGGCGCGGAAAGGGCTGGTACAAAGCCGTGCTGATGTAAAACAAGCCAGCTGTGGTATCATGTCCAGTTCCTGATTCGCCACATCTGGTCTCATCACCTTATGAGCTTTCACGTTGTCAGAGTCTTCCTGCGGTATCCTGATCATTTAAATCCAAACCTAAGCTCCCCTGAGCAGAGTTTATCTCACAAAGCCGTGTGTGATTGTCTCCATGAGGCGCTGCACCGGTCCAAATAAGACTCAGATGGGAGCCGGAGGAATCCATTGTCAGGAGTCACTTGTTGCATCCACTTTATCTTCGAAACCAACAGCGGACTTGTGAGGTTTGATTTGAATTTCTCCGACTGTTGTGAGGTCATGGCTGGTGGGGCTTTAAAGGGGTATTACGTGGTAAATGACGTGACCATCAGCGCAAGATATCGCGACTCCCTACATCTGTGTTTTTAGTAATGGAAACCAGCAGTTGAGACTTCACCTATTTCACCTACAAAAACAACAGCTTCATGATGTTTTTGCAATATTGCAAGTTAAATAATTGCTCTCTTGTGTAGCTTGATGATAATTCAAGTAACCGACTTCAGGTAAACATGTCTGCGCTTGAATTAACTCTGAATAAAACAAAAATCAAAGGTGTTTATTTCTTTCTTTTTTTTTTTTTCTTATACAACACTTGAATATGCAATAAGTCATTCTGCATCGCTCTTAGGGGGAAATGAGATCAGTGGTCACTGCGACGCTGACTCAATATGTCCACTCTGTACCTCTGCGCCAACACGACAGCCCAGTCCGGTCTGTTTAGCCTCAACATCAACTCCATGTTGGATTTGGTCCTACTGTTTGGATAGCACGGGGTTACTGCGCCCATACAGGTCATACTTCCTTCTCTACAATGCCACGGTACCGCTCTCCCCTCCCTGACCCGTCTCGTGTCTGCGCTGCTTCACTGTGCTTGTGTTACATGTGACGCTAGGAAATTGCCCAGTCTGATTTCCTGCCATCAGAATGTCTTAGCGTAGCCTTCACAGAGCTGAAGAGGGAAGCAGGACGTCAGGGGCAGGAGGTGCAGTGAGAGGTCATCCTTTTATCAGCTGAATGGTTTTGTCCGAGGCGTCTCTGAGTGGAATTCAGCTACTGGGAGAGCACCTCAGTGTGAGTGGCTTGCAGTTTTTTTTTCCTTGAGAAAATCCTCGGTGATACGGTGCTCTCGCTACATTTATTCTATCCAATGGCCAAAATTAGCTATGCTAAATGAGTTGGCTGTAATGCTATATATGGCGCTACTGTCAACATATTATATTACTGCATTTAGGAAATTATAGTAAGTGTTTTAATGAAGACCAAAGTCCTTCCATGTGCCTACATGCAGGGGTAGAAAACACTGGCAATAAAGAATAAAATGCCCTCAAGTCTGACTTGGTAAATTATTTTACATTATTTATTTGTTGTATTCATATCTCAACAAAAATCCAGTATCTGTATCTGTCTGTTACGCTGTTACGTCTATATATATATATATATACAGCGGCAAATGCTAACATTAGCTATATCCGTTGTCACTGTTCTGTGTTTTCTTACATGTGAGTGAGACATGAGGTTGTTGGATAAAGTCAGCAATTACAAACACACTCAGTTTCCAGCCTCAGTTCAGGAAGTTGCTAACCCGGCAGCACAAAGCACACAGCCCTTGAGCCAAGCTAATCCAGTTACCACAAAGCACACACCCACAGCAGTGAAGAGTAACTGTTGCGCCAGGTAGTTTTCCCCCGCCTGAGGTCCATTCAAGATGGCTATTTTGCTTGTGTTTTACAGAGTTTTTTTTTATTTGTGTATTTGTTAGACTAAAAAAGCAAGGACAGCTTGTTGAATGTAGGCTAGCAAACGTGCCACTTACACATACAGTATCTCTGTCCTGGCTAGCAAGAGCCACAGAGCACTTGGTGTCGGTGCAGTCAGTGTGCCTTCATGTATTTCTGAAGGGGGGGGGGGGGTGCTGGGCTTTCATTCATTTGAACCCAGACATATAATTTGGATTTAGTCTTTTGTATATTGTTTAACTTACTTCCTCACCTCTAGAGCCAGTCTCTGCAGGAAATGTCTTTTTGAGGTAGACTTCTAATGACAGGAAGGTCTGGATATTGTTCTATCTCAAAAAAATGAGCTGCTTCTTATAATGACAAGTCACTGTGACAGCCTAAAAAACTCAGAAGAAGCAGTTATATCAGCTCATAACAGGATAAGTAGCCATGGGTGTGCCAAGCAAGGAAACACAATTCTTTAAACCTGCCTTTACAGAATCGTGTAACTCCTCAGACCAAAAAAACAAAAAAAGAGATAATGAAAAGATTGGTTAAGTCCTGCTTTCTCTGGACTGCACGTACAGCTTCCTGGTGCTTAAAGGACGGTTTTAATTCGACATCGCTTCCGAGCCAAACAGATTTCAAGCCAGTAACCATACCCATAATTTAGGCAAACAGGGTGAATCCACAGGGTCTCAATTATATCGGATGGCACACTCTTTACTTAAGCTGCCTCAAATTGTGATTTAGGCGGAAAAGATGGATGTATTCTAACGTCGAACCCTCGCCAAGTGCAGCTTTAAAGCCTACTCTGTAAAACTCAGGAACCGAACTAAGCTCTGGTGTGTTCAGTCCTCTTGAACTCGGAGCCACGAGCTGAGCTGCTCATCGCACCACTGAGGCTCGTAATTAAAAATCTCCAGTTACTTCCTCCTTACCTCTGCTGACCCCGGCCTCGTGGCTCAGCTGTACCCAGGGTTAGTGAGCCGCCTCTGGGGAGCCACGGGAGGAACTTGGCCTGGGCGCTGCATGGATGGAGACCGGACGACGTTGGGAAGTAATGGGGATGTTGACTCAAGGGTGACGAGGGTGGGTGGACGTGACCGCTGAGGAGGCGCGTGCCAGGTAAACACTGATCCGCCGCGATGCCAGCTTAGCCCAGCCTACGATGCCAGCGTGTAGGCGGCTGCGCTGTGTTAGACACCTTTCTGTCTCGGGGAAAAAAAAAAAAACGAATGCGAGCGAATAGGCAGATAGAGACAAAGACGGAGACAGGGGCCGATGCGAGAAGACGACAGGAGCACGATCATGTTTCTGTCTCTGGGGTTGTTATTAAAGCGGCATCTAACACCCAGGAATGCAGGAATGTCCGCTGACGTCTTTCTCATCAGGTAGAAGAGAACGAGACGGGGTGGAGAGAGTGTGTCGGCGTGTTTCAGGAAGGAACTGATACCGCAGGGCCATGTGAGGATTCAAATATTGCCACTCCGGGGAGAGACAGAGGTATCACTTTTGGGAAGAATGAAGCAGAACAACAGTCCGAGAGCGACAGAAGAAGAGGGGGTAAAAATGTATTTTGAATGTTTGAATAAAGCCTAAATCCTTCAGGGCGAATGAGCCGAGGCTAAAGGTAACACTGGCCCCCCTGTCCAACCGGGACCCCCTCCTGGAGCTCCAGCCTGCTGTGGTGAGTGAGCGGTGGAGTAGTTGAGGGCCATACGTACAGTGAGCACTCTGTCTATCTCATAGGCCCATTCAGCCGTGTGGTTTGGCAGGTCGGGCGGCGATGTAGGTGGCTGCGAGTGAAGATATGGAGACCCATGTGTGCCGAGCTTAAGTATTCAACTTACCTCAGCCCATTAGGACACATTTCACATTGACTCGGCGCGCGGAGAGGTCGAAAAAAGTGTTGGCTTAGAGCAGCTAATCCTTCATCTTCAGCGCGCGCTTGGCATTGTGCGGCCGCCCCCGTGTATGTCATGCAACTCCAGTTTTAAGGTTCTAATAAGGAAGTCCAGGCCTAAGCTTCTGCAAACAGCGCAGAGAAGCAGCCGCTATCAGCTGACTGGGCGGGCGGCGAAGGGGAACGCCTGTTCCCGGAACGGTCGCTCCTGCTCACATACGTTTACCTACACAGACGTATTCCCGAGCGTCGGCCAGACATACATCAGCACTGTTTCATATCAAAGACCTTTATTTTGGCAATCACCGCTGTTTGCTTGGAATTAGCGCTTTTTAATAAACTCATTTGGTTCCGTACATAGTGTTAATGCACAGGAAAAACACGGGCTAAAACCTTTTGACGTCTGTCTGGGTAATATCGGCTTTTGGGAAGCTTAGACAACTTCCCATAAGACAACATAGAGCCATGCAGGGTTTCGTAGCACAAATGCCCTTTGTGGGGCACACAGAGCGGGCTCTCTTGAAGCCTTGAGGTAGAGAAAACTATCCCCGTCTCGTAAAGAAAGGTCAGGCTGTAGCTATTGTAGAAGTCGGCTCGCAGGATACACCTTGTCTGCAGGAGGCTTGTTGTTTCTGTGAAGTTTTTCTCCATTTTCAACTGTCAGAGGGGATTGGTAGTCGTGTGGGCCAATATTTATTAAACTGCTGCAGGTTAGATTTTGGACTTGAGTGACAGATAAGAATAAAAAATCCTGTGCTGGCAAAGTTCAAAATAAAAGCCATATATAAACGTTCTTGAGAGTCAGAAGCCTTTAAAGATTGATAACTGGTGATTACTGAGGGGCTGCAGGGCAGAGATAGAGGTGAGCATAACTTCTGATATGTAGTTTGTACAGAATTTCATTTTGCATGATGAAAAATATGTCAGCAATGAGAATAGCTAGTTGTATCTCACTATTTGCATGTCATTACCTCTGCCAAAGATGCTATGTTGTCACCCTTGTCCATTTGTTGGTTGGTTGTTGGTTTGTAGACATGATAACACGAAACCTAATGAACAGATTTCAGTGAAATTTGGATGGAGGATCAGTCTCGGAGTAGAAAAGACCCGGTTAACTTTTGTTGTTGATCAAGGAACGTTTCCTCACTCTCTTCAACACTCTCTCAGGGCTGCACAGATCTTGAAAAAAAAAAAGAAAAAAAAAAGTACAATTTGTTGTGGCTCTAAAGAAAAATGTGGCTTTGGCTGATTTAAATCTGTTTAATTTGATATTGGATTAAGATTGATTAAATTAAAGGGGACTGTTGGGCCTTGGTGGAGGAATGCACATAGCCTTGTTTTTTGAACATTTAAAAAGCATCAGGGGTGCTAACAACAGGAGAAAGACTATTTTTTGTTTTCATTTGGTTTACATGCATCATTATGGTCTGTTTTTTTCACTGTGGTACTATGCACTGTTGCCATTATATGGCTTCTCTTCTCTTGTTTAAACAGCAACCAAATGAATTTCCTGCTCCAGTTTGATTTTTGTCAGCTGCCATTTTACCCAATTTACTATTATATCATCCCTATTTATATACTCTTGTATCCATCTAGATAGCTTTGGCCTGAGTTGCAGAGTTGTGGAAGTATCGGCTGTAGAGAAGTCTGCCTTATCCTAAATATAATGGAACTGAGATGGCGCTCAGCCTATGGTGCTCAAAGAGCCAAACAAATAAATGCGAAAAACTCAACAGTAATGTCTCCTTCCAGGAATCATGACCAAGTTGCTCACGATAACTCACATCCATGTTGTGAGCAGTGTCGTGTTGAAACCATTTTCCTTCTACCCACCAACCAAACCAGAGCAGAGAAGGAAGCATAAATTTACTCATCGATGAGGCGCTTGCTAATTAAGATAGCTCCACTGGTGTTTACATCCCACACCACCATGAGCATTAGCCTCTCGCCCATGAGCACAGTGATATGGTTGGCTGGCTGCATCCATGTTATTAATCATGTGTTCACCTGAGAGACGCCCTTTAATGTTTCTCCCAGACGTTACTGGAAGTAAGTCAGTTGATAAATGTGTCTGATTCACTTTCAGCAAACTTTATCTTGGCTCTTCAGCCTTTTCGTAATGCTAAAGTTTCATAAGTGCAAGTGTTGAGAAAACGGCCGCGTTCCAAAGTTCTGTCTGAGGGACGGGCTGTGTGCAAAACTAATGTAGCTTTGTTAACAGGATGAAAGTATGGAGCGGGGCCTGCACAGTGGCTGCTACTGTGTAATCTGAATTTGCAATGGTCACAAGATTTTTTTTTTTTTTGACATAAAGGTATTTTTCTATTTATTTCCAGTGTTTACCCTTTTTTTTCCCCCTCTGAAAATAAAGTATGAAACCTATTAACCCGGCGGTTAAGTAGCAGAGCCCTGATATTGCTTGAGACCCATGTGTGGCTTGTCCTCCTCTCCTGCCTGTGTACACTGACGCCGTGCCAGAGCGCCGCTGCACTGCGATGTGCTGCGATGTGCTGTTCTATTCTGCGCTGTCCTGCGCTGCCATGCCGGCTCCCTCGCTAGGTGCCAAGTGATTTTTATCACTGGGAAAACAGTCTCCTTCCAATCTCGGCCCTCTTAGGAGCATATGAATACACTTTACACTCACACGAAGGAAAACAGGTAACCTGAGAGCAGGCTTGGGGCGAGAGCTGAGCCTGCAGGTAAAAGGGCTGCAGTGTGTCAGCGTGTGTGCAGTGTGGCATCTGCGTGAGTGTGTGTTGGACTTGTTCACACTCATGGATACCTTTTTTTTTATGTGCAGAAGTGTGTCTGCACAGTATATGTGCTTCGGTTTTAATGCTGCACATACATGTCAGCCCCGCGTTTAGTTAGGAGCTACATTGTATTAACTTTCTACTTTTATTTGTTCAGGGAGAGTCGACGGGGCAGATCTGACCTTTTCCAGTGATGCCCTGTGTTGCGTTCACACACCGACACGTGGAAGCCGGTGTGAGAGCTCTCACTGCAACCAGAGCTCTCTGCTGTCAGCCGCACGTCGGCGGTCACATGCAAAACACCTTGCTCGGAGACAACAGACGTTGTTGAAGGAGGGGACGCGTTACTTCATTTTCCAGCCAGGGCCCGCAGGGATTCGAACAGGCAACTTTAGTACATTTTCCCTGCTTAATAATGATGTAAATGAGTTTGCGAATAATATTCTTTCCCCGCACCCCTATGAAGCAGGACTTTCCATTATGTCATTTTGCCAAAATGTAAACAAGTGAGCTGTAGGCTGATAATTCAGCTACGTACAAGGTCAGACATTTTGCATTTGTTTTCACCAGGTTTACAGCTTTGAACTTTTGAACCTGGCTTTTCACCCCACGATCTGATTTTGCAGCCTGATGCGACAGTAGATGAGCTGAGGTAAGGGACCGTTGCAAAGTCAAAGGGAGCTTTTTCAAATGTTGTGGGGTTTTTTTGTTTTTTTTTAATTATTAAAGGTCCCATAGTATGCTCATTTTCAGGTTCAGGATTTTGTCTACAACAAAATGTTTACATGCTTTAATGTGCAAAAAAACCCCACACATTTCAGCTCCTGTCTCTTTAAGACTCCCTTCCTGAAAAGCCCAGTCTGTTTTGATTGGTCAAGTCTCACAGGCCTGAACAAGCCACAGCCACTGCATTTCAGCATCAACTCTGCCGGTGTTTTGGCAACCACGGCCCTCGCGGAGGCAATGACTGTATAGCTGAGACATCACTGTGTCACAAAATACATGACAGTGTGTTGACACTTTCACAATATTCTTATAGCACCTAGAATTGCTTTATATTAAAGAAAAGAAAAAACATGAAAAACTCACTTTATTCAATATGAGACCTTTAGTAGACTCTTACAAACCATTTTAGGTATTTTTCAGATCTGTATACACAAACTAATCATTTAATCGCTCTTTTTTTGTGAGCTGCTTTTACATTTCTACATTTACATTCATCCACACATTACAAACACAAAATTATTTTTAAAGAAAAAAAACATGCAAGCAATATGGCCTCAAGCAATTCCTGACTCGTATTTTCCCAGTGCTGAAAACTCCTCTTCTATATTTCCACTGTTCAGCCCCACTCTGACTATAAGCAGTTACACAGCTCTAAGGTGGATTTCAGATCCAAATCAGGCTTTATTAATGCGTTCACCTGGGTATGATTATAATATAATCTAATAAATGTTATATCTGCTGAGGAGTAGAAATGACCAGAGAAAATAATTAGCAGATGAAGGACAATTAAGCATTTTAAACAATTTACACCAACTTCATATTTGAGTCACGTATACTTTCAGAATCACATGAATACTAGTGTTTTTTTGTAAATAAACAGATACAGATACTCGCATAGTACACATTACTTGTCTGTAGAAAACTGGACCTCAAATCCATGCCGACGACTTTTACAGTCAGCAATGCTATAATCAATCCATGTAATCATTTTCAGGGGTGATTTCCACATTTGTTTTAATATGTGTAAGAGGAGACCTTTGGAAAGCAGCCACCGCTCCAACACGGAAACTTTTGTCCTTAAACATCGATCTGGAGCAACTTCCACAGTTTCTAACCTTAACAAGCCCCGTTAAAGGGCCCTCTCCTCATCAACCTCTGTTTATTTAATTTCAGATTTCCCTTTTTTTTTTACACACACACGTACATTAATCCCCGGTCATACGTCTCTGTCGCTCCTCTGCTCCGTCCTTCCCACCTTCTTTCACCACGGCTGTTTATTTTAGATTTTTTTGAGGAAAAACCTGCAGCGAAATGAAAATAAAGGTAGCTTCACACTCATAATATTTGGAGTGGAGGGCAATTTATTTTCCTTTTATTAAATGCTGATTAATATGCAGTGTTGGGGAGACTAATACCGCGGGTTTCATTTCCCCAGTATCCTGTGCTGAGCCGGCTCTGCCTCAGAGGTGGAACTGCCCGCAAAAAAAGGCAGCAGATATGGAAGTCTGGTTTGAATTAAAAAGAAAGAAACTCCTTTTCGACCGTTGCTCTTTTCCTGTCTCCTCTTCTGTCAGTTTTTTTTTTCCCTTTCCCTTCCTCTGAGCTTGTAATTGTCAAGATGAGGTGTGTTTTGGGGCCGGTGTTAATGCGGATGCCGGGAATGTCCAGACCCTAATTGCTTTGGTTAAAATTTCTCTGGGATAAGGATGTGCATGTGTGTGTGTGTAAGTAAGTAAGTGTGTGCGTGTGTGTGTGTGTGTGAATTCCTTTTAATTAACAGTGAGCGTGTATCATCGTGGCACATCGAGGAAGCTGAGCCAGGCGGTAACAATGCTGCGTCAGCACCCGTAGCGGGATCTCAGACCACATTCTCAGCGTATGGAACAGCCGAAATGTTTTTGCTACATACATCAAGATGTGTTCAAACAGAAACTTACACTCACTGTGAATTAGCACTCCCGAAAAGTTCCGACTCACTATTCCCCTGTTGCAAGAAACAAATAGGCAGAATAGTAAACTTGGACACAAATGACTATTTTTAATTTCTCTCTCCAGGTTTACTTCACTTGATTAATTATTATTTGAAAAGCCGACTGGCTCAATGTATTGGTAATTTTTTGCCCGAATCTCATTAATCATAAAGAGTAATAACGGACGGTCGGGTTATACAAATATGTTAGTTCGCCGAGATATTCGCCAAAACCGCAATTTTTGACAAAAATCTCCTATCTTCCTATTGGTGTACTCCAATTTCCTGTCCTCATTCAACAGCTGATCGAAACATCTGATGATCCGGCAGTGAACGCAGCTTGAAGAGCTGCTCGCCCATGGAAGTTTAACTTAGCTGCTCAGTCTTCAGATATAACATCTGATGAACATCAGAGAGTGAGGAAGGAATTTAGCGAACCTGACTGAAAGTCACATCCTCATCCGTGATTATTTCTGCCTTAATAGAGAGATTCTCATCAGCAGTGGTGCTTGTTTAACAATGAAAACTACATCGCCCACAATTCCAAGCTACTTCACAACACCATTAAACCACGTGTTTTGGGGGGAAAGGCACAAAAAGTTGCATATTGCATATATGTAACAGTCCAATGATGGTCCGGCCATTTTAAAATATGGTGAAAGGCCCTCTCTTTGGTTTGTCTCATCAGGGCTACTGTAGAAACATGGCGCTGTTACATGGCGGACTCCACAGTTTCAAAATAAACACTTATAAAAACATAACTTTGAACTGTGTTGTCCATTCCTGCAAATAGAGCCCTCTAAATCCTACACACTGCACCTTTAAACGATAGCAGCAGCCAAAAATAATGTCGATAAACACATACAATCGTTGTTATTTCAACCTAAAGGTGCTTGATAAGGCTCCACACAGATCTTGAATTGCAACAATAGCAAGGGAGATTCGTCATGCATCTCTCAGCATCATACAAGTAGCGCACAGTGAAAAGCAAATGTATGTGCAAAGACCAAAACACTGCAGTGCAAGCGAACATACACAAATCACACCAACGTCGCTTTGCACATGCACACGCTCGCATGCGAGGAACAGCTCTGAGACGAGGACCTCGTAGGGAACTATGACTCACGACGGTTGGTTAAGCAACGCAGGTCGGCCCTTCACGTGAAAGCCTGTCCTGGAACAACTCCGTAACCGTATAACTGGCTGTTTAAACAGGCCTCTGAGAGATGCCCTCTCATTTCCTGCTGGAAAAGCTGATCAATCACAGCTCTCATCACCTTGGAGTCGGGGAGAAATAGAGATGTGGGTGGACCGGCTCGGGACAGAGTGAAAGGTGAGATGAGTGGAGAAATGACAGGGTCGTGAGGTCTTTTTTAGAGTGATTTGTGCATTATTGGACAGGAGGCTGAAACATCGCGAGGGAGGAAGACCATGACCGGCAGAAAATAAAGCGCCGAGCCATGTAGTTCAAAACATGAACCTCCTGGACCACATGTATCCACTCTGTAGGCCAGCGTGTAGTACACGGAAAGATGGAAGCAAAAGGGAAGGAAAGGAGGAAGGAGAACAGAGAAGACAGGACTGGAACTGATTCGACGCTGGCTCTGTGTCGAGGGCACCCGCTCCTTCCCTCCCCAATTTGTCTCCGTGAGTGTTTTACAAGAGCTAGATGAATTGCGAGAGGTAACATCCATCTATCAATTCAAAAAGAGGAATGTTCTGCTCTTAGTGGTCCTCCCCTCGCTCCTCCCCCCTCCCCCCTCTGACCGGCAGTTAAAACAGCACGTTGTGCCAGCGGTTCTTGATTTCCACTGCTTCAACACCATGTCGTTTCTCAAGCGAGGTCTATCAGAAGCGTTTAGGCTGTAAGCAGAGCAGACCCCGGTAGCCAACTCGCCCCTGCCTTCTCTGACTCAGACCATACTCAGCTCCAATTTGTCCAGACATGGGCCAGTGTGTGTGTGTGTGTGTGTGTGTGTGTGTGTGTGTGTGTGTGTGTGTATTGTGGGTGTGGGTGTATCCTGATATGCTAGATTTGTGCAGATGAAGCATTGCAGGGGAACTATTTTGAGCTATTTCTATGTTGGAGCATTGCACATTACAAAAAAATAAATAAATTCTGCAATTTGCTATGTTGCAACTAGCTCAAAAATGCGAACAAAGTGGAGCCAAGCCAACAGGTTGCTGGATGACCTTTTAGCTGCTGTTAAACTAGAAAACAATAGGCAATGTGTTTTGACTACAGGTTTAAGGCGATTATGCACAGCAACTTAGCATCAGCTAAGCTAGTAACATAGGGGAGTGACAGTAAGGATAGAAAGATTATGCTATAGCCTATTGTCTCATCAAGGGCAGTGATTCACATGTTTTAAAGACAAAGTTTTGAAAAAAAGTAACGCAGCCACACAAGAACTTGCCAATAATATTTTTACCCAGCCTTTAATGGCCCGGTAGGACATAGGGGGCGACAGTGAAATATAATATTCATAATGATGTTTTGATTAGTGAGTGAGTTTTTATATACAGAGGAGGCGGGTCCTCCAACAATGAAGTCAGCCATGTTGCATCTCAACTGACATCTCAAAAAATATGTCTGTAACAGTGTTTTGTTTTGTTTTTCATTTTGTTTTTTGCACCTTCTGTCGGGGAGGGTAAGATGAGGGGCGTTCACCACACACTTGACCTTTAAAGCAACATTACGTAGAAATTGGCAGTGTAATTTGTGATTTGGCACCTCCGACAGTTTCTGACTTATTCCGTCATAACCATGTTAGGTCATGTTATGTCAGTGATACAGCCACCATTCAAGACACTGGACCATCATAATGACTGTGAAGCATTTATTTTAAGGTAAAATAAGTAGCTGAGTGTGGACATGTTCTATGTCGCACAGGTACTGCATATGTTATCAGGAATTTGTGTGAGATTTTTGACCACAGGGTCCAAATCAAATCAAATCAGTTTTATTTCTATAGCCCAAAATCACAATCACATTGCCTCAGTGGGCTTTACAATCTGTACAGTGAGCGACATCCTCGATTCAAGTGAGGAAAAACTTGCAATACTGAGAAGCAAAAACCTTTTGACGGCAAAACGAAGATGGATGAAATCTCAGGGTGAGCCACAGAGGAGGGATCCCTCCCCCAGGATGGGCAGACATGCAATAGATGTTGCATGTATGGAGCAGAACAACAAAATCAAAGTTTACAAGTTGCATTGACAGAATATCTGATACAAATTACATAATAAATGTAAACGAGCTTCACTTTGTTAGATAAGCTGTTGTCATAGTCAACACAGGACGCCAAGGACGGCAATGCTGTCCAGTCCGTCAGGTTGGACCATCACTGTGGTCCAGTCTGAAATATCTCAGAAACCCTCGGATGGATTGTCATTAAATGTTATACAGGCATTTGTGGTCCCCGTATGATAAATCCCCAGGACCCCCCGTTTTTTTCCCCCGAGTCTGCCGCAGGTTGATATTGTTGTTAAAGGTGAAACGTCCCCACGACTGACTTTCTAATCGCCATTACACCCTCGCACAGCAGCTGGTGTGGCCTTCCACTCGGCCACAGCCAATAAACTGTCACTGACTCCACGCTGGTGCAGTCTGATCTCACGAAATATTATTTCTGCGCTGTGAACAAATGCATTAAGATAGATTCTGTGGATGGCTGCAGTGTATATCTAGCCAGCCGATGTTTTGTACCAAAGGTCAAACCTAAAGCTAACACTGTACAGTCTGGGTTGCCCTCAGCCCTCGTGCACTGCAACACTCGAGGCTTCCAGTCCCTCGTTAACTTGCCACGTCCTGTTGAAAAGAAAGAAAAAAAAATGCCCCGCAAAAAAAAATAAAAAAGTCTGTGAAATGGATCCCCATTATAGCTTCATGTATTATAGCAGACTTTAGTTTTATGAGCTTTTAACAAGTTTCCCAGGGGTTGCAATAATTTCTGTGGTTTATTTTCGGAACATTTACTTTTTCTTCTCCTTAAACGATCGGTATGGGCATTCGGCTCTCCGGCCTGCCTTTCCTCCGTCTCAGGTCCAGCCTCACACTCCTTTCTGTGGGGCACTTTGCTGTAGTTGGATAGCATGTTGGTAGAGCCAACGTCAATCCTCGAATTTCCACGAATCCCGATTCCAACTCGCCTCTTAAGGTTACTGCCGCGTGATTGACGTGTCAGTGTGTAAGGAGTAATAATCGTCAGGAGAAGGCATGGCAGGACGGTGACAGAGGGCAGCGTCTCGCAAAAACCCGAGAGCCGAGCACAGAACGTGCAACATGGAGGTTTTTTTGTTTTTTTTTCTGAGCTGTCGGTGTGTTTGTCAGTGCATACCTTGTCAGCCGCAACGTCTTGTGCCCGAGTGTCATGTTCTGGCACCAAAACGTAATTCCTCAGTCTCTGTGTCTGGCTGTCAGTCCACAAAGCCTGAAAGATTACGAGAAATCACATCCATATGTGCGAAAACAAATGAGAGAGGGGAGAGGATGGTGTAAAACATGACTTCCACCCTCAGCTCTGCCCCGCTATGGCCGCTGCACTGGATGGTGGAGTTTTTTTTGTTTTTCTTTTTCCGCCCAGGGAGGACAGCACCATTGCCCATTGTTTTGTTTTTTTTGCTACTCCTCCCCCATACCCATCTCCACCCGTCACGCTTTCATCTTGTTCCGATATTCCCGACATCCCACGTCTCCCTCTTCTCATCCTGTCACATTTTCAAGTTCCCCTTCTCCGTCCGTCCGTCCATCCATCCATCCATCCACACGCTGCGTCATGTCGTTATTGTGCGAGTCTGAGCAGTTTGTCTGACAGCCAGAGTGTAACGCTACACCTCTGACCTGGGAGAGTCAGCAGTCTGTAGTCTTAGTTAGAGAAACATGTCTCGGAGCTGCTGTGCGTGGTGAGTTTCACAGAAAGCGAACGAGCACCGGAGCAGAGCTGAAAACCAAAAAGGGAACTACGGTCAACATACGGAGCTCAGGTTAGATATAGCATAATATATACTGTGTGTATGTTTAAAGGCTCGCTTACCTATAATTCTTGCTCATGTTGCATTATTGCAGCTACCTGCAAAGCAGCGTATTCATGCATCAGTCTGATCCAAGTGCCTAACACACGCAAAAAAGCTGCCAAAAGAAATTAATGTTGATGTTACGCCGACACACAGCTGTTTCTTGAGGTTTGTCACCGCTGTTTTGTTGCCACTCGCTGACGGGTTTGCAAGTTGCAGCATTACTGGCAGGGACCTGACATTAGAGAAAGATGTTTCTTCTCTTTTTCTTTTTCCTAAGTCAAGCATTACTGCTTCATCGGGAACCACAACGTGAGATCTACCCATAACCGTATCCACCCTCTCCACCAGAAACAACAGTTGCTGAGTATCTGTCCAAATTGTCGTGGATATCAAAATAGGACCCAAACCAGAGACTCACACACAGAGGCAGACAGCTAATAAAACAAAGCGGTCTTAATGCTGATGTCCAAAATCCTAAAGGGCTAACAATAATGTCAAACAGCTAAATGAGGGGGAATAAGGTGCAGGTGGAGGGACACTGGCAACAGGACAGTACAACCGAGGCAGATGTGAGACGTGTGGGGAGGAACACAGGAACACAGGAGGAGGGGAGCAGGAAGCAGAGAGTGACAGCAAGACACAAGAGGAAGCAACTACAAAACAGAACAGAAAATCAGCAAAACTAAAAAGTCATCTGTACTTTGCTTTCTTAATGTCACAGCTCGTTGATGGAGGTCACACTGTGTCTAAATAATTCAGCTGAAAAGGTTTTGTTCCCTCCTCTGGGACCTGCTTTTAATCCCTCCTCAACTGTATTTTGTCACTGGTTCACACGACTTTGATTAGACTTACGAAACCCTTTCTATCTCAAGAAGATCTTTGCCATCGAAAACCCATCCACATGTTACTGTCCTTATGATTGGAGGATTCTGTGAGCCTGGCGTTGCCCCTCGCAAAACGTTGATATATCGTTTTAGAAAGAAAAAAAAAAGAAAATTCGAACACTGAGACATTAACCGTGTTCAAACTTTATACCTCCCTCCCCAGTCCATTAGGTTGTGTTAGCCTCAGAGGAAAATGACTCAGCGTTCTGCATGCGAGTCACGCTACACTCTCTCCCTGAGTGTTTGTCCCTGTTGACCAGCCAATTCCTTCCCTTGAAAAATATTAAATAAAGCTGCTGCTGTGCTCTTCTAAGCTACGAGCCCTGGTGGCTTTATCAGAATCTGGAAGGACAGGATGTGCTGTGCCGGTTCCTGGGTTTTCCGTGTGTAGTAGGTGTGCGCGCGCGTGTGTGTGTGTCCACAGGATCTGTGTTCTCAGCACTGCCCCCTGCGGAGCGCTCTGGCTGAGGTTCCGCTGCCTCCCTGCCAATCAGATTTCTCTCATCCTGGGCCAGGCAGAGACTCGAGCCAATCAGAGTCCCACTTCATTTCCTGAGAGGAAACGATGGCGGTAATGTGCAGTTGTGGGTATCTGTTGGCAGCCGAGGGTAGGGTGGGGCAAGAGACCATAAAATTTTTTTTTTTAAAAAACAACGATTAATTTCAAGTAACCACGATTGCACAATGGCCACGGACTCCTGAATCATGCAGCAATAAAAACACACGACCTTTATAACAGACTTTTTCAGTTTTTATGAGGGTTTTTGATCCGGCCCATTAGATACGAAGCACTGTATGCTGTGTTTACACAAAAGTACCAAAGAGTATCAAATTGCAATTGAAGGAAGAGCTCTTGGATAAATGACTAACACTTATAAGTCTGGTAAACCCATGGGGAGTAGCACTGTAATGTACTGCACTACAGACCAGTGCCCCGAGGCAGATGTAGAGCCATCGTCATCAGTCCCCTGCAGCTATCACACACAGTGTCATGTGAAATAAACAAAATAAAACACTAAGTGAGAATATGGCAATGTCACATTAAAATGAGTCAGACAAGGAAAGTAACTTGAGGTTTTACGCGAGCATTAGGACTTTAAGCGAACCCCCCTGGTTAGCCAAAGTTATTCTGAAGAGGAAATAAAGGCTGATGGTAAAATGATTACCCAGACCAACACAAAATAACACCAAGGCATTTACAGAAGCTGGATGTTTTCATGTTACCAATGGATATTGTTATGCGCAACCCACACAGAGCTCTGCGGTTCTAGTGTTTTAGCTTCTTTCGGCTAATTGTTCAGTTTTTTGCGAGGGTTTTTGGTTTGCTCTCACTCATTTCAGGTGCATAAGACCATAGTTTTTCAGTGAGGAGGCTATGAGAAACCCACTGCCCGGCACTGTGATGGCAGACATTCAAAGCTGGCAGCTGGTGAGCACAGTGTAATATTTAGCAGCTGAAAGGCCAGATAGTTCCCGCAGGAATTGGTGGTGACCAAAACAGAGACCGGGAGGAGAGTATGTGTTCGATTTAACACAAACACAACCAAAGATGGATCCTAAACTAGCCCCATTGGATGTGGAAATAAGTGGTTGTTTACACATTAGCCATAACAACTTTTTAAGGTAGAATACTGATAGTCATCTTTCCTCAAAAAGTTGTATGTTTTAATTCCAGGTTTATTTGGTGTTCGAGGCCATAGACTTGGACTAGGAATGGCAAAAAAATAAATAAATAAATAAATAAATAAATGTAACCCTGCGTCTTCTCCTTAACACTTTTCCTTGACCTTGATCGTGAGCTCGCTCAAAATGTGAAGCTGAATTCAAGAGACTCATAAGACTCAGGACAAGAGATAACTGTTGTGCTAAAACAATCCAACTGCACTTCTAGTTGGGCAGCAAGGAATTCTGGGAAGGCATTATCTTTCCTTACCATTGGTTTAGGAGTGAGCAGTCACCTCCATGCTAAAGATAAAGGAAGCACTGAATCATCCTTTCCTAGCATTTAGATGATTAAGCCAGCTTGAATCCTGGCTGCCACTTCAGTACTTACTCAGTCAGGAAACTTCTTCTGCAAAAAAGCTGTTCAACTACAACCTTAGTGTTGCACCCACTTCCTGTCTGACCGACAATGCTTCAGCCATGGAGGGATTTAGGCCCGATCACAATGCACTCCTTCTTAGGGTTATGTCCGGATTCTTAATGGGATGGGAGATAGAACGAAGCGACTGGGCTCCAAATGGAGGTTTTCAAATGAGAATTCTCAATGTACTTCAATGTAAGATGGTCCTTTTCTTGATTACAAGCATAAAACAATCGTGACTAAACTGGCAAGCTATCAAGCTATTGTTACATTTTCTTTGCTGATTTCTGCATGACAGTCAAGCATTTCAAGTGATGTATTGTCCCCCTTCGGTATAATGCCAAATTTTACTGTAGTCCAGCAGTGAAGTTGCCACACTTTACTATGATATCAGTGCAGACTGGACAGCTAGGAGCATGGCTAATGTTAGCCAGGGAATATTTGTCCGTTTTTACTCGATGTCCTGATTGAAGATTGCAAGAGAAGTCACCACAGCTAAGGACAGCATATTGAAAGTCTCGGCTCGTGCCATTGACGACTACCGATGACGTGTCAGAGTTTTGAAGGTCTTTCCCATCTCAAAGTGGGAGATATCAACCACTACCACTTTTAAGTCTGCTCAAAGGGGCAAGGGGGCACTCAAATAAAAACAAGGGGTGCGGGTAGAAATTGGAAAAGAGCCGGGCTGTCTCAGCTTTTACCCTCTGTTGGTGTGCATGCACAGGACGCCTGTAACACACTCATACACCTCAATGTTAAAGTTAGAGGAGACAACGGCAGGCGCACAGGCAGGCCGACACAGCAGATCTGCTCCGCCGTGCCAAAGCTGCCTTGCCAAGAGGTAATTGTTTCCATGTTATGCGATATATTACACAGTCATTTCTCTCTGTCTTTCTGTCGCTCGGCCTCTCTGTCACTCTTTCCTTGGCTGGCGCTCTTTCTCTCATTATCACCTCCTGTCCATTTCACCCGACATTGACTTATGAAATGATTTAATATTATCTACACCAACAGAGTAGGTGCGATATCTGTGATTTTTAATGAAGACAAGTCACAAGCAGGTCTTTCGATTTACACACACACACTTCACACTACTCCATGTGTCAAGGCCCATGTTTCTCTCACTGCCGTGGCCTGCGCAAGCGGTTCTGTCAAAAAATAACTGTTTTACCATACATTAGGGCACATTTCAAGAAATTCAGACGCTCAGCGCGGATACACTGAATGGGCAATTTCGTATTCAGAGTGCTCCGACATTAGTTTAGGTTCTTAGGGTTTGGCGTGCGTTTATTTTTCCTCTCCTGTGGCGAGCAGCACATGCTATGGAGCAGCTCCCCCCGGCCCATTTGTGTGGTTCTGTTTCTGTCCCATAAATAAAAGGGGGGAAACACAGACCGAAACGGGCTCGGCTCTGGTACCAGATGTCTGGATTTTTGGGTTTTTTTTCATTTTCATGGCTGTAAAGAAAAAAATAGCACAAAATAACAGGTGATGGAAGAAAGAATTCAAATGAGTTCCAGTCCGACGACTGCTTGCTTTTGGCTTTTTTTTCTTCTTCTTCTTCTTCTTCTTGTATTCAGTTCTGGACTCAACTGCAGAAGTTAAGCTCTGGTTTGTGGGTCGTCATCCGGAGTGTTCCGCAAAACCATGTGGTGGCTCAATGGCTGGAGTTACCCCCCCCTCCCTCTGCGCGATTCTGATGCCAAAGCAGGTGTCCGGGCTCTGGTTTCATGGGTTTTTGGGTCTTTCACACATGTCACATTTTCTGGTTGACTGAGCTCTGGAATTGGATTCCGGACCATGTGCTACATTAAGTTCTGGGACTCGGTCTGGGGTCGCGGTTGCGGGTTGCGCTCTGGGAGGAGATTCTGCCTGGATGTGTTTTACTCCGCCGAACTCTCAGACCTCAGATACTCTTTCGGCATTTCGACATTATTATTCGGGTCAGGATGGCCAGATAAGTAAAGGAGAGCGGGAAGAAAAGAAGAACTGGAGGCATGTCAGCACTTCTGCATGAGGAACCTTGAGAGGGCCACAGAGAAAAGTGGAAGACAAATTATATGGGCATGATTCAGCAAGAAAGCAAAAACGCTGGATGAATGATGGATAGGATGGCGAGGAGGAAATGGGGAGAAGGTGTGAGTCAGCAGCTAGATGGAGAAAAGGAGTAAGAAAGTGATGAAGAGGCTAGAGGAAGATGGTGGAAACCCAAGTCAGTAGTCGCACAGATGTTCTGTCTGTGTGTTAAAGAGAGAAGAAGAATATGTGGAAATAATTGCAGTGGACCATGTTCTGTATATACAAGCAATCTGAACCTGGGTATCGTTTGTCTGACCTGTAATGACTGCAGGTAAGACTTACATATGCCAGCTTTACTCATCAGAATGTCATAATAACAAAGGAGAAATGGCTATAAGCAATGTGAAAAGTGTCCTACAGAGGATGCAACAAAGACCACCTGACCTTTCAGCATTCCCTGCCATGCTAAGAACATTTTCACCACACTGCCTTTATCAAGTGTGGACACCTCGAGCTACAAGAAAGGTAACGTATGACTATATTGATCCACAAAGGTGTATTTCTCGATCTTTGTTAAACTTTCTTCAAGCCAAGAAAGCTATGTAAAGCTCCTCGATGTCATCACAAGTTGAAGTCTATGTGCCCAGCTGGAACTCTCAGGTGGATCCTGCAGGGGCGACTGTCATGCACATATTCAGTGGGCCGGATAACCAGGAAGTTAACCCAGAAGCTGGAAACTTTGTTTGGCGTCTGCGCCAGGCAATTTTTCGCCATCTTTGGGTATCCAGACTATAATACGTTCATGTTTTTCACATTTCCGTTTCTCGAACATATCAACAAAATAAAATATATAATCTTGTAATTAGTAAGCTTTGTTGCCAGGCTAACTGTTTCCTCCTTCCAGTCTTTGCTCTAGGCTTAGCTAACCAGCTGATATTTAAAAATATATATGAGTGGTGTCTCTTCATCTCAGTCTCAGCCAGAATGTAAAGAGGTTATATTTACTATTCCTTTAAAGACAGTGTAAGGTTGGATTCTGTTAGACGTCTTTTGGGTGGAATTTGCTAGAACCATTTTATTGAGAAATATCTCACAGTTAAATGTTTCAGTTAAAGTTAAATATAAACTGCCAGTATATAACATAGAAGACATTGTCACCTCTTACTTTTCCTGTTTCCTTAAGTGTCCAACACCCGTGTCACCGGGTGAAGACATATAGAATAATGGGCTGGTAACCTGTGAAAGCAACATACAAGTTTTCTGTTAAGTGTACTTCATTTTTTGCATACTATTTAAAACTGCTGCACAAATGTAGAATACGGAATGTCTTCTGTGTGTGCTGATGTGACATGTTAACAGGAGAGAGTTGAGTGCAAGACAAGAATGGCGGTCTGTAAATGTAGCCGGCCAGCCCCCCGACGGCGCTCAACAGAACATACGTAGGCCACTAATGTAACTGTCAGTCAGCTACTAACCCTCGCCCTCATCTCATGTAGTCCTTACATCTGCCAAATGACACAGCCTGCTGGGACGCTCGAGGACGAGACACGGATCCAGAACAAACACATTAACGCCGCCTCGATCACCATCCACTCTCAACCTTTTCCAGAAGCCACCATTTTCTCCCTAACCATCTTCCATTTCCTCCCGTGATTAAATCTATTCAAAAAAGAAAAGAAAAAAATCTAAATGTGTGTTGGCAAGCATTAAGTATTCACACTCTTTTTTTTTTTCACCCTCGCACTCCGTTGGCTCTCCTCTCCAACATGATTATACAGAGTTTTCACAGTTATAAATGTCGGCCGGCTCTTTTTTTTCACCTTTCGACATTGCGTCTCATACATATTTCATCATCACATTCTTCCAGAGCTCCACTTCCGTCATGTTCCGAGGTAAACAACTGAGTTCATGTGCGATATGCATTAATCTGTGCACACTATTTTTTCTGTTTAGAGAGAATCTGCTCGAGACTTAAAGCTCAGGCCCCAACAGTGTGCTTCTTTAGCTTCAGCTGGTGACTCCAGACGCACCAAGCTGACTGCCGTCGAGCCTTGTTTCATCTGTTCCAACAGACTTTGTGCCGCCCACAGAGGAGTCGAAGTGTGCAAGTGTCACATTTCTGAGGTTGGCAATGTCGTGCAGTGTGTCAATTACAGCGGGGACCGCCATATGGACTTCAGGGACGCTCAGGATGTCACCAGGGATGTTGCGAAGTCATTGTTGTCAACGGAACAGAAGCACATACCGAGTAAAGTTTTGTATTACTTTTTCTTGCTAAAATTCAAAATGCACTGTGCTGTTGCATAATTCCTGGTTTATAAATGTCACCTCAATAAAATGCACAAAAGAAGATAACTTCTATGAGCACCATTATGTATTGAAACACCCCTGTTCAGTCCATCGCGGAGTAACTTTGACCTCTCCAAGCCTCAACCACCTGCTGCTGCAAGTGAGCCCGATGATGGCTCCTTAATTAAAATGTCCCCTGTAGCTGCTCGTGAACTTGACCGGGTCAGAGCAGAAAGCATGTGTGTCGGACGTGCAGAGAGGAAAAGAGAAGTTTAGGTTGAACTGAAGGTGATGACTTTGTTATTGGATGGAGGGAAAAGTCCATAAAATCTGGTTGGAAAGTAGATGTGTTGCTTGCATGCAGAGGTGGTCAGGAATTAATTTGGTCGTATAGGCGGTAAGGTATGCAGCGTCTCTTGAGCCTGCATTCACTGGCTTTTTCATGATTAATACTACACCTATGAGTTTAGAGTTATGGTGTTTTTAGTGTTTTCTTTACCTTTAACTTGAAAAGTCAGTTATCTCAGCTATGTCCATACCAGGGGCAGCTCTAGGGGGGGGCCAACAGGGACCAGTGCCCCCCCAACAGGGAGTCTGCTTCGATAATACAATGACAGATTTCTTGCAATGATTTTGTACTGAAAGTAAAGGTGGAAATAAAGGTGTCTCAGCAGTTTACTTCCCAATCAAAATTGTTGAAATTGTAAACGCTGTTTTGTCTGAATGAGGGATTTGTCTTTTTTTCCGGGTTGTATGTGCCCCCTAACAAAAAAGCCGGCCCCAACCTGGCCCCCCTATTAAAACTGGTCTAGAACCGCCACTGGTCCATACTGAAGCGCAAAAACTTCTATCTGCCAGAGGAATTAGGGCTTTCTCTTCCTCAACACGATGACCATCACTGTTCTTTATGTTGATTTCTTTTCGACATTGATGCCATCACTCCCTTATCTTGACTAAGTTGTTGCTGTACACGACACCCAAAGTCCCCTCGCCTTAACGAAGCAACATTTAAACCCAAACGATGATGTTTAATGATTCAAAGAATACTTAATTGAGTAGGAATGTGCTTATATGGGCTGTTGTGGATCGCAGTAAAAATGTGGTATTTTGGTGTTTAAAGGAACAGTACACCCAGAAATGGAAATTCAATCATTATCCACTCACTCCCCATGCCTATAGAAGTTCAGGTGACCTTTTATTAGTCTGCAAAACATTTCTGGAGCCTTTAAAGCAAAACAGAGTTGTAGCATTCCCCTGACAAAAAAAAAAATGGTAGTAACAATGAGAAACATATAGAATCGCTTTAAACATAACCCTGACGCACCGACATGCCCATGGATTTATAAAGATGTTGTTAATACCCTAGCTGCGTGGTTAAGGTCAAGTAACCTGGATGGGGTTTTTAGCTTTTTTTTTTTTAACTGACTCTTCCTTTGGCGGACTTGTTGATTTGATTATTGATTAATTTGTGATTGCTGAACAGAGCATGTCCAAAGTTCATTTTTTCAAGGTTCTTGTTCGGTCACTCTCTAAAAAGATACACTAAACTGAGATCAGTGGACTGCCAATGCTAACATCATCCCCCCAAACCTCCTCAGATACAGAGCTCAGTGCAGCCATCATGTGTATTCTATGCAGTGAGTTGTCTGACTGAACTGACTTGTGTGACGGCCCGAGGCGTTATGCCAGTATCTGTGTTGGACCTTTCCTGCCTGGGCTCCTCTTTTCAGGTACTTCCTGATCAGGTCCCACCCACCTCGTTGAGGGACTGGTGTCACCTGTTCAGAGCCTATATAAGCCAGGTGATTCCAAGATGGCTCCCCCTCTCTCTCCCTTCTGGAAGGCTGGTGCCTGTTTGGGCACTCCCTTTTGGTATCGTTTGGGTCATGATTATGTTTAGTTGGTCTTTAGTTTTCTTGTTGAGTTATCATTGATTTACTTCAGCGGTTGCTGTGTGGTCCCTCCCTTCTTTGTTGTGCTCCTGAATGAACAGGGCGTAACACTTGGCCTTGTTGGATCAGATATGTTTGACATTTTGTGTTTGCTGCAGCAGCTGAAAGACGTTTAATCATTATTGGACTGAAACATGTCTTCAAACTCAAACCAGCAGTGAAATTCACACGTGCAAAGTGAGACGGAATCTGAACACGCCTCACAGCGTCGCGTCAGCTTGTTCCTCCTTTTCCTCTTTGGCTCTCAACATCCCTCTGCAAAACATGTTTTCTCACACGCTGCCCACCGACAGTAAACTCACCAAATAAGGCAACGTTGGTTCATCACAGAAATGTTTAAATATCAACACAGCTAAGAAAGGTCTTGGCGATGCATACCTGACAGGAATGTCTGCTGCAACAGCCAGCCGGGGGGAGATATTCTGGGTTTACAGGTTGAGGAGGCGCTGCACATGACTGCTGGGTGGCAGGCTTATATTTAGGCTGCGACTGTGGCATTGTGGCGGGTGTTTTATCACTGCGGCTTCCGCGCTGGCCGTCTCTCACCTCACATGAAGCTGCACATGACCTGTGAAACACAGATGATGCGTGTGTTTACGCAGTTCACTCAGGTTGACGCTGCTGTGTATAGGTTTTAAAAGCAATGCCCAATTTAGCAAAACAGCAACAAAGTTTTAATCGTCGTGTCCGCAGGGTTAAAAAACCATGGACGCCTGCTGATGGTCTATGTTTAGCCATCTCGGAGCTGGCAGGAAACAAAATAATCTTGATGCTGTTTTTGGATGTATGTTTTTCTTTGTTTCTGACACTGCACATTCCTGCCGGATAACAGGTTTTAGCCGGTTGTTATTATGCAGTATTGTGTTTCAGATTCTTCGCCCTGTGTTCTGAACCTGCTGCTCTCTCTGCTTACAGAAGAATCTGATTCCCAAACACTGCACAGCCGCTTTGGAAAGAAAACATTTCTTCATTATCAGATACTCGACAAATGTCCAGGATATTATGTCATTGGAAATGCTATTACATAAACTGTCTTAATTATTTTACTAAAGTTCTATATTATTCTGCTTTCAATGGAAACTGTTTTTAGTTCCTCTTATGAGTACTTATTAAGTTCTTGTATATATATATATTTTTTTTTTTTTTATTTTTAGCTTCACAAACTCAGATTTGTAAAGTGATTCAACAAGAATTAGTTTTGTACTTAAACCAGTAAACCAATCAAAGATTAATAGGTTGGATAAAAAAATCAAGAGGCTATCTTCCTAAAACGGCATAAAGCATGTGTCAGATTGACAGTGTGTTCAAATTGTTTTGCATAAACTAACTCACAGAAAAGTCTTAAATTCATGGATTTCTTTCATCGATATGACAAAATCATGAAGTTAGCTCCTAGCTGCCGCTACAGTAGCTTTAGCAAGAAATGGCACCTCTGGGAAGAATCAGTCACTAACCTATTAGTTTTGGCCAACTCCAAATAAGAAACTAATATTCACCCCTCCCAACATTAGGTCAATTAAAGTTCCCATGAAACAACTAGTGGAATGCTATTTGCTTGAGCCCGGTGGCATGTTTCCTGGAAGTAGTGCCATGTAGCAAACAGTCACACAGCGCAGACTCCAAGAAGTTTGATGACAGGCATCACAGTGTGGTGTTTGTCTTGAATGACTGTCCTCTGTCAGCCCGAGGCTGAGTCAGCAGCAGCAGACCAACTAACGGCAGCTACATTTAGCAGCAGTTAGCGATCGCTTTGGGAACAAAGCCACCGGGATGAGTGCATCATGAAACTCTGCAATCACTTTACTGTAACTGCATCCTTTGTCATCCTTGAGAGCTGCATACGGAACAAATGTTCATAGGAATGCTGCAGCAGTTCGCCATTACATTAGTAACAAGTACAGCTAACTGGCAAAGTAGCCTAATGACAACAAAAATACTTTTTCAATTAACTTATCCAGTTTGACCGTCAGTTAAGTGAATATATTTCTAGAGTTGCATTTTGGACACGCTCCACTCTGGCAGCATGTCTCTTTTATACATCTATAGCAGTGCCATAACAAATCAGGGTGGCATCTTGTATACGCCCACATGAGCAGGAGTCATCAACATTTTTGTATCGATTTCCAGGAAGTTACAAACAAAAATACAATTGAGAATACCTACAAAATGATGACAGCACTGCCTTTTACTGGTGTGAAGGTGAAATATAGAGCAGGCCCTATATCAATTTTGACTTCATGAGCACCTTAACTTAAACAATATCAGGCTGAATTAAACAAATGAAACAAAACGGCCAGTGCAGTCTGATGATAGAGATTCATTTGTTCACACTTTCTTTGTTGAACACAGTTGCAAACACGATTAAGTGAAGGCACGCAAGAGGACTGCCGTTTTGCGTTAACCTCATGTAAGGAAAGATTAAACATTGCCATTATTAAAAAGCACAGGAGTTTGCTGCAGGAATCATGCTGTTAAAGGCACATAAACACGATTTTCCTCTCAGGTAGAACACAACACGCCCAGGAGCTCTGCCTTCCTGAATGGCTTATTTTTGTCTGTCGTCGGTCCAGTGATCAGGTCACACCCGCATAATCCTTGTTTGCATTCATTTTAAATATCTGTGAATATATGTGCATTGTAAGGAAAAAAAAAAAAAAGTGACCCACATGACTGTAGCCTGGAGAGTTTCTACAGCTGAATGTCACCTCATCCATTTTATCACAGTCCTGGCTGATGGGACGCACACACACACACACACACACACACACACACGTTTACCTTCCACCCCCATATTGCCTTAGGTGGCAGTCGCAGTGGCTGCAGCGCCGAATGGACCACACAGGGAGATCGGCTCAGAGAAGAGCGATAGGGGGAAACACCGGCAGCGGGATGACTCCGTCCTCCCTGGCCGCTGGATATGATGAGTCAGCAGCGTGCGGTTCAGGGTGAATGTACTCTGTGTGTGTGTTTGTAGGTTTATGGTGATGGCTCTAAGATCAGCAGACAGTGCTCGCTGGGAGTTGTAAACCTATAACAGAACATAATTTAACACCACAGAGTGCAGACTGTGTGCACGCTCCGGACCAAAGCTGTTTTTAACACTTCTCTTCCTTTCGCGAAAATCCCACTTGATTTCCACTCAATAAAAAAAGCTGTTGATATAACATCAGCGAGCCGACCCAACGCTACTTGCAGTCCACATTCAGGCCTTTAAGACAGAGCTCCTCGGTGGCCTGCAGTCATTAATCCGTGGCGCTGGAGGTCTGCACGAAAACGGGATTAATCTCCACGCTTGTGCATGCGAGGAGGAGGGAAAAAAAAAAGGGGGGGCATAATCCGACTCTGTGTGGACGCGCGTGTGTGTCCGTGTTTACCCAGTTGTAATTGGAGCGCAGGTAGGCACAGAGTGTGTCATTTTGTCCTAATCTCCTCCCGGCCAATTCAGCCAGAAAACAGCCTTCTCCCGTAGACCCTGCTTGACCCCTGCGCCTCGGCTGCAATTACGAAGCCATACGACACACACGCATAAACACACACTACCAAACCTGTCCAAATCCATCCTGTGCTAGACAGATACCAGGACCTCCGTGGGCGTGTGTTTCCAGAGGAGATGTGACCTTAATTGCTTAAGTCTTAAATTATCTTTAATTGTGCTCGCTGTGTTGCTCCATGGTAATGGGGGGGAGGGAGGGTGGCCGGGTTCATGTTGAGCTATAGTTACAGCAGGAAACAGGCCAGTGAAAGGCCGTGTAGCCACCTCCAGCTGAGTCCACACACACACACACACACACACACACACACATGCACACACACAGATGCAGGCTGGAAGAGACACATGGACGTGTCATTTGCCCTTTCAAGTGTTACAAACATGTGTCTGCACTCAAAGAATGTCTGTTGATTGTGTATCGGAAGCAAAGAATGCACGAGAATGCCACCAATTACAACCAAAGGTGTAAAATGTAAGAGTTACAACAAATACGGGGCACCATATTACCAGAGTAACAGGTAACTGCACCTTTTGTTAGCTGGTTAGCTCAGTTAGCTCAGTTAGCAGTGCATCTAGTGGTCCAGACTGGGAGGTGTCGGTGCTATTTAGCTACTTAGCACGCTAATATCGATACACAGGAGTCAACACTATCAAGGCTTTCCTCGCATCCTGTTCATAATTTGATTGGTTTGAATTTTTTCAACCTTTTAACCTTAACTTTTTTTTTCTTGCATGCATGCATACATCTGCAACAAGCTCCGAGAAAGGATGTATTTGTTTTCTCGGGAGAGTGAGGTCATCCGGTGCAAACAAACAGAGCGTTTACGCCGGGATGTGTATCCCGACCATACATTATCCAGATAATAAAGGATCGGATCTTGCCTTTGTGTTTATGCCTGATATTTTTAACACATTCTGGTTATCCTCAATGAGATCAGATCTCTGCACGCCAAAGCAAAGCTTGTGTGTGAGTAATTTAAGTTGGCAGCAAATCAGCCCCAGACTCCCTTAAAAACATCGAACAGATCCGTTGTTCGAGTTAAAGTGAACTCTGTGAACTCTGTCTATGACAAATTCTGCAATCTTTTGCACCCTCTTAATTTGGCAAGTGTACATTAAGTTATTTCTTCCTTTGTATAAAAAATATCAAGTCTGTTTATCCTGATATGTCGCTGACCATGTTATTCTATACTGTATATTATCCATTTATATCGATTTAATCCTTTTTTTTATTTCGTATCTTTAGGTACTTACTTGGTAGGAAACATATTTAGAATCAGTAATCAGAGGCCCGTCTCCTCCAGCATTCTTGCAGGCTTGCGCTCTAGATTTCCTAAACCTATATTTTACGTTAGCGACGGTGTGTTGTCATGTTGTGTAGGGTCGCCAGAATGTTGTACGGATTGTGTTTATACCTACCCAACACAGAAAACCTCCAGATGTGGTCTGGCAGATTTAATCACAACTTAATCATGCGTTTTTCTTATCTGGATAATGTGTCCGGCTGTAGATCTCATTTTAATCACAGGTGGAATTGAGGTGAAGCGGATGCTGGTGATGTTTTTCCAACCTTTGCTCTTACAGAATCTGACATTACTGCAGTGTTTTTTTCTCTTTATACTTGAAATAGATTGACACTGTTATGCTCAAGGATTGAGGGTTAAACACTCAATGTGTAGCAAAAGAATGTTCTCACCTGACACATCTGAATTATGTAAAGTGAGAGAATGATGTTTAAAGATATTTTAGTGAGCAAATCAAACCGTGGCAAAGGTTATACAAATGAGGAGAAAGAGTTCAGGGGACATGCTTCTTCTCTTGTGTTATACGGCAGTTTGACTGTGTAAACAACACTTTGCTTGTGACACAAGCCAACTTTCTGTTCACTCTTACAAAGTGCAATTGGATTTCATCACTTGGTCTGCTTGTGTTGAGCTTCTTCTTCTTTTTTTTTTTTTTTTTTAATTCATGCATAAACATGACTTTTCTTTCATGTGGTCGACCAGTCGACAGACAAGAGCCGAGCACATGGAACACGGAGGATGTTTTAGGTTTTGCAGTCATCCAAGTGTACTTCTGTAATGGATGGTAAGTGGATGTGATTCAGACCTCTGCAGGGTGGACCAGCTTCGTGCTGGAGGACAGCCGGTCTGAGCAGAACCCTTTTCCGATCATTATCTCCTTCCACCAGTGCAGCTTTGACGGATTTCTGTTAAAAGTCCAAAGCTGGATTGATAACTGTCTCTTCTGAGGTTTCTGCGGTCAATGTCATAAAACTGGAATTAACGGCATGCTTTTGTGGGTTGTTTTTTTTTCCAATGTGGCCCAGACAGCTGACTTCAGGTCAGTATCCACTTTCTTATCTGATCTGCTGCTTGGAAACAGTTGAGTTTTACAGCATGTAATATTAAACAAGACGCTCGCTGATTAGTGACTCCCAGAGACGGTAATTTCTATAAGGCAGAAATAACCTCATTGGTTGAGTGAAACCACAGTGGGTGGAGCCTTGGCTGCTTTCCTGGCCAGTTACTCTGGTCTCAGTCAGAAGCGAGAGGGGGAGGCAAAAAGGAAGCTCATATTTGTAGCCTTGTGTATTTACTTGTAATAGAAAACATGCATCTTTGTTATTTGGCTCAGCTGATCCCTGCGGGTCACTGATGCCAAGATTATGAAAAAGTGTCATTTCTGTTTATATTGTTCGTTTAAACAATATTTTGAGCACAGGTTCTCTATTTTTTTTTTGCCAATTTGTGCTCCAAAAATCTGTCTTTTCACCGCTCTGAGTGAGATTCAACATAAACAATGAGATTATTTCTCTCTCCAGAGGAACTCCGATTCAGAGAAATGTCTGGAGACGTAAACCTGCTCTGAATTAACTCCAAACATTACAGGGACCTTAGACTGATGCTCTGAACGGGAGGTCGGCCGATGTCTGGGTCACAGAAGCACTGTAACCGCTGTAAGGCTTCACTCTGCAGAGATGAGCCGAAGTGATCACATAAAAAAGGAAATCACCGCATATCACACAGGTGGGCGCATCTCAACAGCAGATGTCGCGCTGACAATCCCTCCGTGTCAACACATCAGCATAACAGCCACCCGTAGCTCCGCCCGCCTCCCTCCATCCGTCATCGTGCCTTTTGATTTCCGAGGTCGGGGAGACGCCGGGCGACGACAGCGAGGGGTCAGAGCCTGACCGCCGTTAAACTGTCAGAGGTCAGAGTGTAGGACGTGTGCTGTGATGCAAACCTGCTTTCAGCGCTGCGCCAGGGAAGGAGACTGCATGGAGGGATGTCAGTGTATCCAGTCTGATTACAATATTCGTTTGTGCAGAATTTTTGGATCCACTATATATATGTCAAAGGTCCAGATGAAAGCAAATGACTTTCTGCTCTTGAAACTGGGCTTTTTAAAATGGTGCATGTAGTTAAGATTGACATCTAACATATAAGACAGAGCTTAAAGTTCTCTGTTTTCAGTCACCTGTGGCTGTCATACAATAGCGGACTGACACGTGTCCCATTTGCGGTCTCTAATTTTCCTGATGCACAATAATCCAGAGATATTGTCGCCTGAATCTTCCAAGATATGATCCAAATATGCTGATATCCATAGTGATTACTCTCCGAGTAATCCAGTTCCCAGTCTGGGACCGCTGTTGGACCGCTACAATCCGGAGCTCATGTCATCCCAGATACTGTAGACATGAGGTCATATTTGGACCACATGATGGATGTAATATATCTGATATATTAGCAGACAGTATGTCCTCAGGAAGTTAAATCTCAGCTTTCCTGTCCTCCCTACTTGTCAAATAAAGCAGCTGTGTCAGTGGCCTTTGGCTTCAAGCTATTGCACGTGCAGGACTCTGTGGTCAAGTTAGCAACTATAAATATGCAATGACCAGTTAGATTGCACTGTAATGATCATTGTGGAACTGTTGCAGTTTGGTTAGGTTTAGGCAAAAAACTAAAAAAACAAACACTTGGTTAGGTTCAGGTCCCAAAACAACTTGATCTCAAAAAGTCTCTTAAACAGAGTGTAAAGGTTTAGGCACTGAAACAACATGGTTAGGTTTAGGTGTTAAAAAAAAAAAAAAAAATGTATTAGTTTCAGCACACAAACAAGGTGGTTAGGTTTAGACGTACAATTTACTTGATTAGGTTTAAGCACAAAAACGTCTAAGTTCAGTATAGGAACGGGTCACGGTTTGAGTGATGTTAATTACAAGTTTAGTCTCAACGTTGCATAAAATCAATGGTCACCCACATGACTCTTTGCCCACTCTCCTCGTGGAAAGTCCTACCCCAGGGTGGGGGTTAGGAGCCGGACCATTCATTCTGCTTCAAGTTGGAATCTGCTTCCCGTGAGGGTTAGGGTTACTGTATGACCCATCCAACCACCCCAAAAGCCCCTGAAAACAGATTTGTCTTGCTAAATACTACTACTCAGGTGCTTCAAGAAGTGACATATTGCTGTATTTGATGTGCTGGGAGTGAGAATGGGCTGATTGTGTGTAGTGCTCAGTGGCTGTACCTTCAACATGGCACTACAATCTGAATCCAGTAACGCCAACCTTTTGCCTATTTAGCCGGCTGATAAGGTGTCATAACCCCACTGTCTTGTCAAGGTTGAATGTTTTTACATTGATCTCTCAGTTTTGTATGTGTTGCCACAGTACAGGGTGTTCAGTAGTAGCACTGCCTCACGGAATGCAGCACATTTTAAACCTTTGTTTCATCAGCGAATGAAAACAACACGGCCGGCAGCTCGTCATGCTAACAGAAGTTTCAGCCTCTCCTGAAGTGTAAATCAACAGTCAGACCTTACCTTAACGGTGCCAGCCAGGCTAGAGCCGGCCCTGGCTGTAATGAAGAAAAGATGTTACGCATAAAGCCGAGCCATGACTCTGGATAAAGATGATAACAAGCATAACTCATTGCCCTTTGTTGTCACTGCAGGGGATTTCAACATACTTGATTGTTTATCCCAAAAAAACCCACAAAAACAGCTCTTAATGATATTTTTGTCACACTGTTCCTCTTCCATTCCCAGTATATCGTATTATTTCATAGTTTATTCGTTACAGAGATGTCGGGTTGCCACTTACGCCATATTATTACACACTTAAATTACCTACCCTATAAACTAATCCACCAGAGCAGAGCTATACGTCTCTGCCCCCTCTAAACCGGCAGAATCGGTGATATAACTCCAACTCTGCTGAAGAAAGCTCCTTGTTAAACTATTAAAAAGTGTTTATGTTGTATGATATATTTTATTTGAAGATGGTGGAAGCGTTCCAGCAGCCCCGGCAGAGAAACACACAAACATACCTGGAGGCCATAACTCTGAGGGGCGATCACAAGCGAGGCCGACGTCAGGGAATATTTGCCAGAATAGTTTATATTGACAAACACACGGGCGGGAGAGGCACTTAATGCAAAATATAGCACGTTGCCAGGTACATTTCTGTGGCTTTTTTTTTTTTTTTTTTTTTTTTTCCCGAACCTCGTCGTACGCAGTGGATGTATGCAATATGTGTGTACGTGTGCACGCATGTTGACACTCTTATAGCTGGATGTTTCACAGGCTTGGCACAAAGTCTTGTACTTATGTGTGGTCCCTCTGTAAACATGTCAGCGCTGGAAACTACTCGACATGCGTGCACGGCACACAGCGTACACATGTTAACAGCATCCCGGCATACAGCATGTGAATGCAGTTCATTAGTGTCAGTAAGGAAACACAACAAATATACTCTCCTCACCTTTCTCACTATTACTCCCTGAACTCCCACAAATATAAAATCAAGGTTGCGCACTGATTCTGTAAGCTGTCACAATTTGCATCAGAGAGGAAAAAGACATCAATACTTAAAATATGTTCAAACGTTACAAGAGAAACAAATACTCCAAAATACTGATTCTAATCATCTCACTTTGCCGTTGAGAGAAAAAAAACAAAAAAAAAACACAGAAATACACACAGGATGATGTCACTCTACAGTCCTGCTGGGAAAGTAACACACAGAACAATAGCTGATTAAGACTTGACCACAATGGAAAGCGGCTCTGAAGCCACAGAGGAAAACCTGGGGCGCTGCAGGGATGAAACCACTCATGTAGAAAGATAACCGGCGTTGCATAGAGACGTTTTACACACATTGCAAACATGACAGCAAAGGCCTGGTTTCCACCTCGCGTCCCTCGCAACATGAGACCCTTGCAGTGAGGGTGGTAGCGTTGATGTGATGTTGTGTGATGTTTTTTTTTTTTTTTTCATATACCCTATTAAAGTGTTTGTGAAGTGTTTCATAATGAACCTGGTGGAGGCCACAGGCTGAAATGCTGCGGTCTAATAATGAAGTTGGTCTACATTCTACAAGTGCTGCTGGAGTTTTGACCTCTTTAGACTTTTTTTCCTTCTCCACGCACCTTAGTAGGAAGAAGGTGAATTTGTTCTCAGAAACCTCTACACTGCTCCTACAGGCATCTGCCTTTGGCCAACTTGCTCTTGGCTTGATTGCACATGGGTTCATCAACCCTTGTAAACGGGACTCTAAACTTTCTGCCCTCTTTGTGCTTTCTGATAAAATATAACATATGGTTAAAATTACTTTTTGTAGTTACATTTAATCAGTTTGTGTTATGTTGCCATGTTGCCACTTATATTCTGAAAAACGAGAACATAACTTCAACTTAAAACTCTGTGAAATGTAATGAATCCAGTACACTCAGGCTGCAGCACAGGTTAGATTTTAATAGCCAAACGTATCCAGAGGTCAGAGATCATCTGCTGCTGAGAGATAGAAACCGGTTTTATTTTGAAAGGAGAGCTTGTGTTGCATATTGTAGTTGATTAAAAAGATGATCAACGGACAGTTCTGCTGTTGGACAGGTCGGACATTAGTTCCACTCAGCTGCATATCACTTGTATCGATCAGGCATACTGTGTCTTTATCTGCTCCTGTTTAACGAGCACAGACACATTTCATATATTTAACTCCATGTTTTCCTTTGGGGAGTAAACCATTTTTTCACTTCATTTAAATTTATAAGAATCAACTGAATGGAAATCTTTTTTGCTTTTTTTTTTCCCCTCCTCTTTTTGGCGGGGGGAGTTTTATGGCTAGAAAAACAGAATTTGTGGTTTCGACGGTCGAGGTTTGATGCAAACGGCTTTGGAACCTTTTATGCAACCTGGCGTCCAGGAGACTAAAGAAAATATTTTGCTTTCCACCCTTTTGAGCCTTTTAGCCTCTGCTAGGGGAAAAGGAGAGAGGGGCTGGAGAGAGAGAGGGAGAGAAAATAAAAAAAAAACTTGTGGAGAAAAAAAAAGTCTCTGCAAGGTCAAATGTCCTGAGTGGGATGGCTGCCAGATCTGCTCCATAACCACTTTGCTCACACACGGTTATATGCAGAACACACACAGTCTCTCTCTCTCACACACACACACACACACACACACAGACACACACACAGGTGGACTGACATACAACATGGTGCGAGGACACACTTGTTTTTTTACATGAATGCATAATTCAAACTCTGATTTTAAATAAGTGTGTGTTGTTGTTGTTGTTATACGTGTATACAGTTCATGAGATGGTTAATAAACATCAACATGTGTGCAGACACACCCTAAAAAACCATCCGATGTACTTCACTGTAAGCTCCAAAAGATGATCAGATAACTGCAGCACATAAAGATTGTGGAAAGATTGTGTGTGTGTGTGTGTGTGTGTGTGTGTGTGTGTGTGTGTGTGTGTGTGTGTGTGTGTGTGTATGTCTGTGTCTGCCTAACAAACGTGTGTTCCTTCATCACAATCCTGCCTTTGTGTGCATGCGAACATGTTCTGCTTTACGCTCATTGAGAAGTTTAATCTGTGATTAACCATGATGTCATACGCATGCACGTGCATGTACTGTATATAAATGCGCTAACACACACACACACGCTCTCACAGCCGACAGCCCCCTGTGTGCAATTAGGATGCAGTGTGTGGTAGCTTAATGTAAAGTCCATTACTTGAGATCGGAGCCTGATTACACACAGAGGTCATTTTCTTACGAGGCGTCCTCGGGGTCGCGCTCGGCCACACAGGGGTGCCGCCATGGAGAGGGGTGACGAGGTGGTGGCGTGCAGGCCAGGCACGAGTTCACTGGTGGTCCTGCGTCGCCCGGGGGTGGTGCCCAGAGACAGCTTTGCTCCACCTAAAGGCAGATTTGAATGCAAATGAGCCAGGGGTAGCTGCTCCAGGTGAAAAAGGCATATGGTGCAGGAAGGCTGTTGGGCTACGAGCACGTATACGCGAACACCAGCGCATGGAACTCACTGTGCTGGTTTGTAGTCCATTGGCTTCTAATATAGCGCAAAGTAGCTACAAAAAAAAAAACAACATGGCAAACTCCACTCTCTCTGCAGATGTTGTTCTTCTGTACACTCTGGGTCATAAAATCAAGTAAAGTCTTGTCACCTCCACAGTGAACAGCATTTGGTTGTCGCTGTCACAGTATGTGTGTGCTGGAGGACTTGAATACCCATGATGCCACAGAATAATGCTCATATCGCCTCACAGCGTCAGGCTGTGCGCGACATTCTGTACAGCAAAGCTCATCGACCTCATAGTGAAGAGGCAACAAGCACAACGCAGTTCTGAGCGGAGGGCGAATTCAAAAATAGTTAACTGTTCAGAAGTGACTGACCTGATGGAAAGTGGTCTCAGATCAGATCTTCTACTTGTATACTGTCTTGCAGTGATTATTGTGCACACAGCACCTGTTTAAATTATAATAATAATGCAAAAAAAAACACATGAGCAGTAAAACTTCCTACAGTAGTTAAATATATATCACACTCTTCATAAAGTAAAGGTTAATCATGTGTTTTTGAATCTGAACATAGAATGTAGCAGAGGTAGACGGGAGGCAAACGAAGGAAACAACTCGTGTAAAGTCCCTCTGAGTCTAAACTGAACTGAATGAAAACAGTCTTAAAGATTCACCAAGATTCCCTCATGCTCCTGAGAGATGTCATGTCAGTCTTCTGCGTAGCCCCTCAATTGAATTGCTTCAAGTAACACCACGACAACCTGTCTCAGACACTTACGTCCTGTTGACAGGGTTCCATCGTCAATGAGGGGTTACAGCGTTCACATAGGTAGGCTTTCCTGTGTAGCCGCGGGTTTGCTTTATATAAGAAGTGTTTACACGGTTGTTTCCACCTGATGAAGCTGATCACTCTTCATTTGGACGAGTTCACAAGCTTCTGGAAACTTTTTCCTTCTCTTCTCTTCTGATGAGACACAGGAGGATGCGGGCCAGTGCAGCTGCTCTCTTATCAGACTCGTGTTGGTGGGTGTGAAGTTTTCTCAGGCTGCTGCTGCTCCGGCTGATGGAGAGCCCTGCGAGACGGCCCAGGAACCAGCTGGAGCTGCAAATAGATGAGGTGTGCGTGTGTGGGTGGGTGGGTGCTAGTGTGTGTTGATCCATGACTTCATAATTACCGGCCGCTCTCAGGGGACCATCAAGAGTGCTGCTGGTGACCCAAGCGGTGACCTCATCAGTGACATCACGGCCGATGGGCCTCCGCTTCAGCTCGGAGGCTAAACAGGAAGCTGTGATTGAGTACATGCGGGAGCACATCTGCATGAGTTGCACGGCTCCTGTGTGTGGGCTTGGTTCTATACCTGTGTGTGTGTGTGTGTGTGTGTGTGTGTGTGTGCATGCATATTTAAACTGTTGGTTCGGTCATGTGCTGCAGCACCCTTGTGTAACGGATGCAAAATGTGAGTCCATGAAAAGCTGTGTATGTGCGACGTCTCCAAGTTCTGATTTATTTCTTTGAGCAGCACAGGCGTCAGTATAGTGGGTGCTCAGGAGCTAGGACACCCAGTTGTGAGCACCCTGTGAGATGTCATGTGATCACACTGTGAAAACAGTGCATTGCAGAGTTACAAGTGTGGCAAAGACCCGGGTCCTTTCCTGTATCCAACTTTCTTTGTGTCACGTCAGTCCACTTAAGGTTTTGCAGCCCTTTGAAGCTTTGAACTAAACTACATGAATGCAAACTTGTACATAAACATTATGCTTTTTAACGAAGGGAAACCTCAACATAAATGCAATGTACTGTTTAAATATTAAACATGAAAGTATAGTGTTTCAATTTGGTTATTTTGTCTCCTGTAATAAATCACACAAAGTTATTTCATTTATATATTCTGACAATGACATGATAGCAAAACTTTAACTTAAATGTCACTCGTTATATTGAGCATATGTAATGAAATTGAATTGAAATTTGATATAGCATTGAAGGAGAAGAAAAAAGCTCCTTAGGAAAAAGCCCCCTATAAGGAAGAAAGACAGAAGAAGAAGAAGAAGAAATAAGAGTTTTAGTAAGTATTTGGCTTCGTGTCTCTGGTGCAGGGCCGTCTGTGATGCACCTGAGGGGACGAGCTCGGCCCAGCAGGGAGCCGTCACACACCCCTTCCAATGTGTCCCGGCGCTCCTGTCGACCCCTCAGGTCTCCACCGTGCCCCCCTGGTGACAGAGCAGCGGCCCTTTGAATCTGCAGCGAGCGCTGCGACCGCTGCAGGGCGAGGTCACATGGTTGGAGGTCGGAGGTCAGAAGTCAGCAGTCCAGCAGTGAGACGCTGATTAAACCGAGCCTTCATCTCTCCCTCTGATCCTGACCCCTCAGCTGGACGTCAAGAGGGGACATCTGAAAGATGAGACGGGAGCCCCGTTACTCACACATGCTCACTCCCTGATTCACCACTGTCACTGCTCTCTGCATTCGCTGAAGTAAACATCCCCACATGACTGACCCCCAGTAACCCTGCATAAGATGGGAGAGTGTATTCACTTGCATTGTGATACATGGTGACAGTGAATGTTCTGTCAGGAAGCATCTACACGGTCATGTTTCTGCTGATTTTACAAGGAATTTAGGTAAAAAGTATATTATGTATTCTGTCTGATTTCCTCCCAAATGTAATGAAATCAATGTAGTACAACCTGTTGCTTTGTAACTACACAAACGCTCCAAAATATCCAAGGCTTCCATTTCTGCCTTTAGTTCTTCATCACAAGAGTTGCAGTGATGGAATGTAACTAAGTACATCGACTCAACCTGTACTGAAGGACCATCCTGCAGGAACTTGTGCGTTACTTGAGTTTTTTCTGCTTTCTGCTTCTTTATACATCCACTGTGCTACGTTTTGGAAGCAATTATTGTAATTTTTCACTCCGCTACATTTATGTGAGAACTTCAGTTATATTATATATTATGTTATATTAGAGCCCTTTTAGAATCATCTATGTATTATTTAAAACACACAAACAAACCAACAACAACAACAAACAGACATTTATTCAAACAATCTGAAATATACTACATGTCGGATAGAATAATCTGCCAGGCCGATAATCAGTCAACATGCACTATACTATACAGTGCATGTAAATATATCTATAATTGACTTTTGTGATCCTCTATTCATTGCATTATGACTTTATTCGAACTTTACTTGAATCAAGCCAGAATCAATATTCAGCCACATCATGGTTGAGGAACGTGTACCAGTAGGGCTTACAGAGGTAGTCTAATGTATTTTATTATCGTGCTCTTTAGAGCTGTCCGTCAGCGGCTTACATCAGCCTTGCAGTCTCACGCCCCTCGAGGGCTTAAGACGTGACAACGAGGGCTCAGTCTGCAGGTCCTGAAGCTGGTGGGGGGGGTTCAGCCAACTAAAGCATGCAGGACAGGACAGGGGGCTTCTTGTTTTACAGATCAACTTCTTTTAGTTTATCAATATGTTCATAGGCACTTGAAACCTCATCAGCTCATACAAATTCTGATAGTAAACGAGTCATTTCACAGTGGTTGTGATGCATCGCTTCTTCATGTAAGCTGAAGGGAAAACTGCACTTTTAGGGAGGTCACTGCTCATCGCCCTACAGACTCTCAGAGCCTCTTCTACTTCCTGGGAGCTTCAGGCTCACCCAGCTCTGTTGAAGGGAACAAAACCTGCCGACCAGCAACTCCAAAGCTAATTAATTAGACATGATACGTAATTTATTTCATCCTTACAAAATAAAAGAATAGAAACACACTATTTCCTGGCCGGAGCACTGACCCCTGGGTCGCGTGGCAACCCAACAGCTCACAAGACGGATGTGCAGAACGACCTATTGTTGACTTTCTCCTCGATTTGAAAAATGATGTCAGGTTGCCACTATCCTCCAGTTCTTTCCTGGACAAATCAGCGGCTGCTGTTGCACTTGGCGGCGACGTCTCGCTCCGCATTATCTGTTTTGCTGGATGCCAGCGAAACCGCGATCCTCGTGGAGTTTGCACGGATTCATTTTTTTTTCTCTTTTCCTCACTTTTATTCCATGCGGCCACTCCAGACCGCTGGTGAGTGTACTCTTTGACGTTTGTTTATTTCATTGGCTCGTGATACTGTACAGTACACACATTTTCACATCATTTAATCTTTATCTGCTCGTTTCTGTTTTTTCAACTCTTTGTGTTTTTGTTTTTTTTTTCTTACCCTCGCCTTCCCCACACCTCATTTCTCTTCGCCTTGGCACCTCGCCCTCTGCACTCCCCCCCCCCCCCTCCCCCGCGCTCCAGCCTCTGTCTGTATATACTCTTGTGGGTCCATATACTGGAGTTTTAGTGCCAGTGTGCTCTTGTTGGTCATTAATACCAGAGTTAAATGGTCTGTGACTCTTCCTGGCCCGGCGAGGAGGCAGAGATGTATAGGTGGAGCTGGTGCTGTTCCTCGCAGACTTACCCGGTTGTAGCCCCTCGGATGTTGAACAGCTACAGCCCTGTTTCACGGCGCGTAAAAGGACCGAGGCATGGGTGGGGAGGGAAAAAAAGACGGGAGGTGACATGTGTGTTAGAGAAATAAAAAAAGGGGGGGGACAGGACATCTACCTGAGTGAATGCGGTCTTTTTTAGTGTGCCGCCCGCTTGACTCGGCGCATCACCGGTTCAAGCCCGGGGTTTTAACTGCTGCCCTCGGAGACACTGTGGTTTCGGAGATTTACACTTAGCATAATTATGGACTCCAAAGACGACATATTTACACGAGCTTTGCATCTGAAGAAACCACGGTCGTATTTGGCGGCGTGGCCGAGGCAATTACTGGTGTTTCCCGATGAAAAATTGCAATAATTTCGCTTCCACCTTCAGCAAACTCCGACAAACTTTTGGGACAACAAATCATCTGACCACTCCGCTTCCATCCGCAGGCCCACCTAGGAGCAGCAGCCCCCCGCGGCCTCCTCTTCCTCCTCCCCTCCCTTGCCGTGACGAATCGCTCCCGAACAAAAACCCCTCTTGTTTCCCCCCCGCTCCTTCTTCGACGCGTTTCGTTTCCCCACCGACGCGTGTCACCCCGGGTGTCGTGAAAAAAAAAAAAAAAAAACCCACAGCGGAGGAGAGCGTCCCTCGTTAGCCGTCGTCATTCCTGATCGAAATAGAATTCTGCATCAAAACCAAATTAAATATAAACTCAAGTAGTGGCGGCACCACCCACGGTCCGCACACACACCGACCTCCTTCGGTAAACAGGCAAGGCTTTTAGCCGGGGCCCCGGTGGTCTGACTGTGGTCCCACCTCGCACCAGGGCCGCGCTGGCATCCGTTTGAAATCCAAACCTGTCCGAGGCGAGGGATGCTACGCCCTTTTCAGTCCTGGCTGCGGACCAGGAACCGTAAATGTGGCTCCTAACCTCAGGTGGACAAACGGAGGGGAGGGGGGGGAACGTCTGAGGGAACGAGAGATGCAAGATACCTGTGTGTGTGTGTGTGAGTGTGTGTGTATGTGTGTGTGTGTCGGCAAATCTGTGCACCTATAGTACGCCATGTGAGATATTTGGGACGAAGCAGCAAAGGTGTGTGTAGGCGGGAAGGCTGATATACATTATGTGGTGCGTTTAAAAAAAAAAAAAAAGTCAGGGTGCATCAACAGAAAAAGCCTCGCCGGTCAGCTCGCCTGGGCTATGAAAGAAGCCATTCAAGGCTGCGGGTGGCGACAGCTCTGGCACGCGCCTCGAGAAAAACAAAAAACGACGCTCGATATGAGGACCGTAGAGCAAAAAGAGGGAAGCCAGGACGGTTTCTCTGCAAACATTTTTAGTGTGTTTTAACCCACCTACTCATTTTTAGAGGGGTTGGTGGTGGAATGATCGAGTCAGCAACTTTTTCTCACCCTCCCGGTTTAATCTTTCACTTATCTTCCTCCAAGATTTAAAATCAAAGTTGGCACAGATGTGACACGCAGCAACCCCCACCCCCCCCTCGCCCTGACAGCGAAGTCATAACTTTGACCGTCACTCCGGGGCTGGGATGTGTGTGGGGGGCTTTGTGCGGACGTGTGCGTGCGCATGCATATCGCCACGCATGCACTCCTGTGTGTGTGTGTGTGTGTATGGCCGTCCGTGCATCCTGAACAGGCCGACACCTGCGGCGGACAAAGACGGCCTTATAGCCCCTGCTGCGGCGTGGCACTGTCATTCAGCAGAGCCCCAGCTGCACAGCATTCAGCCTGCCCTCGTATTCAAGCTTTCGTGCCCAGGAGACAAGATGAGTGGCTGCCATGACAACGCAGAGTGCATCCCACCCCTCGGCCTTATCAGAAGTCATGGAATGCGTTTGTCGTGTCCTACGTGTTCTGAATGAGCAACGCGCGCCTCTAAATTTGTTGCAGAGTTGTCTGAAAATCTACAAATAATAACAACTGTGATGATTGTTTGAGACATCCTGCACCCACGGCCATACTGAACCTAATCTGTGTCCGTCTTATTCATCCCCCCCTTTTTCTTTATCCGCCCCGTCTTGACATGGACGTGGGTCAGGGAGAAACAAAGGAGTTGTCACTGCGAGCATCAGGCCAGAACCCCCACCCGTCTCCATCACTAACCTCCACACAACAAGCTCTTTATAGTAGCCATGGATGAGAATCACACAGCTGTGTGTGTGTGTGTGAGTGTGTGTGTGTGTCCGTGTGTGTGTGTGTGCAGGGGTGGGGGTTTGAGTCCAGATTGAGTTTTCAGATTGTGTGTGGAGAATGAAAAGTTTCCTCTGAACTGGGAAAAGAGAGAGTGGGAACACGGGGGAGGGACGATTGTGTTTCAATCTTGGCCAAATTGGATTTCATTTAACTTCAATTTAACTTCTTTTTTTTTTGTCTTAAACTTTGTTAAAACAATTATATTTGTCACATCTGCTTGTTTGGAACTAAATTTTGACAATGTGCACTGTTTCTTTAGTAAGAACTTGTGATTTTATTTGTCAGGTGCTCATGTTAACACAGTACAGAAAAAGCTGAGTCAGTCTGGATGGTCACATTTTGAAGAACCTCTAGGAATCAACACATTTACCCTCAGAAAACATTCAAATACAATGCAAATACAGTGAACACTCACTTATTAAGTTGTGGTAACATAGTGTTAACCACTCACCATTACTTTTCATAATACCCTACAAGTATTTCCTCATCATATCCGAAGGTAAAGTTTTCCACACTCGTTGCTTTGTGACTGTGACCTTCCTGCTGCTCATGCTCACTTCACTGAACTACAGTTGATACAAACCATGAAGTCACGATCAATATGAAAATTGCCTTTTTGCAGCCAACAAAGATGGCAGGTCGTGTTTTTACCCACTGGTTGTCTCCTGTTTCAGCACGCTTGGAAGATTTGCATGTTGGGCTCATGCTGCATTTAAGGACTGTCAGGTGGCATTTCATTGCAATTCTGTAGTTATACTAAATCCAACCTGGAAGACAACTGATGAATTGCCTCAGAGGTTTATACTGCTTGAATGTTTGTTTTTGGATTTGATTTTGAGCAAATCACTGTGATTTTCCCAGCAGGATAAATTCTTATTATCTCGTTAAATCCCAGTTGATACTATCCAGGAAGGTGAAGAACGTGTTACGTAATACCACATAGCTCAGGTATCAGGTGATGCCTGTAATAGCAGCAGTGACCACAGGAGAATACACGTTGACTCCATCCTTCGACCTTCCTCGCACGTGCGTTTCAATCCAGAATAAAACGATAAACAAGCTACCCGAATTTTACAATCAGTGGCTTCCAAGTCCATTAAGACCTTTCTCGCCAGCGTTATGATGGCATACAGATCTATTACGAGAGATTTTCATGTTACCTTCACAGGCGCTAGGCCTGGTTATGATCATCAAACTATGAAGGAGAGCAGTTGTAATCAATTGTATTTTATTATCGAGTGCTTTTTTTGGGACACAGTCAGTAGCCGTGGCGTTAGTGCACCTGTCTCCTTTCCCCTCAACGTTACATAGTGACACAAGGGAGCACAATTATTGTAGCATGAAAACAAAGTGAATGTCTTTACCATCTGTACCTCGGAAATCGCCCGCAGCCAAAAAAGCAAAAACTTCACATTTTCCGAGCAATTCCTCTTTTGGTTGGAACTAGAACGCAATCAAAAATGATACAGTGCGACGGAGTGCAACTTTCTCATTCCCCCCTCCTCCTCCTCCTCCTCCTCCTCCGCCCACTCGTTTGCCGCTGAAAGCTGCTCTCTCACCCAGATGTATGAAAGTTAAACACAAATAGACGAGCCGAGCTGATGGAAAGCCGCTGCGCTAAAAAAGGTAAATTACAACACTTCATCACAAAAAGAATCATTGGAACACTCCAAGCATCACAGATTAACAAGAACTAACATTATAAGCATATCCGAGGGGCCATTTTTCCCCAAAACTGCATTATTTGACCTTCCAATGCGGCACCTGGGCGAAAACGTCATGGCGCTCGCTTGCTCACTCGAGGCTGCACCTTGGCACTTTGTTAATGGAGACAGAGAGAGTGATGGAAAGTGAGTGTTTAAGTAAAAGAGCAACACTGACAATGAAATTAGGTGTTTGAGAGTGATAAAATAGAAAGAGAGCGCGAGCCATCCATTAAGGCCAACCATTTCTGTTTGGAAAGTTCTCTCTGGCAGCAAATTCGTCCCAATCATCAGGCTCTAATGTAATCACTTTATGAGGCCAGGGCATAATGAATATAGTGTTTAGGTGTGTAGATCCAGTCCTGGCCCCTGGTCCTCTAGAGGGAAGTGTACATTTCTGTGGCATCCTGTATTTATTTGAAATACCCTCTGTCTGGTCTCGTAACACAGACACAGGCAAGTGGGCATAGAAACCCTTTTCTATTCCATCCATTTTCATGATGTGGTCTCGCATTAATGGCACCCGCCATATGTTTAAAAGAAATAAAGCCGTAAAAGTTGCTCTGCTCTGCCTTCACTCAATTTGTCTCGTGTTTTAGGGGAAAAAAAAAAATTTAAACATACAATTTGTTTCCATTTTTAGGTTAAAGTATACAGTTTGTCTCCATTTTACTGCAGACGTATATTCAAATGGCATGGGTCTTGAGTCTTGGCCAGATTGTCAGTTTTCAAACTGTACCCTGCATGCTCACATTTGAACACATGAGTGTGAGAGGTTTTGGATTGTGTCCTTGTCAGGGTGTTAAAGCCCCCTCAAACAGCATTTACACCATCGTAGGGCATTAATACATGCTGCTGAAACCACAGAGGAGATTTTCTTAGTGTTAGCAACTTTTTAATGTACACTTATTCGCTGGTCAAAAACACTGTGGGGACAACTTACTTAAAAGTTAAACAATTTGGGAACACTACTACTACAATTTGGGAACTCACTTGATTAACAAATAAAAGTTGTACTGGTGTCCCCAGCTACCTCTCTCCAAGAAAGCTATCCCTTTAAAGGAAAAATGTATATCTTTTTGCTGGGCTAACTATAACACTGTCATGGTTTGAGTTTGCAATTCAGTTTTTCCTGTTTTGTTTTGACTTCCTCTCCTGATGTGTTATGATTAACTCTCTACTTCCTCCCTTTGTCTGTTTTCCCGCCATGTTTTGCTCCTCACCTGTGTTTAATTTGCTAATTAGTCTATTTAGGCCTGTGTTTCTCTTTTGCTGTTTGTGAGGCTGTCCCATCAGTCCCATGTCGTCTGTGTCCTTCATGGCGCTTGCTTGGTATGTACTTTTACTTTCATCGTTCTGTCTTCTCAGTTCTGCCCTTGCTTTGCCTCCTTTTGTTTTTGTTGCCTTTTGTTGCCAGCTTTTCTGCTTGGACTTTAAATTTTGTATTTTATGAACTTTGGTTTACAGCTTCATTTTAATTAAACTCGATTTCTGTTTATTTACGTGCCAGTCTCCTCATGTCTTTAGTTCCATTTTGTGATAACCATAAACAAAGTCTGCAGCTGGCAGCTGGTTAGCTTATCGTATAAACTCAAAGCAAGGGGGCAAGCGCCTAGTCTAGCTCTTTCCAAGAAGCAAAATGTCTTTCAGCATCTCAAAATCTCATTATATATCTAACTTTATTGTTGTTTGTTGTTTGTTTGGTTGACTATTTCTTGGTGAGGTGCAGTAGCTTCCTGAACTCCCCGCTGGTCACCTCTCAAGGCAAAATCAAGCCTTTCTCCTCCAGGCTCTTTCTCACTTGACCCATGTATGTGAATGGTATCAATCTTCTTAACTGCAACAAAGTGAATAAGCGTGTTCACCAAAATGTTCAGCCATTCCAGTAGTAATCTGTGACATTTTACTCCTTCTTTGTGTAAAACACATACATATGCTTAGCCTCTCTCACTTCTCTGATACTTAATGGGCTGATGGGGTTTTAAACTTTCCGCGTGGGCATGGCCAAAAAATATACAAATGTTCATGAAACTCATAAAATAGTACAGCTCTAAAGACCGGGTTAGAGAGTCTATGTAAAGACCTCTAAGTCCTGTTTTGGAGGAAAGGTGGGCATCATGGACAAGGTGATGAGAGGATAAACAAATATGGAGCGTCTCTTTCTCACCTCTGTGGGCTCCAGCTGATGTAAAATTAGATTCCTCCGTCCCGTGTCGTCACTTTTTTCTGTGCATGTAAAAAAAAAAAAGAAAAAAAACGAGTGTGTGAGCACCTGCCTACATGTGTTCTCGCACGTGCCAACATCCACAACCTCCCGTTCCAGACTTAACTCATTTGGTTCTTGTTTGTTTTTCAGCTTAACGCTTGTCTGAATGTGACTACTGTCCAGGCCAACAGTGGCCTTGGTTCAGTTGCACAACGCGAAGGGGGAGAATGCACTGAGATTACGGACAAGGGAGCACTGCTTAAACAAAGCTTTGCATAAGATACGCCGAAATGTAAGTTATATAATGTATGCCTAAATTAAAACCACCCGGTGCTTTGCAGAGTTAAACCTGTTGTCGTCATTTCATGTCATTTCTGGTCGGTAGCTTGATTATATTCTTAAAGCGTGAAGGTTACGGCTGTCTCTTGCGAAAGAAATGTTGCTTTTAGCTGAGTGAAGACAGAAAATAGTTCCTGTGGACTGAGACATCTCCACCCTTTCATCTCCATCTGCCTTAATTTTGTTGACTTTGAAACACAGACAGACACACACACACTCCTTCCCCCTCTGTTGAGCACGTGTTTGCAATATTGATCTGCGCCTGTAAGGTGTAAATACGTGGTGGTATTCGATGGAGAACAGGCGACCTGTAATCTGAGTTTATCACACTGAGACACACGCAGAGGGCCAACGAAACATCAGTCAGCAGCTCGCGTGAGTCTCTCCGTCGGTGCCCTCCTACTATACCTCCTGGCGTGTCGAATCACTTTCACGCGGCCGTTCCAAGAACGCGGCGGATCATGCGAAACCCAATCGAGCCACGCTCCGTCGGCATCCACGTCGATTGGTGCTGACACCTGGCAAACGCTCCGGCGTTTTCACGTATGGGCGAACATCGACATGCAACTTCCCCCTGCGGTTTTGGGTCGCTCCCCAAAACGTCTTTCCGTTACCTTACCAGCGCCACACAGATGCTCCGGTTGATTTTTGCGCTGTAACTGGTGTAGGTTCAGTTCAGTGGCCTTGTTGTGTGCTGCTGGTGGCTGGACTCCACCAAATGGATTTACAGGAGTGTTTATTTGAGATCAGATTGCCATCTGTCTGGAGCTATGGAGCCTTTGTAAACCCAACCACTTGGATGCAGACAGTGTAGAAGTCTTGGCTGCATGTGAACAGTTAATCCACATGTTTTGCAGATGTCTCTCCGTATAAGACGTGTAGGTCGTTCATAAAACTGAGGAAAAGGAACTTTAATGCACAAACATAAACATGTATATTCCTCCTCTCTGTTTGAGGCCTGGAGGGTTCGAGATATCCAGTAAAGCATAGACACAAATCAACGATTTGAAAGAAATCAGCCAGATTTTGTGCAGCAGACGTGTTCCCTGATAAACTTCTTGTGACACCTCATTGTTGTGTTGTGTTGCAACTCTTTTGGAGTGGTTAGGAACCACGGGTCTGTCTTACCGTACAAGGAGTTCAGTCCATCAGTTTCGTTTGAGTCTCTACCAACTCCTCTTTAGCCGCCAGATGCTGCACAGTGTTCACCAGCTAGTCGCTAACTCTGTCCCTCTGCCATTTGGTGCTGAGCAGGTGGAGTGCAGTGGGTTGTTGGAGCTAATAGCAACCCTCAAGTTAAGGTCTGGACAGCTAAACCATGATCTGAAACTTGTCATTGGACACACTGACAATATGATAATTTATTGCCGCCTTCAGTGAGGAGAAGAGGAAAGAAAACACAATTTCCTAACCAATGATATCTTGCCCTGTAGTTGCACGGTCGATCGCTTGAATCCTGTGTAGAATCCTGAATACTGAGTAAAAAAAACGTTTTTTCTTTTTAAGAAACAGAAGCTTTAATAAAAAAAGCCCAGCAGGTATCTGTCAAGGCCTTATGAGTTTGACCCTTGGCAATGTTTGTTATTGCACTTGTGATGCTAAATTTAATCTTCTCTGTTTTATTACAGCGAGCTTTGCCATATGAAAACATGTGCTAAATATGGCAAATATAAAATGTGCTCCTGGCTAACTGACAGCTTCTCGAAAAGAATCGTCCTTCTTAATATAAACTAATGCTCTTCACTGCGCGGACGTAATATGATTCCGGTAAAAACTGAAAAACCTTCCGTGAAACACACATGTGGAGAGTAATATTAGTGAATGGTCTTTTTCATCAGAGACGATGAAGGCACTGTGTTTCCTGCCATCCTGATTAGACCAATACATTAGACTGTCTCCGGCAAGGCAGCGTAATGTACTTCACAAAGATATTGTGTGTGTGTGTGTGTAAATGGACACCATCAACGGACTGCTTTATCCTTAATTCTGCGAGGGAAAGCGAGTTTGTTAAGATATTGATGGGACTGAAGCCGTGGATTACAGGTTGACCGCTCCTCGCCTGTCAGATTTAATACTACAAGACTTCCTGTGTTGCCGAAGCCTCTGTGCGCCACTGTTTTCTCTTTGACCCGTGGTTTAGAATCTATGGAAATTGAAGAAAATTGTGGTCTAACTATTTATATCGCGAAATGATAGAGTGTAGGCGGCGGCACTTCAGGAGAATTCAGGAGTGGTTGATTGCCTGCATAGCTGATTTTTCTTAAAGGCCTTTTTATTTATACAGGGGAAGGTCCGGTGAGTGTGCACGCTCCATTTCAGCATGACTCACGCAAGTTCTGCATGCAGGGGCAGCACTTTTTCACTGCAGCTTCTTTTTTGCGGCAAAATGTCCAAGGACGCCCGCACTGGTGACAGCGATAGATTTAGAGTATACAATCTTTATGCGGGAATGATGGCTGGCATGTTACAAACCTATAAAAAAAACACTGAAAAATAAAGATTTATGGTCTGTAAGTCTCACATGATAACTTAACCTTCTTAACCTTGAAATCCATTGGGGTCTCCCCTCGCAGGTTGGACCCTGCCAACAACGTGGTCAGTATCAATGATATTATCAGCCTGTCTTCACTGATTTAGGTGTTGTACCTTAAGCAGCCATGCACAGGATAATTATGGGGCTTAATATTAGAGAATGAGTTCTGTGACATGGCTGTAATGAACATGCCCTGAACTCTGTTAGGGCGGATGTGGCTCAGGGGGTAGAGCCAGCCACTGTTATCGGAAGGTTGCTAGTTTGATTCCCCTGATCTGCATGTTGAAATGTCCTTAGGCAAGATACTGAACCCCAAACTGCTCCTGATGTGCTGGTTGGCACCTTGCATGGCAGCCACCTCCATCAGTATATGAATGAATGTACTGAATTACTGTAAGTAGCTCTCGACAAAAGTGTCAGCTAAATGTTTTTTTTTTGGTCATTCTGTGTTCAAAAAACATCTTAAAAGAATAAACATGACATTTCAGAAATGAGGGAATTATAAGTAGTATGAACCTGCTGTAATTTGAGCGGACTTTCCCTTTAATTTTCAGTCAAGAGAACAGCGAAAATCTTTTCATTTTTAGAAAAAACTTCAGCAGACTTTATTCACACGGTGGCAATTTTCCTTAAATATCAAGCTCAGGGTGGGATGCTCATAGGTGTTCCAGGATGTGAGTGGTGTAAACCTCTGAAAACTGACACAAATTGTCAACATTTTGAGGCTTTCCGATTGATCGGCAAATGAAAAGATATTTGATACCTTTAACTAAGATCCCCAATACGCAACATTTAGCTAACATTAACGACTGATTAACCCTTTGTGAGATCACGTGACCTAATGAATCCAGCTGCCTCGCACAGTAAATAGAAAAACATCAAACCAGCCTAACAATCCGAAAACAAGCTGCTCTGTATCACCTGAATCTACTCCCGTACAATAACCCAGCGTGTTATTCTCCATTCCCCACTCAGCACTGTGTTACCCACCTCTGCACTTCCCAAGGACGCTCAAATTGTGTATTCCGCCCTTCTCCATCTGTGTTGCATTCAACCGGCGCTGACTATTGTGCCCTTTCCGAAAGATATCCCAGATCTGGTTACTGCACAAGCAGTGCCACTCCCTTGGTTTGGAGATCTACTCGCCGCCCTGTGCGAGGCCTCTCTGCGCTCGGCTGGCTGACCTAAAGACAACACCTTGGAGAGATACTTCAATCCGAGATGCACAGAGGCATGTTTTCATTCACAGCAATGGCTAATTCCTGAGTATGCGTCCGAGGTATGACAAAGAAAACTCGCGCATTGTACTAAAAACAAGTTATTTCCAGCACTTAATCTAATTCAGGCAGTGTCTACATATCATCAGCTTGTGTAAGACTTTCCCCTCAGTGTGCTTTAACCCCCCTTTTTTTTCTCTTCTTCTTCTCCTCCCCTGTGCCCTTTGCCACAGAGGGAAAGGAGGTAATAGCGTTCACTAATTTGGCCCTGGGCTGCACAGTCAAAGCCATGTGCCAGAGTGAATCTGTAAAGTTAACATTAGGCAGCAGATATCTAAGGCTAGCGTCTGAGGGCTTTGACATCCTGTATTACACCTAATTGCCACCAGACATTACATCGAAGCCTCTGCAAAAAAAAAGAAAAAAAAAATCCCCCCACAACCACCTGTTCCGCGCTCTGTTTACCTTTTAAACCAGGAATAATGCAGGGGGAGAGTTCCTCGCTGTTATTTTCTGACACCCGAGCTGAGGATTGGGGAACTGGAATGTCAGTAGAAATTTGAATTTGAGACGTGCCGGGATAGTTAAGGGGTATCCCCCAGTGCATTGTGTTGCAGGGGTACGGTGTATACTTTCCTGATTTATGTGTTATTGTAAGAGTAATGAGAGAGGGGGAGGACAGGGCAGGGGTAATATGGAGGCAGAACCATAATTATGTGAATTATAAGTTTCACAGTCGTTTTCGTAATGCGGGGGGAAACTTTTAATGAATGTTACAGCGAGAAGGAGGGCAAATGTGTTCTATATAGTTGCGGCCGTGATGTGGCGAGTATGCATTTCTTTATTTTAGTAATTTTGTACATTAAATGCACCGAATACCAGCGTCTCCTTCCCCTCTGTCCCTCCATCCCTCCCTCCTTCCTCCGACATGAAAGAACGCAGGGAAAATTCCACACTCCCTGACAGTGTAATGATGAAATGATTTCACAGCGCCGTATCCTCTGACACCACAGTGTCAACCTCCCCCAAACGAGTCAACCACCGCGCACTCTCCCTTTGGACGAATAAAGCTGCGGATCTCAAAGTCAACAGTGTGGAAACAATAACCCAGTTATGAAACAACGGTGTTTACGGACTTCGTGACTCCGGTTTGGAAGGAGACCAGGAAGTTTTGTTATGAATTTAATTCAATTTCTCTGTCTGGTACACTTCAGTACAAAACTCTGCGTCCAAGAGGTGAGCTAAGCGATTGGATGTGGTGTATTTGGTTTTATTTAGACTTTTGAGTGCCCTTTCGTAATGAATCAATTACAATTTGGAGTTTTGCTGCTTCCAATTATTTTCGCCACAGATTGTCTGTTATCCTTTATCATAATCAGTGTAATTGAAAATTACTTGGGCAACACGACGGCGATGGGATTTTAATACGGTAAAAAGTGAAATGCAGTTATTAATCCCCTCAGGCAAAGTCATCGGGAACCATTGCGTCTGCGCCTTAAATTGTTTGATTATTCCAAAACCAATACAGGTGTAAATCAAAACAGTTGCAAGTTCGAGAAGATGTGTTGCTGAAACCAGACTCAAGATCAAAACCAAACCAAACTGACATACAGCAATGCTTTACATTTCTGGAGTCAAAGCACAACATTTATATTTAATTACCAGTCGCGACGGCGTCGGCTGGTAATGTTTTCACTTTGAGAGTCTGTTTGTGTGTCATGGCAAAGTGTGTCCCTGGTGACAGTAGGGATGGTAGCAGGAACCACTGCAGAGTTTTAAGTGATTTGCCTGGTGTTTATGTGTCTGTCTCTCTGTGGACAGATTTTTGTCAGCGCAAAGACATCACAACCCTGCAAGATACAGTCGTGAATCTTCACACGTGTGACCGGCATGACGGCTTGTTAAAACTTCAATGTCATTTCTGAAAGAGGAACTAGGAGCGATCCTCCTTGTAGACTTGTAGAGTTAGATTCACTTGCGATCAAACCAATAAAGTTGAAAACAAGTAGTATAAAGCCTTTTGTGGCTCCAGAGGATGCTGCACAAAGTGTCTTGTAAATAGCCTCCAGCGATGTCAAAAGCTCGGCACCAGGTACCTGAGCTGCACTGTGGGAAATGTAGGCACCGAGTTAAGAAAAGCAGTCCACTGCTCTGCATTACTCTCCTATAACACTGTTCAACTGGTTATAGACAGTTTTAAAACAAGTGACTGGAACTGATACAGCAGAACCGGAGATACTGCCTTTTTCATTCCACATATCCTTATATTAACTTGGTGCCTGCATTACCCATAATGCAAGGCAACTTAGCCACTGTATGACATCACTCTTTCTCTGGAACCACAAAATGCTTTATACGTTAATGTTATACTCACATACTATAATGCGTAAAAATTGGTGGATTTACCCTTGACAATTCACAATCATTTGAACATCTCTTTTTCCTTCATCATTTTTTTCAGCAAATCAGTATACAGATTATAATTTAATTTTGCGCCCTGGCTCATTTTTATCATGAAAAAAAAATCAAAAAGCAAACACACAATACCTCACAAGGAGACATACTTATTGTTGTCCTCTTGTCTCATTGTGCTTGTCAGTGTCTTGGATTCTTGCGGCTGGTTTTAACTTTGGAAATTAGCCAGGCTGCTAGCTGTAGTCAAGTTGCTAACGTAAGGCTAACTTTGCAACAGTGGAGGCAACCATTAAACTACATTGAAACACTCGGAAGGGGGAGGTTGAAAAGTTGGTTATTTCCACTTTGAGGAAACCAAGATTACATATGGATCTGAGCAGACAGATAAAACTATATTACAGCCTTACCAAAGTTTTCAGTGTGTGTGTGTGCGTGTGTGTGTGTGTCACATTGTGTTTGTGTGTGAGAGTGGTGGACAGAGAAAGGTGAAGGAGATTTACAACCCTAATCAAAAACTGGCCCACGGTTGGAAATGTAGCGTGAATGATGTCATGAAAGTGTCCCCGCTCAGATGCTGTGATTTATCACACAATGTGGGAGTCATAAAAGAACACCAGTCCGGAAAAAAAATAAATAAATCAAATCAACAACAGGGACAAACTTTCAAAAGCTGTCCTGTGCAGTGTAGCCCGCGTGCGTTGGCATCCACCTTTTTTTCCCTCGCCAGAAAAGCAAACAAATGTACATTTGGATATTTTCTTTTTCGCCTCGGATGTTACACAAACCCGTCGTCACGGGGATGATGCATCGTGTCGCCGGGCCTTCATCAATAACGGGTAATTGCGCTTTTCTGCGAACTCGGTGCCGCCGCGTTGTAAATATTTTCGCTGTGAAGCAGCTTGTTATTCCCGCCCCGGCTGCACACAGTCCAGGCCTTCCTGAGATGAACCCAAGCATATCCCGTGTGTCGCTGTGTATCTGTGCTGACAGGAAGCATGACCGACTGCACGTTGGCACTTCATTAAACAAATCAGTGGAATGCTCGAGGCACGAGCCTGCAGGGACTCCCAGAGAGAGAGGGAGGGAGGGTTGTGGGGTTGTGTAATAGTCTTTGTCTCCTCATGATGCACACACATAAAGAGATATTGAAAAAAAGCATAACGTGACCTTTAAAACATAGGTGCAGGAACTGTTATTGATAAATGTAAATGTATCGAGCATCCGGTGTTTCCAGTGTCTCAGATATGACGACTGCTGCTTCTCTCTGTTTCACATTATTGTAAATTGGACTCGTTTGTGGTTTGAAATGTTGATCGGACAACACATGTGCTGCCACCTCGGGCTCTCAGGAAGTGTAATGGGCAATTTTCTTTTCTCGACGATATATCACATTTGTTAAATCTGTATAAAACCCAGAGAAAATAAACAATGGTGCGGCCATGTGCTGGATTGTCTCTTGGCTGGGAGTGGTGACTTCCTGGCGTCTCAAGGAAGTCACTGCTCCCCAACAGTCAGGCACAAAACCCCACATGGATCTCAGCCCGGTCTCCAGGATAAAATATTGGCAGCCAACATTTCAGTGAACCATTGACATGCGCGTCATACGCTGTCAGAAACAGGGGTACAGTTGGAGTCCATTTCTGTTCCCAGAGGTACAATCTACTCTAATGTACCTCTAGGGCTAAATATTGGACCTCAAGGTACATATACTGTATGTTGTCAGGCAGTAAAAGGTACATATGTATGTACCATTCTTAATGTGCCCTTTTTAAAAGGTCAGTTTCTTGCTACCAGAGGTACAAGACTGGGCTCTTTAATATAGAAACCACATGGGTACAAAAAAGTAACCAATGTCAAGGGCATAACAGCTGTACCTTCTGAGGGTACTAGCGCAGTGACAAGCAGATGAACACCTGAAGGTGACAATATAAACCAGTTTTCTGACAGTGTATGTTCAATATCGTCATTTTCAACATTCACATTAGATGTTTATGATCTGACTTTATATCAGGAGGTGGAGGTGATGGTGGTGGATTACAGGCGAGATGGCTGCGAAGCTAACGACCACTGTTCAAGTCTTGGTTTCAACTTGTGTGAATCCTTTGGATATTTTTGATGAGAACAGGCTGGTAAAAGTACAACTCTTTGATAGTTTGACTAATTTTTCTTGTGATTTATTGAATTACTCAATGACAGCCTTAAAAAATAGACTCCACTGTAAAATGTAAACGTTGACTTTACTTAGAAAAAGTCAGGAACCTGACTACCTCCTAATTACCAAGTAAAAAATAGACAGTTACATTTCAGTTGTACAAGCTGAAAAGCTTTAACAAGCCTTTAACAAGTCGACTTTACTTGGGAACTTTGTAATCAGTTGCGTAAATGTTCAAAACACCACGTCAGATTTGTTGGAAAAAAAAATCTAATTTGCTCCTTTTCCCAAAAATCTCATCAAAAAACACTGACGTTTATGATGTAAGCTGAGGTAGCCTGTGTTTCAGGTAGGGGTGACCCACCTCTCCTAAAGCAGAAGGCAACCATGATGATGGGTTCGACTGATAACTTATGAATGAGGCAACACTAACATCCAGTGGGGATCTGTGAAGGGGATCTGCTTGTCGGGGAAAAAAAAAAACAAATCACAAGCAAGAGTCCAGTCAGAGTGAGCGGGTCAGAGCGCAGCCCAAAAATAGAACAGGGAATCCTGACGCTTGTATTTAAAGGGGGAGGGAAACACCTCCTCCTACGTGTGTGTCACACTCTCACACACACACACACACACACACACACACACACACACACACACACAGACAGAAACAGGAGGCCTGGCTATAATAAATGAACTGCCACGGCAGTGCTATTTCAGGTTGGGTCACTGGAATAATACGGGGCTGGAGGCACAGCTGGGGCAGCGATCAGATGTTCCCTTGCGTGTGGTGCCGAGCTTGTTTCTGCCTCTTGTCACACACCGACAGACTCAGGGACAGGTACAGCAGACTGCATGTTAAGTGTTTGTGTTAGAGGATCTAACGTCGCTCCCTCTCGATGTGTTGCCCCCCGGCTATTTGGCCCATCTGTTTTTTATTTTCATTTTTTACAAGAAAATTCCACAGGGCATTAGTTAATTACAGCTGATGTGACAAAAACTGGGATGTTACCATTGTTTTTCAGCACTTAGAGTTTTTTTTCTTCAGTTATTGTCCAAATTTGTATGGAATTCCTTGTTTTTTGACAGGCTGGCAGTAGGTAGCCTATCGCTTATCTACTCTCTAATGACGTACTTGATTTGATTGACTTGATTTTTCTAGAGATTGTACACTTTTTTGTTTGCATGTTCTTCAAAATATTTCGCCATCACTGGCAATCAATTGTTGTGTTTGGACGGTGCAAGTAGCTCCCCAACTGACCTTGTGCAGAGCATTGTGAGAAAAGCAGCATACAAGTACAATTTTGCCATTCTTATCTTTTGAGTGCACGCTCACAGCAGCTTGGAATATAAGTGTCACATGAATTGGAACACAGTGCGTTCAATGTTCATGTGCAGCATCTTCAGTGGGACAAATTTTTTTAACCAGAAATGTCCCAGTTTGATTTCGGGAGCTGCCTATTCCCTTCAGATTAGCAACAGGCTCAAACTAAATCCTCCTGACGCTGACCTGAACTAAACTCCAAGCAGCCCACTGGCAGATATCCTTTTTGAACGAGGGCCTGATGTTGCATCATTCGCCCCGCCATCCGCACTCACACAAATGCAAATTTAGGCCCAATCCCAATGTACCCATTGGCCCTACCACGTCACCCTACCCCTCTGTTTTGCGTGTTCATGCCTTGATGTAAATCTCTGAGTTTGAATGTATGAGGGTCATTTCCTCCATAATAAGCATAAAACTGGTACCGGTGATGTCTTGGTAGCTAACTAACTAGCTAGCAAACATAACACTGTTGTTGCTGATTTGTTGACTACAGTGCCACATTAGACATATTTCAATGTTGCATACCTCCCTGGCCCTCGATACCACACCTCTAATATCAGTGCATACTGGCAGGGTAGGGAGCACAGGTTGCTAATGTTAGCCTATAACACACTGCTAGCAACCCGATCAGTGTTCTTTTTTATCTGATGACTCGGCTGATGGGTGTGAACACATTTCAAGTGTCCATGCTTTTCTGTCTCCATCAGGTGAATGGCAAACACCACTGTGATGATACCAAGATCGCCACAATAACACAAGAGAAATCACCACAGCTGGATGGCATATTGGAAATGATCCATCGTGTGTTTACATAAACAACACTGACAACAGATGACGTATGATGGTCTGGTCATATTTCAGAAAGGGAGATTTCAGCGACTACTCCTTCTAATTCTGCTCTGAGAGGCACTTTAAAACAAGGGGTAGGGCTAAAACTCAGGGTAAAAAAAAATAGAAAAATGTTAGAACGCCTTAATGTCAACACTGAAACAGCTCGTCATACCCATACCACAATCAAAAAGCCTGTCTGCTGATCAGAATCAGTAAATTTGGCTCACCTCTCACACGCCCCCCCCTACAGCCCCCCCCCCAGCCTCTGCGTCTGCACCCCATGCCCACCCAGGTCCCTCCATACAGGGGCTTCACCCCAGTGGAAACAGGCCTGGTCTGGTTACCCACCATGGAGATGATGGATTGACGGCTCACTTACGGGAAAGGCCGGGGCCTTCAGGTAAACAAGCGCAGAGCTGTATTAAATATGAAGGAGAGAAAGAAAACATGTTCTACCTCTTTCTGGCCAGGACGGAGGGGAAAGGAGACAGGAATGTGGTTTGTGCTGTGTGCATTAAAACCTGAAGCTGACATGCCGCGTTAGAAAGAGTGCATGTTCGGGGGTTCCACTCAGGCCAGCTCTCATCTCTGAATAAAGTCGATGTGACTCAGTTATTTGTGCCCTAATTGCTTTTCCAAATTAGCGGATTACATTAAGATTGTATCTGCGACTCGGACACTTGATGCAGCGCTTCGTACACGAATGCCAGCTTTTACAAATGACTCCTTGATAGTAGTGACTTTTTTTTTCCTTTCTCTATCCTGCCCTAACTTTTCCTCCAGTAGGCCGACTAAGCAATGATCCATGGGAAGCCAAATCAACAAGGAAATTGGGCTAGATCTTTGCCCTCCCGACTGCGGTATAAAAGCTATTTTGCTCATTACCCTGCCACGAGGAACGTTCACCAACATTACTCTCCGATTGGTCCTGATGGCAGCAATTTCATCTCCCAACAATCTGATTCTGACAAATTAATTTCTGCTTCATTATTATTATTATTATTATTTTTTTTACATGCCAAGAAAGCCTCCAATTCAGCAGTGACAAAAACTGAGACGGACAAAACGAGATCATTTAAGCAATGGTTAAATGATGATTGGCCAAAGCTCCAATGGTCCGGGTCTTCCAAAGACAGGAAAGTCTACCTTACCTAAAGAAAAACTGCTGTAAAAGTTTTAGCCATATAAATAAGAGGAAATTAATTAAATGCAGGGCGGGTGGTTTGGCGCCATGGAAAGAATACACAATTTAGAGTCCTGCGCCAGGGAGCCAAACGGACAAAATGAAGGTGATCAGTCATATTTTGCTGCTTTTTGACGTTAAGCATATGCTTTTTTTTTTTTTTTTTCTTCTAAGAGGTCAGCTAAGCAATTTAGACAAATTGGACAAAATTGCAAAGGTAAACACAGGGAGAGGTCTCGTAATGTTTTTTTCACTCTCTTTTTCTTTCCCTCGGTCTCGTTTTTCAGACACTATTTTGTTTAGTAAATCCCTTACCTGAATTTTCTGTGACGGTAACGGTGAGACAAAACGACTCCGTCAGGGCTATCGAGGGCAGGGCTGCGCTCGACTGCACCGCACCCCGCCATGCCAACCCAAACGACGCTCACTCGCCCTAGAAAACACTACTGCAGCTACTGAAACGACATCGTAGTCCATTAATTACACTTGATGAATAGATTAATGGAGATTATTCCTCATTGTCGAGGGTTTCTTTCAGTGAATGGATACAGTTGTAGAGATTTAGTCTTGCTGTGCTGTAATTTGACAGGTTTTGTGATCTTTGGGTCGTAGGCCAGTCTGGTTTTTTTTTAGCATGTCTATGTCTAAAATTTGACTGTTGCCACTTTCTCCTGCACATTTTTCTGCACCAGTGTTGCCTTCAGCGACTGTGTGAAAAAGTCCAATCGTCCCAAGTCCAAACCAAATATGCAAATGCAAGCTTTAAAATTAAGAATGAGGTGACTTTACACTTATTTTGCTGCGCTTTACTAATCAAATCAAATTCTATTTGCAAGAGTTGAGTAGGATTTGATATTTATCTATACTTTACAAGTTATTATTTTTGCATGTAGGTAAACAAATTCATTTCCTGGTCTTCTGGGGGACTTTTTTGGCAAATTTGACATTTGACATGTGATCATTTCATTTTTGTAAGAGTTTGAGACATGTCACTTATCAACTTAAACACCATAACCAGTCTGGGATGTAAGGCGGCATGCTAGCCCCCCCCCCCCAACTTCTGTTATAGATGCATGTAGTCTTAGATCTGTAATATTCCCTATGTGTGCTAGAAATGATCAATTATTTACAATATTGTAGCCGACACACTAGTGTCACCTTGATGATCAAAATAACATGTATCAATATGTAGTCGAGGATCATACAGACAGCCGGCTACTTTTAGTATTCCCACATCATAAATATAATACGTCCATGATCATTCAGACATGTCTGTAACAACATATTTTAGGGAAGACATGAGTACATGTATAGTTTATTATATATGGTTAGGATCATTCTCCTGTTAAAAATTAACAGATCAACTACTGACCATAGCTGCAACCCAGGCACAAGAATGCTAGATGCCTGTAGGACGTATTTTCAAAAAACATAAGCTAACTCTTTATGCTCTTGTGTGCCTTTGTTTATGTTGCTGCCCATCAATCGCACCAACATTCCAAAACACAGAATAAGTGATGTGCTGATGTGAGGTGGACTCAAATCAAATTGCTATTCCCCCCCCCGGGATCCATACAAGTGGCTTCGGGGTCAGCCTCAGTGCACCGCTCCGGGGTCGACTTGTCAGCCGAGATCCAGCCAGTGCCTTTCAGCACTGTGTTTCCATGTGGTACAATAATGGCAAGATGAATCATTGGCTCGAGGCACACACGCACACACTAACTGAACCCATTGCTAACACCTTTTGGGTCTAGACATGTGAGCAAGGTGCTGAAAAGCGAGAGCGGGCGGCAAGGTGACTGGTCGTGCTGACCACAGAAATGAGGTTTACACAGGGGCAGTAACAAATAGCGGTTGCTAAGACACTGAGAGGAAACCGACTGCTGTTTTTCTATTCTTTCTTTTTGTTTTTCATCCCTGTCATGGAGCCCGCTAGAAGTCATTGCTGAGTCTTCACTTCCTTTTGGACGGTTTCACCGAGGCAACGGTTCCCATTTGACAGGCTTCAATGCCACCTTATTAGCTCAAAGTATCACTAAAACGATGACTGTTGTCATGAGTTTAGCAAGAAAGAGTGTGTAGAAATAAAGCGCTAACCGTTCCTTTTAGTGCAGAGCTCTCGGTTTGTTGTAATCTATTTATCTAATGACTCCTTCACAGTTTAGACAGTGGGCTAGATTCTGTCCACTCCTGTATGCCTAAAAAAGCATGGTGCTGCCATAACCCTAATCACCTAATTGCCCTGCCCTGCCTCATTAGAAAACAAGCCTAACTGGAAAATCATCTTAAGTGGCCTAAATTAATGAGACCTTCACATTGGATGCTGAGTCATCAGAGGCCTGAGTCAGGGCGACGTCACCACAAAGGAAACGGCTGCTCCATAAACTGTCAATGGGCATTTGGGCTGCAGCGGAGAGGCTGACGCTGACCTTCTGACCACCATTATGCCTGTTGCACTATGTGGTGTGCGTGATTGTTGTGAACATGTAGCTATATTGTATAACTTTTGGCCACAATGGCCTGGTCGCCGCAAAGTACAGCAAAACTAATCTTGCTGATTATTTTGTCCCGGAAAGTTTCTGACGGTAGCTGGTGAGCTAGCCAGCTAAGACGTACGAATACCGGCCAGTGATGGAGGAACTTCCAGGTAGGAAAAGTTAAGCAAATGCAGAACTGACTTAAACCTGCATTCTTTCTAGTGGCCAGCAGTGGGCATGCCAAATGGTTTCAAAGAGAAGTTTGTACAAAAGCCAAGATGGCGTTGGACATAATACCAAACGCAATGTGGCACTTTTGGTTGCACTCGGTATAGTGAGTATCAATCACTCCACAAGCTTCTCTCTATTTTCTCTGTAAGGAAGGAAGGAAGCAAAGAAGGAAGAAAGGAAGGAGGGAAGCCTTCTGAGCTAACTACCTTGCTAACTGCTCAGTAACAAACAGTAACGCAGCTTGAGTTGCTAATGGAACAATAAGTTTACTGTTTATGCAAATGACCGCTTTCAAAAGACACAGTCAATTTGAAAGCTGTTGAGCTAACCACTAGCTAGCTATGGCATCCTGCATCACTAGCTGCCAGAGCATCCATCTATTTTCTCTACACTCCCTCCTGGTATTTGTGCTCTATGCACAAAATGTCAATTAATGGAGATTGTTATTCGAAAATTAAGAAAAGAAAAGGAAAGGCCTTCCAGGCTAATGAGCCTGCTAACCATCTGGTAACATTAGCAAGTTTGTAAACTCAGTCACTAAAGGTACAGTAAGTCACACCAATTACTTCAACAGATTAATTTGTACCATTAGCGCAACCGTATGCAACTGGACACCGCTCTTTTAAGATATGTTTTTACAGGCTAATAGTTTTGGTATCATCTCCAAATTCAGTTTGATGGTGTGTGGTCATGTGAAGGACAGATAAAAAATAAAAAAAAAACACTTCCCACTATCCATTCTGCTCCATTTCAGCAGTTATCATGTTAGTAAGCTGTAATCAGTGCCAGCTGAGCTTTCGGTGGGGTTTGTGAGGTTTTTGTTTGCCTTCTTGACAGTAAGCTTGCTGTATCCACACCAGATCTTCTTAGTGCTGCCGTAAATCCTGTTGCATAACTGTAAACAACATATTTATGTGGAGCAGTCCAAACTCACAGCAGCACAAAGCTGTTAAGCCGTAACGGCTCTAGCCATTTTGGACTATCAAGGTTTAGTGATTTATAGTGATTTTATTGTCATTATTGTATTCTGGTGCAAAATACAGCCTGCTGCTGTTGGGGCATTATCGCAAGGAAGATGGTCTGTTTTTATAATAAATAACAAACCAGACACTGATAACGAATCTCCAAAGACATGCAGCAGGGCGTTATTGAACTTGACAGTGAATGCCATCCAAATAGGCGAGATGACTGCTCTGATGACCCCATTATTTTACAGCCACTGAGTGTGATGACTTCATTATGTTTGCTCCCATGGTGCTGCATTCCTACCTGTTGCCCTCTGACCCCCGACATGCTGTGTGGACGGTAGGCATGTGTCTCTGGAGCAGAGGAGCCCCGCGTATTCTGGGTTAAAACAAGCTGTAAAATATCAACACTGTCAAGATTGTTACTGGATAACGGAGTGAGCGGAGGGTTAGTGTTGGTGCTGCGAGGGCCCGTTGTAACTTTGACGGTTTCAACGTTGGCAAACCCAGCCTCTTTTCTTCCTCATCAGCTCTGTCCATCAGTAGTTGTCTTCTGTAATGTTATCTTTCATCTCTCTACTAATTTTTCCTTTTTATCTCCAATTCCCCTTTGCTCCAGCTGTCATCCTGCTTCGCTGCTCCTTTCTCTATTGCTTTTATAGAAATGGTTGACACGAATGGATATCAAATCTAAGCTTTTAGGTATCCCAGGCCACTATACCTGCACAGGAGGTATTAAGTGACAGCGTCTTTCAAGAAAACTTCCATTACTGCAAATAATTTGGCCTGAATTAGCTTAGCCCAGAATAAATACTGGAATCAGGGGGAAACAGCTGGATTGCATTGTATTGTCTTTTCACAATCAGAATTGAAAAACAACAAGTTATGATACAGTCGCTTTTTTAAAGCTTCTTTTTAGTTCTGCTAGTTGTATTTTTAACTTCACAAAGATCCATAAGCTTAGCGCCTTCTTACTCAGCTTCCTAAATGGCACACACACACACACACACACACACACACACACACACACACACACACACACACTAGTGGTATGGTTTCTCTCATTTAGCTCTTGGCAAGTAAGCAAATAATAATGTTTGCAATTTTCACCAAAGCTAGGGACTGCCCTCGTTTAAAACTGGTTTCACCTCTTGGATTGCTGCTTGTAGCTTTTTTGAGAGACATTCATCCAAGCGTTACTTCCAAAAGTTACGTCCCAAATGCTTCACTGTTGTTATATTTTAATTATCTGAGTTTCGCCAACTTAGGAGACTGAAACGATCTGATTACTCCGGTCTCTTCGTTCGTCTGTTCTTGAATGTACTGTAGCGAGTGATGGAGAGCGAGCACTGAGCGGGATCAAGCATCCACTTTGGCAGTGTAACACTCAACAGAGCCCTCCCAACTTTCTACACAGTGCGCACTTCTGGTGGTAGTAACGCACTACTGATCTTAAGAGTTCGCACTCAACACGGCTTCTCCTTGGGTCCTCAGCCATACACCCTCCAAGTACAAAATCAATCACATGAACAGTTGAGAAAATCAAAGGACAGACATACAAACAGGCCATTTCAGGTAGATTGTAGTTACACTAATGGATGCAGTGCAGAAGTGCGACCCTCACCTGATTAATTTGAGAAGAAGTCGTAATTTTGAACTACTAGTTGTTTCAGGGAGCAGATGACTGCGAGTTTATCAGTGTGTTCCTCCCTACAGTAGTCCAACCATCTGTCTCTCATCTTCTCAAAGTATTTACCATTCACTTCCCCTCTGCCTGCCATCGCTCTGTGGGAGACGGAGGTGTTGATAGTCGAGAAATGATGGTTCTATTATGTTGGCAAACTCGTCACTCCAACCTCAGTCTTTAGCCTCGGGTGATGGAACTATAGCCAGGCTTGTTGGATTGAGTTATACGAGTGTGTATCCAGGGCAGAGATGCTCTGCAGCCATGAATCTTAAAGCTGCAAAGATAGCAGCCATTGTTGGTTTCTCTGGCACTATACTAAGTCTGGAAATATTTAACAACTTACAACTTTAGAGAAGTCTAAATGTAGCCTACTGCTGATCATTGTTTTTCACTTATATAAAAGCTCTAACTACCTTACATGGATACAGTGGTTAGAGTCTAGTGTCGCTGGTTTGAACTTGGATATTGAGTTATGCTAAATGGTGAGCTTAGCTCTACCATTTTTTTTCTACAAGTTTTTGTCAACTCCTCAATGGATGTCAAAATAAGTCTGAGGGGTTACAAGAAGATACAGGTCAAAGAAAAAAGCATTGATTCTGGTCGCATCTGCCTTTGAAATAATGTTTGAAATAAAGCTACAGTAACTATCAAGTAACGGCATATGGCTGCTCGCTTGCTAACTGTGGTAACACTGGCCTGCAGTCCTTTTACAGTCTCCTGAGATTGATCAGTTGTGACAAAAGATGACGCCACCTCCACTTCTCAGTTTGGTCCTCCCCATATCTATTTTCTTGACTCCAGCCCGTGTCTCCATCACCGCATGCTCAGACAGACATAGCAATTCAGGTATGCCTCGTTCGATTTGGGTCAGGGCCTTCCAAAACTAATACCTGTAAGCCCTATAATATGGTAATTTGTAGCGGCTGGGGTACGGGACGTGGATTTATCAATAACGGGGCTGACCGGGCTCATATTAAGCTTAGATTTGTTTTTTGAAGGGAAGGCGAGGGGCGCACCGAGGGGTTAGGTGAAACAGGGGTTATTCAATAAGGGGGTGGTTGTTATTCCAAAAATGAACCAGGGGAACTTATAGGCTGTCGGTGAGCAGGCACTGACAGCCTCGTAGACTGACACTCCATGGCTCTCCCATGGGGGAAATGGGTAGATGACATGCATGTGCACACATACATGCGTATACCAACACACAGATATTCACTCAAGCCGGTGGAAGTTTATAAAGGGTCCCTCACATGAATTGATCCTGTATTACTTTCGGCAGGTAGTGTTGTTGTCTGGATGCTCTGCAGCAGCTAGAAAGAGTAAATTAGCTCTTCTTTTTTTCAGATTTTCAAGTTCAATATGTCAAAGCATCTTAAAATATTGTGTGCTGCAAGAAGACATGTATTCCACGGTTTCTAATAAGTAACATTCTCATGGGGCAAACAAGACCCAGAATATACTAGTAGTGATAGAGAAATGAATTTTTAACATGAAAATTGGAGAATAAATAATGTGAATGAGCTGCTTATTATGCACCAGAGCCTCTTAGACGTCTGTGCTCTTACTCCTTCTGCTGGCTAGTATGTGTAAAGTGGCTCCGATGTGTTAAAACTTTATCTCACCTGCCCAGTTATTTAAAACATCTCCAAGAGGATTTTGAGAGTGACCAGTAGAATTCTGAAGCTGCTAACTTTGCGAAGTCTGGAAATCTGTCCTGGTTGGTTTTCACATGGTCTGTCCCAGTACCCACACATTAACTATACAACATATATAAGTTCATAACATGTGGGAATGAGCGTGACACATCAGCTATTCCCATGTTAGTGTGAATCTTCCTAATGTTCACATTAACAACACTTCTATCAATTATAGAATGTACAATAATCACTGAACATAGAAACAACACATTTCAATTATTCTCTCCTTAATATTGCATATATATATATGTAAACATGTCATTAAACACATCATATGACCTCCAAGATAGGTATCACCTAGAATGTTTTTCTATACAATCTTTGAACTGTTTTTTTTTTTTTTTTTATATATATATAAATAATATAATAAAATATGATGGCACAAAACCATGGGAGATGCAGCCCTGACACATTTGGTGGCCTGCTATTGCCTGATTTAATCAGCAAGTCCTCAACAAGTGAATGAGTGGAAGCCAGTGACTCCTAAAATGACATAGGTGACCGTCCAATAACAATACAAAACTCTCACCTGGTTGACATCGTTTACAGTCACAGATTGGCTAAGTTTAGGCAACAAAAGTCAGTGGTTAGATTTAGGCTACAAAAGTTAATCTTAGGTTTAGTCAACAAAACTAATTTGTTAAGTTTAGGCTACAAAACCTCCTGATTAGGTTGAGGCAACAAAACCACTTGTTTAGGTTAAGAAGAAAAATGATCAGGTTTAGGCAACAAAACTATTAAGGTTGAACAAAAGATCGTGGTTTGGTTTAAAATAATGTGATATGTGATATAGTTAAAGTATGTTGTGTAAGTCAAAAGGACTCACTAGTGACTACTGTCTTTGTACGTGAACATCAGTTGACTTCCTACTTTATTCTCCTCATAATCACTATGGCCAAGATCAGTCGCATCCATGTTGTTAAGTGTGGTAACTCCTGTAGTCCATTTTATGGTGCAGACAGGCTGGATTTAGTGCTTGTGAGAAGGCCATTTTATGGAGATTTATTGTAGTCCTTTTTTTGTTAGGAGTAACTAAAATTCAGTCTTTAGGAATCACACTTAAAACTTTCCTAAAGATGTTTTTCCAGTCCTAGTTGTAAACTTTTTTAATGATCAAAATGAACACAGGCAAATTCAAAGATCTTTCATTCCTGGGCTGAGAGAAAGTGTCCTGCTAACATGAACTGAAAAGTGGAATTTCTAAGGTTTGTGAATGCGCACATAGACAATGGGACAACCTGCGAGTGCATGCACGCACACACACTGACGTAAGATAAACAAAAGGAATTTATTAAGTCTCCTACCCACTGTCTTTGCATCATAGCTGGGTCCCGAGCCAGGGAAGTGCTGTATAATGAGCTGCAGAGATGAAAGCAGCTCTCCAGGCAGCAGGAGGCAGACTTCTTTACGCAGTGAAGTGTTTTTGGCGCACGTTATCTTCTTTTCCAATCTCTACGGACAAAACAGGAGCAGACCTGGCAGATGGTTGTGATAAGATAAAACCACCTCCACAGAGAATGAAAACAGGAACACACGCTTTTTTTTTGGGTTCCCCGGCGCTGTTTACCAGGACAAACAGCAGCACAGTTGAACCATTTTGAGTTTTGGGGGCGCATTGATTCATTTTCTATTCTTTAAATCGGTTACATGAAATATTGGCTGGAATGTCCATCATAAAGGCCTGTTATGAAGGTGTAGAACATGTTTTCCTCACATGAATCATATGGAAAAACTGAGGTTTGCATTTTTTTTAATACATTTTTTTTGCTGTCATGTGTTACAAAGAATGGCCTGGTAGTTGAGAGACACCAGAGATTTGTATAACGTCACGCTGACTTCACTTTTCTGTTTGTGTCATGCGAATCCACGGACCGGAGAGATGCATCGTGTCGGAGTATCGCCTGTAGTCTGCGCCTTTATTCGGGCTCCTAAGACTTCAAAATGCTGACATATGCTCGCCGAATCTGGTTGTGACGGTGGTTGTGTAGATAATTAGAGCCAACGTGGCCACACTGTTAATCACCTCGGCCCCAGCCCGCTCACAGTTTGTTAATACTGGATCTGTGAGATTACCTAGACCTAATGGACTCATTAATTATACGCTCCTTACTGTGTTTTTAATTAGTCATCTGTTCATTTAGCGAATCTGCAGTGGGGTTTTTTTCTGTTTTTTTTGTTTTTTTTTTCAGCCAGGAGCTCAGTGTTATGTAGCGTTACTCATAACAGCTGCTCGGTGGTCAGCTTGAAAGAGAGGATAAATGATGTGTCGGGCGGCGGGGTTCTGGAGCTGTGAGAAAAAGAGTGCGGGGGTGTGCGTCTGCTTTGTTTCCCCGTGTATTTGTTTTAAGGGGAATGGCTGTGCTCACTGTCCGACAACAGTTTATGACAGTGTTTGTTTCGCCCAATCGGCTGTTTACCTCAATATGACGAGGGCGTGCATGTGTGCGACGGCGGGACCTCGAGGCTCCTCTGCAGGGAGAGTCCGATCTGAAGGGAGAGTCGCCGCTCGCAGCCCTGGCGAGTGATTTGTGGGGCCGTTCCCATCAGGCGAGTCTTGCCTCAGCACAAGTGGAAATGTTTTTCTAATTTGTATATTTTCAGAGGCAGAAACCAAAGTGCCTGTGTGTGTTAATTAGCGGCTGTAAAGTACTTCATGATGTAGCGCGGCACATCACCGTTGGATTGCAACAAAGCATCGCCGGGGCCTGTGCGGCCACTGCGCCTGCTACCGCTGGTTCCCACTCGGGCCCTTGCTTATTTCATTTCTGCTTTGTAATGGGAGTCAGATGCGATGGTGTTTACAACAGGCCCGAATCAGTCACATGCTGTCTAATTAGCTGCAAATGGGAGAAGGGCAGGGGCGGTGCTCACAAGTGGTGAAACAAAACCCCATTCTGACTCTGCATGATCATCTACATGAAGCTTTTAAAATTCCCATGATGTCAAAATTGATGTTTAAGTTAAGATCAAATATATCTTCCTCCATAACTGCCAGTATCAGGCCCAGCAATGGCACAAAAAAAAAAAAAGTTGTTTTGTAGTACGTTTAATGGTATTTAGAGTGCTTTTTCTAGGATAGTGATTATAATGTTGATGTCTCAACCTGCACAGCGGTTTATACTAATTGTTCGTCCAACAAACACTTTCTGCCAGAGAGAACAAGTGTTTCTGAGAGCAAAGCTTCACAGATTGTTGTTCATAACTTGTACAAAACACAAATGTACGTCTTTATTAATTGGTTTGGGTGAAATGGGATCATACTTAATGGAGAATGCATTTCCTGATGTCCTCTAATTTGTTGCTTAAGTAACTGCTAATTACAGCTAACCAGCAGCCTCCTGATGACTACCTCAAGATCGAGCCTGTTCGCAGCTTCCGACAAGGATGGAGGCCACAGGACAGATTTACGGAGATTCCTTCCTTGCCAGAGTAACTGGTAACTGCTGCTAATGTAGTTACATTATGTTAACTTGTAGCCGTGCAGTTTGCGGTTGAACTTGTTTACTCAGTCCAGCATTTACCATCAAGGCACAATTAAACCAGGATCCTAAACCGATGTCTGTAGAGGGGGATTGAATCTGACTGACACTTTTCTGTTTCGCTGTTGTCTGTATTCTATTACTGACCTCAGCTCGACAGACTAATGCAACACATGGGTTCATCATGATTCATCAACTGGGTCAGAGAAACTGAGAAATTACCTGATTTAATTAATCATGAAATAAGTCAAAATGGAATTCAAACTCCAAAACTTGATGAAGTGGCCCTCAAGGCCCAAAGTTTTATCAGAACTGTTCAAGTCCAAGAACTTGATTAAATGTGACTTATAGTGACTTTCTATCTTGACTCACATTTTGCCCCTCGTTCACACACACACAGTCACACACTGATGGAAGGGGGGCACTTCAACCCTTGGTAGGAGTTACCCAATGGAGTTCTGGTAAACAAGCATTATACTTACATTCAGTCTCCCATCAGTTTCCTTGCATTTATTATCTTTTTATTTTTTTTATGTTTTTCATATTGTAAAACCCATGTGTTTTAGCCCAGTCTTTCTCTTCTCCACCTTTGCCGGCTCACTGCTACATTTTCTGTCCTGTCACCACTACCCCCTGTCAATCGGTGGAGTAGTGTGAACCCCTTAGCATGAATGTGTATCTCATTTTCACAGCAAAAACACAGGTGTAACTGGCACCAGCTCATCCAGAAATCACATCAGCAGTAGTAGTGCTGAACAAACTCCACAGGTCTCAAAGTAAATGAAGAAAATCATGGAAAGATGAGAAGAGAAGCAGCATTAAATACGGAGTATAAATAATTAAAAATAAAGCAGAATACAAAATTTAAAATGAAAGTACGACAAAACAAAACGTAGGAAAAGTTGAATTAAACCATATTATAAATGTACATACATAAGATCATAATACTACCAGATATATAGAGATGCCATCTCACTAAGAAAGGCTGTTTCCCTGTGAATGAATGAATCCCTCACCCCGACTCCTCCAGCCTATTGATTTATGATGAATGTGACTCCTGCCCACACATGTGCTCTGCTACCAGCCATACAGCAGCCATTTAACTCTCGAGAGCGACACATCTGAGGGCGACCTGTGACTCTGCCCATGAATGGAGGCAAAGGAAGGGGAGGTCCTGTCCCATTGTCCACTTCGATTAATCTTCAGCCGGGGACAAGGCCTCTTTCATCCACCTTCCCTGACAGTCTTTTATTAGACTCTCCCAAAAAAACGGGTGGGCGACGATTCAAAAATGGAACTGGGGGGAGGTCAAATGTCGGATGTGTGGGACGGCGTGAAGAAGAAGGAGAGGAACAGGAAGTGTCAGGGTCAGGAGGAGAAAGCAGGAGGGAACGGGCGGATGAATGGAGGAGAGAGGAGAGGGACATATTCCAGATTGAACAGTGTGAACTTGAACTCCGCAACAAAAGAGGGAAAATAATTCAAGCTGCAAACACCTGCACCTTCCTTCATAAATCCCAGGGGTGTTAACGAACAGGGACTCATAACTGACGGAGAATGTTTATCAAGCTTTGGTACTTTTTCTTCTTTTTTCTTCTTGCTGTATCTATGTATTGCTTATTATTATATGACAGTACAGTGCGTATATCGTCACCATCTTTGTCTTTGTGAACTATCTTGGATGTTGCTTGATAAAGAGATGCCAACACATTTTCTGAAAGGTTGGGAGATCTTTGAATCAAAGCGTTCAGGGTGGACGTGCAAAAAAGTTTGGGCACTCTGCACTCTTCTAGGGGAGCCACAAAAGCTTGATCCTCATTAGAAAAAGAAAAAAGACGCTGTGTGGTCACAGGACCGAAGGATGCAACTGGCCGTGCCACAACAGACACTTTTATACTGTGTCCGCGATTTTACTCTCTCATTTCCCAAAGTTCAAGGTGGTGACTGATGGACCTCAATGTAAATCTAAACATATCCAGTATTATAGCTTGGTATCAAATAGTTATTGCCCAATCCTAATTACAGCAGCATATAGAGTTACTAAGATTACTCTATCAAATTTCTATACAAAGAATTTACTGTATATACCCAGGAAGGTATGTTCACCCATAAAACCAGGGTAATGTTAGCAGTCATGTATCTCCAAACCACTTTTACGTCCAACATTGATAATTGTACCAAACGTGCCATTTCACATTCACATCACTTGCTTATTAGCTGACTTTTGGCAGCCGGCCCACCGCAGTTTGAGTCACCCCCGCGGATATTTCGATTCAGAGTTCGTGGCTTGCCAAAAACCGTCTATTTTTTCACGAGGCAGTCGGGCCATCTCCAGCTGCGACGTGGACGTGACCAAACCACACATTTTATGCCAAAACCATGGTGTTTTTCTGACCCTAACCATGTGGTTTTGTGCCTAAAACTTAAAGCAGAGCATGGGTACAGTGTTGTAACCCGAACAAATGTAAAGTTGCGACACAAAGGAGCGTTCAGTTTGATCCTATCTGCAACGTACTTAGCTAACATGCTCTGGTGGTTGGGTTGGGTAGCACAGGGATTAGAGGTGTTGAGAGATCCACACTGGGATGATAGTTGTGGTTGATACTAATGGTTATCATTAATATTAAATTGACAAAGCGTCAGTGCCAGCAGCTTTGCAACGCCATGAATTACAGAATCGTGGAGGGTTTCCACTCCAATGTTACATTTCCCATACACTCCCATTTTCCCTCCAGCTTGAGTCGCCAAGCTGGTATAGTGGGGAAAAGCCACAGTTTCCCATCACTACCAGATGTATACCCATCTATTTCCATAGCACTTGGATGGCAAACTCATACACTCACACACACACATTATAATATATATTGTATCTCCAGTAAGTTCCTATACAGTCTGCCGGCCTGATTACAGCCTCACTGTTTGTGTTATGCCATGTGTTTTTGCCAGCGGTCACCGGCGGTGGGACGGCCGGGGCGGTCACACGGCGGCGACAGCTTAAGGAGTGTGACCGCAACTTCTGCTGCCGCACACACATCCAACACACACACACACCCACTCACGTGCATGCGCACTGGCACCAGGGGCTGGCTGGTTGGTGGAATCAATTAGACCTGAAGGCAAGAATAACAAGCGAGGAGGCGCAGGGATGCGGCCACGCAATAACATCTACACACGTGTAGAGAGAAAAGAAGCACAGCGTTGTAACACGATGGAAGGTTTATTATCCCGTGTTTCCTGGCTGTGAGCTCCTCTACAGGACAGTTGTCTTTTGGTTTTCCTCTGCCTGTATCCCATGTAGCCCTGTGTGACCGCTCTGACCGCCCTCGGTACGGGATGTGCCTTGAATCCGCTGCAGAACTGAAATGGGTGGTTGGAAAAGAATGGCCACCGAAACCCGACAAGTCGTGCAAAGCGCTCAGAGAGCATCCATAAATCCGCTTCACGCTGTGCGCGGGGAAAGTGCAGCGGGATGCGGCAGACACGGGTGTGTAAACATGCCCCGCTGAAATAAAGACCATCAGACACACACACACACACACACCTGCTCCCTACTGCAACTTGGTGCCGCAGTGCTTTATGTGGCCTGCAGTGGTCTGTTGAGGAATGCCGAACAGAACCACAAATGGACCAGACACACAGCCAGACGACATAAAAGTCAATTGGCTGGTTCCTGTTCTCTCTCTTTCTGTGTTTCTCTTCGTCCTCCTTTTCTCTCTTTGTCTTGTTTCCTTTCCAGTGTCAATACTTGCCCTCTTCAAATCTCTCTCAACCTGCATTTCGAAGTCAACTTTTTATTGTAATTATTCTTTATTATTCTGTTTCTTCTTGTTTGCGTCTCCCTAGCCATTACAGTTTATTCCTCCATCACTCCCTTTTCCTCTTCATACTTTCTGCATGCACTTCACTCCCTAAACATCCTCTTTGCAGATTTGTCCTCATCAAGTCATCCTACTTTTTCATCTTTGGTTTAGCTAGGCCGACAACAATGCCAAGGTAGTTCTGACCAACTTACCAAGATGCAGCTCTAAATACACAGTACATTGTCAGAGTTTGTCAAAACAGACCCAAACTCAAAACACACAAACAGGCTGGTTAAAAAGTTAAAGGCAAGCTTAATTGAAGAAGCAGTATGTATTTTTGTCAGAAGAGAAAGATCTTCGGTGACTTATTTTTTTATGCCTAAACAAATAAAATAAACTCTCTTTGTTTTCACGGCTGAATAAACAGGATAAACAAACTGACCTTAAAGGAAAACACAAATTCATCCCGTTTTCATGTGGCGGACCCTGCCACCCTGCAAGAACTGAAAACAATGCAGAAAGCCATGGGAAACAAGTCAGTAACACAGGGAACATACAAAGACCAGGGAATAGATGCAGAATGTCAAAGGCAGCAGGTAAAACACAACGTGAAGACAGGAGTAATTAATGAATGGCATGTTGCAGGAGAAAATGGCAGGAAAACAGAGATGGGAAGCGAAAAGTAGGCTAACACGTGATACTGGAGCACATACAAAATGAAACAGGAAATGACTAAACCAAAACCCAAACCATGATGACACATAGACACAGAAACTGATATCTCTCCTTATTTATTTTGCTTAACGAGGCTGTACGTGCTATCTAGCTAGCTTGCTAACTAACTAGATTGGGTGGTTTGTTACAGAGGCTTGTTACTTTAGCTGGCCTACATCTGCTACGTTGACTCTAAACATATTCTTCAGGGAAAGACACACATCATTCTGAAGGTTTTTCTCCATGTTTGCTCTAGCTAACAGGACATGGCTACGAGTGCTAACATGCACTCTTGACTTTGAGGATGGGCATTAGCCTGTTTAAAGCTCAACCCAGTCTTGATATTTAGCCAGCTAGGAACCATGAGCAGCCCTCTGGCTTGAACTGTATGATTACAGAAACTGCTAGTTTGTTGATTCAGAACTAGGTCTGCTTTGGCAAAATGGCTAACAGGAGCTAACTGGCTAAATTAAGTAACCTGTCACGTTCTTGTCAGGCTTTGGAAGGGGTTCCATTTTCTCCATGTGTTGCAATTTTTCTATCCGTCTTTTGAGCTCCTTCTTGTTAAATTCTGTGACGCTGAGTATTTTGTTGCTTAATAGATCAGTTTCTGCAGTGGGCCTTAAGATGCTGGGCGTTTTCACTGGAAAGGAATTTATTTCCAACCTGCCAGCAAAAATGTGCAAGTCACCAAAAACACCCTGAGGTCAAACTTGTCTTGCCAACTTACTCTAACAGACACAATATAAACAGACTTGAAACAACAGTGAGCTACAAACAACCACATAATGCATTTCTGTATTATCTGACGTTAACCTAAATTGGCACTCTTTTCAAAATCTAATGTTGTGATGTCTCTGATGTCTCTATCTAACCAAATTCAAATTAAAAAAAGGTGTTTATTCAGGCCAATCTGGTACTTTCCTCAGTTGCTCTGTTTCCCCTTCCCCTCTTTCACCATTTCGCTCTACCTTTCCCCCCCTTCTTCCCCGTCTTCATCTCAGGTGGCGTTAACTCTGCAAACGCTCATCAGGAATTCCTCAGTGCCAACCGCTCCCCACCAACCAAGCAGCCAGGACAAACCCTGAGTGTGAAAGCTCTCATTTATCACCGGGCAACACATGGCAATGGGCCCAGCCAAGCTGTAGCCATGGGCGGGGTAAGGTAAGCATTGGGTAGAGTGTAGAAAAGAGGGATGGGGAGGCAGGGCGGAGCAGACTGAGATCCGAGGCTTGGAGCCAAATGAGGTGGGGAAGGTTGAGCTGGGTGGGGCAGGTGGGGTGAGCTGGTGTGAGTATGGGGCAGAGGCTGAGTTAACTTTAGGAAGGGATGAGATGGGAGGAGGGAAAGAGGGCAGAGGAGGAGGAGAGATGGAATGATGGGGTTGGTAATTGGTTGCACTGGCTTGAATGTTAATGTTTAATCAAGCAGCAGCGCACAGCATATTTTACTAGTTTGTATTGATCAGATGACACAAATGCAGAAACCTACAAATCCCACGATGCAACCCCAAAGCATCTCGTCATGATATGCTCTGCTACATCTTCCAAACTGCATAGGAATGCAGAATCTGTAGGCCAGGGACAGGAGTTAGGTATCCGAAGCATTTTGGTTTCCATTTGTGGAGCAGCCTGTGACCGATCGTGTTTGAGTGGGTTTCAGTTGCAGGGAAGTAAACAGTCCATGTGGAGAGCAAAAGAGGCGGAGCAATCTTGGAACCCACCAGGTATCACCTGATGATGATTTAGCTTTTTATTAGCTTCTTCAAACATTCTTCTGCAGTAGTATGTAGATATTTGTTTATAGAGTTTAGTAAACAATGACCAATTACAGAGGAGGAATTCGAGGCTGGATGTCTATTATCCAGCTGTACCCATGCTACACCAGAAGCCCCACCTTGTCCTAGAGGCTATGTAATCATCAGACGGTAGCCTTTGGGTTTGGAGATTGAAAATTTGTAGTCTCCAATCCAAAAACAACAAAAAAACAGTTTATTTTCTCAGATTTTAGAAAGCCTCGCTACAACTGCGAGCATACAACCATGTTTTTACATGCTTTCACATTAGTATGCTGCATATCATTACATACCTCATTTCAATTTTTGAGGTATGTCATTTTTTTCTTTTAAAGCAACATTATGTAGACATTTCAACACCACTGTCAAAAACATAAATCCCAGATCTGCAACAATTTGCCAGACATAATATAGGTGCTAACTACAAACAAAACTCAAATATACGTCATGTATGTAACGCTGCGATCCTGCCCTCTGACTTAAGTTCCATATCGCAGAAACAAGTGATAGAGACACTGATCACCCTATTACAAGACACTGTGTCAGCAACATGATACTGAAGCTTTCATTTTAAGGGTAAAAGAGTTCCATGTTCTATTACTGAAAAATAAGAGCAGAGGATTGTAGGGTTTGTCTCAAAACCAGTGTCACATAGTTCTTCACATTAACCAAGTATACAAACCAAAATTCAGGAACTACTTAAAACAAAGACTACAGTAACATTAAGATGATCAAAGCAAAGAAACATGCTGTTTGAAAACTAAATTAGATATCCGGGATGTTGTTTCTTCTATAGACCTGTGAGTAAAATAAATCAGGTTGAGGTTTGTTAAATTTGAAACATGTGCATTCCCTTAAAAACTTTTAAAAACTGGCGTAAAAAGGGTAAAAACAAATGAATTGAATACGGATAAACATGCTGACCCGTGCAGTTAGTTTTGACGGCGATGCGGCCTGACAGACAGTTAACGCAGATTATAGGATCGGCTGTTGCTCCGCAGCGCAACCCGGGGCCTCATTAAAGGGCATCATGTTATGTGGTCGGGGTTGTTTTGCCTCCAGTTTGCACACCAAACACAGTTGCCAGGCGTAAATGTTTCTAAAATGCGGATCAATACCAAACAGTGGAATAAATGAATTCCCATGGGAATCATGGTTTGGGAGCCGCGCCACTGACGTACAAACCGGCCTCTGAGACACTGAGGCCTGGACATGTGTTCGCTTCGTGCGCGCTCTGCTGTACAGTCGAAGAAGACAACAAAGCACATCACGATTTGAGACCTCACGCTGGTTTCGCACGCATTCCTATCAAACAGTTAGCATAATATTTATGTCCTCCTCGCTCTCCGCTGACGTTGACGCTGCTCGCTTAACATTTCCACCGGCGGACATTCTACAGACGGGCCGGGCTTCACAAACAACTTGTTTTATGAAATTACCCACTAAATGGCCCGTACAAACCTAGTTGTGGTTTTTCTCTGCATTCGGTCGGTCACAAATGTCAGGTTTTTTCTTTCTCTCTCTACTGGATGTCCATGTGTGATTGAGCAGATTTTTCCAGCTTTCCCACCCCTGCAGAATAGCCTGCCATAATAGGACCAAAACGCATAAATGAAAACACTTCGGCCATCAATCTCTATGTTTGCGTTGCGCTCCCAAACCAACCCTGACACCTTTTTCGTGGGAAAACTTTGAGGGGAAAAAGCTGGCAGTCCCGCTGATCACATCTATTGAGGCTTGAATTGTCAACAAAATCAATAGAGGGAAAGTATGCAGTAACCTCCACGATACTGCACGGCATTTCCCAGCATGCTAATGAGCAGAATGAGACAATTATTGCAGGAAATTGCAATGCATGCAAGCGCCGAGGGAAGGAAAATGTCCACCGGTGTTATCCAGCGTTGCAATTTCAGGCTGTCACATCCATTTATATTAAGAGTCACACTTTGCCACAGTGTTAACCACCAGAGAAATTCAACTTCAGCGACGTTGATGCTGTCGTTTCCCTCGTTCACGTGTAAGTATCAGCACATTTAACCGGAGCTCGAAGCACTTTATTTCATTTATTGAGCTAATGCGTCAAACTTCACTAATCACTGAATAACGCCTAAGGACACGCTTTTACATATCTCAGTGGGGAAGAAGACTTTCTACACCTATTGAGTGGAGCTTGCAAAGTGATTAAAGGAACGGTTTACGCCAAAATCAAAATTCACTTGTTGTCTACTCAGCCTCATGCTGATGGAATGTTTTGTGAACAACAAAACTTCTGCTGACTTCCCATCCGCCCAGGGCTGAGTCGATAATGACTGAATTTTCATTTTTTGATGAACTGTTCCTTTAACTATATAAGAAATAAACAGTCTCTGACTGTTATACAATCTTTGCTTTTCTATCATGAAATAATCGATATACTTCAGATCCGTAAAAACATACAATCTGAAAAAGGAACATTAGTCTTGCTCTACTGAATTAGAAAGACATATGCAGCCTGCAACAGGGCTCACATGAGGACATGTCTTCATTTTAAAGGATCCCAAGTTGGAACACTTTGAGACTCGTCTCTTCCTTAATATATGTTGCTTGTGCTGTTGTCATTGGAAAAATAAAACATATTTACGCTTCGGTTCCACTCATTAGAAGTCCTTCTGGGAAGAGGCCTTAATTCAATATAGAAGATACTTTATAATCCCATTAGGAAAACTGGCTAACGATTGACACAAAAGCTACCACTGTGCTAAGTCACTGTGTCAGTATTACTTCACTCATCCATTCTGGTCAAAGTGACGTTTCAAGGACACTGCAGGACATATTAAGTAGGTCACTAATTGGACGGCGCTGCCAGGGACGAGGAGGACGACACACCGCAGTGAGATCCAGACCAGTGTGTTTGCTTTTTTAAAGTCTTTCCATCATTAGAGTTACACACAGTCCCTGCTCATGCATCGACTCTGCGTCTGTGTGCACAAACCTATTTGGATTGTTGTGACGACACACACGCACAAGTAGAATCCTATGCTGCATTTTGCATGCATGGTTAAGACACTGAAATCAAGAAAATCGTTCCAAGTCAGGAATTTTCTTTATTCCTCACTGTCTAACTTTGTAAAACGAAAAACAAACAAACAAAAAAATGTGTGTATGCTCTGAAAATTAAGATTCACCTTTTCATTAAACACTTACATTTTTTTTGTTTAAAGGAAACCTATTATGCTTTTGTTGTTTCCCCCACCCAGAGTTTAAAATTCTGTATGTTCAAAATCTTGAAACTTATAAAGGTTTAAGTCTGCACTGACAGAATCACCACTCTCCCGCAGAAAACTCTGCTCCTGAACGCCTCGTCAGGGGTCCCACCTTTAATTTGGCAACTTTGTGACAGCACACTACATCACTGTGTCCCACAGTCATTGTGTTAGGCACTTGTTTGGCATGTGCGAATTGATTTAGCACAACTGATCTGTTGCTGTTGCTTGCAGTGCAAGCTCATGCTTGTGTGAGTCGACCAATCAGAGCAGAATTGGTATTCAGGAGGTCCGGTCTTAGAGAGACAGGAGCTATAACAGAGCGTTTCAGACAGATGGGGAATACAGGGCTGCAGAACTGGACAGTATGAAAAAACTGATGTGTTTTTTGAGCATTAAAACATGTAAATCTGTTTTAGTGGTAACCTGAAATAAAATTCTAAACCCGAAAATGCAAAATGCAAAATGTGTCTCCTTTAAGTCCAGAAAATGATAGAAACGATGCATTCAGGGGAGAAAAGATGTTGTTGGGTGGATGTTCCAGGTAACGTCAGTTCTGAGACGACGTGGCTTTAGGTATATTTTCCACATCTTAGTCATTTTTGTTTTCAGACCATTATTCTTTACTTAGAACGAGACTTTTTTCCGAACAATTTCTGGAAACCGCAGTCAACACAGGGGCAGCAGACAACCCGCGAATGACATCTTTGGTGTGACAGACTCAATTACACACAATTACCGGGATTCCCAACTCTGTAAATTACTCCTCAAAAGTTTTGTCCCACACGTCTTCCGAATGTGAACACAGATGTGTCAAAATGTCGGGGAATGCCATTAAGCTGCTGCAGCGCCGCGAAAATGTTCCATCTTTAACTCCACACACATATAAAATACCTCAGTTTGGTCTGAGGATGAATGGACGTCAGGTACACTTTTGGCTGAGAGCACATTTGAAATGCAGAGCTTTAGAGTTAGTTTGCTCTGAGTGAGGAGATTAGCTCCTTAATTACGTCTGATTTAGGGAGATTTTAAAAGAAAGAGGATTTGTTTTACACCGCAAAAGGTAATAAGCTCATTTCAGAGCGTGGCACCGGCTAATGGTCAAACCTCCACAGAGAAATAAACAAGTGAGTTTTTGTCCGCTCGCTCAAACTGCACACCTTGTGAGCTCGCAATTATCATGCTAAATTTGCAGTTAAAAATAAGCAGGGTTCCTGTGTTTTTCCTTCAAACGTACGTCTTTACCTCATAGATTCCATCGAGGATGCATAGAACACAGTGACTCAGATCGTCTGGCTGAGGTTTTGATGCTCTATCCGCACATTTTTAACGGCTGTGGTGCAATCGATCTCCTGCTAATGGCTGTTTACACGTTTAAGATACACTTTGGTTTGCAGGCCTCTTCTTTACGGCCGCAGCGATGTTCTTGGAAGCTCCATACATCCACGTCGACGGGTAACTCGAGTGTCGTAGTTTTGGCATTACTGGCGCTAATAAAAACATCATAGCCTACTCTATGAGTTAATTGCTGCAATATGGAAAGTGTATAGGAGGAAGGATTAGTTAGTCAAATTCATTATCAGCAACCATTATTTCAGTCACAAATAATAAGTAATGAGTATTCTTTACGTTTAGTGCTATAAATATGTTTAAAGTTTGTGTGTGTGTGTGTGTGAGTGAAAGTCATGGACATGGACTGTAACCCACTGAAGTGACTACTAACAGCATTATCCCAGACTCCCTTACAAATTGTCTGATTTTAAGAGTTGTCGCAGCATGAGGAGAGACTTAACAAACTTTGTGAAACGGATATGTTAAAAATGTCCTGTCTGTGTCAGAAGATCATCTCGCCTCCAAGTGAACACAGTTTCAACTGATTTCACCGTTTACACCAAATGTTTGAAATGAAACAATTTTTTTAATGGTAAACTTGTAAACATTTTCAAATCCAGTAGTAATCCTGACTCCCTTGGAAAAAAAAAAAAAAAAATGTATGAACTTTGTGAAATGCTGTGTGCAACACATTCTGAACTTTTCAGGCCTTCTTTTTCGTTCGGCAAATGTCATACATGAAGATATTCCTTTTGTTTGTGTAAAAATATTGACATATACAGCCGGGAAGTGAGACACGGCCACTCGAGACACATTTAATCCCAGGTATGAATTGAGGGGGCACTCCCACTGCCTCTCGATCTCAGAACACACCCGTTCACACACCCCGTCTCTGCCGTTAGTTAGTTAGGGTTAGTTATTTAAGAGACTCCCACGAGGCTCTGATTATAACTGGAACTCTGATCTGAGTGCTTGTTTCTTTCTGCAGCAGACAACACTTCAGCAGTGTGTTCACATAATTCAGCAATTTCAGTCATTGTGCACATTATTCCTACATGACGATGACCAAATAAACAAAATAAGACCCACAGTACGTGACAGTATACCAGAATGATCTACAACAGAATCAAGTCTATGATGAGTCTCTGTCTTTGAACTCAGAGCTCTGACTGTCTGAGTGTTAGTGGATATTAAGGCCCGCAAATATCTTTCAGTGATCCCCTCCGGTTGGGTCTGTCTTTGCTGTCTCGTCACGGCAGCACGGTTCGCACTTGTTTAGATAGAAGCAGGGACTCAAACTTCGGGGGAAGTGCGGAGAAACGCTCCACCGCACTTCAATCAGAAAGGGAAATGTGAAACACATGAAGAGCTAAAACTCCAGTCATTTCCCAATAATCTCTGCGGCCGGGGCGTCCCTGCGCACATGCTCGCAAGTCACACTTTAATATTTCAGGAGGGAGAGCCCTGCCAGGGTGCAGAATTTAACGCGATGAGTTGTTGTTGTTGGTTTAATTTCGTTCCAGGTCTTAAACTAAAAAACTAAAACTCCCCTTGGACAGGTAGAGGCAACTCCTTTGGTAAATCCGCTTAATGCAGCTGCATTCTTTCAGGCATGTTCTCGAAAAAAAAATATCTCCCACACATGTTACAAAGGCCTGACTGAAATCCACAGCTCAGCCCACACACTTTTTCCAGTGGTTTTTGGCCTTGGCAGACCTTTACCCACTCCAGCTTACATGCCAGCGTCCAGACTCTGTCTAATACGAGAAGGTGATGTGCATAATTTGTTCTATATGTATTGCTTGAACATCTGAAATATAAACACGGCAAGGACGACAAGCCTGCTGCCCTAAAAACCACAAGGAATAACAGTTCAGTTTTTTAAGCGTTCTGGCTGCTCGCATCTGATTAGGACAAGTCTTTTTTTTTTTTTTTTCATGCCCAAAACGGTCAAAACTTTTCCATAAACACCTCAGAGAAACGCAGGGAAAATGAGGTTGCGGGTACAGAAAAGACGCAGTTTGTATAACGAGAGCGCGCTGGGGGGGCGATCGAGACCCCGCTCGACCACAATTCAGCTTTTTTTTTTTTTTTTAACCTCATTATTGGATTTACTTTATGAATTTTTTTTTCCCCGCTTCATGTTTCCTAATAAATTCCCTCTTCTTCCCGTCTTATTTTCATATGTGAACCGCTAGATGGGTAGAAAAAAAAAAACAACCTCTCCTCCTCTCAAGTGTGTGAATGACTTTTACGGTACATTGATGCTGAGGGAGTAAAGGTCATGGACTTCAGTCTGGACCCCCATCACCACCACCACCGTCGCACACCCTCCCACAACCTCGGACTCAATCCGACGCTCGATTAGCGTTCGATTTTGTGGGATTTTTCAGTCGTGCTGCAGCTCTGACCGAAAGAATAACCCAAATACCTCAACGTCTGCTTCTGCTCCCTGTAAAAACATAGTTAGAGCGGGGAGATGTACGGTGCGGTCGCCTGCGCTGTGCGCAGACACACACACACACACACACACACACACACACACAGAGGCTGTAATTGGAAGGATCAGTGGAAAGGGGAATTTGAGACAAGCCAGAGCAATTTGGGGGGATGACAAGATATTGTGAGGAGCTGAAGAGAGCGTGGCAGCAGGTGAGAATGATTTGTCAGAGTTTTTTTTTTTTTTTTTGTCTTGTTATACTCCAGAGCTGCAGCTTACCTGCAGCTGAAAGATGTCACTGTCAGTTCCCACACACACACACGCACACACACGCCCAGAGATTGCTCCTAAGTTTTAATTGAAATATTTAGAGTGGTCCTGAGAGCTCAACCAACTGAAACTCGAGACAAACGTGTCATATCCTGAGTTACCTTGCTCACATTCTACCTCCTAATCAGACGGGATGCTACACCGTACTGCCTTTTCATGTCGAGGCGCACGAGTCTGGAACAAAAGAAGTGCACTGTTGTTACTGGGCAACCACAAAATCACCTGTCTTTAGCGTAACGGCCACTTTGCTGTGACGTAAACTTGCAGATCTGTTCCTTCTATTTTTTGTAGCTAGTTTTAAGAGGTTAGTTAAAAACACCCTGTGAATAAACGACATCTGCCTGACAGAGCTCAAGGCTTCTGATTATATGTATGTTAAGATGGTTGTTGAAGTGTAATGGTAACATCAAGTGCTTTTACACTCACATGTTTGGCATTTAGCAGACGCTTTTGCCTCTTTCAAGCAAGTCACACCAATTCATTCAGACATTCATACACTGATGGTGGTGGCTGCCATGCAAGGTGCCGACCAGCCCATCAGGAGCAGTTTGGGGTTCAGTATCTTGCCCAGGGACACTTAGACACACAGACCAGGGGAATCCAACCAGTGACCTTCCCTTAACAAGTCGCTGGCTCTGCCCCTGAGCCACATCTTTTTTGCTTTAGGTTGAAGGTTTTCCAACTTTAGGCACTCAGTGTACTGAGCTCAACACACCCAGGGTGCATTAGCAATATGCAAAGCGCCTACTGCTGATGCAGTAGAGGATAAAGAAAGACACCCCTCACGGTCTGATCGGTCCCCAGTGTCACGCTCCTTTCGTTTTCCGATTGGCTTGTGGGTGGAAGAACAACAGAGGGTGATGTGTGGATGTGGTGGTTTCTGTCGCTTCATAAAATTCAACATGTGTGCGAGGACTTTATAGCTGTCAGTGCACTCCGTGTCATCTCTAACGCCAATGCCAGTTCAGGTCCTGCATGTTGACATCTTGACCACTGGCAATGATGATTATCCATGTTGGCACTGAGTACAGACCTAATCAGTATTGCAGATATAGTGCAGAACAGCTCTGATATGTTGAATGCGAGAGTTGGCAAGTCAAAGTGTTAGTTATGACCTGGAAACAGCTTCATACAGCGCAGGGAACTGATGATGGTATTAATATTGTTAGCCAGGTGTATTGTTGTTTCATCATCTTCTAAAGCATTTGATAAAGTTCCGGCTGTATCTCCATGGATAGAGCAGGTCAGCTAGTGATCGGAAGGTCGCTGGTTCAAATCCCAGCTCTGGGCTGAGCTGAGCTGCATGTCGAAGTGTCCTTGAGCAAGATACTGAACCCCAAATTGCTCCTGATGCGCGGCTGGCACCTTGCGTGGCAGCCACTGCCATCAGTTAGGGCCCTGCGATGAGCTGGCGACTTGTCCAGCCTGCCTTCACCCAGAGACAGCTGGGATTGGCTCCAGCAACAAACCCCCCAGACCCCTTTAAAGGGATAAAGCAGTTGCAGACAATGGATGGATGGATGGTATCATTAATCATTGTCAGTACAGTCCTACACACTGTATTTGTGTGTGTATGCATGCGTAATACTTAACTACCAACTTAATTTACACTCATTACATTTTCATGTATTTGCACATGTGCATTTGTATACATGACAGCACACATGACATTGTATGCCACTGGTCACTGTGGCTCTTCATGAACAGTTTATATATAATTATATATATACACTTATTATACACTTATATTAGGTTTATTTTTACCTTTCTCTGTCCAGTGTTTTTCCCCGTCCTGTAACTCCTGTCCTGTATATTTCTAAGGAAAATGAGAGAAACCTCCACATACGTACGCACACGCAGCGCTTGCCAACGTCTGTTCACGGTAGCTTTCATCCGTCACGGCCACAGGCACGGAAGGGATACGAGGAGAGACAAGTGGGATCACCTGCCGTAGCTCACCTCGCTCTGGCTCCTGCATCCCCTCCTTCCTGTCTCCCCGTCGCCACGACGACAGACCAAACAGGGGCTACACCGCTGGCGAGGTCCAAACAAGCTCCAGCTCCGCGATGATATCATACCGGATTTCTTGTGGCTGAAGGAGGCCGTTTTCCAGGGCGTCCAGAGGATTAAGCGTCGTCTCCATCACATGAAGAGAGACAGAATGTGTCCAAAACGCGTTTTATTTCTCCCTCGACATTTGAACGCACATTTTGTTAAATTAACCTGAAATATCTGTTAAAAATGATACACAAAAGTTGGCGGGTGTGTAAGGGAAGAAGTAGTTCTATATATTAGTGTGGTCATTTTGTCACTCTTCCAGTAAAAACACACACAGCGCTTTAAGAACAGAATTAGTACAGTTGTGCATGTACCAGGGACTTGGCTCCATCTCGTTCAAATAAACTGATAACTGATTGTACATGGATCAACACCAAGTCTCTAATTGCTCTATCTGCAATCACTTTGTTACGGTAATCATCACTTGGTGCTGCTGTCAAATATTCACTTCTGGGAGAAAAGAAGTTAAAAGGAGAAAAAAAAAGTCTTTTCCTCCAGCAACACACACACACACACACACACACACACACACACTCTGGTTAACTAGCGCGCCGTCTCTCCCTGCGTGCTCGAGCCCTCCCCGTGAACCCTGATCCGTTTTTCAGGGAGCTGTAATAGGGTTGATGTTGGCAGGGCATCACACGGGAACTCAGAGAGCTCTCTGTCGGCAATCATGGATCCTCCGTCTGCAATTCACAGCACTGCTGTGGCTAAAGACATATTTATCAAGTCCTAGCTCTGCTCAGACGCATGTGTAATGCACACGCATACGGGTAGACAACTTAAAAGATGAGATTTCTTCTGTAGTTACCGCGTATTCATACAGCACAGATCTTAAAGTGCTTCAGAAAAAGGAGAGTAAGTAGTGAACCTCATGAGCAACACATTTAGATATGATGTCTGGATTTGTTTTTTGTTGTTTTCATACATATATATCTATATATTTAGAATATATATCTATTTGCAATAAACAATGCTGTAACCGTAGTAACAACTGTCACATGAGCTCCGTTTAGCTTGAGTCTGATTCTGACTTAAAAACCAGAACACAGTTGCGGTCAGGTCGGGCCTGGTCACCACTCTCTCAACCTTAGATTGTCATTACTGGCAATCAAGAAAAAAGTTGCCTTTTCACCCCGGATCACCTGCTATCTGTTCAATTCATGTTGGAGTCGGCAAAGCAAGTTGTAGGTTCAGCAAATTCCTAGCATGCCTTCAAGTCTCTGCATCATGCGGTCCTACCGATGGTTACTCATGACGTATAAGCTGGAAAGATACTCTCCTCTTCTGTTTTGCTAGTGTGCTAAAACACCAATATTGCAAGAAAAGGTGAAAATTATAGGGGATATTACTGCAAAGTCACAGCTCAGAAGGATTTTAGAGTCCGTGATTGCAACCCTGCTATTAATAGAACATATGTACAATATATTTCAGATCATATATTAAAAGGGTCATTTGTAAGACATGGCCAGAGGTTTTTGTTTAAAACACTGAAAAGATGAATTAACATCATCAACACAATGTGAAGAGACACAGATGGCAACGTTATGTCAAAGACGTCTATGTACTGTGTTGCAAAGACGTCTACCGAAGAGAACATGCTAACCAGCTAGCCTAGTACTGCCCTGCCCCTTAATGTCACTACACCAAGAGGCTATAGTCCAGTAAACCCCACTGAAGTCAGCTGGGAGATGTATGCTAGCAGGAAGTCTTTTACATATCACAAGTTGTCTTAGCTTTTCAGTGTAATAGAATATGTAATAAAATAACAAAAACAACATTTTCCTCAACTCCTCACTGGTGACTCCTGAGGTCTCAGACCTGACAAACCTTTGACCCACTGGCTCTGCAGCTAACTGAGCCACAATCCAATTAGCTAAGGTTAGCTAGCTATAGTCAAGGACAGCTAGCAGGGGGCAACAGTTGTGCTTTTATTATGTTTTTTTTAAATAACACAGAATAACCACATAACTTAGCAAGTATGTGTCACTTCCAGAATGTTTATTTAAGTTTGCCAGCTAGTGTTAGCAGCATTAGCTTGTGCGACAAAATGGCAACCCGTTTGGCACCCTAATGTCTACACAAGGTATTGCAAATAAGGTGTAAATAGTGCATTTATAGGCGTGTGTGCATGTAAAAGCAAATCAAACAACAAACATATAAGCACACCCTTCAGTTTTCTGACCCATCTTGTTTCCATTGAACGTGCTGAATGTGCAGTTTGTGCCAGCAACACTCACCTTTCCCTCTGCGATTGCGTCACCGCTCCTCACATCCACATCCCTCTTTGTGTCAGACCCACAGACACAGGGCCTTATAGTGCACTCTTTCGTGTGTGTTTTGCTAACCCCGTCCACCCTGTCAGTGGGACGAGGAGCCCCGTCAGGACCCACAGTGAATTATCATCTCAGATCCGCTCCTCGCAAGGCAGTTTTATATTTCGGCGAGTCACCGACCCGTTTGAATTACCTGCCTTTGTGTTTTCAGGTAGCGGTGCTCTTCTGAAATGGATGTTTGTACTGTTTGGGAAGGAAACCCTCAAAATGCTCGGTGGAGGGTGAGCTCCAAAAAAGAAGCCGCACAGCGACTCCTATTCATGAGTCCGGTCCCGGGGCAGGGCTCATTGATAAAAAGCAGGTCTCATTGAAGTAGGGAGCGAGTGGAAGTGGATGAAAGGGGAAAGCATGAGGTCACTGGAGCTGATTAAAGAACATTTGTGGATATTTAGGTTGCAAAATAATTTATATCCATTTAGAACAAACGACGGTCATCGTCATTTACCCATAGACAGTATATATAAGTACAGTGTGGTTATTCATTCTGTGTAAGGACTTCACTTAAGGGTAGCAGTGCCCCCCCCCGTTTAAAAAAAAGAAGACTTTGCAGTAGCTTTACAACCATTTAATATACAGTATATACAGTATATACATACATATTTATCCTGAACGCAGATGCCAAGGCTCCAGGTAGCCCTGAAACACATCCATTAAAACCCCTGTGTGTTATTCCAATCCCTCACTGCCTCAGGTTGGATAGCATCAACATCCACAGAAAAACAATAACACGCCTGGAAATTAAACAAACTAGCAAAACTTTTATTGCACGCAAACGTTTTGATACTACCTCTCCCCCTCAGAAAGGCAGCCTATTCAACCCTGGCTCCCGGCTGACTCCCGAATTACACTCGCATGTGTGTGCGTGCGTGTGTGTGTGTGTGTTTTTGCATGTGTGCGTGTATGAGTGTGTCGTGCGCCGACATGGTGAAAAGCAGGACTGTTGATCTTGGTGTAAGATGCCAAACAGTTCTATAAAGGGACTTTTGAGGGTCTTGCTGGGCACTGAGCCAGTCTGTCTGTGCCCTTGGGATGCCATATTGTGTGTGTGTGTGTGCCCTTGGTTTGGCGTAGCATGGGGGCAACAGTCACCACTCTAAATTAATGATACAGTGATGCTTTTATTTTGTCTCGTGCTTTTTTCTTCTTTTTCTCCCCCTGCTGGGCTTTTCTGCCTCTGACATGAATTAGCATGGATATATTTTATTTTAACCCTAACAGTGTGGAATACAAAGAATACATTTTTAAATATCACAGTACTTGTCAATGCTGGTATATTGCAACGCCCCTCATTTCTGAAAAATAAATAAATAAATAAAACTTTGCATTTATTTACAATGCAGCTTTACGTTCATTAAGGTCCATTTTTCAGTCTGATGTTGTGACAACACTGTGCTAATGGTCTAGTTAGGTTTAGGCCACTTGGTTTGGGTTAGGAAAAGAAGTTTAAGCTCACCTGGTTTATCGCCAAAACTAATGTTTGAAATTGTCCTGACCTAGCTCATTAAGCAGTGGCTTATCGCTTACAAATGTTGAAACACAATCTCGAACAGTGGTCATTGGCTTACCAGCCTTCCTCCTCCCCTCAATAGCAAAGTTGCTCATATACATGTAATGTGAACATGTTATGAAATGTTTACTACAATTGTCATAACATGGTGTGTAACATCTGAATCTGAACATAACTGAAATAAGCCAGCCTGGTATGTCACTTTCTTCTCCAGATACTTTTCCTGCTGTGAGCTGATGGGCAGTGATTACACAGTGGGTTTATCCAACCTGATGTCATTCCAAGATCGTCAAATACCAGTGTCTCATCAAAAAAGTTAAAAAAAAACAAAACAAAGAGCTGAAAGATGCTAAAACAGGTATTTGCGCAATCTGGTGATAATTGATAAAAACGATTATTAACATTAGTTTTTATGACATTAAAATTATTCAGGTTGAAACCTTTTCAAGCTCCAACACATACCATATTAGCACACTTTAAGCTGAATGGTGTTTGGTTGAGGAGAAACTCAATAAACATTAATTAACTAATGTATTTTAAAACAGACCGCTAATGGTTAGGGGTAATGGCTCAGTGTGTGTAGATCTTTATAGTATAAACATGTAAATTGATAAAAGGAGACCAGAAAGACCATAAAAAATATATCCATGAAAATGTTTTTAAAAAACAAAAGAAAGTCAAGTGAAACTGAAATACTTTCCACATAAGACAGGTCCTTGTCAAAAACATAATGAGTCCCGGTCAGTAACAAAATTCCAGCATTTGAGGCTAGACTTAAGCACTTCATCCTAAGCTGCTAACAGGCTAATGAACTTGTGAACCATGGTTGCTTTAGCAACTCCCCAAACAAGGCAGTGATTGAGCGGAACTGACGGTGACGTGCTTCACCTTCACTTAGCCTAACGGACACTTGACTGGGTCCCTGGGGCCGGCTCTGAGGAAGGGGGTCAGTGTTTACCGCTGTTTGCCCGTCACTCTGCACGGCTCCTGCAGGTTCCCCCTCAATCACAGCTCCCAGAAAGACCCGCTAAGCCAAACAGCCGAGGCCTACAGCTCTGGTTGTTGATGTTTACTCTGCCGGGACCCTGCCTCCAGTCCATAGCAACGCAGATAACATTTTGCGGAGATTGGGGGGAAAATATTTTCCCAAGCAGGCTGACTCGAGGCAAAATAAACACCTTGGTTGAGGGGTGCACACGCCATCGAAAGAATCCCACCTCAGTCAAGGAAAATATCTGTGTGAGTGGAAGATAGAGAGGTGGAGATCCTAGTAAGAGTAGTGACATACTGGTAGAAACAGCTTTTTAAACTTTTTAAATCTTTCTTTAGATTTAACTTAAAACCATTTAAATGACTTTAATGTGAAAATATCCTAACCACACATTCAAATTTATTTTACTCTCCTGATGTGCTGCCCCTGTGGCTCAAGGGTCATGCCTAACGCGAACAAGAAAGAGTGTAACTTTCATCTAATTCTTCATAATAATGCCAATAGCCTCAGTGTATTTCCACAAAATGTTTTACCATTGTCTTCCTCTCAGAATGGAGCCAAGTCCTCAGGTTTTTATTTCGATCAAATGACTGACCGGCCTGTACAGAACCTCTGATTAATTCCCCCTCATGTGATCTCAGATGTGGTTAATAATCAGATCAGTTGCTCTATCACATGGCCAAATGATTAAAAAAACAACTTCTGTAAAGGACTCCTGCTCGAGCTACCATCTGAGTATACCAAGACCCTGGTGGCAGTTCCGACGTCTAGTTAGCGCAGGAAGCTCTAATTAACCGACTTATTTTATGAATTAAGTTCAGTTAGTATTGTTGGATTCGAACCCGAGGGGCGAATGATAAAGGCTGGGAACAGGTCATAAAGCAAACACCTCAGGGGTTGAGGTCGCTGGTTCGCGGGCATTAATCACAGCTGTCCGGCTAAGGGCGACAGCAGCACTCGAGGCCGGGTTTGATCAGCAGAATCGCATGTGACTGTTGTCCCGGGGAAGTTGTCTCCCTCAATAACAAGCTCTAAATGGGCTCTGCACGACGAGCTGTCTCGCACACACACTGACGCTTTCATTGAGGAAAGCCGTAACTGTGTAAACTGCTGTCTGTGCCTCGTCTTTGAAAGGGGGGTAATCACAATTTATTACAACTCCGGTGTTATTTACAAAGTCTCGGCCATCGCCTCTGTATGTTTGCGCACAAGTACAGCAAGTAAGGTATGTCGAAGTTGACTAAGGGAATTAGTTGGCAACTTCTGCGATGGATGTATGCAAATAGCAAAATCTAACCGTCGCTCTCTGAGACCTGAGACCTAAACAGACAATGTCTCGGCCACTATAGAGAGCACTGACCTGGACTGTCGTATCCTTAATGTCGAATCCTATCACCTCTCTTGGAGAACTTAAATACAAAAAGTCTAGTTCAAATTACTTTTTTAAGCCCTAACATCCTTTTCACAATAACATAGGGTGGACTTTATGTAGCCTGACCCAGGGCAAATCAAAGAAGGAAGCACTTGCTGCTCATGAAACTCATGTAATATAATTGAAGAACGCTCAGTAGATCAATACATTTATCACCTGATAAATAGATTATACTAATAAAGGTGAACAATTTATTTCCTGTGAACAATACTACCAGTTATGTAACTCTTTATATGTTTTGTAGGAAAAAGGTTAAATGCTGCCTGGATTATATCATGTGACATTTCTTCAAGTGATTTACATGCTGTTTACTCCTCACATGGCATTTTACAGATCCGTGGTCAGCCATGTGAGTCGGGATTCAGATTTGTGAATTTGTTAAGAGCGCGCATAGAGTCCCTCTATGTAAACTTTGGCTGCCCCTTTCACATATTGTATTCATGGTCATTTCATACATTATTATAACAATATTGATAATAGTCACCTTAAGTTAACATATTGTGTCCGATGCTTCATGTCACTGTTGACTTTTTAATACCCCTTTAATAGCATTAAATGCCTAAACATAATCCTAATAATAAAGTTTCATAATTTTTCAGTTGCCACAGGCAGACATTTTTGGAAGGAAAACATATAAAATGAATCATCAATGAGCAGTTTGCAAATATATCCGAGATCAATATTTTGCGACTTGTAATTAAGAACATTTGCTCATTAAGTTGATTAAAACTATAATCCGAGTCACATCATGCTGGCCACAAATTATATTTGCCTTTGCAAATTAGCATAATATGAATGTAATTTCTATTAGACACGGATGAAGAGAGGGTTTGAAATGTGAAGGGGACACACTTTCACCATCCCCAGTGGAAGCAACCGATATAGAATCCAAGTTGTCGTGAACTGGATTTATTCTTCTATTATAAGAATGACTAACGTGTCCTAGGAAGTTAGGAAATTAAAAAAGGATCTATGTACTGTTAGTGTGTTTCCATCCACGTATTTTTATACACATTTTATTTGAGCAGAAAAAAAGAAGAAAAAAAAACGTGAGGGTAAGGGCGACGAATGTATTAAATAAAAGTTTTTAACACTTGGCTGAGATGTAACGGTTGGTGTATCACTAATAAGAAAATGGGACAAACTGTGATGGAAACAGTCAACTTTGAAAATAAATCACATGAAGCGCGTGACTACGTGATGACATAAACCATCAGACAAAAATTTCAGCTACCTGTCAAGTGATATCAATGGACCAACACCTAATAATGTTTAAAAGCTGAATAACAGCAGTGGATGCAAATTTGGAAACATGGTTAAAATGTGTGCTAAATTTGGCTGTCCCAAAAAGTTGTGGTGTTTGTCTTCATGATTCACTTGCTTACTTTTGTCATGCGCTCTGTACGATCTGTCAAACAGGTTAGACTGTGGAGAGCGAAAAAAAGGAAAGGCAGCTAATCTGTTTTAGTCTTCTGCCCTCAGTGATATTCTCTACTTCTGTTGGCTCCTACACCATGTCTGCCTCCCTCTAGCAACTCCCCAGAGTCTCTCTACTGTACTTCTATCCTTCCCTTGATTCTCTTCCCTTCCCCTCATCTCCTTTTCTCATGACCAACGCTTAAAAAATTCCGACTCTCTATCTGCCCTTCATCTTTGCTCAAGTGTCGCCGCAGTTTCCCAGCCCTTTACATCCTGGTGAAACTCTGCCTCTCTTCTTGACCTCGTAGGTCATGTCATCCATACTATTTTCCAGAAAAAATGGACAGTGTTTTAACTCTCCCTCCTCTCCTCCCTTCCCCATGACTGCTTTGAATCCTACAACCCAAGAACAATTGGCGGCCATGACAAAAGCTGAGGGAGGGAGAATGAAAGAAAACAAATTGATGGTGGAACGATAACATACTTCTCAGACGTGGAGGTGAGGAGAAGATCAGCGAAGGTTTATAATGGCAGAAATAAATCATGCTGTGCTTGTTCATGTCAGCGGTTTGTTTAAATTCTCGTCTCTTTATATAAAGCATGAGGAAAAGTCTGCGTTCGTCCCGACTCCGTTAGTGACCGAGGGGTGATTGAGAGTGAAGCGGCGGTGTTGGGTTGCAGGTGGAGCGCTGCAGCTCGTTTAATGAAGAAAAATAATGTTATCATACAAAAGTAAGAAGCTCACGCTGTGCTGGAGGCTCTGACAAATGGCAGTGACAAATGCTCACAAAACAAAGAAGCTGGCAGTGACAGGCGGACTTAGACCATCAGCGAATGGTTTCCATCTTTCACTTGCTTACAGACACTTGAAACTTTTCTTTGACTTAACAAACTCCATCCAGTGCCTTGTAAGGTGCAGAGGCATGACTTGTAAATGTGAGGCCTTCTTTCGTTTTATGGTTACCTAGAAAGAAATGCTTAGAAAAGTTGGGACACAAAGAGTTAGCATTTGTCCATTTAAACTTTCCAAAATAACCATGAAAATAGGAATTAAACATCTGTAAACTACATTGGATTCACAAAAAAAAAAGTCAAAAGCAAGTTTGTTAGTGACATCTAAAGGCTTTTTTCTAAAAGCCTTTTCTACATCTAAACAGCTGAGAGACAACAGCCATGCTACTGGCTCATTTAGGCTCCAGCTAAAGAGCTAAACACTAACATCAGCATGCTAACATGCCCACAGCAAACATCAAAGATGTCTGAGAATGTGCTTAAAGGAATGAAAAGTATCCCCGGACAACCTGGGCACAAGAACTCTCCACTTTCTTTTTGCATGTAAGCCATACGGCAGTCTTTCCCATACATTTCTGTAGAAAGCAGACACGTCCTTAAAACCCTGCATGCAACGTTTCAGGTGACCTAAAATGAAGACGCAAAGGGTGGAGGTGTTGATTGACGTCGTCCTGAGGTCTGATAACAGTACAGTCAAAAGCAGTTGGCGGAGATTAACTGCAGAGGTGGTGATGCACTTGAAATCCATACAGGCCGTTCCCTGATCCCACCTGCCGTAGTAAGTGCAACAAACAGGACGGGTGTTCTGTTTAGTAGTGACCGTAGAGACTTGAGGCACCCAGAGGAGAAGTTAAAAACAAGCCCATGCAGATACACGTTTGTTTAGAGAACACCCATCTGAGAACATTTTAGCCAGGAAACCCATCTGAACCGTTTGCTGCACGTTTGTATGTATAATTAACACAAAACGGTGAGGGCCAGCTACACTGAGCAGAGCAGGAACAGTGAAGGAAAACTCAAGAGGAGACACTTACAGTTACTCTGAATTCTATTCATCTTGGAGCCCCATATTAACACATTTCTGCAAACCACAAATATTATGCAATTTTTTTTTTTTTGTCTTTATGTTGCAACTTCACAAATAGGGGACCATTTTCCATTTTATGTTGTGATGACGCCTGAGGTCTGGATAGGTTCAGGCACAGAAAACACTTGATTAAGGGTTCGGAAAAGATCATGTTTTTTTTGTTTTTTTTGTTTTTTTTTTCTTGAAATACCTGGTTTTGTCCCCACAAATACCCTGGAAAAAAAGGAAAAGGAATCCAGTGGTTTCACGCTGACAAATGTTGTAACACAGTCTTGAACTGCGGTCACGGGCTTGGCAGCCTTCTTGCTTTCCCAACTAAACAAATACCATCCACCACTTTGTTTTGGGGGGCTGGAAACATCAAAATGTCAGAAAATTAATAACTTAAAACGGGCACAAATAGAACCAAAGATATTTTTTTCATTTTATTATTTGGTAGACCAATGCTACACGATCTTGCGCTCATGGTATTTGTGTACAGCAGCTGATGGGTTGCAGCAACCCACACGTGCACTGTACACACTTACACTAATTTACCATAAACTCCTCCTCCGCAGAAGTGACCATGAAACGGCAGGTCATTTTTTATTACCTTCTGCTAACAAGCGCAGACCCCGGCCCTGCCTGCACACACAGCCGCTTGGAAGTTAAAAAACAGCCCATGATTAATGATCGCTGCGACATGTCTGAGTGAACCAAATGGAGTGTGCATGTAAACGCTCCCCTGCCAGAGCCTTCACCCTCACACTTATTGTAATCATTACAGGGAGAGGGAGAAGAAAAAAATTAGAGTGGGGAACTGTAATGGGTTAATTACGCCACAATCGGCGGGTGTGGAAATGCAGGCCTTTTTAATTATCTCCCTCCATCATTCGACACATTTCTATTATTTTCCTTCTCTTTCGGCTCCCTGCTTTGACTGAGGTTGAGCGCCGTGAAGGAAAATAGGGGGATAATTGGGTTCATCCATCTCTCTCTCTCTCTCTCTCTCTCTCTCTCTCTCTCTCTCTCTCTCTCTCTCTCTCTCTCTCTCTCTCTCTCTCTCTAAGCCCCTGCCCACCACTCCCTCTCCCCCTCCTACAACTTGTTATAACTCCATCTGTATTTGGGCTGGGGGGGCGGAGGAACATGTCTGACTGCCATTTTTCTCACTTTAAGTCCCGATTCAGTCAGGTTGGATAAGACTGAGCCATCTGATAATAAAGAAAAGGTTCATTCAAAGTGTTTGCATGTTGTCCTAACAGAGACACTTTTTTGTCCTTGTCATAATACTAATATTAGAATGGTAGTTTTTTAAATTTATTTAGGAGATTTTTTTTTATTTTGTTTATGCCAGAATTAATATCAGGACCATGGACAGGTCAGTATTTCCAACTTTGGATCTAAAGAATCAATACAGCTTGAACCAAGTTCCACAGTATTCTAACTGTGTAGCAGACCTGCTGGTCCAACGTGTCACTGTTGGGTTTGGCTTTGCCAATCTATGAAAATGACACAATCCCATTCTGTGGTCAGGTTAGCAACAACGCAAATGCAGCAGTTGTTTAAACTTTCAAAATAAAGGCACCAAAACTACCTGGTTAGAGTTACATAAAGATCATGGTTTGACTTAGATTAAGAACATCCTTCAATCAGTAGCAACTGACTATTGGCTTTGCATGGGGATCAAGCCCCCAGCCACCTGGGGGAAGGCCCTGTGATTTACCCACTCACCATCCCCTAGCTCCATCGAACATGGACTCTCATACTACGTTTGTCCTTTGCTCCTGTCATTACTGCCCCCTGCTGGTACTGCACCTTACACAAATACGTACTTTTCGCACCTCAGCTAGGGCGACCATGACACTCACCTGCCATTCTTTTCAACATTCAAAAGAGTTTGTAATGGCTGTGTCAAAAACGAAAAAACTCTTATAAGCTGCCAAAAAAATAATCAAATTCATAACGTATCACTTTTGAAGATGCCAACACTAAATTAGCAGGACATAGTTTCAAAATTCATGCTTCACAAACATTAGAATTGCTGTAAAATGTGTCTGCTTGGGCCTCATAACTCTCAAAGACACTTTGAGGGACTGACTGTTGTCAACCTCTTCCTGTGGCTCGATTCCTTTTCTTTCCATCCCTCCATTGATCCATCCTCTCTTAGCCGACACAGGGAGGATTACAAGATCCGTCTAATATGACGAGAGACGTGTGGCCCCATGATTCCCCTGGAGATCCCCTCACACTCCCCCGTGATGGAACAAAACTCTCACACATACAGAGCACATGTCAAAAGGCTCCCGGAGATGATTTCTTGAGGCTTTGCAATCACCCCAGCCTGACGTTCCCTGACGCTTTTAATCTCCTCACATTAATGAAGTGTCCGGTCAAATTTCCCTGTCCGCCCTGATGATCGGGAGGTGGCGGAAGGACAGAGAAGGGTCAGAGGGGTATTCATCGGCAGCAGCTCCGCGTCCTTCGATAGACGGGACACAGGCTCCTGGGAGTTTCCCTCTTCGTGCTGTTGCGTTCGCTGGGCTCCTGGCTTGGGTTGGGGTTTGGTTAAAGTGCTGAAAAGGCCGCTCCCTCGACGTCCAATTTTCATGCATTTTTTGAAAATTTGCTGTGGTGTTCGTTACCGATGTTAATGCGAAAACCAAACCGAAGTGGCTTTCGCTGAGTTATTGCTTCGGACGGGCGTGGAGGGAGCACAACACACCGCAACGCAAGAAACAACATGAGAAAACACAAGTAACCATTGACTTTAACAACGTAATCATGAAAAGCACATTTAATTATATTCAAATCCTGACTTACAACAAAAGAAGCCTCTAAAAATTGATACAGATAATAGGAATTAGTCAAATTCTAATACTAGGGTCAAAGTTTGCATCGCCAATGACTCCACAGACTCACTATGTTTGATGGGCAGGGGTGGTAAACCTTAAAAGGGTCAATTGGCTGTAAGTTAGTAGCTTTCGCAGCAGGTGACCATTATTGGTTTATCCACTGAAAACAATTTTTACTGGCACGCAGCTCCTGGCAGGTGAGGGTCTGCTACTTGTGTATCATCTTTTTCTATATCAGGAGTGTGGGTGTGAGTCAGAGAACCAGCCTCTGCCTGCGCCGAGCGGCAGAAACCAACTCTCGTGCCCAATTCAGCAGAAGAAAACACAATGAAAACATTCAGCCGCTGCTCCTCGAGATTGTTTTTGGCCACAGAAGCCCTGTAGGAGGAAACACAAGCCCACCTCTATACCACTTTGTGTCTGCTGAAATGTATGCATTATTTTTTTTCTTCCTGTCTGCGGCTGAAGTTGCGCAGCCTGCCAAATATTATTCAATTAAAAACTCCACTCCGTAGGACGCAGTCGCAGGCGATCTCTGTGCCCACGTCGTGACAAGGAAATGTAACTAATTGCTGAACTTGTATTATTGATACACGATTTCGTGTTTTAAGAGGGTTCTCGCCAGCGTTCGCAATGGTGACGACGGTGGAAAATTTCAGTCTGCGAGGCCTTGTCCTGGGCATCGCTGTGGTCGGACCTCAGTCCGTCGAAAGTGATGATTAGTTTGTCTTAGTTGACCGCTGACCAGAGGAATCCGTGGGATTCCAGTAAGTGGAGCTTTAGACACTGAGGAGAAGATTAGTGTTTCATTTCAGTGTGAACCACCTGTCTGTCTGCCAGAAGTCTCTGTTTCCTTCTCCCCCTCTCTACCTGTCTGTCGGAGATCTCTCAGGCGTTAAGATCCAAGAAGCGACTCTGCACCGGGATTTGAAGGATGTTGATGCTCTTTTTGCTGAATTTTCTTGCCTTTTTGTCAAGTTTCACACCTGCCAACACCTGGCATCAATAGAGGATCTCCATCTGGATATTAAGGCATTCCAGGCAAGAACCTTCCCAAGCGACCTTATGAGGAGCTCAGGGACTTTACCCGTGTGTCCACAGGAGGAACAAGGGACGAGGTTTACTTCCTGTTTGATGCTTCCAGGTGCCAAGAACATCTCAGCTTTGGTGGTAGCACTTCCCAATGTATGTGGTACTATCAGAGCAAAGTTTGAGGGCTAAACATTGCTTATCAATATTGATTATTCAGAACATATATAATAACACACACACACACACACACACACACACACACACACACACATATATCGGCATTTAGTTGTAACATCCCCTTCACAACGTCCGTAGATGCTGATTACTGCACTGCACCCTGTGATAGCTGATACGTATCTAAAGATGGATCTCATTTAAATCCAAATACCAAATGATCCAAAAAGGAAAAGTTCATCAGCGGGCTCATATCTGAAGTACCTCGTGTGAACGAAAAAGTCCCCAGTCTAAACGAGTGAAACCTCTCTGCCTTCATTGTAGGAATAATCTTTTTTTTTTTTTAGATCACCAGTTGAAATCATTTCAGGTGTAAACATAAACTTTTTTGATAACATATATTTTGGTATTTGGACTCTTTCCGTCACTTCACCAATCACAATAGATTTAAAAAAAAACAACTTTTTTTTCTGCCATAATCAACTTCGTGTTAACATCTTTTGCACTGTGTCTCAAATTATGTCTTATGAATATACTGTGTAAGCATGTTTTACATCAAAATGTATCAAAACTGCGTGTCACGTCATCACCTGTCTGACCAGTGAATGATTACTCTAACTACAGAGTCACCCCCTCCTCCAAGACCGATGCAGTGTGGAGCCTCATTACCTGTACCTGTCTGTCTGCCTGTAGGTAGAGTCCATCTGACCGTCTGACAGCGTCTCCTCCACCGCCGACTGCTACTCAGGATTAATGAGAGCCAATGAAAGCAGCCCTCCTCCTCCTCGCCCTCACCCCTCTCCCTCCTGTTCTCCCCCTGCCCCAGCCAAAGCAAAGGCCGGCCGTAGGCCTCATTATTAAAAGCAATGGCCAGGACTCTGGCCCTGTCTGTACAAACACACAGCGACGGAGTTGGTAGGGAAAGGGGAACCGGCTCGCGGGGGGATGAGGTTTCAATAAACGTCAGCCAGCGTCGGCTCTGTTTGGACTGCAAATTATTGCTGGCTGATGCTCTATTATTTTACAACCAAAGATCGCTGTCGAGAGAAAGGTAGAAGGGGAGGAAAAAGAAAGAGAGAGTAGCGAGCAGGGCAGGGAGGAGGGAGAAAAAGAAACTCTGGAAGGGCGCCTAAGGGGAAAAAAGGTTTAGTGAATACTATAATAATCTTTAAAAATATTACTGGAGCGGCCGCAGCTTAAGCTAAGAATAGGCTGGAGAGAGCAAAGTCCTTGGATGATTCAAGCTGAGATAGGAGAACTGGAGAGAGAGAGGAGGGGAGCATGAGGAGAGGGAATGAAAGCAAGCGAGGGAGGGAGGAGGAGAGGAGACGGCCATGTGAGAGGGTTATAAAATCAACACCTGCAGTAAACATAACTTACAGCTGCCTCATTACTGCCAGGGGGAAAAAACACATGCTTTTATTTTTTTTATTTTTTTTTCATTTTGTGAAATATTCTTCAAATCCCAACGTTGGTGAAGGTTATCAACGATGTTCAGCCGCAAACATGAGTCTGTTTGCAGCAAAGGTGGGGCAGATCAACTTCAACCGAAAGTCAAGCTGCTGCTGCATGAGGTGGAGACATCAATCATTCCATAAGCATCATATGACATGTTTGACCCAGGAGAGACCATACGAATGCTCAGTGTTGCAGAGAGTAGTGAATATATATATATATATATATATATATATATATATAGATAGATAGATAGATAGATAGATAGATAGATAGATAGATAGATATAGACATATAGACATATAAGTGTTTATCCATTTTTTATTAAATCTATCGTGTTGGACATCTATTCATCAGCAGATGTATAGTCTTCACTTTGACTTTGCAGTTTGAGCAAAGAACTCTCCCTTTACTACTCTTACTGCCTGCTATCTGTAATAATATTTGTGCTGTACCGCAGCGTGTACACCAACCCTTTCTCATAGCATTTGAGATGTGAATGAGCTCCAGAAGGTCTCACACTTCCTCTTGAAAATGGTGCAAATGTGAGTCCACTGCTTTGGTTTAGACAGAAATTGGAATTTCTGGATATCATCACTGGATTGCCATGAAGTTATGTTCAGACTTTCATGCTCCCCAGAGGACAAATCATTTAATTTATTCATTTTTTAAAAACCCAAGCTGTACTTTGTGTAAAATACTTGGCACTTTGCGAATTAGCTAAACTAAGATGCACAATGATAATTGTTTAGCATGTAAACACTGTCACCGTGAACATGCTCCATTAGCATTTAGTACAAAGCATTACTGCGCCTAAGTTAAGCCTCGCAAAGCTGCTAGCATGGCTGTAGACAAGATTTAAGGTGCGCTGTATGGGATGAAGTAGCACCTAGAAGCGAGGTTGCAGATTGCAACCAACTGAATACCCCTCGTCACTCTCCCCATGTGGTGGCCACTCAAGTGTGAAAGGTCCTCTTTAGGGCCAGTGTTTGGTTTGTACTTACTGGGCCACCGTAGAAACATGGCTGCACAACATGGCGGACTCAGTTGAAGCTGATGCTAATGTATAAAATACACAACAATTTTCAGTTTCAGGTGATTGTACAAACACAATTATTATTGCTATATTTCATTCCTACCAAGAGATTCAATTAAATCTTACGCATTGAACCTGTAAGCATGGAGAGAGAGAGAAAAAAAAACTTTTCTAATTGCCATACTGGGAAAAGTTCTTTTTACATTCCTGTGTAGAACAGTTTCTAAAAGGGCTGCGTTGAGGATTAGATTTGAAATGATATACAGATGCAAGAAATGGTCCAAAACAGTCCACTCCATCTATTATCGCCTATCAACAGATAAGTAGAGCTGTTGAGCCCACAGAGAGGCTGTGCAAGCTCTGTCACAACTGAGCAGCTTTGATAAACTCCTTACATTCCTTCAGACACATAGTTGCAACACATTCATGGCACTATTTCAGGCTGCTCCAGTTGATATTATTCGAGAGCCGCTGACATTTAACAGCCATCTCTGCCGGTTAACATGCTTCTGTCTGGATGTTCACAAACTAATTTAATCCTCGCATTACGGACAGCTGTGTTGACGACTTGGAAAACTGTCACACTGCACAGTTTCAGCAGCGTGTATGAGTCTTGTGAGTGTGTGTGTATTTGTGGTTGTAAAGATTTTAATGCATTTGTGCATGTGTGTCTAGTGTCCCCACTTTTCATAACACCACCTTCCCCCCCTAAAATGGGTTTAAAAAGTCATGTGGCTGACAGGGGAAAGCAGTTTTCTTACCTCAATAAAATTATCTTGGATTTTAGTGTTTGCCTAACACTCTTGTACCCGTTTAATATTCGAGCACGCTCCTCCGCTCTGGGTGAGAGAAAAAAAGAAAGGTGTAACTTATAATGGGCTTGGCCTCGCTGGCAATTCCTGCAGCTGAATTAAAATGCAACATTATATGGCTTGGCCAAGGTTAGTCCGTGTTAGATGGGGCGCTGTTACGGGCACTTTTCGAGCCTCTCAATTGAGGTAATAAATTGAGTCTGATGGCTAATTTTAGGTGAAACCCAATACGGCTGGCTAAACTATGAGCCAGAGGGGACCATTTAATCAAAATATGTCTGGCACTGCCGCCAATACAGAAACAAGCTGAGACAAAAACGAAAAAGATTTTAGAGTAAATATATATTTTACTGAAATTTGTTTTAAGGGATACTGTACCTTCTGTCAGTCAAGTGAAAAGAGTTAACAAACTGTGGGAGGTAACAATCTGTGATTTAAAATCTATAAATATACACTGGCTAATAAAATAATAAAAATAGCAGCTGAAATGGCAGTTTAATCAGGGCAGTAATTATAATATATACTTCTGGGGGCCACATTCCCCCAAAATGCCCCCTTCCCATAACAATAAATATAAAATCTATGTAATATAAATAAAAAAAAAAGAAAATTATTAAAAAGTAAATGAAAACTTTCAACATAATGTTCATACAGGTTTGACATTATGTTGAAGACGTCTATGTGCTGTGTTGCATGGATATCTCCTGAAGTTAGCATGCTAACAAGCTAGCACAGGGCCTGAAAACCTCTTTCCCCCTGTGGTACAAAGCCTGTGCGATAGCAGTGTAAGCGCCAAGACTACCCCATTGGTCCAGCTAACTTAGCTGACAAGCTAACTGCAGCTACCGCTTTCCACTTGCTAGCTTTGATAGCAGCGTAAAACAACCTCCATACAGGACAAAAAAAAAAAAAAAAAAAAAAGTTAAAGCAAGAAAAGCTGTACAAAAGTTCTGTTCCTATCAGCTGTTGATTGGACACTTCTTTGAACGCCATACCAGTGATAAGTCAGCCAGGTAGAGTGGCCAGAAATCCATTTCAAATTTGATATTTTTTGACAGGGCCTCTAGATCCCCCAGGCAGATTTGATGCCTTGGCTACAGCCCTGAGCAATATATAAGTATCTGTTGACATGTCTATCTGTTCATCAGATCAGGATAGCCCTACTTTGGGTAAATTAAATGTAAAACTTTCTTTGCAAGGGAATTATGAAGGAAATGATTAAAAGAGGTTTTTACAGTCACCGGTATCAGAAAGTGACATTAGATTCATTTTGATGCAACAAGATAGATTTGAAATTTATATCCAAAGAAATAAAACTGCCAGAACCTTGCAGTGGAATCAAAAAAAAATGTGCGTACAATCTGTTTCCTTACACTCACTAAATCATTCTGTCAAAGTATCTCTCGATTAGCAGGGGAGGGAAAGATCTCCAAAGTGGCGTTCGGTTTGCAGCCTTCGCCGCCTGCCAAAAGCCACATCTCCGGGCCGCAATCAGTGACACTCACAATAAACGGACTGATATTTAATCATTAGGCGAGGAATGCACAGCGGACGTCTCTAATCTGCTCCCGTAGCTGCTGAAAAGTTGCACGGCACACAGAGTGGAAGCCGTGAACTCTCTGTGTCAGCTTCGACCGTGCACCCGCGGGGTTTTCGGTGGCAGACCCGAGAGGGGTAACGTTGCATAGCGGGAGGCCTCAGCATGCCATTGCAATTAATGTATTGTCTTACTTAATAAGATGGAAATGTTGGAATGATTAGTGAAGACTGTGGTGTGCACTCTGGGGTCCGGGGGAGGATTAGTTACCAAAGTGCTGAGGTGCTCACTTACACCTACTGCTGAGCTGGATTGAAAGGGAAAATACTATATTCAGCTATATATACAGTATTGTTGTTGGCAGATAAAATGCTTTAGGTTAAAATTTTTAGTTTACTGGAACTGTGCAAGAAAAATCGACCTTATTTTTATCTCGATTAAATGATCCAATTAATCCTTAAAATATTGTACTCGGATTTACTTAAGAGAAACATACATTCTTCAATGAACCATTGAGCAGGTCATTCATTAAATGATATTTTTATTGATATTCTATATTTGTCCTATTGGCAACAAATCCCATGAAACGACCAAAACCAACATCCTACTTAGGTACAGTGTATATATCCAAAGCCAGATATATCTTATTCCTCTGTGCCAAGAAGCTCCGAAGTTGTCCAAAAACTATATAAAACACACCAATGAGCCATTGGGTGACAAGTTTTTGGTATTTAAATGGATTTACTGACATAAGGAAATAAAGAATATCACCAATAGAGGTATAATTTGTAAGAACTGGCCAGAATTTGACGGCAGCACAACCACTAACTGCAGCTCACGACACTCTTTACTCCAGCTTTCTTTGGTTGTTGCAACTAGCTGCCGTTCAAAAGTAGCTCAGTTAGCCACGGAGCTAAGGGGCCCTTAACACGACCCTTTGTTAAAATTGCTGGACATCACACCAGAACTTAACACTGCCTCTGAAATCGGGCCTATGGCAGTCTGAAGATAGTGGATACAGTACGAAGGCGATTTACAGTGGAACAGGACTGTGAGTGGCATGCCGTGGCTGAGGAGAAAGAATCAGGCATCAGCAGCAGCAAAAACTGTCTGTTAAGCCGGATTATTTTCAGATCTTACTCAGAATTACTTTCAGAATTGAGAATCTATTTTGGCCAAACCAAAGGTGATTGTAAAAAGACAAACCAAGACTGTTGAGATTTATTTTGTTAATGCCGAATATGAATTAAGTGTTTTACGATGTGGTACTGACACAGTTAAACTTGTGTGTAGTAGTTCTCTCTGGTAAATGAGAGAAACTTGAATTCAGATATTGTTGGTTGTAATTTTCAGTTTAGTAAGAAGAAAACTTATATAAATATTTTCTTTCGTAGTATATTTGTTTTCCTTATTAGAGTAGTAGTAGCAAATCCAACACTTATGTACATATCCCTGCTAAAACTATGGGGCCATCAAGACCCTCTTGAGCTACAAGGTGATCCTACAGCACCATAGTTCATACACATCTTTGACATGATGGCAATGCTGTTGAAATATTATTTAAAAATTGTCTAATGACAGACACACTATAGAAATACTTTGATCAATCAATGTAGTATGAAGAGAAACAACTATGGTAGGCAGAATATGAGCATGAATGTTACATACAGTAAGGCACCACACCACACTAACACGCAGACATTAGAATACAGTGTTGTCAAACATAGATTTTTAACAAGCTGTAAGGGAAAATAATTGGACATACGGGCTCATGCTGTTCATTTTGAGCATTAAAATCTCTTTGGGCCCTTCTTTTGTTCTTTCTAGACATCAACCATATGAGGAATTGCATTGAAACGTTCCCTATTACAGCTTGGTAAGTGGGCAATAAATTGTGAGTCTGCAGTGCTGAGATGTAGGGCAGTAAAGATTTGACATATCAGTTGGCAAAGCTGTAAAAAATCTTTAACCCTAATTACACAACGCGAGCATAAATTAACACTCAGAGCTTGTTAACGTGTCGCATAGTTCATTAAGATTAGAAATAAGCACCAGAGGAGGGTAATAGAGCATGGATGTGTGGATCATGTGGACCATTTCCTCACTAAATGCGCATTAAACCAAACTGAGAGCAACTGCGCCGCAGTCAGCATTCATACTGCCGTGTCACACGACATGGAAATACAATATGACAGTGATTATATTTTGCATACCTTCATGGAATAATCAAATTATTACCAACCTCTTTTGGGTAAATACTACAGCAGCAAACCAAACAACAGAGAGGCCGCGTGATTGTCTGAGAAAATATCTCTCAGGTGGAGAAATTAGCCACCATCAAGTGTTCGTAATTTGTTTTCTATTTTCTCCCTAAACATTTATAATTGCATCCAGAGGGGTGTGTGTGTGTGTGTGTGTGTGTGTGTGTGTGTGTGTGTGTGTGTGTGTGTGTGTGTCAGAGCAGCTGCCAGCGTGCCAAACCGCTATTGTTGCAAGAGCAGGGTCAAGTGTTTCTTCACTCATGCCCACATCGGTGAACAGGACCACCACACACACACTGAGCACATATGTGGAAAAAGACTGTACATCGTTAAATTGTATATAAACTGCATAAACATGCCGGAGCACAGAGAGCTGAGGTGTGAACAATATTATATTAATATTATGCATTTAAATCCATCACACACACTCACGTCAGAACTTCTTTTCCTCTTTCTCGTTTTTGCCTTTGATGGCAAACTGAGCAGCAATTAATTCAACCCCTGTTTGCTAATTAACCAGCATGTCCACCTATTTATGTTAAAGGGGCGATATCTAAGAATTTGAGCTAAAAACATTCAAAATTTAACTAAAATTATCAACAGAATGTGAAAACATAGCAGTTTTGAAACTGTGATAACTGTGTATCGTATAGCAGAGTGATCTACTGAAGTTGGCATGCTGATCAGCTAGCCCCAACCCATCTTGGTCCAGAACTCCTGTGCTAGCGGTGTTTACTACTGGCCCCGAAGCTCCAAGTCTGAACTGCTAACTGCATGGCTAACTGAGCTAACTAGCAAAGGGAAGCTACAGTTAGCGGAAGTTGGCGGTTACTCTGGTGACATGTTGCCGGCTATTTGATTTGAATTTGAAAGGTGACCAATGCCCCTTTAATGTCAATATTGTTTCAGGGACTTTTTGTATGGCTACAGTATTCTCAGAGGAATGGTGCAAAACCTTGAGAACTACTTGGTTGCAGCCAATGCCTGCAGCCAGTTAGCTTGGTTTAGCATTAAGACCAAGGACGTTATAATTAAACCTAGTCATGGAGGTGAAGTCCCTTCCATTTCTATGAAAAGCTGCCACTATGACTCGACTGTCTTCCACATTGCTTCCACATTGTGGGGCCAACAGAGGGTGTAAACAAGAAACCTCTGCCAACCGAGCCAGCTAACTTCTGATTTAGCACCTAGCTAACTTGAATGTGGATAAAATAGCTTCATGCGGCTCTTCTAGACTTTGCAAACGTTCTTGGACCAAATGGTTCAAATTATGACAGTGAAATGAGTCACTTCACGGGGGTTGTGACACTCAAAAAAACGTATCCACTGTTTTAGAGACACGTCTTTCACCATGTTAGCTTATGGGCAAATATGACATGTGACACTGAATGACATAGTTTGGCCGCTAAGAAGGTTGGCCTCAAAACCTGGCGCTCTTCCTGGGGGCTTGATTAAGTCAGGACAGAGGAGGGAACAGATAGCCTGGCTTTGTCCAAAAGTAACAAAATCTAGTCTACCAGCACCTCTGAAGCTCCCTAATTAACACATTACATTTTTCCTTATTTAATCTGAACAAAAACCAATGTGTAAAAACAGTACTTCCTGGTTTTACAGGGTGTTAGCCTACGTGCCAGACTGTTTCTTGGCCAGAGGCACCTTTTTTTTCCTCACCTTGAGACACAAGACCGAGACATTGTCCAGCACACTAAAACCAGAAACTATTGTTTTTACAATTTGTTTTTTTTCTTTTTTATTATTAGTGAGTGAGCTGCTGGTGGGGGAATGCTGTTCTTTTTGCAGAGACCCAGGCAAGCCGCTTCCTGCTGTTCCCAGTCTTTATGGTAAGCTAAGCTAAATAACCGCTGGCTGTAGCTTCGTATGTATCTTACAGACATGAGAGTGGTTTATCCTGTCACTTAACTTCCAGCTAACGAGTGTAACTCTCCTCTTTTTTGTGTGTATTTGTATGTATCTTGTCACTTATTTGCTTTATATTGGTCGTCATTTGCTTCTGCATCTGCTTTTGTTTCAATAACTGAGATGTAATATGACAGATTGAATGTCTCTCAAACGATTTAAAGCCTTTTCTTAAATATAATCGTGGAATAAACCCGAACTTCCAAAACACTTTCCACTTGAGCGTGAAGCAAAAACATTGGACTTCCACTTACGGCAACATCTTTAGTCTCCGTGAGAAAAACAAGTGCATCTCCCTGAAACAGTCTGACAGCGAGCCTCGGTCGGCTGTATATTTCCTGTATATTTACATGTCGACTTGATGTGCTGATCTTTATGGAAAACATGAAGAGATTATTGGAGGGAGGCGAATCAAAGTGACACTGGTGACACACACTCAAAGCCGACCAATATACACTGCAGGAACCGCAAGCTGGAGTCCGTCAGGCTGTGGTGAGCTTATGGCTTCTCGTGACGTATAAAAACGCCGGCGGCTCCTTAGTGTTTCTCTGCTGCTGATTGACTTTTAATTGATTTCTCATAGAAGTGCGGTTCATTCTTGTCAGTGAGATGGAGGCTTTGGGTTTTTTAATTTGCAGATCTCTTGATTTATCCCCCGAGTCTGTGATTATTACAATTATGTGGCTTTTGTAATTGGTGGATATCCAGTTGATGTTTTTTTTGGGGGGAAAACCTTGGAACAGTGCATGCTGCCAGGGACAATGAGGCCTTCCCGGGTGGAGTTTGATACATGGGCACCCTTGCGGTTAAACCAGTGTGTATGCATGTGTATTTGTGTGTGTGGGTCTCATACAGTACGAGCATGTTTATTCATATTTCTGCGTTCTGTATGTCCATAGTGTGCGTGCTGACCGCAGGGCCGTCACTGCCGCCGCCTCTGCTTCGCTGTCTGCTCGCCATGCAACACGTGTTTATGTTTACTTGAGTGTGTGCGTGCGTGTGTTTTTTTAAGCAGAGAACTGTGATGTGGAGCACCTGCGCCTGCCCTGGCCCAGTCCGTCATGCTGCTGCGTGGCGGCTACTGAGCTGGAACCTTCCGGGTGACATCATCAAACGGTGACAAGGCAGACAGGTCAGGGCGCCTGCGGCTTTTCTGCCGGAAAAGGCAACTCCCTGAAACGTGTGTCTGTGTAGGTTTGAATACACACGCACACACACACACACGGCATTATTCCATTTTGATTTTTGGATTGCTTTCTCATAGTGTGAGAGTTTTAATGTGGAGGGTATTTCACCTTGCACACTACCGCTGTATGTACCAACTGTGTGTATTTGCAGTGCCCCTGTGCTGTGAGAGAGAGAGAGAGTCTGAGACAGCTCAGACTTTTTTGCGCGCCATAATCTTGAGTGAATTCCTCTCTTTTCACTATTTTGATTGGAGCCAAACAAACAAGTGAAATATTATTTGTAAGGAGTATTTTGTCTGTATTAACTTGGACATTTATGATGCGTTACACTCACTGGTTTCACTGGGTCCAGCACTCCATTGAGAATCCCATTGCTGAAGCGCAACCTCTTTTTTTCAGTTTAATTGTTAGGTTATCTTGAGAAAACAAGATAATCAACCTGAGAAAAATCAGCAGTGCCATGCTGGCATGCCTGTGGTCGTCTTGCTGATACTGTACTGTGCTGTTCAGACATGAATACAGACCGGATTGCTCAATGCTTAGAAAACAACTTTTGTTTTATCAACCTGTTGTTAATGTAATTGCAGGCATGCTGTTTTCTGCTTCCATGCTTTTGAACTAAATGTTTAAGGTGAAACATTTTTTACTTGAGCATCTCTTCGCCTCAGTTCTCACTGTCCAGGGAGGATTCATGCCTTTTCACATCGACTTTTTTCGACTTTGTCACACCATGTCTGAAATTCCCCTTTGATTTGATACTGCACATATTTTCAGTTATAGGTTTGAAAATACAGTATTCTAAAATAATGTGTAAAAATGACCTGAAATGAAATTACCAATCAGCTATGTGTTGCTGCCTCAGCATATGGACAGAACATGCCAACAACCGCTTAGCAACCGCTGTCCTCAACACTATATATTACAGGTCTGAAAATTTCACGTTAAATAGATGTTAGTGCCAGGTGATTTAACATTTCTTTGAAATCCCCCCCAAATCATCACAGTAATTACTTCAGAATGTATGGAAAATCTCCCAATGTAAAATAATGACAATATTCTGATATTTTTCAGTAAACATTTGATAAATAGCTGGTTATTTCTTTAATATATTTCCAGGAAACGTCCAGGTTTCTGCTGACCATGCCAGTTTAATTTGCTACTACCCACTGACCATGAAATTTGAAATAAAGTAAAATAAAGTGTTACAAAATGATTTTTTTCACCAGTCTTCAGCGCTCACTGCAGTTAGTAAAGGGTCTCTGCTCCAGTTGCTGATTGGAAGAACAGTGCGCTCTTCCTTGTCTGGTGTCATGAATCCAATATGATAGCTGACAACGTCAGTTTGAAAGTGTAAGTCACAACCGGCCGATCACTGATCTTTTCAGATTGTCACTTGCAAAATACAACAGGTACATGATTCGATTTTTGATTTTTTTCATAGCATGTTCTTTCCAGTATAATGCATTTAATTCTAATGTACAATTCTGGATATGAATAACAGTGACAAAACAAAACAATATAAGCATATGTAAATATAAAATCATTTCCTTATAGCATGATATTATAGTGTTTAGTAACACATAATGTAAACAAGTAAGGCTTTTTTGTCTCTTTATAAAACCAGTCAATGCTTTCTGAGAGTAAACCAACAAACGAAAACATTATTTTGACCCCATGTATCTTCCTTAAATATTCTGCCCGCGGCTAAATTTTCCAAACTTTCCATTAAACACTCTCTTACACGTTCTCTTTGCCAGCTCTTTGTTTGCCCTCTTTAGTTTCACCCCTGAGTATGCGTACGTGGGGCTGTCTAGACCGCAGCGGACAGGTTAGCAAGGGTTTATTCGTTTTTCCATTCGCAGCTTTAGTGGATGTTATGGCCTATTTCCACCTGCAAAACCCAAACCCAAGTGCTCCTCCGCCTACCTGCTATTTGTCAGGATCTGTGTAATTACCAGTGTCTATCCCTCGTTCCCCATCTCATATCCTGAGCACAACATTTGCCCAGATTTACCAACTGGCCTCGAAACGGTTTCTCGCTCCAAAACAACGCTCCAATTTCTCTGCAGGGAGAAGCAGCGGCGGGGGGAAGATGCTGCCAGGGCGCCAAACACACAAAATATCTCCTGTCCTCTGCGTCCTGCGTTCCACCGCGCCGTAATTAAATCAAATTTTTTTTTTTTTCTCTTTTTTCTTCTTCTAATGACTTGACGTGCGCCGGAGACAGCCCCGCGGCCGCCCAAACAAAATAACCCAGAATGCACCGCGACGGGGCCGAGACGGTATCGGCGTTTCAGCGAGCGCTCCCCTCGGAGAAACAGTTTTCAGCAGCATTCCTATTTCAGGAACTTTAAATGTTAAGTAAAGAAACATTATGAGAGGAGGGCTGAATGGAAAGCTGTGTGTGTGTGTGTGTGTGTGTGTGTGTGTGTGTGTGTGTGTGTGTGTGTGTGTGCGTATTTGTGTGTGTGGATGTGCATGCATGTGGATTAGAGTGGGTGTGTGAGGGTGTGGGTGTGTGTGATTTGGACATACACCTCAGCGCACACCTAAGTGTATCTAGCCAAAACGTCTTTATATGGTTCCATGACGGGGGGAGAGAGCGTGTCCAACAAAGGAGACTATTTCGATGGGGCCGGTCGGCGAAAGGTGCGCTGGACTCATAATGACATAGAAAACAAACAGTGGTGAATGGGCACATGGTCCCTCCGTAACCACAGGGCCCTTAACGGGAAGAGCCTGTCCAGCCCGGCTCCAGGACTACAGGAAGAACCCAGGCGCCAAGGAGTTAAAGCACACCTACTGTGCACGAGTGTGTGTGTGTGTGTGTGTGTGTGTGCGATACATTGGCTGCACACGAGAAGATACGGACACTCTCAGGCACACATGACGCTGAAATAAGAAGTTAAAAAATAACACTCGTGCACAGTGGAGAAGGTGCATATTAACACACAAATACACACTACTCTCTGTGTCTCTCTCTCTCTCTCTCACACACACACACACACACACACACACACACACACACACACAGTCACGGGGGGGACTTCCCAATCAACCACCAGCAACAATATTATTCTGCCATTCACTGTCGCAGGCGTGATTGATGAAGCCGAGTGAAGGTCGGACTCTGGCGGCCCCGCACCGCTCCACGTCCCTGACGCGCAGCTCATGTAGAATAACACCGGGCGGACAATGTCTATACTAGACTCACATTTGTTGCTTCACATATGATTTGAATGGCCAAAATATGCCCAGCTGTCCCCCCGCGGAGGGTTCCGGTTGCGTGCCTCGGTGAAGTGTTTGTGCCTGACATTTCGTGTGAATGGAGCGTTGAGCGCGTAAAATACGTTGTTGGGAAGTTGGGGCCTATGGTTGGATCAAAACCGAATTTGGTGCAAAATTATGGCAAAATTATTCCACCCTGAAGGAAGTTATGGGGTCTTACCTCACCACTACATCCAGCGTTGTCAAGTGTATCTAGATGGCTGGTGGAGTGAGTACAAGATGTGGAGCCTAGATCTGGTCAGCTCAAATTATGGTTTAATTTCTGGGTGGTTGGTGTTAAAATTGCCATTGAGTGCATCAAATGGACACTTTTACAGTCAGAGCATCTCGACAGTGCGCCGTCATTGCGAGAAAACGAGTCGCCTGGGCAGCTTTGATATCGTTTTTCTTCTCCACTGTGTTTCTGTGGAAAGAAAATTCCTCTTTTCAGTTCAGGAACCATGAATGCTACATGTGGGCTGTTTTTCTTGGGAACATCAATGTCACACATGATAAAAAGGTTCAATTCCTGCTATAGTTTTTAACTTTCATAAGTCACGTATGTGTTTATTAAAATGGTGTAATGAAGGGAAAAAAATGGTAAAGATGCTATCGGTTGCCGCTCCCTCATGTTAAAGGTCATTTTCATACAATTTATAGCTCTACAGGCTTTGTTTTGATTCTTTAAGTATCTTTGACTGTTAAGGTTCATTCAAAATGACTGTCAACTTGTGTTTTGTTCCCAATCTTCAACTGTGTAGGTGTGAACAGTTGGTGTGAGTGCTGTTCTTATTTGGGTTCATCCATGCTCACGTTATCTGCTGTACCCACCTCTGCCAGATGTCGGAGGAAAGTAGAAAGAGATTATTATTATTGTTATTATTTTAATACCTGTCTTTGGTTTCAGATAGTTGTTTCCATTCCTGCAGTATTATTGTTATAAAGAATTTGATTCAACCCCCAGGTCACACACCACGCAGTCATTAGATCTGTTTTTCTACAAGCCTGATATTTGCGGGTATTTTTTTTCCCCATGACGAGACTGGAGAAAGACAGTGGGCTGTTTACGTGGGTGGCGGTGTCTAAACAACAGATTGCACCTGGGAAAGGCAGACGCGTTCGACTTTTCCGGTTTATGTCCCTCTCTGCTGGCCCACACAGATGTTTTAGAGACGCTGAATTTAGTTTTATTGCTCACTTTTATTTATTTTTCTTACCCCGTCTGGCAGACACACAGATTTTTTTTCCACCTTGTGAGGTTTAGCGAAGACACTGTGAGGGGAAGTGCACCTCAGGGCCAGTCGCTATTTTGAACTTTTTCTGTGTCTGCAGCAGTAAACAAAGTGCAGCAACTAATGTGGAGCTTATTTTCAAAAGTGTTGTGCTCAAACTTTTTCAGCACTGTTAGCATGTGGCCGCCGGTGCAAGTGATCAACAGGGGACCCACGGGTGATTTAACTGAACCGACCACACAATCACCCAAGTACAATGTGGCTTTCCCCCCTATGCATTTAAATACACTGAAACACGGTAACCTACCCATCTGTGGTGCAGACACTTAGTCTCTGATCCCCGGTGTCTCTGTCTCCATCCACTCTGCTTGTTTACATGTTACCATGATGACTGTCAATAGCTCTTCACCGTCAGCTCTCTCGGACCACACCTCCGCCAATTCACTCCCCGTCAGACATCCCCGAAGTCTATTTTTCCGCTCTGAAAACATCATAAAACAGAAAACGTCCATGCTTAACATGGTGCCAGGGCGCCAGCAGATGGTTTATAAGGTCACGCTGTTGACTACGTATCAAGAAACTGTCACGAAGCGCTGTTTTATTGGGATTTGGTGATTTTGTGAGCAAGAACGATACCAGGTAGGTTAATATTACTGCAATTATAGGGCTTAGGCGCAGCGCCTGAGCAAACTCAAAAGCAATGTGCTTCCACACATCATTACCCACCCTCTAACCCACGCTCTTTTCTTCGTCATCCTGTATTTTCTAATATATATACATATTTTTTAAATGGACTATTTAGAGTGCTTTGTTTCTGTGTCACTGATCGTTATCAGCGTGTAAGCATGATAGCAACATTAGCACAGTCCTCAGTGTGGTAGCAGTCTACAGTACTGTGTATTGGCAGTTGTAAGTCAACAGCCTTAAAATTAAAACTGCATCATAATGATAAAGTTTATTTCTGTTAACATGTTAACTGACTAATAATGCCTCTTTTTCAACAAAACAGAATGTGGTTTCCTGGTCGAACACAATGAGCCCATGAGGGTGAACCATTTTCATTCAAAATTTAATATACATAAAAAAATAATAATAAAAAAAACAAACAACAACATTACAGCTGTGTTAAGTGACACAAAATGTTTGGCCACAAGTGAGATTCACAAACAACACTGATGCTCATTTCGAGCATGCTGCCTGTTCACAAACATTTTTCGCCACGATTTCATGATAAGTTTTGAACATTGTATAGGGTCCAATGACGTTTCATTAAAACCTGGATAGTGTTGAAGACAGAGGTCTGTTCATTTCTAGCGCTCAGTGGTGCTCTGAAGCCAAAAAAGCTTGACTTCCCGAGTATGAAATTACCAGGATCTTCTGCCTGTGTGCCCGGCTAACTTGAATAGAGATCGTGCGGCTCTTCTAGACTTTGCAAATCTATTAATTGGACCAAATGGAACAAATTCTGAAAGTGCAATGAGTCATTTCAGAGGGTTTGTGATGCAAACAAAACATTGTTGTCCGTACTACAGATGCATCTTGCACAATGTAAGCCTATGGGTGAAAGTATTTTTGGGCCACGCAATGTTGTAATTACATAGTTTGGCCACTTGGGAAACTTTCCTCAAACCATGGCTCTTCCTTGGAGGAGGTGTGCTTCAGAAGCTCAAGTTCATCATGGCTGACACAAAATCCCCCCTCCATGTGCTTATAGCAGTGAATTTGCATTTAAAATTAACAACTAATTAAGAATTACTAATATTTAAACAGCTATTTAATACCTGAAATTAATTGTGGTGTATGAAATTTAAGTCCACAGAACTTCTTGAAAGCACTTCAAATTAAGTTTACAAAAATGACTAGCGCTGCTCCTGAGAAGGCAGAACCAGACTGAATGGGTTTTGGTTAGCAGCAGAACAACTTTGATGCAGCTTCCTTGTTGTGTCATTCTGTTGTCCCTTGAGTCTGCCAAGGATTACACTTCATCTAATACATGTAAGTAACCACCCTTGGCTGTATTTTCATTCAAAATTAGCTGGCTAATGTTATGTTCACAGGTGATGCTATCAGAGAAGTAGCCAGTCCACAACTTTGGTCAGTGGAGAGTAACACAGCTTGGCTGTGGTCAAAATGCATTCTGTAGAATATCAATACATGTATGATTGTTTTTAATGCTGTGTCATTTCGATGGCAATTCTCTGCAAGCTAAGGTTGCTACTTCCGGTTAGCGTGTTAGCATGTTAGCGCGCTAGCCGGAACTAGCGCGTTAGCATGCTAGCAACATCAGTACAGCTCTCAGCGTGGTAGACCTCCACATTACAGTGTATTGACAGTGTGTTTGGTTTTGTTACCCAACACCTGAAGTCAAAACTACCTCAGTATGATAAAGTGCTTGTGTGCTTTTGGTTGAGTAAAGTGACGGAGGAGATGACAGTTGTGTTAGCTAGTAGTACTAAGTTGTAAGGTTATCTCATAAAATAGAAGGACTCAGACCTGCATTGTTTTTGATAAAGCATGTGATGCTAGAAAGCTAAAGGTTATTTTCAAAACTTAACCTAAAAGGTAATTACAGGGACTTCTATTAAAATGGTAGCTCTCTAATATCCAGCCTGGGGCTTGGTAATCAGTCAAGGCAAAAGGAAAACATTTGGGACAAGAAGTAAAAAAACAAAACAAATCAATGATTCATTGTTTTATGTACATTTTAATATCGGCCATAAAAACACTTATTCACTGTTTTGGTGAAAACAGAAAAAATATATCCAGGGTTTTCTTCTGGCTGCACAGCACCTAAACCCTCCAAAAATACAAGAAAACCCTGAATATTAAAATTTTCAATGTTGACAACATTATCTGAAAATTTAGAAAGTGCATAGCTGCACATAAACACACGGAAGAAAAAAAAACAAAAAAAACATTTGTAGGTGTTACCAGTCTCTGGCAGATTTTGATTTCTCGGCAGAGTCAAGCTAACCTGATCCTAATGGGTGAAGCAGAAATGCTGAGAAACATTTTTCACCATAACACCTCTCTGGGGTGTCTGGACGTGCACGTGTGCTGACCGCAGCAGCTCCCCCACTTAGTTTTATTGCATGGGGTCGTAATGTTCTTCCTCGCGTTGTTCTACCGGCTTTTTTTTCTCTATAGTGACACATAATACTGCCAAGAACTAATTGGCATGGTTACATATTATTCGACAGTATCTGGTTCTGTGTGTGTGTGTGTGCGTATGTGTAAAAACCAGACACAAACCAGCCGAGAGAGAGAGACGGGGTTGCTTTGGCAGAACGTCTGGTTCATGCCCCTGCTAACCGCAAGTAGCCGAGATATATCGGCACTTCCTGTGCATTATGGGATACCGTGCTGGCAATAAACAGAAACGGAGGAAATCTGAAATGAGGTGACTGAGACTTTTTATGACTTGTCTTCCTTGCGATGCACAGGGTCTGCGCATTAATCACAAAGCCCAAACATATACATATAACCTGCCACATATCATGCATTTTTCTTATTGTTTGCACCTAAAGAACAAGAACACACACTGAGGTTTTTCACATGGGAAAGCTGAACTACCTTGTGATTGATATAGCCTCCAAGGTTAAACACACTTTAATGAGAAGTCCTCCTCTCCTCCCTTCTTCTTTAATCTCTTTTTTTGCCTGCCAATCTGGCTCATTTTTCAGAAAACATGGCCTGATTCAGAGAGGTAAGCTGATGATGATGAGCTCCATTCATTCCGAGAGCGTTGACATATTTGCTACCATAACCATCAATAACTCACTCCCCTGAGCCTGTAGAGAGAGAGAGAGAGAGTGTGTGTGTGTGTGTGTGTGTGTGTGTGTGTGTGTGTGTGTGTGTGTGTGTGTGTGTGTGTATGAGCACGCATCAGAGTATGTGAGCGCATGTCCCGCCTGTTGATCATCTTTCCACAGCCAGAGCCAATGTGCTCTGGATCGGCATTGTGCTAACCTGGATGGATGTGTTTGCAGTGGCTGGTGTTAGCTGACAGCAAGCTGTTGTTATCTTTCTGTACAAGAACTTTTGTACCTTTATTCTTCCCAAAAAAGCTTTGGTGTAATCTGATTTAGGGGTTGCTATGTAAGGGATAAAGTCAGAGAATTACATGACATGCTGTTTTTCACAGTATTTATCCAAACCATCTTTAAATGATTAGATTAGCATGGGTGGCCACAGCAGGAAAGGGGACCCATGCCAGTTAGCTGTAGGCTAATAAATTACTAATAAAAAATTGGGCCAAAGAAAATAAAATATCACTGCAAGATTTAACTCATTTTTTTTATGTCACTGTGGACACTGACCGACCAGCTGACTTATGGTTTAATAAAAGGCTGATCTCATCCTAATACATCAGTGCGACTCCCCACATTTATATTTTTCCATGTCACTTCCTGGGCTCTTGAAAACATTAAGACTGAATCTTCATCCCTGCTGCTTCCATCCTAATGTTCCTCCAATCCTCTTTGATTTGGTTCTGGCTCTGATATCAATAAGCTTGATTTGGAAAGGAATAACTGAGGTCATCCTGTGAACTTGAACTGGATCCACTGATACTGTTTGGATAGGTGCACAGTAGGCCTTGAGAGATGTACAATGTAGTTGTAACCATCTCTTTTTTTATTGCACGCTTACTGAGCCACCGCTGTACTTTGGCTCCATCCTCCAGACGAATTATTTGCTGGAAAGATATTGCAGATTGAAAGATGAATATATACAAATATTTCTCATAAGTCCATTTGTTTGAGCCAAATGGTTGTTTCAGTTTATCTAGAAGGGCAGAACTAAGGTTAAACTAAAACAATATTGGCCCATATGTAGGATCTACTGTATGTGGCACATTCCTTTCAATTCATGATGATGGTTTTAATCATAAAAGCTATACACATTGCACACAATTACATAAAACTTATATTGCCATTCCTAGTTTACTGTTGCACAATCAGCTCCACAGGTTAACAGGGTAAAGAAGCTAACTTACACAGTATGGCTAGACCTTTTTCTTTCATTACTTAAATATATTACACATACAATTTCAGCATGTAAATGTCTACAAATGACTGGTAAGTTTGGGTTTTATTTTGCGGAATTGTATACTTACAAAATTATCCCAAATGTTTCCAACAATATTCAAACCCAGAGAAAGATGCACCTTCTGGGCAAACATCAGATGATACCTTAAAAAGAAAGTCACCAAATGTGACGACACATAGTGTGTATAGAACTTTATACCATCCTGATCTCATCTGTTAACATTTCTGCTTGAGTCACGTTTTGTATCTGTATTGTTAGTTGTCTAACAATGAAGACGACAGATCCATGATCTGGACATCAGGACATCATTAAACTAAGTTATTAGTTTTCATTGCTTTGATTTAGGGTGGCAGAAATTGCGTACTGTGCTTTTAACAAGAAAGATACAGTTTTTTGTAACCATTCACATAGGGAAGTGCAGTTCTTTCCTGCTGTCAGGATTTGGAAGAATTGTTGATCCCCCAAGAAGGTTATGTTGTTTGCAACTGTGTCATTTTATTGAATTGTTTGTTGGTTGGTCGGTTGATTGGTTGGTTTGTCAGCAGGATTACACTAAAAGTACTGAGCAGATTTCCTTGAAAGTTGGATGGAGTATGAGGTATGATCCAGGAACACTTTCTGTAACATTGTGGGATAGGACATATTTTGAATTTTATGTGACTGGTATCTGTGAGTGGGTTCAATTTGATTCAGATCAAAATGAAAATCCGGATCTAGTGCATATAAATTTTGTTTATTTGATGAGGGGTTAGGCTTGATTAAATTGAAGGGACCTGTTGGTCCTTGGTGGAGTTGCATGCAAATTGAAAAGTTGTACGTCACATCAAACTATGCATTGTTCTGTTTTACTGACTCCACATTTTTGGTTCATTGCGTACTAGAGCACATTGTACTTAAATGTGTTAATGAGGTTCAGCCAGTTTTATTTGCTAACATGTGCACTGGGCCTACAATGATGCTGTTTTTGTCAGGTCGTTGGTCTGAAATGTTAAGGATACATGAGGTGTTGTGAGAGTTCATCTCCTTACTGACAAGAAGCCATGAGAACATTTGCATCACTAAGCTGTGAAAACATATTTTACTTGATCTTTAGTTCTGTGTCTCTGTAGAAAACTGTTTGAAGTGCTGATCGATAACAGATGTTGCTCTTGTCCATTTTGTCAACCTTCATATATCCAGTTTAGAGATTCTTGAGGTCAGAGTATGTCACTTTCGCTTTCCCAAACACATTTTTCCAGTGTAGACTCAAACTAGCATCTCTCCAGCCACAGGCTTGACTTTCTGCCCATTAGGCCACAGCTCATGTTCTTTGTTCTCTCCAGGATGTTCCTGCATGAAGCTGCTTGTTGGACCACTCAGCCAAAACTTTAAGCCACTGTGACAGTTACTGGCAACAGAGAGCAGCAGCCCTGCGTGAGTTATAGAAGATCACCACATGTGCGAGCCCACTAGCGTGAGTTATGCTCCCCCTGCTTCTTGTTGTCTTTTGATCAGAATTTATCGCTGAGTGTTTTGGGTCGACCCTACCTCCTGACACACTGAACAGAAAAGTGAGGGTGAGATTATGTGAACATGCTTTATATTGTTGCTTAATAACTGGGATGGGTGAAGTCATTTGTAGTGTACAGCATGTCAAATTATGAGGGAGTTTTTCTGGGATACACAATTTGTATGAATTTGTACATTTAATTGAACTTTTGCCTCACCCCGGTCAAAGTTTAGTAGACATAAGTTGCATATGTGTGGCTTGAGAAAGTGTGTAACAATAGTAGCTAGACTAATTGTAGCAGGACAGGAAGCAAACAGTCATTTGCAAAAAAAAAAAGTCTAGACTAGACAAATATCCCGAACAGGGCTGCTGGAAGTGAGGCCTACGTTGGCCGCTAGGGATGAAAAAGTGACTTAGCTGTATTGTGGGTAATTTAGGCACCAGGTTTTGCTATAACAGTGTTTGACTCCTAGACAAGTTTAAGACAACTGATCAAAATCGATACAGCAGAACGGGAGATATCACCTTTTTTATTCCGCGCGTTCTTGTCCTTTTTCTTGTTGTCACAAATGCTTTATACTACTTTTTTTCATATGCTGTTCACCAGACATGTAAACACACTTTAATGTGTAAAATTGTTGGAATTACCTTTTAAATGTGTGGGATATATAATTTTTTATGACTTATTGTTTATGATATACGCATTGCTTGCAAAGTGAAACTGCGCAGGAAGATATTCAATTACGTGAGTTTGCTATCCTCATCCCATCTTGAATCGTTTCGATATAATAGGAGCTTGCTTTTGGTCTGTGACACACAGGTGAATTTCATTTTTGGCCCTCCAAGGGAAAAAGTTTGGGCAGCCCTGATCTACAGCAACTAAAGTGTGTCCAATAGATTAAGTGTCCCTGCTCCTCTTAGACTTCAGTTTAGCACCTTATACACTCAAGCAGTGGTGCTTTTATCCTCTTGTCCTTTGGCCACTGGTTCTCCAGATGTTGTAGCCGTGAACAGAGGGAAAAACTAAACAGTCAGGGTAGCACTGATGAGTCACCAGCCTAATGGACCAATGGTATGAAACCTGATATGGGCTGTGTCTGCCTTGAGAGGGCAGTTTAGTGAAACATTGTCATTACTACAACCTGAGGCCTCCCAGGCCAGGACCTCATGGGGTGAGCAGTATGCCAAGAAATGAAGGAGAGGAGAGGGACAGGACGGGCTCAACATGATACAATCGGGGATGGATGGAGTCCAGTTTCAGACAGCGAGAGCAGAGAGGAGGGAGAAGAGAGAGGGAGAAGGACAGGGCCAAAGTCTTTGTTTTATCTGGAGCGAACAAGATACTTGCATCATAGCAGCTCTCCAAGAATAATGTCAAAACCTGATGACTCAAAGAGAAAACAGGGAGTTGATGAAAATGAAGCTTAGACTGTCTCGCCTGGTTAGCACTCAAACCTTGGAGCAGAGTGCGAAAGTGGATTTTGGACAACAGATTTGTTTGTACATCATTATCTTGTTTATGTGTCGTTTAAATTTTTTTATTTGCTGCAAATTCAAGTAGGCTACCAAAATAATGGAAGCAGACAGTGTGAAATTGTCTGAGTTACGTAACACAGCTAATGGCACAGTACATCTTAAGTAACAAACTGTCACCTGTCACTCAGCATTTTGTATTCAACCTCAGTTCAGAAAATAACTAATTTGACTGTACTAACCTGTGTGTTTATACAGCAACTGTGTGTGTGTGTGTGTGTGTGTGTGTGTGTGTGTATGTGTGTGTGTGTGTATGTGTGTGTGCTCACAAGGATTTCACTTTACACTGCATATTTGCTGAAATACTGCTAATGTTATTCAACATCCCCAAGACAAACCGGGAGGGGGATCGACCTTTTCTGTCTTGTCAGCATTCAGCACTTACTCTAGAACTTTGTCAGCTGAAAATTAGTTTCTCCATTTCAGCAAACATTGGCTCAAGTGTAAAACACACAAAAAAGTGTCTGCAGACCAGCTGCAGGAAATGCACTGAAGAGAAACAACCATGAGTATTAAATAAACAAGCTTTTATTTAAAAGATGTAGGGTTTTATAATTACATGGCCTGGTTTGATCTGGATAGACAGAGATTTAGTTGGCATGTCATGTTTGCAGGTTTGTACAGACAAGCAAAATAAAAAAAAGACTGTCACATATATGGTTAAAATGTAATATGAGTATATACAAGTATCAGTTACTTAGTTGATTATCATGGAAGGTTAGTGTTGATTGATCTCAGTGAGCAAACAAATCTTTTCTACTGCTTACAACATCCCACTCCACCTGCAACCTTTATCTCAGCCCCTCCTTATTTACGGAGCAGTATAGTCTGGATTTATAACGCTTACTAACTTTAGAGCAAAGCCTGCAACAAATGTGGTATGTCTGCCTTTTCATCCCGAGGGTCACGAGCAGTGACATGTCATCACTACAGTTCCCCCAGTCACTCACACAAAAGGCTCTGCTTCATGTCCCCAGTATGCCACTGCATTAAGACTAAGACAGTGTGTGAATGTGTGTGTGTCTGTATGTGTGTGTGTGTATGTGTGTGTGTGTGTGTGTGTGTGTGTGTGTGTGTGTGTGTGTGTGTGTGCGCGTGCGTGTGTGTGTGTGGGGCTTCATATTCAGGGACACACAAATGGGTGTTGGGTGATGAAAATGTCCTGCAGCACTATAACTTTCTGCTCCTCCCAGTCCTTATGATGGTGGACAATAGCATTTTTTAAATCTTGCTTGTTGTTGTTCGACACAGAAAGCTCTGCTACCCCACTTTTTTTTCTCATACGGCGTGTTCATGTTATATATCTAGTCCCCATGTTCTAATGTACAATATGATATATGATGGATGCTGCCTACAGAATGTGTCAGAGGAGCACAGTGAGGGAAAGCTATGCCTCTCCATGTGATGCATTGCAGACCACCTACCTTTAAACAGAAGTTCAGATCATCATGTCAAACCTAATTCAACCTGAGTATAATAATATAATTAATAAAATGCCTCTTCTCATTCTCAGTATCTTAAAATGACTGAACCCTAACCCTAATTCTGTGAGACACTGGTTCAAGGATGTGTCTGTTGAATCGAAAAGATACAGATCAAGCAGATTTGGTCTGGTAGTTGTTCAACTTCCTGCAAGATAATTAATCGATACACAGAGGGAGTTGAAATGCTTAGGAAAGGGGCGAAAAATGCTGCCACATGATACTAGAGAAATATCCTTGATGTTAATGGTCATTGTCTGCTACTCTTTTTTTCTACTAAAAGAAAACCCTATTTTAGTATTCATTCCTGTGACATTTGTGTTTTTGCAGCTCAGATTTCTTTTTGAATAGTTGTAAAGTTGATGAATAGATGAAATGGTTATGGAGCTGACAATCGGCAGTAGTAAAGAAATTCACTGATCAGTTAGTCACTCCACATCTGTGTTATAACATAATTGAATAACAATGCATGATTCAAAAGAGCATTGTCTGCTTCAGTAATGTACTGTATAACTGACCGCACAGCAGACCGAGTGGAAAACGTACAATGGAAACAACAAAGTGCAGAGAGCAGAGGGGGAGTCAGTGGTTGGAGAAAGTGCACCTGAGGCGATGAGTAAACACTAATGTTCTCACTTCTGATGTCATTGGCAGGGGTGCACCCGCCGGTGAACAGCCAGCCCACTCTTTCCTGCCCTGGCAATCCGAAGGACACCCGTGGGAGCGAGACGTCAGCGCCACCGCAGCCGTCCGCCGCCGTCACCATCATCAACACTAACATCATCATCATCTGTGGAAGGTAGGGTCCATATAGCTTTCATCTGTCCATTTTTACCTACTTAGGATGAGTGATTTGGTACCTGCCTCTCTGAACCTGTTTCTCTGACCCTTGTTTTCATATTCTGATTCCTTCACATATTCCATACCTAGTGCAAATACACCTCTTAGCAAGACGAATGCTAATCAGAGTGTTTCTTTTCTTTGGTTTATTTTTTATTCTGCAGAACTGCTGTGTCAAAGACTCAATTGGCATCCAAGCTTTGTCTCAAATTTTATTACTAAATCCTGCTAAAGTGGCAGCAGATGACACGTCTGGTGTCCAAATGCAAGCTGCAGTGAGATGCTGAACTCATTTTACATATTAAAGCAGAAACAGCCAGAGCAGCATAGGCATGCTTCTTACTATTTGTATAAGATATTAAAGTCCACACTTAATTTTCTGTTTTTACTTGAGTTTTTCTTCTTTCCTATGATGGGATTTCACCTCCCTCTTGTTTTCCTTCTCTCTTTTTCTCCCCACTTATCCTTCCTGTCTCACCGCAGCCATTCTCTATTTGGGTTATATAGCTTGGATTAGACAAGCCAGGATTTACACACACAGGAAAGATAAGGGGACATTTTTACGGCACAACCACTATTTTAAAGGTGCGCACGAGAGTCGAGGAACCATTTTTAGACTGTAGACATGGCTGGAAAATCGGTGTAAGCTACTAAAAACTAGGTTGTAACATTTTAAGGCCTCATGGCTTTTCATGGAAACGCCTCCCCATACAGAATATATACCATATTAATCATGTAGCTATTAGCATGGTTGTCTGTATCCAGGCAGGGGGGACTCATATTAAATATAATTCTCTATTTAGTCACAGATTTGAGTCTAAAGTTGTGCACGTTTTTTGTTTATGTCAGAATCAAATTATTCACCAAACTGAGGTGGGAAGTCTTGACTAAAAGCTCTGAAGGTCCATTGCTCCATAAATACACCATCTCCATGAGGTGGTCTTCCTAGATTCCTAAACTTAACCTAAACCCCTTTTCTCTCAAAGTGTGTTGTATTGCTGCTTTTAGACCAGCCTATATCTAATGACTTACATGACAGGGCGAGCGCCAGCTAAAGAACAACTCTCATGATTTTATTCAAACATTGTTAACTTGTTAACTTGGGACAGTAAACTGACCTGAATGTTTTGGTTTAAGACCAGCCAAATAGATTATTTAGGGAAAACCCTAACTGCAGGGAGGCTGGGTATTTTCGAAGCAATGGGTGGGATAACTGTCTGTAACTGGCTGGACTTTCAGTCTGACAGTACATTTGTTGGGCCATCAGGATGTCGTAATAACTGACCATAGAAACAATGGGGAGTCCCTGATTTCGAGGCTATTTTCCATGCAGGGTTTGGTTGACAGTGTGATCCCAAAAGCTTTGAATCTCAGAAACCTCAGCTTCAGGCCAATCACTAATTGCCTCTGATTAACAGTCCTGCAGTATCAACTCAATTCAGTACTGGTGTGAGTATGTGAAGCACTTATTTAGAAGTTCAATCCACTTGGTAGAAAGTACATTGTTTTCCCCACAACCTCATCAGTTTCAAAACAGTTCACAACCACAAGAAGAAATAGGAGTCAAATGTGCATGATGGCTGCCCTGCATATCCTGCATTCGTTTAGAGCGTCGGATGTGCACGTTTATTAATGCCTTGCATATGCAGGGTGTAATATGCACATGACATTAGGCAGTGGAGGGCCAGTCTGGGGATGTGACAGGATCAGGGGATGTTCTTCCATGCGTTCACTGAGAAATATCCCCTCGAACATACACCCCAGAGATAATATGTTGAATTTAACCACTTTATCAAGGCACACAGAAAGGAAAATATGACAAATAAAATCATATTAATGAGTAAACTGACATGGGATGTGGCTTTTTAGAATCCAGCACTTATATCTTATGCCTGTTTCACATGTATGCATTACATGCATGCAAACTATGGAACGTTTGATAGCAGTATTTCTTTTTTGGCTATTGATGATATGTCTTTCGCTGATACATACCGCCATACTTTTGGCACAGGCCCAATCTCCACTCCACTGACCAAAAAACAGCGGCTGATCTGAGTCACAGTCGTCGTGCATACAGAGTCTGAATTTCACTGACTTGCACCAAACTATGTATCCAGAAATTCTTTTAATCAGTGTGCATTTTGTTAAATCAGACAGACTTCTCTTGTAGATAGTCATGGAAAATCAAAAGCTTGCGAGTTTTCCTTTGGTATCAAGCAGCAAAAAGCTGTGGCTGTGATGCGACTATTTCAAATGATACTGTACATCGCACAGTCTGAGTATTAACAAAATGTGACAATGTCAGGGACATTTTGTGATATATATCTTACTTGTTGCACCTTTACAATGTTACACAATATGAAGTCTGAAAAACAATCTTCCAGATGCTGTGTTCTGGCACCAGTTGTAGACAGGAGTTCCCCAACGGTCCGGTGTACTTGTTGGTGACCTGCTGTCCTGTGTGGTAACGGTGTCAGTGGGACACAGAGTCCTCTGTGCAGCAGCAGCACACTGGCCTGTTGTGACTGGGGCTGTTAAACAGAGGCCCTGTATGGACCCTCATGACTGGCACGTGTGTCCTCTCCCTCTGCTGCTAAATATAGTGGCAACAATGGTAGTGGGGAAAGCCTGTTTAGATGGAAACCTGACCTCAGATGATATCAGCTTACAGCTTATGAATAAAGCTCAGAGATGTCTAATTTTCCGCTGATGGTAGAGAGGCTGAATACTAAAGGAGGACTGTTTACCTTGTTCTCTCCCTTCATATGTAATTTGTATCAGTTTAGATCAGTAGGTGTAGGTACACAAGGACATTTAGAACATTTATTGCAAAGATTATTTTTATTTTCCTATGTGTTACTTCATAAAACTCCTTCTGATGATTGACTCTTTATTTAACCTATATTCACATGGTCTACATGTAAGAGTCATCCTGCTTTATCAGGCTCAGTGCCAAAAGCACCAACTGAAGGTCAACACAATACAATATGTTGACCCTTCGAATCCTCCCACACAGGGGTGGAACCATTAGAACAATCCCTGGTGGAATATTTCATAGTTAAAGCTCTTAAACTCTGTTGCTCAAATACTCCCATGCAGACTGGCCTGGACGTCTACGCACCTCCCCGGTGGTCCACTCGGCTGAAAGACGGTGATTAAATTATCATCGTCAATCTGAATCGCTGCCCTGACTCTTGATATGGGGCAGCCAGCGTTAAGTAATGGCACGTTCCTCGATGAGAGGATCTGTCCTTGGCTGGGAAAGAGTGGAGGGACTGTACAAGCTCAGGCAGTGAACTACAGCTATAGAATGACCTTTTTCTCCTGAGGCCATCATTTACCCAGGGGGGCTGGGGAATGATCGGCCAAATTAAAGAGAAAAGATGTGAGCATGTTTTTAATCTTGCGGTTAATTATAAAAACCTTAAAAGGAAAACTAAATAAATAGTATCAGTTTCCATTAATACCAATTGATACCTCAGGAAATGAAAACTTAGTGTGTAGCATAACAAAACAGTGGCTTTTCAGTGTTACACTTAGAATATCACATTAAAAAAGTACTGCCAAGCATACTGTCATTAACTTGCTAAAAGTCGTGTGATGGTGTTTGATTATTTATTAATTCACATTTGTAATACTGACAAACTATTATGGAAGGAGAACTTATCTGTTCTGTTATGTGTTACTTAATAATTTCAAGATTTTAAAACTAAAGAAATGAATAACTACAGTTGACACATGAATGTAGTTGGGCACAGTAAAGTACAAAATGTTATGTCTAGAGTGTAGTCAAATAGAAGTAGAAAGTAGTAGGCGATCCCTCAGAATTGTACCTCAGTACATGTGTATATTTACTGAGTTACATTTTACCATCAGTTGTTATTTTTGTTGTTAATAGCTAGTTACTGTTTTAATAAATTGATTTTACATCAAGATTTAAGGGGCCAAAAAATATTAAAATGATTTTGTTTGTTACTAATTTTGTTTGCTTGATTTTACTTAAACCCTTAGGCTTATTATCATCCTTCATGTGAAATAATCTGGAAAAAAAATGTAAACAAATTACTCTCGTATCCACATGGTAGCCTGACAAGTGGTCTCCAAGGGAAGTCACAAGTCAAAAAGTTTGGAAATCATTGGTATAAGTTGCTAGAAATGAGTAGAATGAGTTTGACAGCCCAGCTTGTACAGGTTTCTTAAAATACTACTACTTAATGCTTCTTAATTAATTAACATCCAGAAACATCTGATCTGAGAGTTTCATACCAACTGAAACATTTATATGATGTTGAAGATAGCAGCATTAATTGTATAATGACAGAAAAGCACACTCGCTAAAACAACCTGCATTGTACTCTACATCAATGTACTGCAGATCCTTAATACATATAAAGTTGACTGTGATACATTTTTAGATTTGTAGCTCAAAATTGACACCTAATATCTCTGCTCATAGCCTATTTTTATTCAACACGCAGGACTTATTTACATTTCAGCCCAGTGGGTAACTCCCAGCCCTCCCCAGCCTCTTAAGCGTCTTGTTATCTCTGTTAGGTGTGTTTGGCCAAGAGTGTGAGAGCTGGACGCTGTATGGCCGTCTTGTTCGGCGTGTTTGCTTTTCGCCACTGGAGTGGCGAGAAGATGGATGAGTCTTTCAGTCCCGATAACTCTGGTTTTTTGCCACCATTAGCTACCGAGCAGGCTTACACCCCCTGTGATCTCCCTTCATCTCAAATAGACTGGAAAATCTAAGATTGTAGAGCTGTCAGAAGTGACCACTTCTATATTCAGTCCAACCATGATGGACAACCCAGCTTCATTGCCAGCAGCCTCACTACCTCTCAGTGTTGGTTTTCTCTCGCTCTCGCTTCTCGCTCCTTCATACACACAAACACACACATGCACACACACAGACACGCTGCCTTTTAAGAAGAAACACAGCAATGGAGGGAGGCAGTGTTCCTAGATCCGCCAGAGCTAATTTGTCCAAGCAGTGTGCCAACAACGCAAGGATGGAGACAACGAGGGAAATTATTTTGAAGTAAACATGCCTGCTTGGATGTAAACTCATCAGCACTCTCACGCGTTCCAAATAATTACATCTTATTTTCAGTGACAGGATGGAGGAAAATGCGTTGCGAGAATCGTCAAGGGGTTTAAGTCGTGGACTGTATATGTTTGCGTCATGGTTCCCAGACCGCAGCGCGTCACGAACACGAAGAGCTGGACTATTTCCCTTCAACCGTCATGGGAATCTTAATATTCACAATCCAGCTTTCTGATTGTACCTTCTCTGCTAAGCTTGCTTTTTTGCACAGCAGCCAAACATGAAACATTTTAGCCACTTTATTAGAGCTGTAAATGCTCCTTCTGCATGATTAGCCAAGCTTGTAAAACAAGGAACAGAGGTTTTATTCTCAAAGGATATCAATTAGGCAGATACGTTTCAGTAATTAGAGGTTTTTACTTCTGAATATTGTAAAAAGATTCCTCAGTGATCTTGAAATGCCAAAATACAAAAGGTCCCAGAATGAGGTCATTAGTATGGGATAAATTAAGGATTCCAAGGCAAGAAACCCTCCTGATTTTAGTTGAGTACTGGGAGGCTGTAACTCAGGGGTAGAGACAGCATCCTGTTATCTGAAGGTCGCTTGCTCGATTTCCCTGTTGTGGATGTCGAGATTTCCCTGTTCTGCATGTCGATGGGCAAGATACTGAACCCCAAACTGCTCCTGATGTGCTGGTTGGCACCTTGCATGGCAGCCAACGCCATCAGTGGAATAATGTATGTATGAATTACACTAAGTCGCTTTGGATAAAAGCAGCTGTTATAAATGCCCTAAATGTAAATGTACTGAAGATTCAAATATCCAGCATGATATTTTTGATTATTTACAAAAATATGAATTATATTCTGCTCAGGATGGAACCTGTGAAGCTGGAATTAAATCACGGAGGACTAAAACTCTGAGTTGAAACTTATCATAACAATTAAAAAAGATCAGAAGCTAAACCTAATTTCAGACAACTTTAAATTTGTGTTTACAGACTCATGTCTGTTTTTTTTACTCTTTATTAAAAAACAAGGACCATGCACAATTAGAAGATATGACTTCTGGCAGACACATTTTCACTCCCAACTTGTCAAATACAGCAGCTTGGTCAGTGGCCCAAGCTTAAAAATGTGATGCTCTACCTACCCATCTGACATAAGCTTTGCACCATGAAGGGCTCCACCTGTCACTTCAGCAGTAATACACAAAATGCAATGTCCGGTTAGACTTTCAAGCAAGTGATGTAACTTTTGTCATGTAATGTTACTGACATGACTGACTACAACCCTGTTTGTCATTTACAGACATTAACTTACTTACAGAACATGTATCTTAAACAAATCAATTTCTTCTTGGATCACAGATGCAATCCCAGTCTCTGTGAGTCTTGTGTTACCCAGTCAACCACCCCAGTCACCCCCTGACTCTGTCTTTTCCTGTTCTTTATGCTACTGCTCTAGAAGGGTGCTAGAGGGTTAACTACAGAGTCAAACTTGGAAGCATAGAGCCACTGATGAGGCTGCTGTATATGACAGACACATTGGGAGTGAGAACAGGCTGTATTAAACATGGACCATGGCTGAACAAATGTGAATTTCAAAATGAGAGGTGATTATTAATGGCAGATTTAGATATGAGCTAATTTCCTGCAGTCACTGGTCAGGTACACAGAGAACAATCACTAGGTACTCCATACATTCATATAAATGCAAATCCATTACATAGACTGTCACACTTAAAATTATGAAGAAATATCACTCTCAAACCACACTACAACACACAAATACATGTACATTCATCTAGTAAAACTATAAAATAACAGTCTGTGAAGCTGATAAATGATAGAAAAAGAAAATAAAAACTCACATTCTCCCCTCCATCATGATGGTAATGAATGACACTAGCTGGCTGATAACTGACTTTTATACAGGATTTAGTATCTGCCAGTATTATTGCTTAATTAAGAAGAAGATAGACATGCATCCCTGTAAAATGAGAGGCAGCTTTGCCCAAATAAATCTGAACACACCCAAGATAAGGTATTTTAACTTATACACTGTAGACATAATGCAAATAATTTGCACAATGAAAGTAAAAATCATAGAATTTTAGTTTTTTTAGTTTGTTTTTTTTAGTTTTTAGCATAACTTTTGACCGAGGAAATAACACCTTACCTCTTTCAAAAGAAATACATTTAGGGCTTTTGCTGATACAACCTTACTTGCTCTGATATGACTAGTAGATTTTGGGGCCAGTGTAACCGCAGGTTAACAAACTTATAGATATTGCTGTGCAATGGACAGTGATTTTTCCTGACTTCTTCTGTTAATTTTGCACTGTGTTCTGGATATATCCCATAATTGTTACTTTTGGCCAGAGTGGCTGCTATTCAGCAAAAGTTATGGTCTTGCATTTACTACATTTGCACCTCTACATTTAAAACTAAAGATGCTGTTCTTAAAACATACTAACAGACATATTTAGAACCAGCTGTACCAGATGTGATCTGTGTCGCACCTGATCAATAGAATACATTTATGATTAAATTTGTACCAAACCTAACAGCTAACAATCATGATTTAATGTGCATCTATTTGAGGCTCCTTTATATGAAAAAAGATTTGGGGACCTCCTGTGCTATAGTATCAATTACTGCATATTTTCAGAGCTTAGTGGTAGGTAAAGCCCAATGAACAAATATTTGGCATGTCCAAGCAAACATTTCCCCCTGCGTTGAATAATTAGAGAGAACAGCGGACCTGTGTAGGTGTCCTTCAGTGAATCTCGGTGCTACATAAACACTTGCGGTGGAAGGTGTTTACTTGGATCTCCAGCAGACGTATGCTTGGGCGTCCACGGAGCAACTTAAATGTGTTGGTTGCATGGCCAATTTGACCTTCTTGAGAACTTGTGGTGAGTGTGTGTGTTTGTGACCTATCTATTACAAACACTGAGGGAAAACGCTGCTGGAAATTAGAGGAGTTTGGAATGAGCGAGGTTCTCCTCCCTCCTGTCTGAAAGTGCCTTTTGTTTGTTGTATGAAAGGGTAAAGTTCAGTCTGTAATCTATACATACATCCATGAATCATTTTACATACATAGCCAGAACGGATCTTATTTACGAAACAGGCTACCAGTGAATGGCTACATTTGTGAGATTAAATCATCGTGCATATTAGAAATCAAGAATGCATCGCAATGTGGAACTAAAGTATGGAAGACAAAAATGATCATGCTTGAAATAATTTCTTTGTATGCCATTTTATTGAAATAACAAGTTCAATATTTCATTATCTCAACATAACAAAACTATTTCATGTGTTGGGGTCCAGTCCAGTAACGCATGTTTTAAACTTTTGCGAATACAGACATGCTATACATGGTTGGATTGGTTATACTCACTACAGTACTGCTGTTCAGTTCATTTTACTGAAACAGTAAGAAAGGCAGAATAATTCTAAATAGTAGGTGAAAGATACAAAAGCAAAATGACTAAATACCTTAGAAGTGGTCATGAAGTCCTTATCCATATGCTTTCCTCAATCAGTTGTATTCCTTTAGTCCGTAAAGGCCCGCTGATCAAAATATTAAAATAAATAAATAAATATCTAGTTATCTGGAGAAAACGGACCAATTTCTTAGGATAATGAGATAATTTGTCACGATCCATATGGGGGACTATAACATACACAAATACATTGTATAGGGTTTGATATTAGTAGAAGAAAAAATGATTAACTTTCTTTGAGAATTGTAATCTTGAAATCTATATCTTTAACAGTTTCCTTCATTTTAAGTCAAAACAGCAGTTAAACGCCTTAAATGTAAATGTGAAACCCAAGTATTGTCTTTCCTAGCAGGACGTCTAGAGGAGGAAAGCCGTCTCTCATAGGGGAACTGCATCAGCCTAATAATGCTACCATATCTGAAGATGGATATGGACATTAAAATTCAGAGGAATGTTGGTGCCAAGATTCTCTTGAGACTGTCCTCACTTGTACCAATACACATTCATGTATGTAGAGAGACACATTGAAGAACATGCTTACAGTCGTACATATTACATTACTTGTGAGGAACTTCCTTAATGGCAATCATTACTTAACCCTAACCTTTATCTAACCTCAACTTTGACCCAAACCTCACCCCAACGAGTTGCTATCATAAATTCTGTGGAAGACGGTCAGATGTAACCAACAGCAGTTCATTGAAGCGACTCTATGCTTTCTATTATTAGAGGTGAGTTTACATCCTTGAAGCCTCTTCTTGTTCATTAAAAACAATGTAATTTGATCTGTACTGTTTTGGATAAATTCAGATTCCAGAAAATGTATATTAAAAATTATGGCTGCAGCCAATTTATGTTTTGGGATGTTAGTATCACACTTTTTTTTTTCTATTTTACATTTTAACTAATTTCCTCAGCATTTTCCATATTTAGAATTTACAGCAGGTCAAATCGAATTGCGGTTGCAAAAACATTTATATAGAACATTGTTTATCTTTGAAAATATTCATCATTTCAAAAAATATATTTCAATATATTTTAAAGATGGAATAAAAAAAATTGATCAGGTAGCCCCTCACATTGTAAATACTGTAATCAAATTACACATTTTAATCAAATGTGATCTGTCTGATTTACTTATTTTATGTTCACTGATTATGTAATCCCGATTATATGGAATCAGATACTTTTATAGGTAGACCGATTAATTGGTTCGGCCAATTTATTGATTTGTCTGAAAGGACCTTTTACAAACTATCTGCTGAACTTGGCTCTGATAGTTGCCAATGGCTGTGTAGCCTCCAAGCAGGGGATTATGTCGCAATTTTGCATAGAGGAGATGCTGAGTGAGTCATCAACATTTGAGCAAGAAGGTAACTTCTGTACGTTAATGTTAGATATGCAGCAGCCATACATGATGCGAAAGACGTTAATCGATGTCACATTTTTAAATGTAGTATAAGAGAGAGCCTCAGTCCCCAATGCTCAGTTAACCTTGAATGTCAGAATGATGTTTAACTTGCCAGAACATTATCCCTCTTTACCTGAAAACAGTCCTTTTAACTGTTCTTCTGTAGCTTTGTGGACTGTGATGCACACAGTACATGCTTACGCAAGCTGAGTGGAAGTCTACTGAGCCTATTGATTTACATCTGACCCCCTCTGCACCCCCTTCCTCTCACTGGGCCTATAGATTTACATTAGTCTTTCTGTAGAGAGAAGGAGGAAGCAGACTGAAACATGGCACAGGAACAGCTTTATGAGAGTCACTATCTATTTACCATGATCTACTTTTAATCCCTATGGAAGGGACCAGTATACATTTACCCCACATGTAAATGCAGGAGGTGTGTAATGTGCATCTTTCAGAATTTACTATATGAGATGCATCAGCAAAAGGAAAGTCACAATAGGGCATGACACAGCTTCCTGTGATCATAAATCCACACTGAGGCCAATTTAAACAGCCTCTGTATATTCAGCTAAATTTAAACTGATTGAATGACTGGTGCATAGTCAGCACTGGTATGCTGGTATTGCTGCTGAGTCTCCCATTCAGTTTTCACACTCTAACACCCATCTCAGGCCAGTGCCTCTTTTGACGTGCCATGTTTGACAGCGCAAAAGCTGTGTTATTTCAAAATATTTGTTCAATAATTCAGAGACAGATGTGCTCGTATTCCCATAGATTTGATTTCACGCAACTTGAAATAAAAGCTCGCCCCCGCTCGTAAAATGCACCAGTAAGCTGAGTCTGCTGTGGGTACGTTATTTTGCACATGGAAGGAGGGATACATTTCAGATTGTTATCAAGGATTGTCCAAAGACTACACATGCCTTCACTGCTATACTGGGGTCTTGGCACGTCAGTATATTTGCACAGTTCTTCGTCCACACCGACAGACTTATGGAGTCAGTCACACTATTACATTTTGGTCGTTTTTATGCCAATAAAAATGTTGTATTCATGTCTCCTTGTGTATGCTGATTTCGCACTTAACAGTTACACACTTGTGCAGCTCAGATTGTTTTCAGTGCACGTGCCCAAGGACCTGTCAAGATGTTCTGCAAAAACATGCTCGACTGAATGGAAAGAGAGGGATTATTCCCCTGAGCCATTCAACAAGAGGGTGGTAGACAAGCATACGATTCATTAATCTTTAAGTTATATATTCAGCCATTCATGTCTGTCTTCACCCTTTGTCCAACATGTCCTACATCAAGTTATCCATTATTTTTTTCCACTGGTGAATCACCACTGAAATGGGGATGAGATTGCTGATTTAGTGTTGAAGGACAGGCAGGAGGAAGTTGATAGCGGAGTAATATCATAAATATAAATGCTGAGAGGAGCAGAAGTTGTGTTGCTTGTCTGTAGTCTAACTGTATGTGACTTTGGACAAAAGAGAAACAAAGTATGTTTTAATGTTTTAAACTATATGATTCAGTATAATTCACACTGTATGATTGCACCTTGTTTGGTGTACCTTATACCCTTCACGTCATCTGTTATGTAGGTGTTCACCCCAGCAGGTTAGCAGTTTCATGTAATCACACTGAAGTCTGTATGTATTTTTATCTTACATTTATTGGCGGAATGTGAAGAAATAGCAATTTAGACATTATGTTAGAAATGTCCATGTATTTTGCAGCAGAGATATCAAGATCCATACTAACTTGCTCAAAGATTAGGTAGACTCTACTCAGCAAAAAGGAATGCTATCCACATGGCTAATTGAGCAAACAAGCCACCCAGTTATTTTGGATCACACTACTTTTCTTAGAGATCGACCTAACCTACCTCTGACTTGCTGTACTGTCTCTGATGGCTACTCTGTCTCTGATTGACTTATTAATCCTATCCAGACATTCTTACCCAAACCAATCTTACTGAAAAAGAAAAAAAAAACAAAACGGTGGGAACCATAATGGAAAGAATCATAGTGAGATCATACTAGCAACAGCAGCCATTTTTGGGTGGAAAACTGGCAATTGATTTGCATTGTGGAGATGAGAGAAGTCGGCAGACTTGTTTATTTCTTTGGTGATTTTCAGCTCTGATGTTAACATGACATGTTGGTCCGACTTATTTAACTCTTGCTAATTTCCTTTACTCAGCCATGTCGCTTTGCTAGTGTCTTTGATGTCTACACAACAGCAATATCTTGTGCTAACCGCTAATGTGGTTAATCTCAATCTGTCACTTTCCTGTGTGACGAAAGATAACATGATAGAGTTGTGGATATGACATTAAAATGGTCAAATGGACGTATACACCTCATCAGAAAATACGGAAACCAAACAAAGCCACCCTAGAAAACAAAAACAAAATACAGTCCTGTTGAAAGTTGGCAGTTTATCTTTTAAAGCAAAGGCTGGTCATGACGCCAGATTCAAGTGACATTTCAACTCCCTCATTTGCTGTCAGTGCTTACATTTCAAGTAACAGCCAATGTCCTTCAGTGTTCATACTTGAACTCAAAGTTGAAATTATTTCAGAACTCTTGTATACAACTTCTATACCCAGTTTTTAACTGCTTGAACTAACTTTATGGTGCAGTTTTAATTTATTTAATTCTTCAGGCCTCTGTTTATTAAAATGACTTGTAGCACGACTGCAGTGACAGAGTCAGAATTATTATCATAGTGATGAACTGAAAATGATAGTAAAAGTTAGCATTTTTATAGCACATTAAACACATGGACACATAGTCAGAGAGAACACAGAGAAATTCGGCTGACACCACAGGAATTCACTCAAAGCCGCACTCCCAAATCATATTTGTTTTTGTTTTGTGTGTGCATGCTTTTGCCTTCAGTGTGCGTCTTTATCACACTGCCTCAAGACTCCACATGAACAAGAAAGTGATGTCACCCTTTTAAAACCAGACGCGTGGTATACCCAAGGCCGCATGACAGCTTTATATGTCAGCTCTACCTGACATGACATCTTCATAGGTTTGGCCAAAAAACTTACTGCTTTAACACAGGGTGTACACAGTTCATATCAAATTCCCTCTGTGAGCTTTGAGCTATACTGTCAAAGGAAGCCAAAATAATTCAAAGAAATCTATAAAAGAAGTTTAATTTGACAAACGCCGCAACACAATATCCCCAGGCTGTCCAGACAATAGTGCAATCTGATCATTTGATATCTGAAATGCACAATTTCAGAGAGGCTTTTGGCAAACAGGCTGCATATTATTGGGTGAAGGTAGAGGATAAAAGTTTTTTTGGTGGCAACCGACTGGCAGGTTTACTAGGTGCGATGTAATCGGATATCCAAAGTGTCCCGGGAGCTGATGTAGCTTGTGTCACGGTTGTGTTTGATTCATTGAGATCCCGTAAAAGCGAAGAAAACCTCCTCCTAACCTGAAGTCTTAAGCTTGCTGTCAGCACAAAGTCTCAAGCCAAAAGCGTTGATATGTTGAGAGATTACGTCAACCACGGCCCTTATATCAAATGTCAAACAAGAGGACATTAATTAGATGTACTTGCAAAACTGAATGTAATGCAGTCATCTTGAAGACTAACGTTTGAGTACAATCACAAACGTAATATTTATTTTCTTGTATTACAATTGAATGTTCAAGCAAAGTCCAACAACTTCATCAGAAACCTTGTGGTTAACAAATCGGTTATTTTCATTTCACTTCTTGGAAAATTGACTTCCTTGTTCCACTGTATCATTCCTTGGTCAGATTTTCTGTCTCCCAACCATCTTTGGAATGTAACATGATACAAGAAGTTAACAAAGACACCTTGCCTAATTCTGTAACTACACAAGCTGTTAGTTCAACTGCAGCTACATGGCACAGTGACAGTAGGCAGGCGTCTTGCAATCATTCCCTCAGAAATAACAAGTATTTTAACAAATATAATTAAACAGTTGTTGTTTACTGTTATTGTAAAGAATTAAGTTGTGAAATGTTGCTTTCTGTGGTGGTTGAGATTCTAGGCAAAAAATAAAAGACATGGCGTGGGGGAGCAAAGAGTTTCTCTTTCTTTGACCCAAATCTGCCTCGCTGAGGTAAGTTTCATCTCCAGGAAAGAGAATCCCACAAATCTTTGCCAACAGTCAGACAGACACGGACAGAATGCTCTCATCAATGGGCCGTGACGGCTGAATTTAAAGTATCTCTTTTACAGCGAGGGGAAAATATAAATATTGTTCTTGAGGAAGCCTGGACACTTAACTATTTCAAGCCATGCACTTTTGTAAGCTCTCTGATGTTGCGGAAATGAACTCATAGGTCTGTGAGTTCTGCAAAATGATTTGTCAGAGTCCCAAGGGAACATTCTTGTTGTATATTTCAGCTGAAATATCTTTCAGTTCCTAACCATCAAACAATACACTATGAATGCACTTGCCATTTTAGTTGGAAAGTATTAGTAACTCTAACTTTTATAGTTTTACAGGACCTTTGGGGCAGGAGAGAGTAGTTTGGGCCATAAAGTTTAATTATAATCTGATTTTTCAATACGTATTTAATAGCTAAATAGTTGAGCATTATAGAATAAGGAAACACAATCTGTTATAGGACATGAACTTTAAATCACTTTAACAACTGGCAACGTACATTTCAGCAAACCATGGATACATTAAAGCTTAATAATTCTTTATGTTGCAACTTAACATTTCCTCAAGTTTGATTTGCAGTGTTATGTTGTGACAACACTGATGTGATTAGGTTTAGACACAAAAACCAGTTGGTTAGGGTAAGGAAATGATCGTTCTTTGGCTTACCTGGTGCTCCTAGTAATGTAGTTCTTATAAACTTGAGAATTTTTCTTAACAGCTGAAAGACTGAAAGGTTAGCAATTTCTGCTCTTAGTATGACTTTTTTATGAAGGTTAGAAGAAAAGATGGATACCACTTAATAATTAAGAATAAAGAATTGCTCTTAAAATGCCTACAAATCATACATTTACATAACGTCATTACATAACGTCATAACATAACGTCTAGTCTGGCAAATAAGAATTGATTTAGTGCAGCTGCTCTGTTATTGCTAGCGATGCTGGGTCAGCTGTGTGGGAGCTTACCAATCAGAGCAGGCTGGGCATTCACAAAGGAGGGTGGAGGAAGTCAGGGGCTAAAACAGAGTGCTTCAGACAGATGGAGAATACAGCGCTGCTGCACCAGACAGCCTGAGAAAACTGATGTGGTTTTTGAGCATTAACGCATGTCACACTCGAAAATGAGCATGTCACGCTCATAAAATTCTGAACCTGAAAATGAGTGTGATATGTCTCCTTTATCATAGAATATTACAGTTAAAGGTTAAATGTTATGTATATCGTTATTATATGTTTTGAAGATGGATAAAACAAATAACTTGTTGGTATAGTTGCTTAATTGTAATGAATATCATACATTTCACCTTTACATCAAGTGAAATAACATAGTATACCGTGCAGGATAAAACACTTATTTTAACTTTATTTAATTCAACTAAATTGCCTGTTGCAGTTGTAAACATTTATGGACAAGTACTACCAGGAGCTCTCCATTTCGTTCTCACACTTCCCCCCATTTGTCTCCCCAGTGTCATTTGTCACTGTGACAAATACGAGTTTTAGCTGAATGTGTCCTGTTGTCCCCAGACTGCACTAAACACCAGTCATGAAAAAGTCATTGCTGCACAACAGCCAGACATCCTGATCCAGCTCCTGTCATGGTGGATGCATTAAGCATCCCTTGCTGCCTCCTCCCCCTCCTCACCCCTGTAGAGAGGGAGTAGAAACACATGGGGAGGGGGGCGTAAACAGGAGCAGAAGGAGACGAGAGAGGTGCATGGATGAGGGTAAAGGTAGAGAGAATGGAGATGCAGGGCAAAGTTCTCCGTAAGGGGGACGTATACTGGAAAGGAGCTAAAACTGTTGAAAGATGAGGAAGATGGATAGTTATTGAGTGAGGAAGAAGGCTGAAAGAGGAGGGGAGTAAAGCAGACATGTTGGATTGGAAATAAACTAAAGCGGGTTAGCGCACGAGGGGGTGAATTTGAGGGTACCTGAGGGACAGCTAAGCAGCCCTACAAGCATTCACAACTCATGATGCTTCCAGCAGCTGTTCCAGCGGTGAGCTCCACATGTCTCGCTTCTGGGAAAAACATTTTCCCTCCAATTGTGGGGTCTCTCCATCTCTCTCCCATATCAAAGTAATGTGCCGGTAGATCAGGAACACATTGGTCCACTGGGGTCACTTTGAGAAGTGATTTTAACTTTTTTTTTTTTTTTCACCCCTATCCTAATTTTCCTCCGTCTGTCACGAGCACTCACTCTGTCATCCAAAGCTGCCGTTAATGTTGACCGGGGGGCTTATTAAAGAGAAGTGTTAACGGAGGAGCAGCTGTCACGTTTCAAGTCCAGAGAATGGTGTTCTCATTGTGCGAAGAATTATTAGTATTCTTCTTGAGTCATTCAGATGGGTGTTGCATTTTTCCTCTGCACTTTTTCTGCTTTCCATTTGCAAACCTGAGGCACCAATCAATCTGTCAAGCCGGTCAGCTGAGATCTGTCTCTTTCAGAACAGGTGCTACTTTATGTCTAATACAGCTTGACTGATATGGGTTTTTAAGGGCTAATATGGATATTTTTCTGGGTGAAATCGCCTGATCTTGAAATGTGACCTTACACATATTCTCCCCAAAAAGTAGTTTTGAATACAAAAACAGCATTTTCCTGTACATTTTTGTTAATTTCAAGCATTATTCCAAACCAGCAGCTCGTAACCATTTTTGGCCCTCTGAACCCTTAAGCAATGGCTATTACTATAACCTCTCTTCAGAGCCGATGAGTTAGTTTGGACATGAGTTATGAATAGTTCCAGCAAAGAGTGATTTATTTTTCCTGGATTTTCTCATCTAAATGTTTTTTAACCAGTATTTCCCAAGCAAATTAGTAAGCATTTTTATTATGTTTTGTTTATTTGTGCCTTGGGGGATAACAACATAGAAGATGGGAACCACTGATTTAGACACTCTTCAGGGTGTCAGTAAGAAAATCATGATTTAGACATCATCAGATCCTATATCTCTTTATAAACATTTTTGTGGGGATTGATGAGGTGGTAGCCTTGGCAGCAAACTCTAAATATGTTTTCTTGCTCTATTTCAAATGTGAGATGTCTGACAGAACTGCCTTCATTATCATTTGAGTACAGATTCAATGCAGAACATTTTGTGTGAATGACAGCAGTCAACTCAGAGCCAAAATTTGTATTTGTTACTTATATCATTTTACCAGCTCAGGATCTTATTTAACTTTATTTGAGCCCATTTTTTACATTTGCAAATATCACATGAATGATGATGCTATAGACTGTAGCAGCCAATGATAAAGCGGAGACAAAGACATAAAGTTCAAATGAAAATAAAAGAAAAGAAATATTCCCAGAATACAAAAAAGCCGAGAATGTGTGAAGGGTCAAGACGGTCCTGTTAAAAAAGAACAATGAATCTGAAAGTGCCTGGGAAAATAGAGGAAATACTAAACTTAACCAAACAAAGCTGCAAAAACATCACTACCAGTAAGTCTTACCTCAGGAGAAAAAATGGAAAACATTAAAAGGTTATTCTTAAAGGCACAATCATCAGTTGGAGAACAGGAGACTTTCCAGCTCAACTATTGACTACATTATCTGTAATTCTTTGGCACATTTTATGAGGTGAAGTGTATATTAGAGTTGAGCCTGTGTGGACTACAATGTGACAGCTAGGGCAGAAAGGTGAAACTGGTGAAGGACTGGGCCTTTGAGATGAAGCAGTACATATGAAACTCTCAGCATAGATCATTCACAATCCGTGTTTAGTCCTTCTGTCATCTAGCTGCCCTTCTCAGAGTGAGTTAGTTCAGGATAAAAAAGCCAAAATCATTTTAACCTTAATATTATAAGCAACAAAACTGAGAAGGGAGTCTGAGCAATGGTACTTTGACTCCACATGAAATAACACACTGTGTTTCTGTGACTCAACAAGGCTGGGAAAGAGCTAGGAAAAGAAGTAATGCTGAAGTGGACCAGAACACTGCCGTGCTAATGAACAAATCAGATTACAGCCATCAAAAACTCAACAAAATGTAGTTAACCTTTTGGTTAGATTAAGTCCCGAGGACAAAAGTAGTCATACACCACTTAAAGGTAGGACTTCACTTTTCATTTCCCTCATAGATTTAACCATGGAAATGGACCTTTGTGCACATTGGAAGATTGGATTGTTGTCTGATATCTTAAAAGTCAAGTGCGGTCTGGTGTTTTTGCCAGTTAGTAAACAGAAATGCATTACTACCCTACTCCTGGCTGATGGACCCAACCTTTTTGGGATTAAACCTGGGAAAAGGAGGACTAAATAAATATGTAATTTTGCTAACAGAGGTGTCTTTTGTGGTTAAGGATAAACAAAAGTGTGTTGACACATGTATGTTCTTTAGATGGATACAAGATGCTTGAAATGACAAACGAAAATGGGGTGGGAGATAAAATTCTTACCCCAAATTAGTCTCTTTGTGATTTTGATAGGAGAGAACAGAAAATATGACAATGCAACCTTCGTATGAGAAAGCAATACAAATGCAAATAGATTTGTTAAAAAATAAAGCAGTTGACCATCTATGGCGCAAGTAACTTTTTACAAAACATTTTTTACATTTCTTTATGAAGGCGACCTCTAGTTATCATAGAAACAAAGTAGGAAGTCGGTGACATAATCATCATAATTAAGATGTTTGGGTGGATGACTGGGTAAAACAAACTTTCAACCAGGACACAGCAGTTTGTGTCCTGTGTGACACCAGAACAGTGAGTGTTGTTTGTAACGTACCAATGCAGTTTATTCACATTATTCAACCTCATTTTGGGAGTCACTCGCAATCAACCTTTTCAGTTCTTTTCGTAAGAGCAGTAGGGGGGCAGAGGGTGGATGCATCTTGCCTTGAAAGCAACATTATCAAAATGCATTCCTCGTTAACCTGCCATGTTCCCTCCCCGTTCCCCTGTAGCAGAGAGTGCAGGGGCTGAACAGTTGTTTAGTTGAGTTCTTTGCTAATTAGCCTCCGTGGTCCCGGCCATGATTTTGAAAGCGAAAGAGTCGGTTCAAGAGTCGTGGGCAAATGAAACAAAATGTCTCTATCCCCCTTGTTAAAATTAACAAAATCGCTTTTGAGGATGTGTTTGAACAAAGTGATGGCATTGTAACCTTGGGTGGAGGGCAGGAAGGTAATGCAGCACAGAGAGTGAATCAAAGTGTTGACATGCCAAACACAGAACACAATAATTGGGGAGTTAGTAATTGGACACATCCAATTTTCCTTCAAGGGGGAAATGGGTTTTGAAGAGCAGTGAGTAATAGAGGTGCACCACTATGGGGAAAGTGGATCAGTAAAATATGAGAATCTTTCCTCCAAAGCTTTTGCCATACACTTCAATTAGGCCGTGTTGGCACTGTTAGCAACAACATGTCATCAAACTGCTACCTCAGGGATTATTGTTCTTTCCGAGATCTCCAAACATTATAGCCTAAAAAGCTAACTCCGGTAAATGTTAGGCTAAGGAACAAGCATTTTCATAACAAAACCATGGATACTGTCATACCTTTGGCTAGTCTGCTACAGGAGATATGACTCATAACTCATCCAGCGGGCTAATAGCTAATGACTTGTCATGGCATAATGCAAGAGATGCATTGAATTAATGTTTTCCCAGACTTGTAGTCTCATAGTTGTGCATTGAGACTAATTTAGAGTTTGAATTACATGTCAGAAGCCATGACTTTGCAACCTTCATGGGCAGCAGTGCTGCCAGCCAACCTGACAACAGCAGCGGTCAAACTTCTTCATGATTTCCCTGTCAGCAAGGTGAGTCAGGCCGTGACTAACCAGCAAGACTAAACCACTATCGAGCGTCTACATCTATGGCACGAGGGCCAGCAGGCATGATGTGTAGCACAGGAGTAATTCTATCTATTCCCTTCGATTCTCGGCTCTCCCAGAAACATAAGCCACTCTTTCTCGTTCTCAGAGACGAAGGGTGGGGTAGTTATGTTCCTTTGCTGAATCCTGACATGAACCTGGAAGCGATGGAGCCACAGGGGCCAAATGTCTGGGAGCTACCCAGTCCTCAAGGCACCCAGACTGGGGAGCTAGAGCCAAGAGGCTGCCTCGTCTCTGTCTCCCTGGTGCTTGGACTCCCAAGCGCAGAGAGAGATGGTGTAAGGACGCTGAACACCGACATTTAGCAGGAGCCTGTAATTTCAGGTAAACTGTGGCCCAAAATTTGCCATGTGCAGACAGATATAATGTACTCATGAATTCCACCAAAGTCATCGTAACATTGTGGATACTGATCCACTGGCATATGGTTTGACAAAACCTCATGTAGAAATGTGGAAAAAGCTTCTTGTGGTGTTAACAGCAGCCTGTCAGCAGTCAGACTCAGGAGTCTTGACTTTTTGTTCTTTTTTTCATGAACAGTTCCACTTTGACGCCACAGTTTCACCAAGGTGAAGAGTTGTATTTGTAGTTATTACTGTGTTGTGCATGGTGTCTGATGTTCAAAAGGACATTGGAACTTTGGCACTCCCACTTTTTTACTAACAAACCTCTTAGTTCTGACCACAAATACATCAGAGAAAGGCTGTTTCATGCTCTTATGAGTCGCCCTGAAGCAAACCTGCTGGGTGAAGCAAGTACTGTATATCCACACAGTCTTTAAAGTGCACTAATCAATAGTTTCAGATGAAGAGCTCCCACATTACTTTCAACCATTTTGATTCATAAAAAGGGAGCTATAGATCATATGAGATTGACCGATTCTCAACCTCTTAAATTAATCTCTCGTTGACTGCTGCCTTGGGGGGAAATCACACTGTCATTGACATCAGTGTTGATTTTGTTCCATTAAAATAGTTTGAAGGTAGAACAGGTGCACCAAAGGTCTCTAAAATGGAACTAATGTGAGCGTTTGTTTCAGAGAAGTGTTCATTGTTAAGACTAATACCTGGTGCATGAAGCAAATTATTACATCTTCACGAGGGAAAAACTAAAATATTCTGATGTTTGCTTGTTTGCATTGCTTCCAGTTAGGAGGCAGTGTAAACCTCCTCTTTAGTGAAAACGCTTATTTAAAAAAACTCTATTTTTTCTATTTTTTGTGTAAAATGGTATGAGGTGATTCTGTCAATGGTGTGTATACAGCCTTTGTCTGCTGCCCTCAGTTGGTGTTTTTCAGTCATCTGTCTCCTGCATGTCTGACAGATGATATGCATACATAGTAATCATTATTGCTATCTATACTACCACATACCATACATCCAGCTGAAGCTTTTTTTTCAGGCTTAAAGTATGGTTTCATTAATTACATGTGCATATCTACAATAATTGTGTATTGGGTTCTGAGTGCTGCCAACACTCTGTCTGCCCTACACAGCATGCCCAGGCTTACTGGTAATTAATACTGTTAGAAACAGCTGTTTAGCGTGAACCTGGGTTAGGTATTTTTGTATTCCTGTTGATAACTTGACAAACAGAGTGACCATGGCATCAGGTTTTGTTCTCAGAATCCCAAAACAGGTCTCTGGTCTCACGTTTTGCACTGACCTTCAACCAACAGAAAGGAGTCACTTGAAGATGCCAAGACACCAATTTCTACATGATTTTTTAAGTAGAAACTCAGTCCCTGAGCAGGAAATTGGGTACTTTTCGTTCAAAGCACAGCAGTTTGTACTTAAAGCCTGTGCTGGTGTGTTTGTTTGTTGTTTCTAATGCCTACACTGCCCACCACATGACAGGGAGCGGCGAAGGCCCAGCCAACCGCCCAGACATGATGTGGAATTAAGCAGCTCAACCGCACTGAGCCAGCCAATCAGAAAGAGACTAATGGGAGCTCATGGACCTGGAAATTTAGCTGTCACAGGGCCGTCAGCAGCAGATGGAGAGGCGACCACGCTGTGGTACAGCAGTCTGTGATTACACTATGCCGCCAGAGGAAAATCAAAGCGCTGATTACACTCCGCAGCTCGCTGTGGGCCCGGCCTCACAGACTCAGTGGTCAGAGTTGACTGACACTCAAAAGTCAATAGAGAGAATTTACAGTTTTCTGCCTTTTCATGTTAAACCGCTTTAGAAAACTGATAATCAGGGATTCCATTTCACTGCGGGAATCCCATGAAATATTGATACTACAGTGCGGTTTGCTCCCATTGTCTTGTTTATACACTTTTTCCAAATCTACTGGAAGACTTTAGAAGATACGAAAAATCCTCTTCACACTCATCTCTGCCTCTGCATTGATGGAAACACTGATTACAGTCTTGCACAGTGTGGGATTAGTCCTCCAACCACATGCTGGTCAGAGGTGGCTGACGTTCAAACATTAAGAGAGAGAGAGAGAGGGGGAACGGTTTTCTTTTCCAGGGTGGTTTTGTTGTCACATTTACTTTGAGTTTTTTGAGCTTCATCCTCTGCAGTTGTTCTTCTGTGCCCACCAAATCTAACCAGCTGAGGCACAAAATATGGCTGATGTTACTGTCCACGTTGCTGTTCTCTTTCACTGTAGAGACTGCTATCCAGAAAATGTGGCATCTATTCTCTTAAAGTGTTTTATGATCTCTTGAAGAAACTTTTTAAAAGCTGCAATCATCCAAATAATGAAAAACTGCTTTGCCCTTCATGTGTGTTTGGTGTAGTGTAATGTTCCCTGATTCATTTCAGTGTAAAACCACAGTTGGAGGCACATTTTGCCAATAAAGCTTTTAATGTTTACTGCATATATCATATGTTGAAATAATAATGTGTCATTTTTAAGAGGAAAATGACTGAAAAATCAAGTTCCTTCTACCACTTATCGTCAACAGGAATGGTCTGCGGTAGAAATGGTTTAGACATTGAAAGATTTTGTTTTACAACATATTAATGTGATTCTACTCAATACGTACTTGATAAAGTCACGCCTCCAAGGGGGCCCTACGGCAAAAATAAGTGGATGGTTTTCTGTTAGTCCCCATTCCTCACCTCTCTGGCTGTTTGTATGTTTTTGCTATGCTGGAATTTGATTAGATCATTTCATTTAGAAATATATGAGCACAAAACCAAAAATAAGCAAACAAAAATCTTAAAATCAGACTTGACACAGGGACCCTCTTCTGGTCAGTGTCTCAATAAAGCAAGTGCTTCTTAAAGATTCAGTTAATAGTGTGCTTTAGTGGTTTATATTCCTGAACAAATTTTAATTAAATATTCTACCAGGACATTTCAACTGGTTATTAAACAGTCTCAATCCTGTTGCTTCAATATGACCCACATATGCAAAAGAGAAAATCAGCTTCTCTGTAGGGTTAAAGTAATCCCCCATCATGTTGGATGCTGATTTGTTCATATTGCTTAAGTCATAGAAAAAAAACATTTTTTTTAAGGAGGAGTGCTTAGGATGAATTGTTGGGTCTTGCAACCTGATGAAAGAAGCTGCTTTTTAATCTGGTGGTACAGCGCTAAGGCAAAGTTTACTAACCCTTACTTAGTCTAGCTGGTCATGCAGCCCTGCTTCTCTGCCAAATAGACATAATTGCCTCCATGTGTTTTCACCCATGTCTGGTTGGTTGGTTGGTTGGTTTGTCAGCAGGATAACTCGACATTACTGGACAGATTTCCAGGAAACTTAGATGGAGGACTGGTCCCAGCCCAGGTTGATCTCCAGAATTGGCACTTTTCTTGAGTTTGTCCATCACAGACAGGAGTGGAAGGCTGGTATAAGCATAAGACTTTCTTCCAGGAGGCCACTGTTCATGTCCAGTGTGAAACAACAAGTAAACAGTGAGTTATTTTAACTTACCAACGTAACTTGATTTAGGAATGTTCATCAGTGAATTTGCATAAGAAAACATTGTTATTAACCCAAATGAAATAGTTTTCCTAAACGTAACAGACTGCAACCCTATGACGAACTTCTGATAGGCCTGTCACTGTTTTGTTGCAATGGTCTGGTTGTTTGGGGAATGGTGACATACATAACATACTGAGCCTGAGCTCAGTGAGGCCCAAACTTTATACAAATTTGGATCTTGTGGATCTAAATGTGCTTTATTTGATATTTGATTATGCTTGATTTAATTAAAGGGGACCACTGAACTTTGGCAGAATCAGGCACTCTACTGACTGCCAGTCTACTTTTGCGATTTGGTTTTCTTTCTGGCAACATGTTACATTCCACCTATTATCAATTTGACGGCAAAAGATAAGTTCAGTTGTTCTCACGCTTGTCTGCTTGACTTTTAAATACCCTTCACTTCTAACAATTCTTAATCTTCAATTGAAATACTGTCAGTACAATCATTTGGCGGAACAAAGACAAAGAAAGACAAGCTCTTGTCCTAAAGTCCAGGCATGGTCGATCTCTATTTGTGTGTGTGCGTGCGTGGGTGCGTGCGTGCGTGCGTGCGTGCGTGCGTGCTTGCTTGCTTGTGTGTGTGTGTATATATATTTATATATAAGTAAATCAATACAAAGTTTAGACACAACTTCTTATAATAGGGCTAAAATGAAACCAGGTATGCAAGTATAATTTCGGTCTACTTAACACTGTTATTCACTTTGAATTAGCTAAATGAGTTAAATAGATTAACATTTATTTCCTGAATTAAAGAAAAAAACATCCCATGCCAGCATAGTTGGACCCAGGACATAGTTTAACTCAATAGGTATGGTTCCTGTTTTTTAACAACTCCCTCCCAACTCATATTTCTGTCGCTGACCATTCCTCAAACTTCAAAATCTCTCCTGACCCGTCCACAGCTGGTTAGCAGCCCGTCGCCAGTGACCTCTAACCCCTCATCCAACACTGCTGCCACCTCCAACAATTATCGGCAATTGGTCAGTTATTTTCTTAGACCACTGAAATTGCCATGCCGTCAAAGTAAGTAGGCGATAAAATGTAAACGCTTCCATTTGCAGATCAGAAAGCAGAGAGGTCTGCACCCTTACACATGTGGGTAAACAGACGTGAACTTTCAGATTCTTAGAAACAGTTCTCACTTTTCCTCTACATTGTGATCCTCTCTCACATCAAAATAGTTTGAACTTGCAGAAAATATGAATATTCATGAAAACAGCCCTTCAGGACGTACATTTTACTTCTTAAAGTAGAAGAGGTTTTAAATATGTGAACTTCTCCTGTGCCGATGTACTGACTGCTGCCAAATTAAATCTCTATACACACTTTCCATGATCAGTTCCAGATTTATGACCGTTTCCAAACAATACAGATCCCCCAATACAAGTTTGATTTAGTGCTGCCATGAAACTGTGAATGAGGGAAAAAGTGAGATGGACAGAGTGGAAGAAACTATAATAGAGATGTTAATGGTGGGTATTCAGTGACTTGGGTTTGACAGCGGTGATTACTGGAGTGGTGAAACAACAGCACTTACAGGAAGCTGCTGACTCTCATCCAGGCCTGGATTGCAGGATCAACTGAGATTGATGTCAGGCATCAGCAGTGAGTTAGGGCTCTGCCACGACACCAACGCTGCCAGGGTTCGGAGTTTGAATCAGAGTGAAGCTCAGTGGGCAGAGCTAGGCTTCCCCCTAGGTTTTTAATAAGTAAATGAACTCCCTCTCTTGCACTCCCTTAGTCACATGTGTTGTGTCTTACTGCTGCTGTCATTATATGGGCCTCATCCTGCTTCTGCCACTACCACCGTCCCGCTGTCCTTTTTACAAGAGACAATGAGCGTTGAGAAATCAACGTTTTTATTGTATTCACCTCCAGGATTGCCACGTTCTGCAGGTTATACAGAGCGCATCCAGTGTGTGCTAAAGGCATCAACTCACTTTGAATAGCGATCCAACATCATGTGTTGTCGACTGCCCGTCTACCAGAGCTATCCTCAAGACACAATTTCACAGAGATGGCACTTCAAACGGATGCATTGACGCATTAGTCATGTCTCAGTTTGTTCGTTTATGTGCAACAGCGATGTATGCAGATGCAGCAGACGGCAGCTCCTCCAGATCTTGCTACATTTTTGTTTTTATTTTTCTTTCAGCTGAAACATGTGTTACATATGACAGAAAGACAGAATTGGATAAGAAAGAGAGAGTGCAGTTTTAAGATTAAAACTAAAAGCTAAAAACACTGACTTAAGCAATGAACCTTACAAAATCAGAAATGCAATATTCACCCCCCCTGCTCATTTCAGGTCTGTCCATTTGCCCCCACTCTCTTTATTCACATGGTTACCAATTTGAATTGTTTGTCATTCATGATTTAAGAACATCAGATTTCCACACAGCCAGATGCTGCTTAAAAATGCCATGGTTGAAAATATCTAGTGGTGTCGCTCTTACAAATGTTGAAATGCCGTCTCTATCAGTTGTCTCTTGCAGTGATGTGGCCCATCTGTCATGTACTGTACACTTAAGATTTTAATTTTGCAACCATCTTCACCAGCCAAGCAACAATTTCACATTTGCATGCACGAAACTCTTTGTCGTTGCATATTTTTTGGCCTAAGGTCTATTTTCTTCCTTGTAGGACAAGTGACTTCATGCAGTTGACTAAAACACAGAAGCAACAGTCAGTGAAAGCAGTTAAAAAATGAAAGTCCACTACAAAAAGTGATTACTTACCATCCAAATTGCTGGAAGTTCAGCGAGATATGCAACACGTGTTATTGCAGGAATATGACCAGCTGAGGGGAGGTAGGGCTGTATTGTGGATTCACTTCCTGTCTGATAGCAGGATGTTTTGTATTGTACTTATTTGAAGATTTATTTTTTCTCCACAGTGTTAAATTGTTAATTTATGACATGATGATTCAGCAGATTACTGGAAACACAGTCTCAACGGCAGCAGTGGCAGAGGTTTATTTACTTATTTGCTTGTGTGTGTTAGAGTGCCCTATTAGTCTGAGGCCCGTCTGTGTTTGTGTTGGGATGAAAGTCCTCGTGGCACCATATTTGCTATTTACGCAACGACCTGCCTTCCGTCATGTTTGTGTTTTTGCTGACTAGGCACGGCGACTGACGCACAGGAAAAACAGGTCTACGTGCCTGTGCTCCACTTATTTTCCTCAGTGTCTTCTTCAGGCAGCAAACATGTTCAGTGGACGCGAGAGCAAAGCCAAGGAATCTGAGTCGTTTTTCCATTTTCAGGGCGGGTGGAGACAAATTTGGCTGGAGTGATGTCACCATCACTGTTCTTACCTTTTTCACCATCCACCTCTGCAAGTAGAGTAATTTTCGGAGTGATTGACAGATCCATGATGTAAGCAGCACCTTTTACATTTGCTTAGACAGCAGTGAAGATTATCTGCCAAGGTGGTGTACAAATAGTGCACAAACCCCTGCTTTTCCACCAAACCGCTCTCAAAACATAATGTTCATGTGAGCAGAATGACATGTTTGTGATAACTGAAGCCACATTAGTGCCCATTTGTTCTGTTTTTCTTCCATCTAACCAGAAAGAGTTAATCTGTAAGTTGCCAAAACTTTCAACCCTGATTAGGGCAAGAAATTTAGATTAATGTTCAGGAAACAAAACACATATTACCATTTCCATATGACTATTAATTTAGCCTGTGTTGCCATGGCGATGTTGCAGTACGGTGCATGCGCATGCATGCTAGCGCTGACTCATGCAAGAGGCCGCGGTCTACGAGCCAGGCGCCAATCAAATGCAAATTGTGTGCCACTGAAACCGCCGAGCCTATGCCACCCTGGCCTTTCTCTGCAGCTGTCACTACTTGGCAAGTGAAAAACAAACCAAAGAAATAAAGAAAAGAAAAAATGTCTCGCTCTCTCGGGAAGTGACATGTCTCAGACATTTGGCAAAGAAACCAGAGAAGGCAACTTAACAAATTCCCAGCAAAAAAAAAAAGAAAAACGCACGAAAGGACAGATATTTCAGCTGTTCTTGACCAAAAAAATCTGACGTTTTGGACATTTTGGAGGACTTTTCTTTTTTCGTCAAGCACGCCGTTCCTCCCTCTCCTGCCTGAGAACAAATAAAAAGAAACAAACTGGCTCTAAATAAGGTCTGAAGGCAGAGGAAATCAGAACGGAGGAATAACACAGGCCAGTCGGCGCTCTACGGCCCTCACAAATCAAACCACATAAAATTGTCCCAGAGCTTACAGTAGGACATGTTTGACATGAGCGCTCCCCACCCAAACACACACACTCATGAACACAAGCACTCTCAGTCATACATGCACACACACACACACACACACACGCACACAGATCCAGCGATTGCGAACATGTCTCGCCTCAATAGCAGTAGAGTCAAACAAATTGCTAAGGTCTGTGCAAACAAGAACAATGTGTGGTAGGATTTGTTCAAACACACACACACTTCTTCTTCAGTTACCTTTATTTATTCCTGAAAAGTAATCCAGCCAACATCAAGTTCTAGTTTCATATCAATACTAGACATGGAATATTGTGCATTATATTGTATTTTGGATGTCTCTCAATCACGTATAAATCTTATGAGCAGTCACAGAGCAAAGTGTTTCATCAAGCTTTATTTAGATTTGTCACATTGAAACCTGCAGAGAAGTGCTGGTCTACCCTGATTACCAAAAATAAACTGCAGCGGAGAAAAAGTCTGACTCATTCATCATTGCATCATATTGAGTGGCGTTTAATGTTCTGAGGTTTGTGGATGTAAGTGAGAATGACAGGGATTTTCTTCAGCATTTCTACTGTTGATCCACGCTTGCGATGTTTGTTTGGGTGGTATCAAACTCTCATATGATGCAATGGAGGAATGCATGACTTATGATTAGGGTTATTGGTTAGTGGGTAAGCCTGTCAAAGTTCCCATATCTTCAGAGAGATCATTTCCCACATCCTTTCCATGCAGTTCTGTGTCTCACATTTTCATTGTGTTAAGCACTGGGTTTATGTGTTACACCGACATCGACAACACTGCAGGGCTCGGTGCTTGTTATTCTGAGGTGGGATTCTAGGGGATGGTTAAAGCTTACACTGCTTATTAAGCTGATTAGAAAAATGCATTTGGAAATTCCCCAGAGGCGAGCGTCCCTGGCGCTCACAGCGGCCATTAATGAGGATTCAACAGAAACAAAGTTTTAAAATCCATGTGAAAGAGAGAAAACAATACTCTTCCTCCTTCATATCATTAAATTTTCCATCCTGTGTTGTTTTCTAGCAGGAAACCACATCCTCTTGCACACCAGATGCTACGTATGGCATGTGGATCTTTCTCTTAAAAATTGTGGAATGTGTGAATGCAGTATCAGATGGAATCAGGTGTTAGCAGTGAGGCTTATCATTGCAGTCTGTGTACCATGTTTAACAGTGCTTTACACTCCGTTCATTGTGTTTTTTGGTCATTCATGCTGCTGGTCCGATTGCCAGCTTACATGATTGGCTACTGTAGCATGACGTTGGGTTGCGTTTCCCCATAGTTACTTGATTTTTTTCAGACCTTTTCAGTCGCTTAAAACTTCAATCCTAAACGCATTGCTGTCATTCGAATGGATGGGAGGGCTGACATCTTTGACACATTAAACTGATGATGTTCTAATGTTTCTAATGTTCTTACATATTGCACCTCCAATCTTTATCCCATCAGTTTAACTGATTTCTGAGCATGTTTAAACATGTTAGGACAAGGGCAACAAAAGAGGGTTAGGGTTAGGTATGGGGAAGTTACTCCTGTTTGGAACCCCCCACAGGTAAATTAGTTCATTGGTAACAGGTGACAGTATCAGGATTGGGTGTGAAAGTCGCATCCTTGAAAGTCTCAGTCATTCAAAAGCAAGGATGGGGTGACACACATGTTTAGAGGATATTATCACATGGGCTTTGGGACACTTTTCCTTTTTTGCATTCGGTTTTATTTTACATTTTACACTGTCCCAATTTTTTTGGAATGGGGTTTGTAACTTTTAAATGCTGACAGGTTGCAGCTCCCAGCGACTGTTTGAGAAAGAATTATCCAGTACTTTTTATTAGCATGTGCCTGTTCTCAAAGCACAAACAACTCACCCACTGACTTTGAACCGTTCCCTGACTTACTGGAGACATGCACAGTATCTACAATCGGTCGCTGGGTTAACCTCAGACCCTGCAAACATTTGTTTAAATTCACTCCACGGTTTACACTCACAGTAAATAGCTCATAATCAACGCTAGGCCCAGTGAAATGCTTTAATGCGAACGTACAACACAGAGCCTGCAGCCACGTGCAACGCCGAGACTGAGCATATATAAAAAACACGCTTTATAAACTATATGATTTATTTTCTCTACCATAACAGATACTGTATATGTTATCGTTACAGCAGGATCTGGATGACAGACTTTTCTTTACCACGGGTGGGCGGATTAATTAATTAGCCTCATTAGACTCCTGACAGTGAAATGAGGCTCATTAAAGAGAATTAGATGAAACACACACCAGCCAGTGCGAGCGAGGAGAGGGGGGCGGGGGTGTAGCTGGGTGTGTGAGGGGAGAAGCGAGGGAGGGAGGGAGATGGTTGAGGATAAAAGGCAGAAGGAGAAATAGAGATTGAATGATAAAAAACAAAAAAACAAACATCAAACTGCGACAGCATCAATGGAATTTGATCCTGTGTGACCTGAGGTGGATCATTATTGTGATTCGAACAATAGAAGCAACTGGACTGATTTAATAAGCCGGTCTCATTAGAGCTCCTGGCCCGGTAACGACACTCCCCATGGGGGTTTTGCCCCCTCTTGTGGAGCTTAGAAAAAGTGTCTCACTCAACAAGTTGGAGTTTGTCCAACTCTCAAAACTCCAAGTCTTGAGCAGTTATGTGAACTTTCAAAGATTAATAGATTCAGTGTTTTCTCCTATGTGGTATCACACTCCTGATGCATCACAGTTGTTTTTTTCACAGCAGAAAAGTTCCTCCAGAGTCAGTGAATCATTAGAGTGACTGCTAAACATCACTACTTACTCACTAAAGATCACCACTCCTGTATTCGTCCCTCCATCCTCTGCCAGGTGAACGAAAATATCTTTAATCGAAGTTCAAACTGAGGGAGCATGACGCATCTGTTTGCTTCATCTCTGTGTTTACCTGTGGTCCTTATTCAAACTGGGCTTGCGGTGCCAGCACAGCGCCAGAGGCTGCCAGTCCCTGTACCGAGGACACACACCACACTAGTGAGTAAAGGCCAAGCAGTAGGGCAAAATGTGGAAAAGAGATGAAGGCGGCGGAGAGAGGAGAAGTGAGATGAATTTGAGCGAGAAAGCAGAGTATTGTGGCTCTATGGGACTGAGAAAAGGGGGAGAAAATGTTTATCACATTATGCAAAAAGCAGGTTTTAGTCACAAACAGATGTCTTACAAGTCAATCTTTAAATAAGAAAAGAGGCTGCAACACAGGAAGATAATGGGGAAAACCTTAGCGCTAACTTTTTTTTTTCTTAAACCATGCCAACACCTACCCCCACTGTCAACACATGTATGGTCTATGAACAGGACTCGAGACTAACTTTTATGCTGGTTGCACTTTTCATTTCAGCCACACATACATTGTAATTACATTGTAGTTGTACATTTTGTGACCACATATGTTAAAAATTAGATTAGATTAGACTATGTTTATTAAATCACGCCTGTTAAATATTAGTGCGCCGGTGCAACCATTGAAAATATTTCGTAGCACTAGACAGATTTGAGGGTGCTTGTGCGACCAAAACAGTCACACCCTGGAGCCCTCTATCCAGCTGGGTGACCGGTCAATGAAGGGCAGACAACAAACTTGTTGACCATGGAAACCTTGACAGGAAGTGTATCCGTGTGACTTTGCATCCATCATTGGTGTCAGCAATGTGTTCTTTAACATCTTGATGTCTATTAAGCGGGCTTTGTAAATGCCTCGTAAGGAAGAAAATGCTGTCGATACATTTGTCTTATCACAAGGACACACACAAAAGCATTTTCCTCAGAAAACCTAAATGCAAACATAGCTTTTGTTTGTTTGCAAAAGAGCTCCACAGGGCGCCTTTGATTTTTAATGAATGCAGATAAATGAGCGCTCGCCAGCAAATTATGTAAACCTATTAAAACTACTTTAATGTGGCAGAGACAAAACACAGCAGTAGAAAATTCGTAATGTGGTCTGCATTAGAGCAGCCGTCCACTAGATGAAATGTTGTGACGCTAAATTTACTGAGAACAGAGCATGCCATCACCCAAGTTCCTGCTAAATGAATGGAAGGTGAGGGTAAAGTGCAGTTTCCCCTCGGTGCGATGCAACATCTGTTTTTTTGGGTTTGCCTAATTTCAGCCAAAACACACAATTTTTGTTTTTAATATTAAACTCAAAGTAACTGAACTGTTTCAAACCCTAATCCTAAATTAGAGCCCAGCCCACTCTGCTTTATTATGAATACAGTCAGAGTCGAGGATCACAATCATCCCTCATCATCCCCCAACTCTACAAGTCGTTTGGCCAGGGGAACAGCGGAACACACTCCATCACACACACGCACTCGGAGGGCTGTCGTAATTGTGCACAGGTCCTTAATTGCACCTGATAATTGGTGGCTGTTTTAAGAAAATCTGCCCAGCTATCAGTCACCTTAATGGAGCGATGGAGGGGCCTGGTCTCACGCTCTCACGTCGAACGGGGGCCGCATGTTTTTAAGGTTCACAGGAGTGCTGTTAGGGTCTCGCAGCTTCAACCGAGCCAGCCTTCCTGGTGGTCGGCCAAGAGCAATGGCACGGCTTCACGGGGAAGCAGATGACTCAGTACCAGAGTGTGTTTCTGTGCACCGACTACATTCATTTTGCTCTAAACACACTTGAGACTCAATTCAGCTTGAGCTGCACTTGAGTGGGCACTTCATTTCTGAGTGGAAAGTAATGACCGCCACTACTGCTGCTGCCACTCCGAACGCAGCCTGACTGATAGTAGTTTCATGAGGCTGACACCAGTGCCAGCATTCAGCTGGTAAATAAACTGAGCCACAGAGCTCACAGAAATAGACGTTCACAATAGTAGCCCACATTTGATATATTGTAATCTTAATAAAAGATAATCTGGGCCATGAAAACAACTCCTGTGTGTACATATGAACATTATGTTGTACATGATGGTCATTTTTCTCATACTATTCACACATTGTCACATTTTTAAAGCAAGCCAATTTTAAAATGTAAAAGAGACTTTGGTTCAGGGGAACTGCCCTGGGACTGAAATGGCTAAATCTCTGCTAAAGAAAATAGAAGAACTGCTAGCTTGTTTACGTCTGTACCGTTGTTAGCGTGAAGGTGACTTGCCATTTTTTTTGCCTGTAATTTGCGAGGGTTAGTGTTAGGAAAGAACATAAAATGGCTCATACAGCTCTTCAGGTGCAGTCCAAGTTTCTCAAAGTCCACAGGACCCCAAGCTGCCTTGAAAACACTTTCTTTACGCCCTTGACCCATCATGTCTGCAGCAGGTGAACTCGAGCTCTTGCACCCACTTCAGATGGGGTGTGTGCACTGGCGCTTTTATCTTAGCAGCTCAAATGAAGATTTCGGCTTTAAAAAGAGTTTAAATAACGTCTCTTAAATCAATTGGGGATCTTGGTTCTTGTGTGGAGTTGCATTAACTGGCTGGTCTCAGCTGTTTCATTCATGCACCACAATAACCGGCTCATTCATAGCTGCGTGTCTATGATGTAAACACCTGACTCTCTAACTGATAAGTTTAAATCTCAACCCCGTCTACACAAATTGGCTGGATATAGTGTATTGATGACAGTTTTTAGAGAGCCTCCCTACCAGCAGAAACACAGTTATGCAACAGTATTACATCATCTTCTCAGATGGGCTTACTTTGGAGAAACCGCTGTCAAGCAAGTGATCGTAGTCAAAGCCGGTCTGTGGGTCGAGGACATGAAAGACTTTGGAAAGACTCACTCTAACCTCCTTGCCCATAAAGTGCAATCTCACCTACAATAGTGAAGCCCAAATGGAAACTATCATTTTGCTTGTCAACACCTCAGCAGTTGCTTCTCTTGGCCACGACTGTGTCCCTGTATGTCTACCTTGTAAGTGTGGCTCTCGCTGACCGACGGTGGCGGCGGGTAGCTAGAAGACAGGGCCCGCCGCCACATGTGGAACATCACAGTCACCGTATGGTAGTCAGCCGTGGAGCCGGAGAGTCGCTGTCTTCTGCTCCCACAGGAACTGAACCTGGAGCGGAGAACTGGGATCTCACTGTGAGGGCCATGACTTCATGTTTAGCTCTCCTCCTCCTCCTCATTCTGGTTCTCATTGACTCCATGTTCGATGACAACATTGCTCTTTCTTCCTTTCTCTCTCGCTTACGTGCACAGAGAAAGCCAGCTTTTGGCCACACTCCAGTTAAGGTCTTACTTGGATTTATTTACATGCGTTGTTGATATCCTGGGGATTGAATCTAACCCTTCTGCCATAAATAAATAAATGACAGATAGAACAACCTCACCAGGAAGAAAGTTTGTAAAAAGCAGCAGCTGTTAGCTCCCATTTTTAACTGAGCAGGAGGTTACCACAGGGGAAGGTCACAGTGATTCTGGAAGTACGCAGCGCTCGTCTGACATGTCGTTTGTTAACAGAAAACGGATGCTCTTTTTACCACGACTACAGCAAAAATTAAGACTTTCTGATGCCAGAGCAGAGCCGGGCTCAGATTACAGGAGTTTTAGAAATTGGGTTGCATCACGCACATGAGGAGAAACTTCACAGAGGTCCTTCTCTCTAATCTCAAACATGCACAAGCTAAGATCTGACTGTAAAGGAGCATCACACGAGATATCATTAAGGTTATCGTGCCAGAGGGGGCATGAACCACCTCACTTGATCTCACGTGATCTCACAGGTACGCAGATGTAAACAAAACGGATACAGACATGGTGCAGCAACCTGCTGCTGTTTTAACACAGTTAAAAGTGCAATATAACAGACAGACATCACTTTACTATCTTTAAAGGGGCACTATGTGGTTTTGGAGAAAGAATTCATACTCAGAATTTTAATATTTACAATATTAATGATCAAATAATACAATAATCCATAACTAAATAAGCAAGTTGTTCTGAGGGAAATAATGTTCCCAGTATCCTGTTAGAAGCTAGAAAGGTGGCAGGGTCCACCAAATGTAGAATAGAAAAAGTGAATCAGTATGAAATTACGTTGTTTAACCAGCTTATTCAGTCACAAAAAAGTAAGAGACTTAATTTATTTAGTCTTTTAAGACATATTGTCAGTCACTGAAGATCTTTCTCTTCGTATTAAAATGTCTTCCCTGTAACACAGTGCACCTTTAACCCAAAAAACAGGTTGGAAGCCCTTACCCTTTTTCTGTCTCCTCTCACTTTGTCCATTTCACCCCTCCTCCTCGTCGCTGACCTTGTAATCCCTCCAACCCCCCCTCCCTTTATTCTGTATGTCTCACTTTTCCCCATCCTCCCCCCTCTCTCCCTCAGTGGAGCAGGTGACACAGTGTAGAGCAGGTTATCCAAGGAGCTCAGGTCCAAAGTGACTGCATTAGTCATCCGAAAGGCAAAACAAACTGCAACTAATCTGGGGACTGTTTACCAGTAAATGTCACCACAGCGGAAACGTAAACGCTTGAGCATGTGTCATAGCCACAGTGAGCACACCTCCACCCCTCCACCCCTCCCTGCAGTTCCACTCATTTGGCTAATTTCAAAAATTAAGCGCGGCACGTCGGGAGTTATTAATGACCTAAACAAATAATTGACATGGTGACTGAAATGGCGTCTCATTTCCTCGCCAAAACACCCACCCCCCACCTTAACTCCACCCTTATACCCCATCTGGAAACTCTCGCCAGGAATATGTAAATGGCAATTAATTGGTGAGCCCCGTTTCTGCTTCTTTTTTTTTTCTTTAATATTTTGAGTGAAAACACAGGCGCAGTCGTGAGTGCGGGGCTAGCGAAAGCCGAGCGTCTCACAGGCACGGAGCCAGATCCCCAACGCTGACGGACTAAATGCTCCCGTCGTCAGTCGCAGAATAATTTCACCTCATTACACGGCAGGCGAGGCAGGTAGACACAGGAATTCTTTCCAATGAGCGAGTCAGGAAAATAAAACATAACAAAAAAAAAAATATATATATAGCATGTAGACTCAACAGCCGCTCCCTCTGGAATCCAGGTACCAGCAGAACTGCTTTCGCCTAAAAAGCTTCCACCTGTTTGTCGCAGGATAATTCAAGAATATGATACACCTCTGCATTAAACCAACGCAACACATAATAACGCACGTACAGCCGCACTCCATCCTCCGTCCGCCATATTTTACCTTTCTTATTTACCTTCTCGGCCTCGCTCCCCAAAGATTTATAACGTGGCAGGTACAGTTTAGTATGTGAGCAGTGAGCTGTGCAAACCACGTCATGACAACTCACGCACTGCCACACGCTAGAGCTGCACTCACACGCACACACACACACACACACACAGACACACACACACACACACGTGTTGCTGACCTATCTGAGTTCAGAGGGGGTGGCGAGGCTCCCCGAGCAATGTGGAGGGGCCCTCGATGCCACACAGGACTGGGGGAAGTGCACAAGTATGTGTGTGTGTGTGTGTGTGTGTGTGTGTGTGTGTGTGTGTGTGTGTGTGTGTGTGTGTGTGTGCGCGTGTGTGTGTGTGTGTGTGTGTAGTATACCTTACGCCACCGTGTGTTGCCATGTATTTGCATATAGTCATATTGTTTACTAAAGGGGGTGGCATGGACACATTTGTCTTCACTTTCCTCATTCTTCTCCTCTCTCTGTTTCAGTTTTCTTCAGTTCAGTTTCATGACATTCTGGAAGAAAAAAAATGATCAGTACAGGCAAATTATTTAGTATCTTGTCACCTTTATTTCATTTGCGTTTGCAATTTATCCACCTGGATAGTTTAGGTGTGAGTTGCAGAATTGTGGAGATACTGGCAAAAGTGACATCTGTCCTCTCTTGAATGAAACAAGATGACATGGACTTGTCATAGCCAAAAAGTCCATCTGAATAACTCAACAATGGCTTTTTTTCAGGACTATCCAAAGACCTTGGTGCACAAAAAAAAAAAAAAAAATACAAAAAGAAACTCAAAGACTGGTTTAAATTGCCTTACATTTTCTGGTTGAAGCTTCTCAGTTGTGTTCATTTGCGTATTTTCTGTGTTGCTAGGGATACGAATATGATCAGACAAGCAATTTCAAAACACATCACCTTTCACCAAACTATGAATCAAGAATACAATTAACAGATTAATCCATGATAAATAAAAATACATTTACTTTCTGGCCTGACGAAGAATGTTACAAGGTACGTATGTGTATATGTTCCTTTTTGAATGCATAAAGACCAGCTGGAGGCAGAGATGCAGTTAAAACGTTACAGCAAACACAAAAAAACATTTTGACAAGACTTCCTGCACTTACAATTCAACACAGACGCAGAGTAAACGCAGCAAACAAACCGCTGTCAGCTGATCCATGATACCATGAAAACTTGTTGATGTAGTGATGTCATAGCTGGATCGACACACATGATGTAAATACAGTGTGTGGTCTCAGCTAGTTTTGTGAATATATGGCAGAGGTGGGATGAAGGTCAAGAAACTGGAGACCTGTTCTATTTTGAAGTTTTTTAGATTTCATTCATTCACACTGCACGTATCTCTGTGCTGTCAAATATATTTCCTGAGACATACATTTTTAACCCTGTAACTCTTCAACAACATTTAATGAGAACGTGTGTTTTGATGAAGGGATGTGATATGAACTTTCAATATCCTCTGCCACGATCTCAGAAAAGGTGTCAGATGTTTAAATATGATAAAAGTTGAAGGTGCTTGAATCTGACAGAGAGTCTGAGTCCCTCATATATCACCCCTGTACAACAAAACTACTGTAAAATACATATGGAATCACTACACGGCAGCAAAACACCCCATAAACTGTCCTACTTTTCCATCATGACACCCGCACACATAACCCACACCGCATCCCTGAGTATCCCCCTCTGAGATGAAATCAATAGCTGTCTGGATTGATAAAAGACACCTAACTCAATTTATAAATTTGATCAGGCAATGTAATAAAATAGTAGCTTTTGCTCGTAGCACGTCGAAACCTAATCGCGTTTCATGCTCTCGTGCCTTCTCTCAAATCATCTGTGTTTGGGTTTCAACCTCCGAGCACTCTGCTGAACTCGGGGAAAAAACGGGAGAGCGGGTTCCTCGCTCGGAGAAACTCGACCCGGTCCACTAGTGGTCTCCAACACACACATGTTCAATTTAGTGAGCGGCGCTGCCCTTATAGCTTTGACAGGGCTTTTAATAGCCTGATTAAAGGGTAATTAATCACTGATTTCTGGAGAAAATATATATACAGTTGATATGAATCACCTCGGGGTTGACATGTTTGGTGCAACAGCCACGGTCACACCGGGGTAAGCGATAAATATGTGGCTTAGTCAGTCAAGCAGGCCGAGTCGGGATCAAGCTGTGCCCCAGTGGACTTGTGTTCTGCAGGGTGTGTGTTACATAGACCCCTCGGTGTCTGTATAGGCTACTGACCCGTTACTGGACCCCTCTTCTACTGCCTGCTAGCACATAGCACCAGGGTGCTGTTGGGCTGACATACACACTCTCCAGCTCACTAACACGTACGTGTGGCCCCTCGCTCACACAGAACATCTTGTTAAAGTTTATGGTCAATTTTAGATGGAAGGAGATATCGGCATGGGTTTTATTTGGTCTGCCGGTGATTGGGTGCCCCCCGCCTCGACCAGACCTGCAGTATCGTCCAGTGGCACTGTAGATGTATACATTTACCCATCTTGGACATTTTAGGGAATGTGCTTACTAGCGGTTCTTCAGATGAAATAACAATGCGTATTCTAAATATGAAGTTACAGATGGCAGCAGGTTAGCTTAGCTAGCACAACAAAATCTAAATACAAAACATCAAGATGGATACCAACACTAACATGTCAGGCTGTCTCTAAATGTACTAAAGAAATAAAACATGCACATTAGTTGTAGCCTTATCATTTTTTTTTTGAAAACGCCTACATGTTTCCAGATGACTTTCTTAAACAAACCAGCTGGCACGTCAGGTTAGCAGATATTACCACATTTCCCTGAATTATCTGTTTGAAGCTGGGCAAGAAAGCGCAAAGCTAATTGTTGAAGAGAAGCTAGTTGTTTCCTCCACTTGGATAACAGAAACAGACATACATGACTCCCAGAGAGCTAACTAGACATTTGATAACTTAGAGTTAAGGATGGACAACCAAGAATACCATTGTGTAGTATGCTGATAAACATTGTGATATAGTGCATTTTCCAGAAATCTAACAAAAAAAAATCGAATAAGTGGCTTTATCACATTGATTAAAGAAAAAACAAAAAGCACACAAATCCAATATTTCAATGACAAATATTTCTTAGTGTGAAAATGTCTATATGGTGTCAGATCGCCCAATCTAACAGTATAAGTTAGGGATGATCAATAGGTAATGTATTCTGACAATATGATTGATGCTGTTTGGAGAGCTGGGACCTGGTGTTGGAAGCAAGTCATTCATCAGCACCGCTCCACCTTTTCTTTGTGACTGTGGGGCAGTATGTATTTATACATGTGATTTATGTATGTTTCTGTATGTGATATCACTTAAATATGTATTTTGGAACACAATGGCTGTCATGGAAAATCAGCTTTTTAATGGATCATTGAAAACTGAAAAACCCACAGAAGAACTGGGATAACTGGATACCATATTCAAAGAAACTGCCCTCCTCATTCCAGTTAAAGTTACATAATATATACATACATACATACATACATACATACATTGTTTTTGTCTTACAGTAAATGGAATCACCCAATTTGGTTAATGTTTTAGAGCGATTCTCCCTCTGCATAGGCTTTCGCATTGATTCCACACCTAAATGCAGCCAAGTGACACAGAACAAGTCATTACTAAATAAAAAAATACTGATGCACTCATCAGGAAACTGTCTGCCATAGTGTCTATAATTTATGGCCAGTTTAAATTTGGCTCAAATTACCTGACAGACCTCTGACCACGAATCCACATTTCCGTCTCATCGTACACAAACAGTACATACGGGTGCCATGCGGTGATGTCGGAGGAGACTAGATGTGACTGAGAGAGGGGAGGGGGGGAAATAACAGAGAGGCAGAAAAAGAGAGAGACGGGCGGCGTCGGAAAGAAGTAAGGCTTCAACAGTCCAGTGGAAGATTTCAATTAGTCATGGAAACGGGAGTGGCCCACCCTGCCGCAGTAGTGACAGACCTCACTTGTCCTCCTGACATACATTCACAGCCCTCCTCCTCCTCCGCCGCACAGTTACAAGCACTCAGTCTGTCCTTTCTTATCCTCTATCCATCTATGTAAATCTCTACTCCTTTGTCCTGCTTTTATTTCCCACTTCTTCTTCCCTTTCTCTCTCATCCAGTTCCCTTTTTTGCCTTTCCCTCCTGTACCCTCTCTTCATACTCTCTTTTCTTTCTCTCTACTACTCTCTCCCAGTGACAGCTGAGCTTTGACAGCTTTTTGCATTTCATTTTTCTCCGCCACAGCAAGCGAACAGCCGGGCACCGGGGGCCTTGTTCAAACAAACAGGAGGCCGTGTGGTTCGCCGAGGGTGGCGACACGCCATAACAAACCACCGGCTCCTGGCGTCGCAGGCACATGGTGCACAGGGCCCCGCTACGGCGGCGAGCGGGGGCCAAACAGGGACCTGCCGCTCTGGTTTCCCTGACAACCAGACATCAACATTAGCCGCAGTGAGGCGCAGAGTGACGGCAGATGGGAGCTGATGTATTGCGCCACCTGGTTGGACGATTTGACGTGTACGAGATGGAATCACAGGGGCAAGAACGGGAAGGGCCACGTCTATTTTTGGTCCGAAAAAATAACAAGGAAGGCAAACGCTGAACGAATGAGGAACAAAATAATAAATGAGACAAAGGATGAAGAAATAGTGTTATGATAGGCTGCAGAGAGAGGTGTGTGCGGTCTGAACGAGCCTCTAGTAATGGCGTGAGTCAGGATGTGTCAAGGCTGAGTCAAGTCAAATACATCAGCTGGAGGAACATGCTGCACTGTTGCAAAGTGTTTCATCAGAAATAACAAACACATAGTTAAGGTCCGCTGATGCGTGATTCAGAGGGATTATTGTTCGGGGGGCCAGGAACATGCCATTGATTATTGTGTCAGAGCTGTTGCTGAGCTGTGTTTAGGGGACCAGAACTTATGAAAAGCCACTCTTATTGGATTCTTTCATAGAGTTGGATTCTGTTTGCTGAATATCAGGCCATGTGTGGTAATTTTACAAACCTGAATCATATAACAATTTGTAATGAATTGTTTTGGTATTTAGCTTTTACAAGGAACATCAGTTTTTTTGTTGATTCTAGTATACCCATTCAACAAAAAGTGATGATGGTTGAACAAATGGATATGTATGATATTTTAGTGCTATACCACCAGACTACAGAGCAGCTTCTTTCCTCAGGCCGTAAGACCGCTCAATCCACCCTAGAATCCAAAACATTTTTTAAAAGGTATGACTTATCCAACTTGAAAATCTGACCAGATGACAGACATTAAGAATAATTAACCATACAAAAACTAGCCAATCTTATTGCTGATGGAGACTAGCATTCACTTTTTGAAAGGTTGGTTAAAAAGTTTGGTTCCACTCTGGAGCCAGAAGGGAAGTAGTCTAGCATAAACACCTCTAAAGCTCAGTATCAGAGATCTGTATCTCATTTACTTAACCTTTTTACAAATTGAAATGTTAGAAGCGCAATTTGTGGTTTTTAGGGGAGTTACTGCTGGAACAATTTTTTGGCTAATTGCTAGGCTAACTACATTCTGTCTTGGTCTGTGCTTAAGCTCCATTTATGTCAACATAAATACACATCTACTGCACTTTCAAGCTCCTGACTAGCGGTTGCACCAATGTTCAGGTACTGTGCCTGTAACTATGAACACCCAGCATATAAAACTTAATAATATAATAACCTCACATTTGTCCGTCTTGAGTTGTTCCTTGAGTTGTTCTTTTAGTTGTTTCCTGCCTAGTTGGGGCTAAAAAACAGAAGTAAGACAGAGGAATACAGTTGGAAATTGAAATATACAAACAAGAAGCATGACCTAGAGACAGAGAGAGAATGGGAGAGACTACAGGCAGAGGGTTAAATGTAGCAAGATTTCTAAACAGTCCAAACAGTTTATGCCATGCATCTTGATAAGATCTCGCTGCTACAAATAAAAAACACATTAGCAGTTTGTTTCCACAAACCTCCCTCAAAACTGCTGCTCCCAGCTTGCACTTAGCAAAGACTTTCCAAATAAGTGGCCAGATCTACACAAAGATTACCCAAATGACCGAAGCCTTTCTCTGCACCTCTTCGACCACCTCTACCCCCATTCAACGTTAATCCACCACTGGACTCGCAGCGCTGGCTGAACGGCAGCTAATGACCTCCCAAGTGATGTTTGCCATTCGTTTTCTTTCTTTCCTTCTTTCTTTCTAAGGCCTGTCAATAGTTTTTTTTTTTACTCTCTAGCTATCTTTGCTGTGTACTTTCTCTTCACTGGCTCTTTGCATTTGGCCTCAGTAACAATTGCAGACACCACCCCATAAACCTAACCGCAAACCTTAAACTCTGAGGCTGCATCCACTCTATCTCATAACCCGGTTTTACCTCAGCAGTGAACGGGGGGACAGGAACGGTGGATCAGGCCAGTCAGAGATGGAGGAGCGAGATTATGCACATTTCTAAACTGATTACTCAAATCAAATTAAAGGGTCACTTGAGACCAAAGACCATCAGGCCTGTAATATGGAACGGGCTGTACTAGTTAGTTCTGTATCAATGAAGAATTCATGTTTATTTACATATTTACTTTGGCCGGAAGCTTTTGGAGATTGCTTCTGATTAAAAATTTCTTATGCATCCAATTCTGGGGTAAATATTCACAGAGGTAAACACAGAAACATTTCTCCATGGAAGCTAACCAGCACAACCTCAATGCCCGAATGCTGCTTCACCAGGACAATTGACCGTTCACAAACCCCCCTGCGGTAAAGAGTACAATGATAGCTTTTTACAGCAAGTGATAGTAGGAGCAGTACTTTTAATTCTGATCCAATGCACAGTGGACAGGTATAACCCTTTCTTGAACAAACCAGACTTAGGTTGCATCCAGTGACAATTATGAACAAGCCCAAAACCACAAATGTGTGTTTTGGGGAATACATAGCATGGCAACTTTTTTTCGAACTGCTACTCTAAACATATCATTGCACACAGTTATATAGTAACCCAGGCATAAACGCTGCTATAACATGTCATGTATCAAGTGGGCCACCAAGCAAGGAGCAACACACAAATTCTCAGAAATTATTCTTAATTATTATTATGTGCTGTTGTACTAATGCATACAGTAACCTAAATGTACAGGAAAAATCTAAATTCAGGTAGTATCCAAAATGCCAATATCTTAGAGCTTCTGGGGAGTCAGCCTCTGACCTTTGACCCTGTCTCGTCTTCCTCCACCGATGTCCCTTGCATTAGCTTTGGTGTTTAAGTAGGCTTGTTTAGCTGAAAAAAATCAGCAAGAGATTTTTTTTGTGTGTGTGTGTGTGTGTGTGTGTGTGTGTGTGTGTATGTGTGTTTTATTCCCACCCTTACAGTGAGCACTGCTTGGTTTGACACCACTGATTGCACCCCAAGGCCCTGGGAACATTGGCAGCGTTGTATGGCGAGGGAGTCTCCAAGTCTGATAGATTAACATTAATATGGACTGGGGGAGAAGGCTGGGCATATTAAAGGTCATTTCCCTCCTTCACGGCTATCGAGGGAAAATGCAACGGGCCATTGACTGCAGGGCCACACAAGCATGAACGACTGCAGCCGCTCACATGGACGCAGGAAAAGAGACACAAACAGGCAGAGATATAAAGAGGCTGCAGGCGGAGGTGTGACGGTGAGCACACCAGCGTAAAAAAAGACAAATCCAGACATAGACATAAGGACAAACACTCACTGTCATACACAAAACTCCGGCCTCTGCGTTAGATGGCATCGTATACATGTACTGCACTGGTAAACTCTGCTGTGTCGACAGCCTATTAAAAAGCCAGTGAATTTATAACTCCCAATTTGGTGATTAAGGATTGCGAATTTGCTTGCTCTTAGCTTCAGGTTCTTGTCACACAGGGCCTGTTTTCTGTCCATAAATCTAACGGCCAAGAGTTTTCTTCCCCTCCCACCCCCACCCTTTTTATGGAGGCGATTGCTCCAGCCAATATAGGATTAAGACTGTTTCATGTACACTTTTCACTCCCTCTGGGTAAATATGTGAGAGCTGTGTCTCCCAGGTACCAACAGCACATTGCCATTTGTCTTTGGTTCACTTGTTGAATCATCAATCAGATTTGCTTTTTTTTTTTTTTAGAACTGAATGGCAACAGAATTTGTCAAGAACCATTTTACCCTCAAGACATGGCAATTAATATAAGATTTAGGGCTTGTGAGAGCAGCAACATGTTGAAAGATGCTTTATCTGCCATACCTGCTGTATTTGAACTTCCACATAACTAACGTGACCCTCTCTCTCTGTTTGGTTTTCTTAACATTCTCAGCCCCTTTTCTCACAGGCTGTGGTGGTTGTCTGTAGACGTAGCTGTAATGTTAGCCTCCTTGCCATCATTTGCCTTTTTAGCCAGGCTGGAAGCAGCTTTCTGAGGTGACTGAAAGAAGTTTGACTGTTACTAAAGCTCTTGTCAGCACCCGTTTATATGCAGGTCCAGGCATAAAAAAGGAAATCCAAACCCCAGAATGTACTAGTAATTAGTTTATATCAGGATATTTCTTGGACCTCCTGACTCATGCCATTTTCTCGTGCAGGGGTTTTCATCAGAAAGCAGGCCACATCACACAGCAATAAATAAGATGTTTGTTTTTTTCCCTGTTGTGTTTATTGAGGACTAAGATGATTTTTGCTGGCTCACCTGGGCCTTCGTCTCACCTGGGCCCCAGGCAGCTTTCCCTTTTATGCTGTTATTTCCATGTCATGCTTCTATTTTACACTCAAACTTTACTTAATTTTCAATTGTATATCAAACATTTTACTCCACTGCATTTGTCTAAAGGTCATCACTGCATGTAACTTTGTAGATGAAAGTAGAAACATTTTTATCGAACGACTTGGCCATAGTTTCAAAAAGCTATTAAATCCGCCAGCTACAGCATTAAAATGTGGCTTTCAAATGAATGATTTAATGATAATTATACATAACATATAGTATAATCTGAAAGGAGATTTCATGCAACATACTAAATTCTTAAATTTGTACATTTTGGTAATAATGCTTGTGTGTTGTGAATTTTTTGTTCAAAGTTTTGTAATGCTCTCCTTTTAAGTGTAATGGAGAGTTTTTACATTGTCTACCACACCGGTGTGACAAGCTTACTCAAGCTCCGTTATCTAGTCCCGATTGTTCTATGTTAAAATATATCATGTTTTTCTCTTTTGCACCACTTCACTTTTTCCCCTGTTTTCTCCTTCTCCCTCTGTTGTATTTCTGTTGAATTTGTGGTTTTTGTGAAACTGCACACCGGCACCAGGAGAGGTTTTCTATTGCCGCAGAGACTGCTTGCTTCTTATCTGTCTCTCAAACTCACACTGGAAAGTAAACAAGCAGCTCATTCACCTCTGTTTGGCTTTCCACTCGCCCCTCACTTCAAGAGCAGAAGCAATAAATACGTGGACATATAAAATGCAGAACTTTAGAATAATGTAAATACATACAGCAACTGTAAAAGGCTGCATTACGAACACACACACTCCTGGCGTGTGTTTATCTGGACTTTTGCTTTCCTATGTGGTTTCTGTCATGTGATGTTTAGGTGGGCAAAACATGTCACATTAAGCACAGTTGGATTGAGAAATCACGGAGGCCTCAGAGGTAGCGGTGGGTTGCACATAAAACTTAGTTTACCTGTCTTTTTATGAGCAGAAATAGTGTGCCCACATTTTGAGCACACACAAATATTTTTGTATTAACACAAACATTATTAAACTAATGGAAATTGTATAGTATGAATAGCAGAAATCATTGCCAAGTCGAAGCAGAGGTCAGAGCACCTTCCAGTCAGTCTGAGCCATTTAGACCAGGTTACAAATACAAAATGTTAATGGAGATCCTCCACCTAAGTAAAAAGAGTACTACACTGTATATAACTGTACAGACAAGTTTTGCAATCAAATTAAGAAATGAAGTATAAAAAAAGCACTTATCGTTGATTCAACAAGCAGATTTTTAATGTTGTGGCTGCTTCCCGTGGTCCAAAACCATAGCAGTATTAGGTTCAAGGTCCAAATGAACAATTCCCATGTAACTAAGGTGGGACAGGGCTATGGCCATCTGACAAACAATCTGTGAAATGTTCTGGAAAGACCCTGATCCTTTCTCTACGCCATGTAGGCCTTGATCCAGGAGTTTGAAATTAAAATCGATGTTATCCTTCTGGAAGCGAAAGCCATTCCGCTTCACGATGTTGCAAGTGGCTGGATTTTGTCAGGCAAACAATGGCAGAGTGGTTCTTTTTGATCACGAGTGCCACCTCCTTGCCTGTTTCAGTGTTGCTGCTGTTGGTTCCAAAGCCAAAGCAGCCCTCCCCATGGAAATCCGTCACCTTGTGGGACTCCCTGTAGATAGCCGAAGCTTGTCTGCTTGAAGAAGAGCAGAGAGAGAAGCTACAGTTACAATATGAGGTCATTTTTGTTCAACAGAGCACAACAGAGTCAATAGTAAAAAGTAAAACATTCACAAAACCAAGAAACATTTTTTATGGTAAGAATGGATGAGTTGCTCAAAATACTGGTATTTTGTCACATCCCTCAGCATCTCATACAGTCCCTCTGTATTAGAGGGACTGGGGTTTGAACATCAGTGTAAACCCATCCATGCCAGTATGACATGATTTGGGTAAGACTGTAGAAATATTATCAAGGGCAACACAGTCCCAAGAGAGGTGATTGTGAGTTGAGTGGTCAGTCACACACAGAACCTTCACTTAGGAGGTCACAGGTCATGTTGGGTTCACATGTGAAACCTAACCAATCCGACCAACCAGTGTTTTGCTTAACCTAATCCGACAATGTTTTTTCTGGACTTAACCAAATGATCTGTTAATAAACCTCTCCAAACTGTCTTTTATCAGATCTAACCAAACAACCTTTTCCTGAAACTTAACCAAACGATCTTTTACGAAACTCAACCAAAGAATGGCATCTTATGATCCTAACCAAACTGATGAGCTAAAGTACTCTGGTGCACACTAGACCTGATGTGAATTGCGGAATCAAGTGATGTGCCAGGTGTAATTCTTGGTGGATTCATCACTATGAGAGACCCCTTTCACATTACACACAGTCATTTGACTGATTGTTCATGGAGAATTTTTATTGGTGCTGTAAGTACAGTTTTAAATGAGTAAAATACTTTGGTTGTTTTGACCACTGGGTGATGAGGTATTGATTAGCAACCACAATGACGGTGGTGGTTGTGGCTGTTAGATTATATCATTAGCAGCATCCTACAGCTGATCGGATAAAGAGGATGGGCACAAGTGATCGGTTGTCCTGTGGATTAGTGAGAGGGGAATAGAACAGAATAGAGAGTATCCTTGAAACGTATGAGTAGTAACCAAAAAAGCAACTGAGAGAGGGGTCAAAACACAGAAACCACTGTCGTAAATGAGAACATTTTGTTTGTGATTACATTGGCATAAGAGGAAGTGTCCAGGTGATACCATTTCATCACACACACATACACACACATACACGGAGTCTGAAGTTTGCAAGTGTTCCGAGGAAGCCAGCTTTCATTGCAGGATATTGAAAGCGCCAGTCGGACGCGGGTTCAGGTTCCACGGATCTGTGTGCCGCGGCCTGTTTGTGTACTTTGGATAAGCCTTGCAGTCCTTCAGAGGAAATAAAATCAACAAAACAAATGAGGAGAGGCTTAAGAGTTCTTATTGATTGGAATTAATCGCTAATGGCGTCACGGGCAGAAATAACAAACAAGGTTAGTAAAGACTTTATTATATGATTCAGCTGGTTTTACACTAATCAGCACAGCGTACATGTTGTAATTATTAGGCAGGAGGAGGGTAAGTGTGTTTATGAGTTATGATGTGTGCAGTGCACTATGTGCATTTTTGACGTATTTCTGTGTGAAAAAATAATGATGTCTTTCCCCCCTTTCCTGTGCTTCGCTCTTTGTTTCTCAGTAAGGTCCTTTGGAAGTCTCACTGTCCATCTCTCTTTTTGTCAGTGATCTACAAATTAGAGCCTTGTATGCAGTCCCATTCTCTCTTTCTCCACCAACACATTAACAAATTTATGGCCCCGGCCTTTAGATATATAGTGCTTTCTTTGGTTTGGTTCCCATCTAAGTCTTGCTTATTTAAAAGCTGCACAGCCTCATACATTACCTGTGGAGTTTGGGTCTTAACATTATGTCAGCATGGGATCGGGGTTCTGCTCCTGCACTTAAAAGCCCCCTGATGACGGACAAAGACATAATCAAACGAACTTGGAGAAAAACACGCTGGCCTCCCTCTTCACATGATCTGCACAGTGCAAACACACATCGTATAGATGTATGTGTTTAAGCTGAAGCTACATTAAGCAATTTTGCACTTTGGCAGCCCCAAGTGGCAGTAAGGAGAAACTTTTTAAAGGCTTAAGAACATTTTGAAAACTAGAAATAAGAACCAGTGCACCTGAGTTACTTCCTCATACAATGATCCCAACCTTTTTTGGGTTGTAGCCATTTTAAAGAGAGACATTGTCCGTTTTTACAGTATCTGAGATGTGAGCAGATCAACTTAAGACATGACTTCCCTTTCACAAATGATTTAATTTATTTGGGAGGTAAAGGATCCTAAAACAAAATGATGAGAGACAGTGTTACTCTTATTTGGAGAACCAGCATTGCCAATATTTGGAATCACTATCTTAGTGTCTGATGGGCTGGTGAAAAGGCAGTGGAAAACAATTCCGGGTGACTGTTGGTTCTCTCATTCACACCAGTCAGCCGCAACATTAAAAGCAGAGGTGTAGTGAACTACATCTTGCTGCAAAGCAATGTTTAGCTTGAAAACCTTTGAGCCTGGCCTTATCAACCCAAACACTGTTGTAGACCAAGTAGACCACCTAATGGCAGCGACACATCTCGATGGCAGTGGCCCCTTCAGCAGGACAATGTCACGTCCTGCCACTGCTCAAAAACTGCAACGTGGCCGCCAAAACCCCCAGATCCCAGTCTGATCGAGCATCTGTGGCACCTGCCGAAACAAGTCCAGTCCGTGGAGGCCTCAATGTGGATAACACTTGGTTCTAACCTGTCAAGGTGTCCTGCGGTTTCTGATACCAAGGCAATGACGACAGAGAGACAGTCCTGCGAGTTGTGAGGTGGGCCTCCAATTATTGGACTTTGTCCAGATCTGATTGACTTACAGTATATGGGACAGCTAAACCAGTCACATTGGATGCAACTTTGGGACCTTCCTGCATTTGTTACCAGTTTCTGTTGCACTAGCTAAACAGGCCCTCGAGACCCCCTTGCAGATTTTGCATGACCTTTCAAATTTGTCCAAACACTGCATCATTTGATTGGTCAGATTTGCTGAAAAGCTGTGTTGATTGGACAAAATTGCAAGTTTGTGCAGAACTCACAGGGGTTGCTAAACACAACCTGACAACTCATTGGATGGACTGGATGAACCATATCATGTGCTTCATAGACGACGTCCTCTAAGTATCCGTATAGTCCTACTTGATGATCCATTTTCTTCTCTGGCAACATTATGGGAGCACTAATGCCTGTTATATATAATGTGGGCAGAGAGGCTCTAGAGCATAGAGGCCACAATTGTGTTTTAGCAAATTCAAGTTCACAAAATGCTGACTGAACAAGGAATGTGGTAGAAAAGATATGCCAGAGGCTGAATCAGCCGCCATGTCCAGGCCAACTGTCTGACCAGAGGAGCTGTCACATGAGTTGTTCTGTATATTTTCTCCTCCAAAACCACTGCAGTGCCAATTAAATACAGTAAAGTTAGCTCAGAAATAATAATCTCACTCATTTGTTTTGCACTGGTTTTATAGACCATGACAAAATGACCATTTTTATCACAAGTACATACTGAAACCACTGGACACAGAAATGCATTGGCTTAGTGGTTTGTAGCTCCTCAAGGAGAGTAGTGATGCTGGCTGCCCAGTGCTAAAGCCGTCTGGGTGGTCCCGCGTATGAGGTTTTCTGGGAAACCTTGTTGTCTCCTCTGTCACTGGCGCATGGCTTAGATTAAAGGAACTGCAGAAAGCGTATCATGAGATAGTATTGGAGAGTCAAGTCAGACACAAAGTCATTAACAGAAGTCTGTATCTGTCTGTTTTATGATTGCAGATGAGTACTGATTGATTCAGAGACATACTCTTGCCCGGCCTTGCTTTTCTCGTCAGTGGACACTGAAGTGGATGAGATGTTGTTTTTCTCTCTTGATACTTAATTTCAGAGTGGGATGCTGCCCGTGTTCCCTGAGGTCCCAGTTTATACAGACAGACTTGCTGGTACAGCTTCAGCACAGGCCACCACAATGACTCAAGGGAAGCTGAAGAGTGTTAAACACTCAATTTGATGCTGCACAGTCCCTGTGTTTCCATCTGCAGTGAGTCAGTTAGTGGAATTTTATATTTTACATGATTACTTTCTTCTGATACCTGTAATGTTGATCCCATTGCTCTGGAGCTCATGCATACATTACATGCAGGAGTGTAGCAGATGCCCACCACAATTTCGATAAATGCGTGTTGTGTGAAAGGAAAAACATTCAAGATACAAAGCAAAAGCAAAATTCACACATGGAGTGATGATGATCTATAGTCATACAGTAAGCATGTGAAAGAGTGACTTCTGTCAAACCTGAGTTCAAATCATGAGACTCAAGTTCTCATCAATGATGAAATGAACATTGAAATACGAAAAAATAAATCTGTAGAATAAATAAGGACATAAAAGGAGTTATAAGTTAAATAATGAATTGATTAATTTCAAATGTGGAAATATGTGGACAGATACATTAAAGAATATTTCTAAAGGGGAAATCGAAAGATACATGACAAAATATCAAGTAATGATTAGAATCTTTGTTTTCATTATTCTTTGTTCATTTATTTTTGTTTATATGTTTTCAAATATTTTTCAAACTAAATATGTATTTCAGCATATTAACTGTTCTGCTCTGTGTTTTTAAAATTATTATTTTATTCGTCGTGTAATGTAATTCATTTATTTTTTATCCCATAATTTTTTCCTTAGAATTTTTCTTTTATATGGAACACCCATATAATAGTGCTCACAACAGTTTTTGCTAATGGAAACTATCTGATGTACATGGCAACATGAAGGCAGGAGCCAGTCAGGCCGACTCAGCATGCACGCATGTGTGCACACATGTACAGCACACGCATGTACAGTCTCGCTGAGCCCCTGTGCTGTAACAAGAGCCGCTAGCTGTCAGCACAGCACTGTGAAAACAAATTAGTCCAGTGATTAATGGAAGGGAATTAGAGCCAGCAGATCATCCTGCTGTGAAGATGAGGCACACACTGTAGAACAGCATGTGGCATACAAGTCTCACACACATTTTTATTACTAAACTTGTGAGGACCCGTTCTTACAATACTCAGTTCCTCGATCCTGAAAAATGATGTTGACCTCCACAATAAACTCTTATGTTGATCTTCTTGATAAAGTCTAAGTCTTCTTATCAGAGACATCTTTGTGTAACTTATTTTACAAACAGTGTTAATATAACAGAGGAAGGAATATCCATAACCATATATGATATATTGTACAATAAATAAACACAATCAAATGTTTTAAATCAGATGATTAAGACAGATTCTGGATAAATGAAACATCATGTCTGTCATCAAACTGCATTACAATCGCCAATGCTGGTAAATGGTTAAGCTTAACAAGAGCACAAGAGTAGCACAAGAAGAGTCACATGAGGGTGCTGAACTAGCAGAGGGGGTTAATGACAAAAATAAAGGATTAGCATTGTAGGAAAGTGAGAAAGTCCTTGGTTAGCTTTATGCATCCAGAAATACTTGGTTAGGTCTGGGCACCAAAACTCAACTTAGAGTTGGGCACCAGAAATATTGGGTCAAGGTGTCTAAACCTAACCAAGTTGTTTGGTGCCTTTACTTTGATAGTGTAACTGGATGTTGCCCATTATTGCTAACTTGTCCACAGAATTAGACTGTTGATGATTTCATGGTTAGGCGAGGACAGTGACAGGGTGGACTAGCGTGTCTATTACCCAATTTGGCGTGATACTGAGTTGGATAATTACAAAGCCTACCTTACTTTTCATATTAGGAATGTTAGCTATAAGGATAGAGACCTTCTAATAGCTAAAGTTATTATCTGCCAAGGGCGGTTGAGTTTTACTGATGAGCGTATTAGTCAATATATGAAAACAACCCTGATTAGATTTCACGGCACAAAAATGCATAAATCCTACAGTGCTGAGCATCTAACTATCCCCCCCACCCTTTCCTTTTTCATGCCTCTGTTATAAGAGTTTTCAGCTGTGCACTAACTCCTGCACAGTTGTATGTTTATGTCCTTTGTACCTATGGCAACACATGCCATGCTTTGTGAAAGGCTAGCTTTGGACGGTGACCAAAGAAGGCTTCATGAGTGCTAATCATGCAAGAGCTGGAATTATACTGGAATCATCAAACGGAGCAAATAGAAAAACACAACTTGCAGATTTGTTTTTACCCACGCAGCACAATGAAAACAACATTAATTTAAGCACAGAATGTACAAATAAGATAAAGTAAAAGGCAGTTTGAGCCTGTGAATAAGGCTAAATGACAGGATTACAGCTCTCGGATCTCAGGATTATTTGCGGTTAAAATGTAAGAGGGAGTGCATGAAGTTGCTGACTAAACATGAGGTCAATATTGGCCTTTTATTAAGTAAATACAAGCTCATATCAGCCAGTTACATCATCCTCTGTGGAATCATTCTTCATCAGAGTCAGAGTGGTAGCTCTGACTTTCTCTTCCATTGGATGTTGTTTTAAAGGAATAGCATCTCCAAACAGGACAAACACTGAGCTCTTTCCACTGATATTTGGAGCAAAAGGGACAAACCTGAGGAAAGAGGAAAAAAACAAATGAAAAAAACAAAACAAAACATACATTCCCCATAAACTCAACCGTCTGTTTTCTGGCCTTGGTTCTTACCCTGGCAATGCTCCTGCAAAATGGGCAGCAGTGTTTTTGGAGAGGATCAGATACCTCGTACGCCAATACCACAGATTAGTCAAAGCTAAGAGGGAAATGAGACTGATTGGAGAGAAGAACTAATTAGATTTAGAATTATTTTTCATTAACGTCATTAGTTTGGTGGATTAAGAGGGGAAACTCCACGGCGGTGAGAATAATGCTTCCAACCTGCTCTCTGCTATGAGTTGGCAGCATTCGACACCAAAGTAAAGAGATATCCTTTTCAGAAAATTAGCCACTGGAAGCGATCATCACCCGAGCAAATATTGACCGCCAATTTGGATAAGTGATAGGGGGGAAAAAATAAATACATTGTGAACTTTTACACCATGTGCCGATACTCTCCATCCTCTTTATATGTTGAACTAAGCCGGAATGACCAGCCGCGGTTTCCTTCTCAACATTTATTCTGGAGCAGTACGCCAATTATTTTTAATGGAGCTGAAATAAGAATGGCTGAGGATCTTGCGAGCAACGGAAGGCATAAATTGCCCACGGGTGGGACGCAGCAGCGCAGTGATGACCTCATACCGGAAGATGTGGCCCTCTCCCCCCCCTCTTCAGTGTCTGAGAGTGATGGGTGATGGGATACGAGGCAGTGCTGCCAGGGTTCTGGATCTGTACGAGCACTCTGACTGACCCTTGCACTGCAGATTGACAGGCGAGGGAGCTGCAGATGTCTTACATGTCAAGAGGCGGATCGCTAACACGGTGGACGGTGAAGGATGGAAGAGGAGATGGATGACTGGAAAGAATAGGGACAGGCGCCGTGAAAGAGAAGTAAATACAAGGTGGAAATTATGAGGAGATTCTTGCATGAAAATGACAAAAAAAAAAAAAAAAAACAAGAGGCAGGAGGGCAGAGGAGTCAGAGATATGGGGTGAGTTTCCTCTGGTCCCTAGGGTGTTTAGAGTGGATGTAACCTAACCAGCAAGAGCAGTTAATGACATTTTATATAACTATTAAGCAATTATTGAATACACAAAGCCTTTTTATAGCGTCCGAGCGCCTCATACATCGGGGACTGAAACAGCGGAGGGGAGCAGAGGGATTAAAAAAATAGTAATAATAAAATCATTCGAACGTCCGGGCCAAAACCTACATTTTCATGGCAAAAGCAGTCACGCTTGTGCATAATCCGCGGCGCACCTCGGGTTTCATGTGTGACTGGGGTTCGTCCACAGTGGCCTCAGCTACTCTCTTTAACAGGTACAGAGCTCTCTGTGGGCTCGCTCAATGAGTCCATATAGCAGACCACCACTCCGGCTGCTGCTTTCCTCCCCCCCCCCAGGGCTCCCAGTGGATAGACACTTGTGCACTCAGATGATGGAGTCAAGCTGCCAAAAGAGCTTGCAAGTCTGTGGCAAGATGTAGAAACGTCACGTGGTATGGGAGCATACAGAACAGGTCAGAAGTGACCACCTGTCGAGGAACAGTGCCGGTCTGTGTGGGATAAATTAAAGTCATGGTCAGACCGTGCAATATCAGCCTGATAAGCAGACAGATGTGCAGCATCTGGGTCCAACAGGAACGCTCGGCATTAGATCAAGTATAAACCTGCCCTACACTACGTCACCCATTGGCTTTTGGACTGTTGTTCTGAGTCATTACCATGGATCTAATAAGGTGAATCTGGAGGTGGAGCCCCATTCATTCCTATTAAAGCTTCTCAGTGGCACATAAAGACAAAAAGGCAATGCTTCTCAGATGATGGGGCCAGTAGAGCATGAGCACTAGAGATTTCTGCTGACCTAACAAGCTAACTTAAGGTTTAGCCCCAGCTAACCTCAATAGGGATACAACTGTTTAATCCTGTAGCTCTTCTAGACTTTTAAAACACCATAGTAGCTTCATGTCAATCACAATGTAGCCCTAAAGTATACCCTGCTTTATCCTCTATTTCGCTCTAAATGGGAACATGAGTTACAAACTGAACATCATGCCTCATGAAGAAGACTTGAAACTAGCGACTGAGAACATTAGGAAATGGCAGAAGGTTGGTTTTTGAAGTTCAATACATAATAATCTGCAATCCATCAAATTTCCACCGTTTAAACACGTACTGTATGTTGAGCTTGAGCTGAGGGTGTTAAATTGGGGGTGTCTTGATCTTATCATAATTCATGAACCACAAGAAGCGTGTGGCAGTTCTGTATCTGCAGAGACCTTGCCAGAGATTAACAATCAACTTTTAATGGTGTGTTTTCAAGTGCTAAATTTGCGCAAGTGTGTCCTGAAACTTGGGAGTTTGCAGATTATTTTTAGAGGCCTCAGTTTCAATGTTTTTTCTGAGAAAATAATGGCTGATGGGTAAGAGAGGCTTAAAGTTGACGCATTAGGAAAAGAATTGGTCGAAAAGCTCTTTCTCAGCTTGGCAGTGTATATGCATAAAAATTTCATAATGCCATAATGGCCTTGTGGACATTCTTAACTATGATTATGGTTACTTCAGTGCTGTCAATGTTTCAGGACACAACCACATCAGAGCTGTTCACGTAATCACAGCCTGCTGGGTATTATCAGCACGTTAAACAACACCTTCAGACCACTGCGTCTAATTCTAGCTCCGAACCCAACTGCAACTGTAAATCATTTTATTTAGATAAATATGGACTGTTTGCTCTTGGACCGTTTCCGAATGTTTATATGTTTCCTGAATTAGTAAGCGAGTGTTGCAACGGTATTAATCACCAGTTTTTCTTTGCCAGTGGAACAAAGTTGTCAGTAAAACTCTGGGAGCCGAGCCGGGACTCCGCAGATCTCAGTTATATTTACTCTCTCTGCAGTGGCACCAAGGGACCTGCTGTGAAAGCAACCTCTGTCTAATCAGGAGAGAATATTCTGGATCACTTAGCTCGAAAGTTTCATCTGCCAGCAGTCCGGTGAAAGGGATGTTTTTGGTCAGAGGAATCCCATCATGACTCATGACGCTCCAACATCTTCACTCATTAATGAGGAAATTTAAATTTCTATAATTGCTGCCATTTGCTTATGACGAAAGCATAAAAAGTACAGATTCAGGTTCAAATCAAAGTTCCTTTAATTATAATCACAATGTACCAGACTCCATAGTTAAGTCTGTAAATAATTGTATGACACACAGTGGGGTGTAAGTGGGTGTAAAACACCAGAAGATCATCATTCCTCTCAGCTAAACTTTATATAGTGTCAGCGTTGTATATCATGCCAGAATGACTGTATATTTCATGCTTTCCTGAGCAGATTTTACAGCTTATTACTGATTGTGGCTTTTTTAAATGCTCTGCAAATATGAGTGTGTACTCTCCATGTCATGTATATTATCCATGAATAACTCGCATGTTCCATTAAAAAAATGAAGAAAAAAGGGCCACATTCATCAGCAGAAAATAACATATATAATTCAAGTCACTTTTTCATTATTTACAGAAAAGAAATCAAGAGTTATTCTGTGGAACAAGGTGCACCATACATGTTGAAGAAAAAAAAAGAAAACAAACCAGGAAAAGGCAACTAAAAATAACTGCAAAACCAAATCATAATATTTTCTCAGCGCGCTGTACTTGCACGTACGCGTGACTGGCTGACACAAGGAAAATAGACAAAGATGATTTTTAGAGGTATTTTCTTAAGACCTCACTCTATTTCCCCGTGAAAATATTGTATGGAGTGCATGAAGTAGGAGAGAGGAGCAGGAAGCCAGAGTTGGGGGGTGGAAGGTAGCTTGGGGATGCTGTTATTTTCGCGTCTTCCAAACTATATGAATATGAAGTATCGTAGCAATTCCTGTATATGTGTTGCATTCAGTTCATTAATATTCATTACTGTTTTTGTAAGATTTGAGTCCAGAAACACAACAGAGGAGCAGGTGGTATTTGTAGCTTCTTCAAAATAAAAGCCACCACCTGCATCTCCAGATGAATGTGTGTACCAGTTAGAATCAGCAGAGCGCATACCTCCACAAAGACCTAACAGTCCCTTTTAATTCAATCAAGCTTGAAAGCCCTGTATCACTCAAAATATTACAAGAAAAAGCCACCCATAAATGCTTAACCATAATTTGAGAGGTGGTTGAGATCACAGATTCCAGCCACCTAAATGCGCCAGATTTAAAAAAAAAAAAAAAAAAAAAATTATCAAGAAAGAAATTAACAAAAACTACAAAAAACACTGTATCTCATTAAGTTAAGTAAAGTCAGAAAAAAAAAACAAAACAGAAAAATCATCCCTTTCTCCAGATCTGCACCTGAAGTTAATGGGGTCTTAATCCATTAACTTCATGGGAATTTGTTCAGTAGATGTTGTATAATCCTGACAATCCCAAATAAAAGACAAGCCAACAGGGGCACCCTGGTTTGAATCCGTTCTGTGGCCCTTGGCTGCGTGTCATCCTCTCTCTCTCTCATTCCATTCTCTGTCTCTCTTGAGCTGTCCTGTCTAACAAAAACTAACAATTAGAATTAAAACAGATTTGGCTGGACTACATGCTGCAACGTTTCATTTCCATGTGAAGGGAGTTTGCAGATTTACTGCCTCTAGCAATGAAAACTACTAAATAAATAAGCAATTACAGAGTGTAAATACTGACTAATTGATGGCTGTTGCAGGAAAAATACTTAGCATCAGTGGTAAGAAAAATGGGGTTCAAAACCAAAATAGGAACTTTATTTTAATTGACACCCCTGATTTGACATGTAGAATTTAAGTATACATTGTCAACACAATGTAATGAAGTTTTAATTAGTACAGATTATTTACTTTTGATCCATTATATTTTTTCAGTACTTCTATACATAATACTTACATTAATGAGTTGCTGCTTAACTCTTAAAGAGAAATACAGTTAGTCACCTTTGAGATCGCTCACAACTTTTGATCATATGTATTAACTGTTATTAAACATGTTTATAATGCACTATAACCAGATTTGAAGAAATTCTTAAGTTTTCCATACTTTTTTATAAAAGTTATAGGGTCCCGTGAAGACAACAGGGATCTAAATAACATCTGCTTAAGATGTTGCACTGCATGAATATTGTTTTTTTTAACCTGACAATATTTTTATAATGTTCAATAAAATGCAGAGACTTTTGCAGATTTTTAGTAATTCTGTATCATTTGAGGAGAAAATACAAGCACCTGATGGAGTAGTTGTTGAGCTAGTGGTGTCGACCCTGCAGCTGTCTTCCAGTAATTTTGTGTTGAGGGGCAATGAAAACCTTCCCGCTACATATTGTAACTGTTTCTGGGGCCACACAGCAGACGCCGAGCTATCAACCATGTTTATAAAACAGCACGTACCTGGCGGCCAGCGCTGCCATTCATCCTGACAACTCAGCCGGACAAGACTGATGGAGTGCTGACAGTGTAGATGGATGGGCACGGAGGGAAGGAAGGAAAGAAAGAAAGACGGAAGGTGCAGCGGCTGGCACTGCCAGATGGGTGGAGAGGAGGAGAGGGAGAAAGGTGTGTAAACTGGCAGCAGATGGAAAGTGCGAGGTGGGGTTTGCGCAAGGTGTGTATGCTCAGTGAAGGAGAGTATAATGGGGTGTAGGTTGATGGTGATGGTCGTCCTGCGCGCCACGGGCCTCCCCTGCTCCAATGATAACTTGCGGTTTTCGAAGTGTTCCTCTGAGCCACAAAGAGGCCTAAGAAGCACTTGGCAAGCGGTCGACTGTTCCATCACAAACAGGGACCTGGGACCCTCACTTTTGCAGAAGGAAATGTCTCTAAACCATATACCACCCGGTTTACTCTGGCACCGTGCTGGAAACCAAGACTTTTATATGCATAGCTTTAACATCAGCTTTTGGAAACGGAGCAGATGATGGACGAGAGCAGAAAGCTACCAGCTGGTAAAAGGAACACCGGGCTTGTAAAGGGGCGCGCATTACCCTTCGTTTGTGACTCGTTGCGCCAATTAAAGGATTTAGGAATCAAAAAATGGGAAGTTTAGTTGCGTGCTTATTCTTATTAGGCCCACTCTTTTGTTCTGTTTTGATCCCAGCGAGGTTGTAACTTGCATCTCTGGTTTACGCTTGAAACAGTCCAGAACACAACGTGAAAACCACACATCACAAATACCTCTGCAAGTAGACAAAATGGGCCCTGTTGAGGTCTGGTACAAGCCGGTCACCACCGAGGAAGGTAAAACAGACTATACGGTCATTTTTCTGGGACCTGCTTATAGAGGCGTGCCATTTTTGGAATCTAAAATAAATGCATCCGGGGCCGTGCTGCCACATCCATGATGGTTTTCCTGACGACTTAGGTCTGGACCACAGATTTGGGGCTTATTAGTCTGTATTCATTAGATTTCTTGTTGTGCTTGCAGCCTCAAAAAAAAAGGCCTTGACATTTGATAGGGTTCTTTTCTTGGAATTATTAATCCCTCTCCTCCTTCTTGATCTGTAAAATCATTCCAGAAAATTTCAAAAAATAATTCCAGGACCTCTGCTGTGCCTCTTCCTCACTTGGTCCATGACAAAAGTCCTGTAAATGTCAAAGCCAGGTCCACTCTTTGTCAAAGTCAATCTGTAATGCTGTGGTCCTCATCTAACACCTCCGACTTCCTGTCTCAGCTATCACTTTCCCGAACCCCTCCATCCCACCTTATCACCACCATCTCCTCCTCCTTCTCCTCCTCCCCTGTCTACTCACCCCCTCCCTCCTTCCCCTGCCTCCACCTCCTGCATGTTCTGACCTAATCCACCCTAAGTGTTTACAGACCGCTCGATTTTCTCAAAGGGGGTCAGCTGGTCTTTCTCAAACAAACCCATGCAAAACAGATGAGTGGCAGCGGCAGCACTACAGTGTGCATGTTAAGCGTAAGTTTGGTAGATTAAAACCTGTGCTGGCGGAATCACAGTTGAGAAAATGAGAATAATTTTTTTTTTGTTTGCCATGCCAGCAGATATCGACTTGGATCGGTGGCGTGTATTGTCTTCCCTGACTTTGACTCATCCTGTGATAAAGGGAGGAGGTCATACAGGAGGGAGCTACTTAAGCCTTGTAAACTTCTTACTGCTAACCTTCCAAATTCAAGCCAGCTATTTTAGGCTACAGTATTCGAGAGTGTCAAGTTGTTAGTTTATCTGCCACCTTTTAAGTCACAAAACAAGCATCCTCAGTCAGGTAAAAATGACTTGATTAATGTATACCATTTGGCAAAAACTGTTGCATGAATACATGTGGCGAATAATCGTCAGGGTTTCTGGGATGTTCAATATGTTGAGGCTTAGAATACACATAGTACAGCTAAAGCAGTTTGCATGGTTAGATGAAAGTTTTTAGAGGTATTGGTGAATTGATATGGAATTTATCCATCGGGTCAATTTTGCCGCACTTCACAGGTAAAAGTCAAAACTTTTAACTGTCACTTACTCCGGAAAAAACATGATGAACTGTGATCAATCCATTGGAATTGATCCTCTGGATTTGGGTTAAGCTAGGCCATCCACATGAGATATGTATGCTTGTACCCTTAGAGCCATGCAGCTAGCTGGCTAAAAAAAAACACACTAAAGTTCAGTCATCAAACTGGTAAATACTGTTAAACAAAATGTTTAACAGAAGAACTGAAGAAAGAAAGCAAACTCTGCACAACCACAACTCAGCATCTTTTAATGCTAGACATGTTGTTATGATGTTTCGGCACTTCTTGCATTCTTGAAAAAACATGACAGCAATCATCTGACTGACACATACTGTTCCATGTTTAAAATCGCTGGGTCTACAATGCAGTCAGTGGCATCCTAGATACAGAAAAAGCACTCACAGTTAGAAAAAGATGAAATGTGCCAAAATGTTGACCCATAGACTTTTTTCTAAAATCTGATTTTTAATGAATCGTGGCTTCCTACTTGATGTCTACCCTCGAGCTATTATCCTATCAAAGTAGGTGCGCATTATTCTTGAGTTAGTCAAACAAAATAACTGAAACATGACACAAGGGGTCAAAGGTCAAACAGCAGGTTGAGAAGTGGGTTTAATGGCAGGGAGGAGTGAGAAGCCGACGGATCGCACAAGCAAACAGGAGACAAAAGGTGAGAGAGGTCGGGCGAGGGAGAGCGAGGCGGGGAGGAGAGAGTCCAAAATAGGAGGCAGAGGCAGTGTGTGTGTCGGCTAGCGTGGGTGTGTGTGTCCAGCCTGTGGAAGCGATGTATGTTTTTCTGTCTGATCCGCGGATAAACGCCGGGACAGCGAGAAGGGAGGAAAAGGGGTTGTTGGTTGGATGGGACGGGATTAAAGGGACAAGTGTGGAATCTCAGGGTCAAGGCTAAGATTTAAGGTCCTTACCCCCGAACGTAGATCATAGAAACGGCTTTCAGTGTGGGGGGGCTCTCGCCATGTTTGTGTGTGCGTGGACAGAAAGAAAAGGGAGAGACACCGATATGGAAGTATTGTGGGAAGCAAAGTTGAGTCCGACCCGGATTTTTCATGCCTTGCCTAGGTACACAAACTCTGCTTGATTGCCTCTCATTTGAACCGAAACCTCCCGACACACACATGCGCAAACATGCAGAGATACATGTGAGCTGGAGTTGGACGCACACATTTTCTCTTCAGTCCAACGGAGGAGCTTCGAATTCTTCACATTGGGACGCAGATGACATGTGAAAACACATAAAACAAAGCCCAGAGCTTCACCTCTATCAGTGTTTGTTTTGAGAGGAGAAGACATACTCAGTCATGTGAGAGCCATGTTTAAAAAGTCCTACGTTCAATCATCCCTCCATCTGAAGGGAACTCCCCCTCCACCGCATCTGTCCTTATCCAAAATATCTTTCTCTAATACATCATGTTAATCAGCTGATGTCCTCCTCAACATGTGCGCTGCAGAACCCCTCAGCTTTCCTTCCAGGTTAACTCCTGCCTGCCAGGCACAGCAGTGTAATTTATGAGCTGCAATTATGGAGGTGTCAAAGAAACAGAAACAGTCCTCGGGTATAAATAAGTGACGTGCTGCTTCGGGTGACTTCCTGTTTTTTGCCTCTTTGACCTTGTTGGTTGACCTATTTCTCTTAATTGTAGGGCAACGAGCCTGACAGCACACCAACAAACGTCAAAAATTAGGTCCACCAATTGGTGCTCGATGAAGCCAAAAGTAAAATAAATGATGTGCTTTATTTTGAAAGTCCTCGGGTCATTTACACTGTTGACAGAATAAAACCTTAATGGTCCAGATTCTTTTCTTTCCGTGCAAGTGATTTGAATCTATGCAGAATTACATGGATCATGACAGTATTCTACAAAATCATGTCTGGATCCAGAGTCGTATCTTTACCGTGGAGTTGTCACATTGATGGGGATGATCAATTTCCTCTGTGGACTGAAAATACTAAAAATGTGCACTTGTGATGTTGAGAGAGACTTCGGATGAAAGTCTTATCCCATGACTAAGATGATGTTTGGATGAGATTGAAAATAAATGACAGTGACATTACTAACCTTACTCTGAAACCTCTTTCTCTCTCTTGTTCTGTCTCTGAACTTGCTCTCTCAGTCCCTCAGTGACCACAGCCCAGTGAGCCAGAGCGCAGAATCTTTCAAGGGGATCCTCCATCCTCGATGTCGTCATGAAGATCTGGATCACAGACTGGAGGCCTCCTGTCAGAGGACTGGCCACAGATACAGCCAATTGCAAACCAGGTCTTGCAGAAGGATGGGAATGGAGAGGAGCATCAAACAGTGGCAGACCAGTCAGGTTGGTCAAAAAGACAGACAGAATTTGAGTTCTGAATCCTAAGACTTTTAGTGAAGGAAAACATTTTTTCATTCTTCTCTTGACTGGCTTCGGCAAGTTTTATTTACCGACTGTCTTCACTAGTAGCGCTCTCCTGCTGTTTATCTCACTGGTTAAAGTTAGCCTGTGAAACATGGTGTTAAACACATGGTTTGTCCATGTGTTTTTTGAAAGTGCTGGCCCTTTTCCAAACAGTGTCCAAGAACAACTCTCCAGATGGTTCCGTGTAACAAACCATCTGGCGAGTCAGGTTAGTCTCCCATATTTCTTTCCCCTCATTTCCTGTCATCACTCTGTTATTGGCTTTCAATAAAATAGCATAAAATCCGGATAAAACAACAACTTTAATTTGAAATATTAAATGTTGGCTAAGCATGAGCAGCTGTGCAACATCTGCAATTATTAATACAGAGCAAATTAGAGAATTATAATTTGAGTCAGGAAATATTTCTTAAAAAATGAATGGCAAATACCATAACTGGACAGTTTGGTTGTGAAAGAAAGTGCGTGATGTTCCTGAGAAAAGAACAGATGTCCTGTAAACTCGGACTTGTCCAGCATCGTCCTGGCTACCTGTCATGTCTTACAGCTACATTTGTCTGGTACAAACCCTCACACGGATCATCACTTCGGCCTCATTGTTTTTCTTTCTGTCTGTGGTGAGACGACATGCTGCGTGGGGGAGGCAAGAGCTTCATCACTGTTTACCTTCTCCATGCTTGGACTATACTAAAGCTGTGTGTGGGCCAGACCCCCGCTGAGACTGGTCGTGGAACTACTGTCAGCAGTGTGAACAACACCAATATCACCTCCCACTGTACGGACAGGTTCCGCACCATTATCTGGCTGACTTGCTAACCAGAATTCCTCATTCATGAGCTGTAAAAAGGGCTGGAACGCTTGTCGATCGGTAGATACTTTTATCTTCAGCACCATGAGTGTATACAGATGTAACTGAACCCGTTGTCACACTTTGAGCAGAGTGTTTGCTGAAATACTGCTGCTGAGATTGCATCAAAAGTGTAGAAATTCTCATTTAAGATCTATACTGGGATACACCCATTTTTTGCTTTGCATTGCTCAGCTTTGACGTTGAGCTCTGTTGTTGCTGGGCATTTTTGAATTCACTTGATTGTTTTCCATCTCAGCTGAAGTGGATTTAATAATTTTCCTGTTCAAACACGGTGTGCCATTTATAAGAGTCAAGAGGATTTCCAGACTAAGCAACTTCCCTCAACACTCACAACGAACACAAACACTGACCAGTCACTAAGAGTAGTCTCTGGGTCTGTCAAATGAATGTGAAAATAACAGTAGGCGTATCATCCATTAGAAGTTGCAGAGCTACCAACAGGATACATAAAGTTCATGTTTCTGGCAATTAGTCATCTTACTAACTGGTCAGCTGGACAGAATGGTGGACAATTAGTATCTTCAGAAGTATGCACTACCCTGCATGTACCCTCAGTAAGGAAACATTGTGTTTTTTCAGTCAGTAGTCACTGCAGTGTGGACACCTCCACATCTGATTTCTGAACCAGAATCAATGTCATCACCATAGTTACTAGATTTGTGATTTGTGGATTTGCAAAGTAACTTTTAATTGACTTCATCCCAGGTAAAGACTGAGATTGATCCAATACATCTGTCTTGCTGCAGATACAGTGAATGCTGAATATTAGTGCTGAACATCAATCGTAAACAGGCATTATCATCTGTGTTTAATGCATATAAGTAACAGCTTTCTGGTGTGACCAGTTTACAAAATGTGGTTGTTTTGAAATGTGTGATCCAGGTGGGAAAAAAAGGTTTGGGTTTGATCTTCTTTGGGCAAATTGTAGCAAAGCTAACTGCTGCTAACTGTAGCTGCTGTTAGCCTCTCTGGTCAGTTAGATGTGCAGCCAGTGATCCAGACTGGGAATTGGGAGTGGTATCACGAGACAGGACAGGCTGGGGCTAGCTGGTTAGCATGCTAACTTTATTATATAGATATCACTGCAACACAAATTACTTCCACATAAGGTCAAATTGGTATTTTTTTCTACTTCTGTTGATAATTTCACTCCATGTTTTGATGTTGTGAACTATGATTCTTACACATAGCACCTTTAAGATTGAGGTGTCACATGTACACATACATGGATAGATCTTCAGTCACACCACAGCACGCCATGGGTTTCAAAAATATCGCCAGAGTTGATTCAGAAACACAGTGGGTGCTGCCTGCTTAGGCATGTGGTAGCCAACCAATCAGAGCAGACTGGGATTTCAGGACGGGGGCTGTAAGCGACAGGCAATAAAACTGAGTGTTCAGACAGAGGGTGACTTAAGGTGCTGCAGCGTTGGACAGTACGAGAAAAATAATGTGTTTTCGAACATTAAAACATCTTAACATTTTCTACACCCAAAATAAATATATTTCTACATTTGTATATTCAACATTTCTGTAAACAATCATCATTGTTGTCAACTTATGAAATTACCTGATATTGTGCAGCAAACGTGTATTGTTGAATACATACTCATACTACATACATACATTACACAACATTACCTAAAACAATTTGAAATAAAACAATCACTCCCTCCAACTCAACATTAATTAATATTTTCAGATTTAACATTTGTGCTGAATTTTCCTATTTGCTCAGTTTAAGATTAAGTGAGCAGACTTCTGCAACATTCGTGATTACATCACTGAGGTTTTTTTAATATCTAGTTTCAAAGAGAAGACCTCATCCTGACCTTCTGACACAGAACACATACAGGATACCAAGAACAACTCATTACACGTTCCTTGAGTAAACCATCCTCGTTTCAATAAATTTAACGCAGCAGCAGAACCTCCAGACACGTAACTCGGGGCCAGATTCAGGCCTCAGATGGTGGTCTCCTTCATTGACTCTGCCTTCGCTAATGACCCTGGATCTGGATTGCCATTATAAAACACAGATAAATGTTTACCGTCAAGAGATGACATCACAAGACTTACGGCCTATACAAATATACAGGTGCTCCACCACCCTTCTGCTCTCTCCACTTCCTCAAGTCCACATAGCTTTGATAAAAACAACTCCAAATGCTCGCGTCCCGTGTTCACATTTGCTCTGTTTCATTTATTTTGTTGGCCGCTGAAAACATAAACTTTTACTTAGCTGTGTGTTATTAGAATGTAAGCTTTTTTCCATGGCGGAGGTTTGGCATGGCGGTCGTGTGTGTGTGTGTGTGTGTGTGTGTGTGTGTGTGTGTGTGTGTGTGCGTGTAGGCAAGACTGTATTCCTTGACCTGAGTTTTCCTTCTCTGTCCAGTCATTGATTAAGACCCTGTATCCAGACACTTGTTTTCAAAGGCATTACATGACGCATTTAAATGTCAATAAATCACTAGCGCATTAGTCTGGATACATAATGTATCATGACTGCAAATAAACACAAATGCTGCTTAGTATAATTGGCAAACTCTAACTCTACGTTGCATTTCCATTTTGTGACTCTGGATTAGTTTGATGGGAAATCTGATGGATGATTATGGCGTAAAGCAGTCAGATGATGGTATCAAGCGTGATGTGTCAGTGTGTTCCCTTTTATCCAGAACTTCCCCCTCTTGCCTTTTAATGCCATACGGTGCTTTTCCATTGGCATTTGACCGCGGCAAGTTAAACCATGCAGTATTAATTTCTAATAATTCCATTACCAGCGTCTCAGTTGTGCTAGGTGGTGCCGAAATGGACCATTTCCTGAGATGGGTCAAAGCGTGCTCGTCTCTATTCTGAAGAAGCACCATCAATCAACATACGTCTCCTTTGTTAAGAAAAATTGTTCACCGTATCTCAAGTGTTGTATGTTATATAAATGCAGTCATTCACTTTGTTGCCAAGAGCGAAACAAAAGGTTTGATACCATTTTCATGTGTGTAGCCCAGTGGGTTTGCCTAGCTTAGACTCATTAATTACTGAACTTTCATTAGGTGTGTTTTTGAATTTTGGCTTAGGGCAAGCTAGCTCTTTTTTCTATTTGGATGAAGATGGTAGCTGTGAAAAGAAGTCATTGCAGTCATTTCTAATAGTTAGCCTATAATTCCTTTTTGAAGTTTCCAATAATGTACTTATTATTCTCATGTAACCTGTTATGTTACAGTGAACATGTTATTTGCAGAAATCAAACTTTGAATTCTGCCTAGTTGCTGACCTACTGATGCAGTTTTATTTAATTTCCAGGCTCCAGTATTTCAAGGAGTGGCCTGGTAAGCACTTACAATGCGCTGATTACCTAATGTAGCCCCTGTAACATAAAAAAGAGACTGCAGTGGTACAGCAGGCTAAAAGCAGGACTACTACTGTGTACATAATCTTTTCTGCTGAGGTTTCATTTTCCTCTGAATCTCATTGCTGTCACACCCGCTTCTCAAACAAGACTGACATCCTCCCTCGTTAGACATTCAGCAGCCACACAGTAACCTGAACCCTGTGCATACGCACATACACTAACACACACACACACACACACACACACACACACACACACACACACACACACACACACACACACACACACACACACACACACACACACTTTATGTTCGCTCAGGGTGACCCACTGCCACCACACTCACTATCACAACCTGTCTACATCTCCTGCTATATTTTGTGTGTGTCCATGTACACACATGCACCTCAGCTGCAGCCGACACTCGGTACCAGCCCGGAATCTAATATCCCCCCCATTGGAAACACATGTGGAAGTCTGACAAAAGCCGGCATGTTCTCTGCGCCATGTATGTCAGCAGTCAGTCAGTCTCCGTGCTGTCTGTTTTGAATGCCGAGCAGTCCTCCACAGGGCTACGTAGCCAGCAGGCTTTATAATGTGTGCAAGAGGAGTGTGAAAACGAAACTCTGCTGTTGTGGTTTTGCTTTGGTGTTTTTAAAGGACATTAAAGATGCAGTATGTAAGAGCTGGCCACCTGTTGAACTCCAGACAACACTGGGTCGGCATATCACCACAGCTGCTAACTGTGGTCTGTTTGTGACTGCTGCCATTGTTAGCTTGTTAGCTCAGTTAGCCTTGGAGCTACCCTGGAGAGTTGGTATTTGCACATTAGGACAGCAAGGAGAAGGTGTTTTTTTAGGCCCGGGGCTAGCTGGTTAGCATACTGACTTCATTAGATATCTCTACACCACAATACATAGACATGGGATCAACTTCATCACTGGAAAAGATGAACATAAAAATCATCATAATATCAACACTGTTATTTCTAGCTAACCGCTAGCTAGCTTGGTACATGCTTTTGCAATCACAGGTTTGTGTGTGTGTGTGTGTGTGTGTGTGTGTGTGTACTGTGCCATTTACTCCCCCTGGCATTTTATTCTCAAGGTTTTAAATCACTTCATTCAACAAAGTGTCTTTTACCATCTTGCTAGCCTTGCTAACTGCCAGTTTCAAGCTCATTAGCTCATAGTTGCTATTGGGACAAATTGAAGTTTATTTACATGTTTGTAACATTACCTGCTGCTTCAACACCTGTCTGCAACCCCTGTAAAGCAGGAAGGGATTAAATAGTTAACAGTTGAAGATCCAACACTGCTAAGTTAGCTCCCAAAGCTAACTTCATTTTGGACTGTTGCTCAACAGTGCCTTCAAAAGTCAACAACAGAAAAAAAGCACCAAAATTAAACTTGAAAACAAAAAGATCACTCAGATTTATTTTTACCACATGAGCAATTTTACTGATCACAATATCACTTAAATTAAAGGATAGGTTCAACAAAAAAATGAAAATTCAGTCATTATCTGCTCATCCCCATTCCAATGGAAAGCCAGGTGTTTAATATTCCACAAAACATTTCTGTAGCTTCTCCGGCAAAACAGCATTGCAGCTTTCTCTTAAACAACTGAAGTAGATGTGAACTTGCTTTAAAACATGAAAAACAACTGGAAAACAAAGACAAAAATAAAGTTTGTCTGGCCTAATCCAAGGCTCCAGAAGCCCCGAGATCCCAAATTGATTTAAGATTTAACTTCACCTGAAATTAAATTTTTGGGTGAAATTAAATTTTGGGGGGAACTTTTCCTTTAATAGATTTTTGCAGCAAAGTTATTCCATTTTATTTCTGGTGTGATTGGGACTTAATAAACTGGTGGGAAATTGTGACCTCCGCTCTATTTTCCTGAGGTCAGCAGAAGCAGCTCACTGTCTAATCGTCAGACGTTCTGTTATTCTAATAAAGCTGCTGTCCACACAAGCTCTGTTAAAACCTAAATGGCTGCTGTTTTCAGTTCCATTTTGAGCAGCTACAACAACATAAATGTCTATTTATTCAGACAATAATTGCTATTCATGCAAAATGTTGCTGGGAACACATGGAAATGAAATGTTTTCTGTAACTGAAGTGTGACCCATTTAAAGTGTTGGCCCTACTTGCACCAGAGTACACTGGTTACAGGTACCAGGCAGGGTTGGTACATTTGAATAAAATTGACATAATTTGTTAGCTTTAGATCAAGTAATCCAAAATCATTTTGCTGAGTGTACAGTGATGACAAAGTTCCTGCAGGGAAAGCAGAGGTAAGCGGCTGCGAGGAGCCCTTATTTCTACATCGAAACCTTGCACCTTCCCATAGTGCCAAATTTCCGCCCTGGTTGGAGCAGGCTGGCACTCCTGATGTTGGCCTGCGAGAGATTGTGAGTGAGCTTTACTCAGCTGCACGGACAGCTTGTCTTACCCAGCCTAAGCTGTCTCCACTCTCTGTTACCAACTGTCTGACTGATTTGAATGAGTAAATCATTCGCAAACCATTCCTGACGTTCGGTTTTCTCAAGTGGCTACTAATCAGCGCGGCTTCAGTCGGAGGAAGTAATCAGGCACGACGAAGAGTTTTTGAACAGCAGCGCGTTGTGACAATCTGTTTGGGCACTTTGTCAAAAGCCTTCTTTTGTCACCACCAGAGGTTTGAGAGCTAATAGGTGGTGAAAAGCCTGGTTGGAGGCCCAGATGAAGCAGATTATTTTATGGAGGCTGAAGGAGAAGCAGGAGAGGCATCCAAGCATTAGCATGTGTGCTAGCCAGAGTCAGTCCCAGGAGGGAAACCCAAGTCTGGCTACGGTGTCCCAACGGACATCCTCTGCCGAGGTTAGCATATCCCTGTTTCGGCTGAGTTGCTGAAAGTTGTGTGTGTGTCTATGTGTTAGGGGTTGTGTGTGTGTGTGTGTGTGTGTGTGTGGCTGCTGAAAGATTTGTTATTTGGAGTGGTGAATTTTAATGACGTTTGTCAACTCTAATACGCACAGCTGCCCAGCTGTGGACAAGACTGAAGTTTTCTCAGCTTGCTTTGGGTTTATTTAAAGGAAGTGCTGCTTTTCAAGACAGCTACTGCTTCTTATTTCTGGGATAAATATGTGTTATTTATAGATAGAGACAGAGATGGAAGCATATAAACAGACATGTTTACATCCTCATAGTCAGCCCGAGGATTACGTGTTTCCCAGGAACAGACCAGTAAGCTGTCAACACTCGTCATCAGATGGTGGCGAACTCTTTTCATCATCACTTGCTGTTAGTCTGCTTAATAATTTGACTACAGGAACATTTATCTTTATCTACCAGACAGACAAGGACTCCGTTTGGAGGACTACTCATTTTTTCAGTTCAGAAAACATTCTGGTTAATAATAACTATTAAAATCATTTTAAACTTGATATAGTAAACACATTACAAACTATAATGTATAATGAAAACTCTATTAGTACAACCTGTTTCCATTTCAAGCACTTCTTTTGTCCCAGAGCTAAATTTACACTGCAGTTTGAGCTTCTTTCAGCTTCCTTAAGAGAATTCCACCTATTTAGCACTGTACTCCTATTATATGACAATGTTTGATTCATGATGGGCAGATTAAAGAAAGATAAAATCTTTTTGCTCCATGCATCTTTATCCTTGTTATAACCTTGCACCTACATTACCCACAATGCATCCTGACGAGCCACTGACGGTTGGGACAGGAATTTGGGTATTCTAGGCTAGGAACTGGCTACAGGGGTCTGGTAAGCTTCTTGCTAATGCTACAACCCCAGATTTTATTTTATGTGTTGTGAATTTTCAGATTTAACCAATATTGACTCATGTGACATCACACCTCGCTGGAGTTCTTTAAAGTAACAAACTGTATTTCTAAGTGGAACTGGCAAGAAAATTATGATAGAAATTTGATCAACCCGTTCAGGGATCTGACAAAAAACACCAGGCGTGGCTTACGTAGCATGAGTGTCTGGACGTTGAGATGGATGTGGAGGACTGTAGAGGTCTGTTCACCTCTCCGTTCACCTTCATTGTTAGATCAGGACATGCACGACAGAGAGAGATGAATGAATTACGGCAAAACCACAGTCTTGGAAATGAAAACAGTGTTTGCAGGCACACACTTTCGGCGGATGATATAACTCTGCTGTGTCAAGTGTGGTTTTATAAGACGGAAGTGGTGGGCTGCTGGGATTTTCATATATAAATACTCGTAAATTATTTTTGGACATACTTTTGACAGGACAATTAATTCAGGTCACAGGATAAAAGATGGGGCATGTTCTTTTTTTTTTATTGTTTCTTTTTTTTTTTATTCTGCGTCTTGCGAGGTTTTCACCGTCTGTTGGACAGGAAATTATGCATTTTACTTTAAGACAAGAAAAATACTTTATCAATATGGAGAAGACGACACGTTGGAGCACAAGACACCACAGTTTACAGTATACCATTGTAAGCCCACACAGTAATGTTATACTGTTATAGTAATGTATACATATTGTATAAATGCGCACAGTGCCTGCATACCTCTGAAACCCAGCAGGCTGTGACAGGCTGCCCGGTCTGAATCCCATAATTCAGACGGATGGACTGACAGCAGCACCTTCTTCTCTTCCTCCTCACCCTCTTCCATCCATCCCTTGGTATCACTGGGTATGTTCACAGCTCATCATCATCATCATCATCATCACATAAAGACACGGTCAAGTGGCTTCTTTGCTGTCCTCATGTGCGTCTGGCTGTTTGTTTGTACGTGTGTGCGCGAGCGGTGTGTTTCTTTGTGTGTGATCAGATATCATGTGTTTATAAAGAGCTCCAGTGTGCCAGCTCAGAGCAGCCTGTGTTTCTTTGTGCCGGCGAGGCCTGTCCGCTGGTTAGCACACATAATCGCTCCCTAATTCTCCCGTCAGTGGCTGAGTGGTATCTGATTAACAGGCAATGAGCCACATCCCGTTCAACAAAGTCCCACCTATAACACACTCACTGGATTATTCCCCGTCTTTCCTTCGTTTTCCTTCTCACTTTTTTCACTATCACTTTGTGTCTGTTTCTTTTCAACATGGAGAAATGACACAATAGTAACGTCTCTCCTAAACCAGTGTTAAGAACCTGGTAGCCGTGAAGGCCACAGCACAAGATCTACATCATTTTGATACTTATGTAATCATACAATAACCCCCCATGTGCTTTGGTAGTGGGCTTTGTCAGGAGGGGGTCACTTCAACGTATTGATTTGTAGTGACTTCTAAAGTGGACCTAACCACACGGGGCAAACATTGCATGCCTCACATAATAAGCCTACTCTGAACTGAAATATGGACACAATCAACAGTGTTTGATATGATAGCAGTCTTTTATTGTTCATTTTTATTGTATGGATATCACCTGACGTCTGACTGAAGTCATGAAAAGTCTCAAATCTCTGATTCAAGTCTCAAGCAAGTCTCAAGTCATTTTGTCTTGGGTAAGTGAACTCAAGTCAAGTAACAGGTTGTGCCGAGTGAAGTCTGAAGTTTAGGCAGTTCAGTCCCGCTCAGGTGCCCCCCTCCGTACCTACAGCATCCAGTCTTTATAAACAGAAGTCTTAGTACCATTCTATTGATGATAGTATTGGCTGATTCGTAACCTGTTAAGTATGACAATACATTTATAAGATGAATGATGACATCCAGTGAAGTGAAGTAGTAACACTAAAAACAAGTAACTTTCAAACAGATACCCCCTCCCCATCACTTTAAAACAGACCAACAGTAAATAATAAAAACGGACAACTTGTCTTTAACTTCCAAGTCCAAGTTGAGTCTCAAGTTGCAAGTCATCAAAAAGGTGACTGAAGTGGACTCGAGTCCACATCAGTGATTTGCAGTGACCTCTGGGGAGACAAGTGGAACAAACTATGCCAGAAGAAAGACATATGTACTCTGATCAACAGACTGAGAGTGTCTGAGATGTTGTAATTTTCATCTTGTTTGTTTTTGATATATGTAAGCATCCAGGAATCCTGGGACACCTTTTTGATTTTGTCAGTAAGAGACTTAGTCGCTGTTTGTATTGGTACATGAGCCCGCAGAACTTTAATTTCGATGACATATATAATAATGCACCTCGTTTGAACATCTCCATTTTTTTATCATCTTGTACAGTTGTTCCTAAAGTGAGTTCCACGGATCCCCTGGGATCCGTGAGGGAGTATTTTGGTCATGGGTTTTGTCAACTTTCTGTAATAAAACATTAAAATTGATGTAAGATTGGGGCTAATTTGTGCAAATGTAGATGTCTTTGATACAAAACCGTTTCAGAACCACTCACTAAGTACATTTATGTGGAAACATCAGCCTTCATTACACTTGTCTCCTGTTTGTATCAAGCGCACAATACTTTTTGTTGAAAAAGTACAGGCGACTATAGTTCATAGAGGAAAATAGTTCAGTAACAGTGCTAGACTTTCTTGTCTCTTGGACACATTATTGGTGATCACAGATTACAAAATGATCTTTTAGTACCGTCTGCAACTGACAGACGGTTGACTTTTGCAACAGTTTCTCTCGAGCTGTTTCAGGATTCTCACACAGTTTTTCGCTGTAAATGTTGTGGAAAATGAGAAGCAAAGAGGGCATAACGCGGCGACGCTCAGATTGTTTAATACCCTGTCTGATAGGTTTATAGGCTTCAGCGGCAGACCAAACAGCAATTTTTTGCCGCCGTAATTGCTCAATTTATGAGCCAGTGCTCAGATATGAGAAGTATTGTGCTCCGTATTTATGCCAAAACAAGTAAACTAATCAGATGGAAGGGGAAGTACGATTGCAAACGCAATAGTTTTCATTCAAAATGATTTATTTAAAAAAGCGATCGGTGTGATAGCGTGTGATGGTTGAACAACTGGAATCCCCATCCAAAGAAAAGAACGGCTTACTTACTCGTTCGTCTTTATTTTCAATCTAGAAATATTCAGCATTCATGTGCAGTGTACATGGAAGAGTCTATGTCTACATGCACGTACTGTAGTCATGCCTGAATGCATGCATGCACCCTTATGTACTGTACATTATGCATTTAAACATACACAGTGGGCCCTGAATGCTGCTCCGCTGCCAGGCTAACAGTACTTCCCCTTGTGCCGCACTGAGGCCGCGAGACAATGGTATCATGGAAGAAGTTTGGGGTTCAGGACCTCTAGGATTACTCTTGGAAGAGTCCTCCAAACTCATTAAAGTCACTGGCACAATAAAACAGGGCGCTGGCATGGCTGTAAATGACCGTCTCCGAGCGTGGAGTTGATCTTGGCTGTTTTTTTGCTGTTGTGGGCAAACAGGGAGGATGTATAATGAGGAGGAGATCCACGAAGGTCACGCAATGAGCGATGCCCTTCAAAACCATACAGAGAACGTCTGTGTGAAGGGATTCAGCTCCAATTTACATGTATGTGAGAGCAGCCAGTCATGGGGTTGCTTTAGTGAGGTCACCATATAGAAGGAAGGGTTAATTAAGGCAGTGCACTAGGCAACATTTTCACATGAAGTATACCTGGCAAGCCGTAGGTGTTCCACCCTCACTGGTTCAAATTAACAGAAGAGGTCGACGTTTTATATTCTTTATATTCTGTTAATCGTGCGACGCGTGAATTAATTTGACGTCAAGAAAGCAACAACACTTCTGCAGCCATCAGCAGCATTGTGGTTTTCACGCTGAAAAATAGCTGATGAGTTGAGGTGGGCCATTGCGATGATTTGAAGTCGTAAAAGCTCAATCATGTCTCTAGTTGATCTGTGAATTTTGTTTCTAATTACAGTTTCTAATTGGTCTATAAAATAAATAATACAATCTGAGCTCTTGAAACTAAGACTCATTCTGTTCACCATGGAGTCCACCATGTTTCTGCAGTAGCCCAGAACAGACAAACACTGACTCTAAAGAGGGGCGAGACAAGGGGTATCAGTTTAATATCATCTGCAGCCCAAGAGCCTGATGCCACTACATACTCTAGCTCCAGCACTGTTCAATGCCATCCAAGTTGCATGTCATCTTGGACATCGGCTCCCATCCCCTCCATGACGTGGTGGTCAGCCACAGGAGTACATTCAGTACTAGACTGATCCCACCAAGATGCACCACAGAGCACGACAGGAAATCCTTCCTGGCTGTGGTGCCATCAAACTGTTCAACTCCTCGCTAAGAGTGTCAGCCACTCTGAGCCAGTGGAAGGACTGTGGATGCTTTGTTTCTTTTGTTTTTTGTATTAAATTGACAAGCCAAATAATGTGCAATAACCCATATTTCAACCATAGCATATTGATTACACTGTAGATATAGATATATTTTAAAAAAATCAGTTTCTCTTATTTTTATTCTATTTTTTGTATTCTTACTTATATACATAGTTTTTATTTTTCTGCATATTTTTGAAGACTTTAGAATGGGAGCAGCTTTAACACAAGCAATTTCTCACTCGGGGATCAATTAAGTACTTCGGACTTTGATTCCAAACACCTCAAATACAGCAGCCCGGCCAGTGGTCCTATACTTTCAGTCCTGACGTTTCATCCCTGTTACCAACAGTCCAAAAGTCATATGTGTCATACTATGTGAAGTGTAAGTGTGAGTAAGGTGTTGATTAAGGTTTTCCATGTCATGGTAATTCTAATGCTTTATCGTAAGCAAATGGACTTGTTTCCGTTTCTTGAAGACATTTCACCTCAAACTCACCTCAGCTTGACTGTGGAGCTCTTCCTTCACATGCAAAACTGACGCGAGATTGGTAAGGAGAGCAACATAGTTTGAAGCCACTGATCAAGTGGCCGTAGTTGACATGTTGGGAGTGAGAACATGCTGAAACACTGAACACTAGAGCTTTTTAAAGATCGACTCCTAAGTTGTTTTCTCAAATTTGAAATATCACCTGACATCTGCCATCCCTCTTTTCTTTTTTTCCCCTCTTCTCCACCTCCTGGCTGTCTTGGGTTTTCCTTTTGGTCACATTACAGGATCTTTGGATTGAATTTTCACTTTTTCCCCACAAGAATCGCCGTACCTGCTAGCATCAAATTTCATCTCAAAACTCAAATTTACGGAAGCTCATCCATCAAGATATTAAAAAGTTCTCCTTTTCGTCTGTAAAAGGGTGACAGGACGTCTGGCTCTTGTCACGTGTGTGTTCGTCGACTGCGCAGTTTCAGAACCCGCCAACCTGCTGCAGCCAGCGGTGTGCAGCCTTCCTTACAGGAAGAGCGAAAGATAATATGTTTTATTTTATATGCTCTGGGAAGAGAGAATGTTAGTTTGACTCCATATATTAAATCTCAACCCATTTAGAGCTAATTGAATACAAATACAGGGTCAGGGTATAAAATAAGAAAAGTGGGCAGGGGCACGTATCAGGTATTAATGGTAACTGTGATATTTTTCCTACCAGTAGGTGAGATATTCTATGTCCAGACTATTATAAGAAGCGAGGCCCCCCTAACATATTTTTCTTGGACGGGGCCCACACACTGCATACACACCTACCATACGCACGCAGACACACATCCTCCATGGAAGCTCGGCGTGCTTGGAGAGGGAAGGCGGACGTTTCGGGGCACGGGGGGCTACATTATACTATAGTAGCGGCTTTTATGAGACAGACAACACGCCTGGCTCCGGCGGGGAAACCTCATGATGGACAGGCACTTTACCTGAGCCAAGAGCAGGCAGCCGAGGAGGAGGGGGAAAATGAAATAAAATCAATACTCGAACATAACTTTTTAAATAAACATTTGCACTCGGCCGACATTGTTGGCAGTGGGAGCCGGTAACCTGTCCCTATTGGTGGAACTCAACACCAGAGCGTTTTCGCGGAGCACTGGCTCCCATCGAGGTGATGGCTACTGGCAAGATGTGACGTGAATAGCGGGCTGTGTTCTGCTTATCCAAGGTAAAAGAAGGGGGGGGGGCTCAGATCCTGAGGTAAGGCTGCTCTTTCCCTGAGCAAGGGTTTTCACAGCTTCTTGGTGTGTGCTAAAAGTTGCCTTAACCTCTGCATGCTTCGAGCAACAATTCTCCACCAGGAGGGAAGAAATGAGATTAAATTATTTCAAGTGCAGCAGGCCTGTAGCTCCCCTGATCTGGAGGTGTGATTCAAGTCCAGCTTTTTGTTTTATAGGGATGCATTTAAGGGCAGAGACACTGCTGGAATTTGGGTTGAGGCTGTCATGTCATCACCTGAAGTATTACAGAGAGGGACCCCTCTTTGAGTAGTTATTGGATTTAAAGTAATCTGGCAGCAGTCGTGCCCCGGAGAGTGTGTTTAAAGATCTGCACAAGCTCGTAGTTGGTCATTGTCTCTTGAGGATACAACAGATAACAGCTGCTATCCCCTGAAATTTAAAGCAAAATCCATCACAGTTTCTCTGAAGTCGACAGAAGCCTCATTAAAGCACAATGCAAAATGATCGAGTTTAGGAGCAGACACGAAAATGCTTTATTGTATATAAATATTGGTGGTGTACTGGGTGTGGATCTGTCCTGAATGGTTGAAACTCCAATCCAGTTCATGGCAGTTAATATTTTTGTGGGCCAGAAATACACAATACTCTCGTCTCTATGACAGTAATATCTTGAAATGCCGCTGAATGATCAACACTGCCCCTTTGCAGGTTTCTCTGTGTTTGTTTATTATTTGCCATCGGGACATAAGAGCAAGGAGGATGTGGGTACGTGACATGACACAAAGACGAAAACAAGAAATACACTGGAGATAATCGCTTAGGCCAGGAAAAAGAACAAGAGCGATCTTGACATCACCAGCGCCTTTCTGAATAGTTGAGAGATTTTCAACTCGAGGGGCCAAGAGTGACAAAAAAGGACTCGGAAAAAAGACACTGGGCACAACCTTTTCTCTGGGGGACTGCCTGATGCCACAGACTCTCGCCCCTCATTGAAAACAACTGAGAGAAGACTCTGGCCAAAATGTTATATGGACACAGACCCTGAGCTGTTTTTTCAACCACTATCAAACAACAACAAAAGAAGAAGAAGATTGGGAACACTTAAAACATGTGAACACATACAGTATTGGACAGCATCACACAGATGTGTCAATCGCTGTTGCGAGGCCAAAAAAAAAAAAATGCTTACGAGCCAACCGAGGAAATTGAAATGCACGTTCACTGTTAGCTGCTTTAATGTGTACAGGATGATCCCAATATGTCAGGTGGACACTGGGTGCACTGGGTGCAACAAACTGTAACCTGCATTACTGTCAGTTTGAATGAAAAGAAACCTAGCTTTTTGCATTTAAATGTACAAGACCTTTTTTTTTAAAATGACAAGGGTTTGAAAACCAAAACAGTGTTTGAGTCCTTGAGTCTTGTTAGATCTTTTTCAGAGGATGAAGTGTTGATGATTGGACTTTTGTTGTGTCTTTCTTCAGTTTACCAAACTCAGCTGACCTGTGACGCAAGAACTGAATCAGGGCAAATTGCACTTATTAGCAAAACCAGCTTTTTATTCTTATCAAAAATGATAAGAAGTTCATCTGCTTTTATCAACCCCGTGTTGAACAGCATTCTGGGAAATGTAGGCCATCAGTGGAGCAGGTCGAGGGAAGGTGAGAGAGTGAGTTTCAAGACTTCATCTCACATGAACCTGTGGAATGCGGGGAAACATAGCAGACTGATGAGCAGTGTAACCGTACCTGAGGGGGATTTATTCTTAAAACAACAATAGACAGTCTGGGACTCACAGGCCACAGGATAAGCTGGGTGGCCTGGTCTGGCTGCTGCTGCTGCTGCTGCTGCTGCTGCTGCTGCTGCCCTGAGCTGGCCCAGGTGCTGCTGACTACGGTGGAAAAGACCTCTCACTCTCCTCACAGCTGGCTGGACACACACACACACACACACACACACACACACACACACACACACACACACACACACACACAGCTGGTTCCTGCAGTTGCCCAGCTGCAGCAGCTGCCACACTGAGTGTTGGATGGACTGGGTCACAGTGAAACACCTGGATGCAGACACACAGCCCAGCAGCGGTGAGGATCAGACCAACTCGGACCAGGAACAAAGTCAGAGATCTGGATCAGATTTCAAATGTGTGAGCTGTTAAATGTGCACTTTTTCATTCTGGAAAAAAAAACACTGGGACGTGATAAGCTCATTTTATTTACATGAAGGTCATTAGATTACCAAATTTTTACTTTAAAAATCCTACAATAGCAATAATATTGTGACATTCTGATGATACCTTATAGCAATAGATCTTGCTAAATTATTACAGAACTCTGTGATGTCATGTACATTTATTCAAATACGTATGTGTAGTTTTGGGTATTGACCATATTCTCTCAGTGGCCACTTTCCTCTGACATCATGCTCAGAGTGGGTCGCTTGAATGCCTGCACAGGGTTATGCTGCTGTGTTACAGGTTGTAAGTCCTGTAAATGTAGGTGATCTGACAAATTGTTAAAATTTCTCCACTTCCCAGCAACAGAAATATGGTGGATAGTTAAAATATGGAGGAATATCGGGTCAAACTCAACATAAATCAACATATTTGATAGCCCATTAGCTAACGTTAGCGTTCAACCACCTCCTAGCTAACATTACTGTTTGATTACATCCAACGTGTCACTTCCAGGCCTAGATAAATGTAACTATAACTTTTTAACACAATGAAGAAAGACATTATTGCATTTTTCTTTGGAGTGGAAGCATAACAAAAAACCTGCATTACAAAATTATAAATACTATATCATCATAAATATTCCTTCCATTATTAAACAGTCTAAAACCTACAAACACTAATATTTTACTATGTCTTATACTCTCCATAACACTTTATTCTCTTTAGCTTTGACAGCACCGTTATTTTCAACTGAAAATAACAAGGGCTTGTTGCAGAAGTTATAAAGCATATCTTAAATTTTGAAAACATTGCAGTGTATACTGTAAGGGCCATGTGTATCGAGGCTCACTTTGACATCTGAGGACACAAATCTGTAGTAAATGTTCTAAATCTATAGCTTTTAAACATAATCAATGGCCATGTTATTTATTTAATGTACTGTTTATTTGATATGGATAGGTACAATACACATAAACAAACCGAAACAGCTGTATCGTAGTGTTTAGCAGATGCTAATTTGCAACACCTGTCTCCAGTGAACTGAACTCGCGAGAGTGTAGAAACCCGACTCCACGTCCCCCCTGGGGTCAGATTGGGATAATAACTCAGGCCGGGAATCTGACGTCAGTCCAGACCAGTCGCCGCACGCTGACTGTAATTTACTGTAACTGTAGGTTTTACTGTTTGTGTGAGCAGACAACACATCTTAGATTTATTACTCCACACAAACACTTGCTTAAACTGAAAATTGCCTCTTGGTATTAGCACTCTTTCCATCTCTGTTGCTGTGCACCGATTTCCTTTGCGATGAATGTATTGCTGGCCGGCCATGCACACTCCACAAGAGAGCAGAGCTCATTCTCGTAGGTTAAAAGCAAGCAGGGATGGCTGTGGGGTCTACAGTCCTGAAGGACTTCTGATGTTTTCGCTTTAATATGTTAGCTGTGGGTACATCTACTGTACATTCAGAAGTTACCTAGATTTACAGTATTTAAAGTTGGAGGTTTGTGACCTGCTGCAGCTGAGTTTACTCACCAAAGTGAACCTAGCTGCTGGATGATCAGTAAATCATTACAGTTTCAAAATTCAAAACACATGATGGAAGGATAGAGTATTTGGGGTTGTTTGAAGGCTTCCTTGATGAAGCTGAGTTGAGTAAGCGGCCAATCACACTGGGAGAAGTCGGCGGAAGTTGAATATTCTTGACTTTTCAGCAAAAGGCATAGACTTGATCCTCATTTTTCATTAATTACATCTGATTACACAGTTGCACCAAGATGTTTGCCCAAAACCTGCTTTTCCAAGGCATTTTTAAAAACATGTTGCGCCTGTTGTGACAAGTGTTGGTGTGATCGGGATCTACTGTAACAAAATCAAGAGAAATTTAACTGCTGAGTAATAAGTAAAGTACTGTAATTACTATTTCAATTTGTACTTGATTGCAGTTTTCAACTAAGTTGCTCACAATACCTATATGTCACAGAGGCTTGTTATAGTTGAAGAAGCCCATGTGATACAGTCGAGTGCTGAACACTGAACCCTGACTGAGTGTTCAGAATATATTTACCACATGGTCGTGGCTTGGAGACTGACCTGGTTTTGTCTCTTTGCTCGGCCATCACCATGGCTCTACGTTGGTGTTCAGTATTACCACCGAAGAAGAAGCAAACTCAAACGGAACCGGGTTGTTTTAGTAATTTTGGGTATTGGTAAACTGCAACAGCACTTAAAACCGTGACAGGCCAGTTTTGTCTGGCTCGCCGATGAGTAAGCTAGGATCGGACAGCTCCGACCAATGACGGAGCAGAACCCGGGCCCGAAACGACGGCACGCGTTTTGCTTGGCGGTCTTGACAGCTTCAAGCATGAAGATTGAGAAAGAAGCGCATGTGTGTATTTGTTTTGGGGGATTTTTACTGGAAGTGAGAGCTGGGTGTGTGTTTTGACAGACACGTGGCCAGACACCGCCGTGATTCAGACATGGTGTTGTGGAGATAGATGACACTGCCGTGGACACGTTCCAGTTGCGGTCAACGTACGCACACACACACACATTTATTGGTCTGCCCAGTGCCCACAAACACACTTGAGAAGACGCAGAATAAACAGCGAACACCAGTGACACGCTTAGATTTATTTCGCCTTCCGACTTGTAAGCTGCCTCTATTTTCTACACAGATACACTCGCCCACAAACACACTCACAGTCTTCACCTGCACTGACAGCACTGACTCTGTGCACCAACTCTGTGTGTGCCACATTATGAGAAAAATATCCATAAATCTCTCAAAACGTCATGTTCCACTCAGTCTTTTCTCATTAGCTGCCTCAGAGCCTCCATGTAAACACACCTGTCACACACACGGGACGATCACCATGGAGAACATGACGGTGGATACACAGCTCTTCCTGGAAAACTGGAGTGAGCAGAAGAAAGGGAGATTCAGCGAGGATGTGAATGTGATTAATAGAAATGTCAGACTTGAACTGCTGAGATGGAGATGCCAAGAACAGCTGCGAAAACCAGGCTGGGGGAAATGTGTGTGTGTGTGTGTGTGTGTGTGTGTGTGTGTGTGTTTGAAGGAAGTGTGTTGCCCCTAAGCAAGGCACTCAACCCTCCAACTGGTGCTCAGTGTCCAGCAGCAGAGGGCTGTGGTTACTGGGCAGCTCCCAGGTGAGAATGTGAGTGTGAAGAAAAGAGAAATGAAGCATATTGTATTTGAACGGAGATTGTGAGGTCCACTTGTTCTGGGGGTCACCACGATTACCAAGACGGTGTTTCCACTTGAAACACCTTCCTTTTGATTTTACAAACGCAGCTTCAAATTGTCCTGAGTTCTCCTCAGAAATATCCACTGGTGTCACACTTACAATGTTGGAACACAGTGTTGAACAGTGGTCACTGGCTTGGCAGCCTCCTCGCAATGCCACCACCAGGGTTCGAGTTACATGGGAGCCAATGGAAGCCGAAGTCCAATAAGGTACCATTATTTTAAACACAAATGATTCATTTCTCAATACTATGATTATTTTTTTTTTTTACATTAGCTGAATAAATCGGAGGTAAACATGTCAAATTTTATAAATCCAGCAAATAGAAACCAATATAGACTGCTTCTTTGGAAAAAGTGGGGAAAGTGCTTAAATTTTAGACTATAGAAACTCTATGAACCTTTTGAAATGCTGTGTTCAACATTCTGAACTATTTTGGCTTACTTGTGCATTTGGCAAATGTACACACGAAGATATTGCTTTCTTTGTGTTATAAACGTATCTGTTTCATCCAGTGGCGGAGGTGTGCGTTTGCATATAGAGCATGGAAGTGAGATCGGATTTCAGGTGGTCACAAGACGTGTGGCGAGACGTGTTTAGGGTCCGGCGTGAATTGATGGGCTTGAAGCAGTTCAGCACTTCAGTCGGATCATTCAGGACGGATGGGAAAACCACTCTGTCTCTCAGAGCAGTTCTGCTTTAACCTGACTGTCTGTCTCTGCCCTAAACATCAATCAGGGTTAGTTCATTTAGAGACCACCACAATGCTCACATTAAACAGTCACACTATTTTGAGGCAATTGTTTATTATAAATGTGCAAACGATGGTTATATAATGGTTAATACATACTGGGTCATCTATAACATTGTCAAGATTATAGTTGAAAAGTTGTTAAACAGCTGCTTAATAAATGGTTTATAACGCATCATAGTGTTTGTCAAGTGACATTAGTATTAACTAAGGTTATATTAACTACAATTTACCATTTATTAAGATGGCTTCTATAAAGTGCTCTATTTTCAACTTAATCTCATTCAGTGCTGATGAGTCACCTGACTTTTAGTTGATTTTAGTCCGACAGCTTTGACAAAATGTGTATATGATATCTTTATTATCATTTTATCATTTTCTAGTTTTAGTCTAGTCACTGTCAGTGGAGTTGTTTCTCTTTTCATTTTGGTCTTTTAATGATTTTGCAGCTGTCTGCATTTTGTATGTGTTCAGTCACCATGGTTACAGTCGCTGGCATCAGCAGAAAAATTCTTTCTTTAATGAAAAAGGTTATTACGGTTCACAAATGCACACGTTTTATGTCTGTCTACTCTGCAGGGATATAACAGACTGACTCACAAACACTGTTTCATTGAGGGTAGTTACAGCTACCTGTGTTTTCCACACAGAAGCTGTATTTATTTGCTCATTCACTAAAATGGCCAATTCACTGCCTGAGATTAGAGTCACAGAAGCAGCTGACGTCCAGGAACACGCTGAGAGATATTCCAGCAAACGAGAAAGGGAAGGTGTGGATGGTTAAAGTTCTAGAAATGTTCAACTTCAATGAGTTTGAGCTGAGTTCTTTTTTCCTCTCAGCGCTGTGGCTGACGGGACAAACTGTTTTTTGGACAAACAGGGAGCAGGTCTGACTCATTGTACCATATCTGGCTCTATTAATACATCGGAGGTTCAGCCCTGTGAATCACAGCAAAGTGGACATAACTGTGTGTCAACACAGTGACCGGATCGAGCCAAATCATACCTAATGTCGGCCAAGTGAAACGCCTCGGTCTGTGTTAGTGCCATAGTCAAACATAGCCAAGGGTTTTAGCGAAGGTGTAGTCAAGATGAAAACATAAAGATTATTGACAGGATCTAACTGATGTGAATACGAATGTGGGCCTCACTGCCATAGTTACATCTCTGACATAACAGGAGAAAAGTGTTATCTCTGATTTAGTGTGGGAAGCATTGCACGTGCCCATTTTTAACAGCTGAGATTTACCCACACAGTCAAGTGTAAACCATCCGTTTATACCGACTTGACTGAAGTCATTCTACAGCTTGACTCATGCCGAAGCAGATGCTTTGGAAAGTCGTACCTCCAGACGGGCCAATCAGCGCGGGAGCTGTGGGAGAGGACGCGTGGCTGGCAGCGTGGCAGCGGAGACCGCAGCCACCTCGCAGCTTATGAAGGCCTCCATTCACCTCCATTCACACAATATTCATGCAGAGAGAGAGAGAGAGAGACTCTCCCCAGCGAAAACAAGCCCCGTTTAAAGAGAAAACAATCGGCCCGCCCCAACAAATTCCTGCTAATTTGCCAGGGCCGGAGAGGCGAGGCGAGGAGAGGAGAGGAGTGTCCTGAGTGATGGACGCCTGCCCGTCTCCCTGCTAAATGTGTGTGTCTGTGTTTTTTGTGTGTGTGTGTCCCTGTGCTACTACATGCCTAAAGGGTGCCAGTTACTCCATCAGGCTCAGCTTTGACACATCCCTGATGCATCCTGTTCTGGAGTTTCACTCGTCCAACATCCCCTTCCCTCCAAACACACCACTCTCTCATCCGACTCCACATACCTAGTAGCCAAATAATAAATGTTTCTCTTTGCTGCTTTTTCTTATTTCGCTTTTTTTTTTTTTTTTAATTGTGTGTCACCTTGAAAGTCGTTCCGAAATGCCAAGATGATGAGTACGCTCATCACGTTTCATTAATCATAACCTCGGCAGCCCATGTGAATGACTTGTCATTGTGTGACAATTTAACACGCGATGCAACATGAGTCAGAGTATAATTTGACTTTCCGTATTTATTTTTCTGGCTTATTAGAAATAGTGCCGCTCGTTCAGCGGAGGGCTGTGAGGGTGCACTGTGCTGTGGGAAACATGTTCCAGCCCACGGGGGAGGAAACGCGGGGGGAAACCTCGCCTCACTTTGTGTGTGGAAGGGCACGCGTGGCAAGTGTGCGCACTGGTTATACGTGTGTTCATTAATTATGTGTGTGTGTGCGTGTTACGCATGTGTATGTGTCTGTTACAGTAGCCAGGCTGTCTGAGCAATTAGCAGGTGGGTCTCGTCTTTAACACTCCGGACGTGTGTGTTTGTTTGTGTGTGAGGTTCAGGTGTTATGTGATGTGAGACAGGGAGGCGGAGGATTGGCTCAGTGGGCGTGTGTGTGTGGGTGTGTGTGTGTGTGGGTGTGTTACTGAAGACTGAGGCAGAAGCTCATGATATGATTTCATTACAGCATCTTTCACTGCAATATTTGACAGACGAGATGCTTATTTGTCATTTTTGTAGAAATTATCCCAATTCCTGTGAAGCTTTTCATCCACAACTGAAACATTTGGAATGAACATTCGACAGTGGTCATTTTTGAAGCACTGAGCCGCTTATTTCAGACAAGGAATTCTCTCAGGCTTCTCATTTTCAGTTTGTGATCACAGATTTTGCTGGCTGAAATGACCACTGTTGCTTGCATTTTGTTGCAGCTGTCCCTTCCTCGCTTACTAAGCTACCCTAGCTCCATTAGTTGGTTGAAAAATCCATCTTTGGCTGACTGTTCAAAGGATGAGTTCATCCAAAAATGAAAATGCCTTCACTGTCTACTTGGGTGGGAAGTTGACTGAGGTTTTATAGTCCACAAACCATTTCTGGAGCTTCACAACAAAACAGTGTTGCAGCATTTTCCCAAACAACTGAAATAGATGGGGACTTGTTTTTTGTTAGCGTGCCTCCCAACTGAAGTGGATGCACGAACCATAATTGTTCGTTAAGGGTGTAAATAACTTCTTTGAATAATAATTTTAGGATCTTTAGGCTTCTGAGGCATTCGATTATGGGGGATAGAGCCATTTTTTATTTTATTATTTTTTTTAAACATTTATTTTTCAAGAAGTTCCTAGCTACTTCAGTTGTCCAGGAGATGGAGAAGAGCTCTACTGCAGTGACGCTCCAGAAGTGTTTTGCGGACTGCGAAACTTAACTTATATGAGAACACGTTAGCTCCAACAGCTCCAACAAACAACAGCCAAAATGAATATCAACAATTTAATACCACAGCTACACTGTTTATTCCCTACACAACCTGGAACACGGTATCATCAGTTAATCATTTAAGCATTTAGCCTCCCACCCTGAGTTTGACGTCACAGGTCACCATGTGAGTATGGTCTATTGTACACACTGGATGTGCTAGTAGTATATTTTTTATTATTATTACTTAACCTGTAACCCAGCAAACTAATGTAGTTAATGAAGTAATATGTGAACTCTTGCTTACGAGACAGCTGTAGGTAAGAAAAGATAAGATGTTCCTATATTGATCCCCCTTGAGAGAAATTCACAGGTAACACAGCAGTACAGAGGGAAATAAGTAGCAACAAATAAAATTACAATTTGAAAGAAAATATAATGCACTACTAAACTACTAGAATAAGAAATAAACATACTACATAACTAGCCGGGCATGCTAACAATGGCAGCTTGTGTTACAACGGATAAACACAATCTGAAATCTGTTCTTTACACTTCTACTGGTATGTTTTTTGTCTCAGAAAGGCAAGGAGAGGAGACCACCACCCAAACTCTTTAACTCCAGAAAATCACTTTTAAAAAACAGCCGCACAGGCACCACTTTGGAATATATCAAGTTATGGTTGCTAAGCCAGGATTGGACAGTCGCCGTTCAGAGGATCAGATTAGCGAACGGTCAGTTAGCAAAGAACAAAACCCATCTGGAGAGGTCCGAGGCTCGGTGCTAAAAACTGAATGTTTACAGCCACTCTCCCCTCCATCACTTCCCTCATCCACCACCCCCCCTTCACTTCCACCCACCCGGCCCTCTGCCCCCTGCTCTCCTCTCTTTCCTCCTGCAGTCAGCTGGCATGGAGAAGAACGGCCCTTTGACTCATGTGGAGGTGGGGAAATGATGAGGGGTTGGGGGGTCCCGGTGCTCTTGGAGTCTGATAGTCTGGCTGTTTCGTACAGGCTTTTCCTCCGGGGGGTTTTTAAGCAGCCAGAGAGGCGAGGAGCGAGAGTGGAGATTTCTGACGGCATATCTCCACCATGTGGACTGCTGACAGGGCCGCCACTGAAAACTGGCCCATGAAGATGGGCGATACGACTCTATGCTTTTTGACTTGACTATGCATCAAATACAATGTGCAATTTGTGGAGAAGTCAGTAGCTGAATCGATGTCGGGTAAAGTGTAAAACCGAACACATTTCCATTTTACGTATTTGATAAGTTGCACCCCTGTGAGTTCAGATAATGTAGTGTAGAGTCGAACTTTACAACACACTCAGTGACTCACTTCTTTCAGTGCAATCGGCAGCAGTAGCTGCGTCGAACCCCCCTCCCACCCTCCGGTAGCTGCAGACCCCCGTGCTGACACCTAATCCACAGCCTCGCTACCATAACATTTTCACAAGGGTCGCGAGCCGCTCAATAACAGCTACACATGAATGGGTGAACTGCTTCTTTATAAGAGGTACGACACACACAATTAGTGTTCATTGGTGGTAGCCCCCCGCCACTTTTTTTCTGTGTATTTTTACAAGAGTTGAATATAATCCTTAGATGGTCTGTATCTTTCAGACAAACAGGGCGTGTGTGTGTGTGTTTGATTATGTTCTCTTGTCTTGAGTGAGTGTGTGCATGATGGAGGTCAACATGTCCACTGCAGCCTTGTACATAGTATATGACATATCAATTATCTATATCTAAAAGATGGCTGGTAAATTTTTTGAGTTATGACCTCAGTCAACACTGACATGGCCTTATAGCTTTTCGGAATTAAAAGGGTTTTTTTTTTTTTTTTTTTTTTTTTTTTAACAAATACTCCTGACGAGCTCGACTAAAGACGTCCTCTCTCTGGCTAACTCATGATAAAACTGGAACAATCAGTTTTTTGAAATGGCCATTTTTATTCCTCAAATGTAGTGATCTGTTGCCTAATTTGTTCTGAGGGATGCCACGTGCTCCCCATAAAGCTCCATTAGCACTGCAGTAGCGAGGATAATGAATATGATACAGACAAGGTACCGGACATTTGCTCCTCCTCAGAACCCAAGGCTGCAGCATACACACACACACACACACACACACCAGGGGTCACTTCATGACACTCCGCAAGTAGTCCATTCATTTGTCGTGATGGAACTTGATTCAAAGCAGAGCTCCACCAAAGAGCCTGCAATCATTGAGGAAGGTTATCTGATGTGTCAGTGTTTCCTCTATATGCATTCTGCTAATGGATTTTCAGCGCCGCCACGAAAAAAAAGACAGAATTTTTGTAGGTTTAATGTCGAATGTTGCATACAGTGAAAGCTCTACACCCTAAGTTGTCTTGAAATTGATTATTGTTGTCATTACTGTTATTTGCATAATTTCTACAAGTCACGCTTTAATGACTGAAATCCTCGTCATCCTATTCAAAGGCTGCAACAGACGACTCATAGAGCCAGGGTGAAGTTAGTTTTAGGTTGGATATTCGGTGGATATTCACTCAAGTCCAGCCACAACTTTACTGAGGTTCTCCCAGTGTCAGCAGCAGGAGGATGGTTGGCTCACCTCACAGAGCCTCACACTGAATCACTGGAGACTGATTTAGGGACCGTCATTAAATTACTTAATACATTAATATATTAATACAAAATAATTGCAGTTTTTTCAATATCTTTTATTTGGGGGGGGGGATGTTATATTATTAGTTACATTCAGCCCCTACTGAACGTAAATAATGAAGTAACTTGTAATCTAACTTAGTTACTTTTAAAAACAAGCAATCAGTAAAGTAACTAAGTTACTTTTTAAAGGAGTAATCATGATTCGGATTACTTTTTCAAGGTAACTATGGCAACACTGCCTATGACACACACACACACACACACACATTAGAATGTTCATTCCCATGGAAACCTACATTGATGTTCTTTGATGTCATAGAATGTTTACATCATACTATCTTACAGACACTATAGGAGGTATAAATAAGTGGAACTAGTTCTTGATTGCTACACAAACTAGTGAGAAATCAGCTTTCTTGCACTTCTGGATTACTGTTTGAAAAACACAACAATATGTACTTCAGCGTGACAATGCAGGGAACAGCGAATCAAATCGGGTTAAGAAAATGTGGCCCACTTGGAAATACCCACATACTGGTGGACTTTCTTGGGGAGGGTGGCTTTGGTTTAGTAACCAAATGCATCAGTACTGTAACTGGCACAGAGGTGGCCATCAAGGTTAACAAGAACAGACCGCACATTTTTGACCAGGCAAGACGGGAAATTGCCATTCTGAAGCGACTACGGGATCTGGATCCAGACACTTGCAACATCGTGAAGTGGAATGGTTTTTTCTTCCATAGGGAGAACATCTGTCTTAACTTTGAGCTGCTGGATAAAAGCCTGCATGATTACAGGGTGCGCAGAAGAAACCAGAATCTTTCCATGAGAGAGCTGAGACCAGTCATTCATCAGCTGGCCACAGCCCTGTCCCACCTGAGTTCCAAGCAAATTGTTCATGCGGACCTCAAACCTGAAAATGTTATGGTCGTGGACAGCAGGCAGCACCCAATACGAGTCAAGCTGATCGACTTTGGCCTGGCACATCCGAGGTTTGGCATTGATCCTGGTGCCTGTGTTCAGACCACCTGGTACAGGGCACCAGAAGTCATACTACAACTTCCTTTTGATGAGGCCATAGATATGTGGTCTCTAGGCCTGACGATTGTAGAAATGGCTACAGGGTGCCCCATGTACCCCGGGGACACAGAATATGATGTGCTGAGATACATCGTAGAAACCCAGGGCCAGCCGCCAGATCATATGCTGGACAGCGGGATGGCAACCAAATATTATTTTGCGACCCAGAACAACGGCGAGCGGCGCTGGAGGTTGAAGACACCCTGGGAGATCAGAGCCGAGACAGGGATGCCATCCATGGATGGAAGATACTGTGTTCTCAAGTGTCTTGACGACCTTGAGCAGCAGATAGTGTCAGACACCGAGGACCCGAGTGAAAAGCGGCTGTTGCTGGACCTGATTAAAAGGATGCTGGAGCTGGACCCTGTTCAGCGCATCAAACCACTGGAGGTCCTGCAGCATCCATTCCTTACTCAGAGCCTCAAAGCCGGCATGCAAACACAAGATTGCGAAGTGTCTATTGTATGTCAGGCGGGAGCAGAGAACATTCACCATGGGCTAGTTCTCTCCCCGACAGATGAATCAGCGTCCAGCAGTGACAAGGAAAATGGCTCTCAGCCTGAGACCAATGCTGAGAACCAAAGCTGGTTAAGGCGCCTTGTGGGAAGGATATCGGACACGTTATCTTACTACTTCTGCTGTGGGTGAAGCTAACTACTGTGCCTCTGTGTGTCGTTAGCAATGTCGCATCGTGTGGTTTTCTCCGGGTGCTCCGGTTCGCCACCAGATGAATGAATCTAAAAAAAAAAAAAAAAAGAAAAAATTAACCTAGTCAAGATGCGACAGGAAGAAAGTTTTGTATTTGCAAAAAAACATCAACAGCCAGAAATCTACAGAAGCCCTAAAGGGACAAACAACGTTCTTATGTGCACAGAAAACTTCTGTTGCGCACGAGAAACATTCTGGTGGGCACGAGACACGTTCTCATGCTCACAAGAAAGTGTCTTCAAGGCTTTTGAGGGAGAGCAAGTTGATCGTCTTAAGCTACTTGACAGCATGGTTAGCCTGATCAAGTCTGTGAGCAGCAGGGAGCTGAATCCACTGGCAAATGTTGATGTACTCAAAGGGCCAACAGATGGATACATCAGTGCCAAACCGCACCTTTGTTACTTTTCTGAGTCAAAGGCATCTGAGCTCCACCTTGCACCTGAGGACGAAAACAGTGTCTGAAAGCGCCATGTAGCCTTCGATATCTCACTGAGACTGCCAGACAACATCGAAGCATTGCAGTAGATGTCAGTTTTCAATGTGGAATCAAAACTCTAAAGCACAATAGGTGCCCTGGAGAAATAGAAAAGTTAGTCAAGCTCTTTGGCTACTCCCTTGCAGATCTAGACAAGATTGTCCAGCAATGGCGTGCCATCCATCTCAGTAAATGGGATGAGTTTTAACAAAAAACACATCAGATGAGTGTGGTAAAAATCAAACTCAGAAGTAGGATGTCCTTGCAGACCCTTAGCTCCATCCGGTACATCGGATATGGGCTGAAGCTGTCTGGTGAGGCTTGCTATGAGCACCAGCTGCCTGATAATGTTGTGCAGCGTTTTGGCACATCAGGTGCTTACTCGTTTGAGTCAGTTCCCTCAGTTGCTGAACCTGCCATGAATTTGACATTTCATTGTAAGATAAAAAAAATAAAAATAGAATCGACAGAAGAAAGTTCATATGTAGTTGTTTAAATATTTGTCATGTTTTTTTTACACCAATTTTTGTCTCTCCCACGACATTATTCCTCTCTCCTACAGCATCCATTTCAATTACATGCACATGGCCAATAAGGCCATACGCAAACTATATGAAAATTAAACTTGTATTTGCTGAAACGTGAACAGGAGTCTATTCATTCTTTAATGCTTTTTGATTTATTCTTGGATTTCTACCATTGATTACTGGATTAATACACTTCTTTATAAAATATGAGGCTATTACATATATGAGGTTCATGAAAACGCTCGCGACATTCCCATCTGGATCATCCTCACCACCTGTGAATATGGATCCTACGATTTATGATAGCCTGTAAAAGTCAGTGACGGCTCTCGCAGAATTTTAAACACTCCATATCCTCCATTGCAGGTCCTCATCATGACACAGGCCAAGTTCACCGTCACTACACTTCAGTGAATGAATAGTGTTCACCTATCACCCTTCCGTTTTCAAACAATACATCATTTAAACAATAAAAGTAGGATTGGGAGCTCACCTGGCTCTAAAATGACAAAGTCTTCTAATTACAGAGTTAATAACAAAAGGAAGTGTTTATTTAATATCACTGATTCAATTTCACAGTCTAGAGATGTCTGGTAGAAGGAAATGTTGCACTATAAATATATAATTTCTCAGAAAATATAAAACACATTTGGATTTTTACAGGGAACACTGTTCACAGACATGAGTTGCCCATAAATATTTGCATGTGATGTTCCAGCCTCGATCTGTACATACCATAACACATTTACAGTTTCCATGGCAACCTGGATGCGAGAGGACGCTGGCGTGAATATCGCCACTTCTCAATCCGTGACAAATAAAAACTGCTTTTTTCTGTTGAAAAAAGAAAGCCAAGTTGTCCCTACAAGCTCTGAAGCTGTGCTTCTAACTTTAAAGGCTGCACACCTGAACAGTTGGCTCCATGGACTCACCTTTCTCAGCCGTTAGCCTAGCTGGAGCTCCTGGAACTTATTATTATTATTATGGCAGCATCTACTGTTTACTGTCTACTGCATCTGGGGAGAAACAGTGATCAAGTTGCACAGTTCTGTCTGTCTGTCTGTCTGTCTGTCTCTGACAAACACAATTGGAACAAACTTGCAGGTTGAAGCTGTTACTATCATACAGTACTGAATGTGAATGTGTGTGTGTGTGTGTGTTTGTATTGTAGTAGTTTGGATAGGGTTGTGATTTGTACAGACAAGCTCAGATCATCCCCTCTATCACCTTGTGTTTACATTAGCTCTCCTTGCGCTAGCAGCTTTTTACACACCAGACTGAGCCGACATGGCTGCAGGCTGCATGGTGGCTGTTGAATGATGCAGGTTACCAGAAGTCACGTCTAATACACGGACAGAACAAGCAAATCTACAGCAAAGTTTGAGTGTTAATGTTTGGAAACAAGCCACCACTTCCTGTAAATTCTGGATAACCCCTTTACATTTTTAGTTTCAGAGCTTCCAGGGTCAAAAAAAGGTCAACATGTCTCAGTAACATGCGAGTTGAGGACAAATAGCTGAATATGAGAAGGTTTGTTTTGTTACTGTCAGCTCTCCAAGCATGAGGAACTGCTGCCGATCATCTGTCTCTACCTGCAGAGTCTGTATTTCTGGGTTGTTTCCTGGATGTGATTCAGGTTCCATTTTAACTTTGCATGTCTGCGAGAACAGGACAGAGACTTGTTTGGTTGTGTCCTCTTTGCTCCTCTCTTGAAGGTAACTGGTGGGTGGGGCCACCCTACTGAACTCACTGAGGGCACCTGGGCCCAGTGCTCCCAGTCAGTACAGGAACTGCAACCAACACCCACACTAAATGTCTCCCTCACATCCACTCAATTATACCACTGACTCTCATACCTCCATTTATGTTTGTGTAAACACGAGTTCATTCAGGTGCATTTTCGGTGTCTCTCCCTGTATTTTCTGTGGCCACGTGCGCCAGTCACAACAAAACATCTTGTGGTTGTTTGACTATTTTTCACGTGGCTAAATAAACGAAAATAGATCAGGAAAGATTGAGACTTTGTATTAACGTGAGACTGTGAACGTTTGTTGCCACGAACACAGCTGGAGATGTCCCGAGGTCTCCTCATCCAGTGGTGTCACACATCGAGGTCACTGTCATTGATCTCCCTAAAACAATCATTTCCATCTTGTTTTATGGCACTCAATCAGATTGTCATCTCTATGAATGAGCAAGACATCATTTACTGCTTTTCTGTTTATTTAAACGCGAAGTTGATTTCGATAACACTGAAAGATGTAATCAGGTCTTTAATGAACACTTGAAACAGACAAAGTTTAAAGCTGGAGCGGCTGTTCAGTGAAGCTGACAACTGATGGAGCTGAAGGCCTGAAAACAGACACGATGGTAGCTGTGACCCTGTTAGACAGGCAACGAGCTGGTTTGCTTTGGTCGGGGGAAACATCAATCCAGTTAAAAAATCCCATCGGCTTTTTGTTTAGGGAACCAGGGCGACGCTAACATCCGGGTTAGCTTACCAACACCACACTATACACGGCCTTCTGTGTTGATAACCAAAACACACTGTATGTACAGGTGAGCTACAAATCTGTTTAAAGCATTTCCTTCCTTATAAAGCGTTTGCAAATGCATTTAAAGAATAGTTTTCACGACTGCACCCATGTTTGTATCAGCTAGCCGTCCTCTTGCTCCCTCTGTTCTGCTGCCGTCTTGCCGTTGTTTTTGTCGCGTTAAATTGTGGATTAGTAAAAAACCGTCACCAGAGGTTGCTTCCCTGTTGCGGTGCGGGAAATTATGAGAGATGAGCAGGTCAGAAGTTCAATTGATCTAAGATAAACACTAGTAGCACTTGTACATTAAGGAAAAGCTTGTGTTCACAGACACGCTGCCACATGCGAGCAGAAAAGACCTTTCACTTAAACGTACCCCCCGTCCTTCAGCACCTCCGGCCTGAACATCACTCAGCATCCCCGAGCTGTCCTGAACAGCCCAATAATGCTGTCAGTGGCAGTATACACACACACACACTCACTCATAAGCAATTACATGCTCTTGACAGACGCAGGTTTATATGGTCTCGATTATGAATCAGTTCTTGCATACACACACATACACACACACATGCATGTACCCCATCTGTGCACACAGTGAGGGAACATCCATCCACACCCCAGCGTGTGCCAGTACGTTGCGTTGTAAAGATTTATATGACAAGGTGGCAGACAGACAGTGGCAGGGCTGCGATCCTGCCTGTCTCACTGCTGACGCTGACAGGGTTATTGCTCTTGACTGTGCACATGTGTGAGCGTGCGTGTGCACGAGGCTCGCCCACGTTCATGCAAAACCAACTGGATAACAGAAACAAAACGTCGGACCATTTTTGCCGCGTGTGTCTCACTGTGTAAACCATCACTTTTACTTTTGACTTCTCCTTTGAACAACTCACATGCACATTTTGCACCGCTCTGTCGGTTGCCTTATCTAACTCGTACTTGTGCTCGCCCCACCCCTCCTGATGAGTGTTACTGTTGGCCTGGCCACACAGGAAAACAGAGAAAGCACTCAGTAGTTTTGGGAGCAGGAGCTCTGATTATCTCTCCTGCAGGCAATACAGACTTGGCTGCAAGCTTCTCTCCATCCATCTTCACTTCATCCCTCTTTATTTTCAAACTCTGGTGGCTCGCTGCCCGGGAACGATTTTCTTCACGCACAGTATAGTGGAGGAATGGATGTGGGCTGTTAATATCTGTCCGTGCACGCTCCAAACACAACCCAGTAACGCTCGCATCTACTAGCAAACACTAAGTAACACCTGCCAATCAGTAGTAATCACCTAATAAAACACTATCAGATGCTAGGATTGACAATGTGTAGTTCGGGGCTCAGGAGGTCAAATGTAGCTCACTGAATTAGACAGAAATATGAATCTGTCTCACCAGCTGTTCATCAGAACACTGGTCTGTGTATGTAAAACCTTTCCCCCTCTGAAAATGTAAACCTGGCGATCTCTAAACATGTGTTCGCGCCAGTGTTATGAAGGCTTGAATTTCTAGGATACCCTCAGACCTGAGCATCACTTCTCAGAAATGATACAAAATTGCATCACGTCTTTGTCCAGAAGACTCCAGGCCACAGGAAACACACGGCCGAGCCAAGGTTTCATCCATCATCTGCTGCAATTTGAGTTTGTTTAATCTGGAAAACTACAATAACGTGATTACTCCCTCAACTAAGACCATGTACAGCAGTCAGTCCCTATCAGGGAGCATTTCAGCAGTAGCCGGTAGCTAAATGGGAAGACTGTGAATAAGGTGAACTTTAAAAAACCTATAAGTTATGTTTAGATCAGCACATTTACTGAGTTAACTGTAACACCTGATCACTGTGATGGTCTAATGAGTATGACAGGGTGTTGCAGATCGTTGGCAAAAGAGCAGGGGTCTAAACATTTAGTATTTAATAATGCATGTACATGGTTGAAAAAAAAAAATCAAATTAGCCAAACGTATTGGTTAAATTGCCAATATAATTAGCTAACTACATGACTGAAATATTCAGCTATAATCGGTTCACAAGTGAAAAAAATACTTGGTTAAAAGTAATGAACACAAATGGATGAGTGTCGTGCCTTCTTAGTGTTTTAAAAATAGCGATTTTGATGCTATTGTTAAAGTGCCTGTAGCATTTCCAGTTTGCACTGAAAACGAAAATACAGTAAATCTTAAAAGTGCCTCTTTCGTCACAATTATGCATTAACACGAAGGTTTGACTGAAGTTAACTGAACAAGTTGGCAACATGATGGGGTATTTAAGTGACCACGCTGTTTTTCGTCCAAGCTTTGGAGGTAATGTAGGTACCCTTGAAATCTTAAAGTCTGAAGTCATTCCCTCAGAAAGTTGTTGTTCCCAAAAGAGCTTCCATGGGTAGAATTCTTTACAATATACAAACAACACAACACAGAAGTACTTATATCAGTGTTGACCTTCAAAATCCCATTTTTGGCCGAACATTCATGGCTGCTGGTTTCTTGTGCATGCGTGTGTTTACAGTGTGTCAACGCCTGGCGCATTTGATTTGGCAAGGAGCTTGCACTTAATGGAAATCTCACCAAGTGACAAACCTTTCAGCTGCCCGCGAAGTGACACGCTACAGTAACGGGAGAGATGAACTGATCGTAAAAAACGAACCAACACACGCAGACATCACTTCATAGCAGGTTTCTGGCGCGGTGGTAATGACTGCTAATGTCTTTCTGTCAAGTAGGAGCTAAGCCTGAGAAAGCAACATGAAAGGCGACTGCTCTGGGTCTTTCTGCAGGCCTGCTGCAGGCCGATGCCAGGTCGGAGCCGCAGGCTGAGTCTGGCTGGCAGCGTCACCAGCGCTGTGGTGGTGCCCTGCACAGGTCTGCAGATTGTCTATCTGACTTCACCTCTGTTCTGTACCAAACCACATTTCAAAGAGCAACAACTCTCCAGCTTCTCACAGGCTTCTTCAGATGTGATTTTACATGAGTAAATGTTTGATATTTTCAGTATATACAAGACGTTGCATTTAAAATGAGATATTCACCATATGGAAAAAAGGAACACCTACTCTGACAAATTGATTGATGGTATAAAAATAAAATAAATTATCTTCTTTGGAAGAGATACAACATTACAAGCTCTCACTGGGTACAATCATAACACTTTGCAGAGTGGAACCTCCATATTTAGGATATACTGAATGATGAATGTAATGTTTTTATTATGTTTTTTTTCCCACTATGGTCAAATGAGCGGTTGCATTTTCTAAACAAAATCTACATGCGGTCTCTGCTGCAATTTTCCCACTGAAACATTTGACATAATTGAAATCCTGAAAGAGTTGGAAGTTACTGATGTGGCCATAGAAATCCAAATAGCGAAAATATAAGTTGGAGGGGCATTGTTGAAAGGAGCTGATGGTGTTGAGTGCTGAGTGAAGGGACTGACTGATTGCTGAAAGAGTCACTTCAATTTCAAAGACAGAAAGGGGTTGAAATGTAAACAGGAGTAAGCAGGAGTCATGAAGACAGTGTAGGTTGAAGTGGACGTCTCTAAATCTAGTAGTGCCAGCACAGGTGTAGACTGTACACTGAAAGACGATGCCAGCTGAAGTGGAAGAACTGAAAGTAGTTGTAGTTAAAGGAGTAAGACCAGACAACATTATGAGCAGACATCAAAGGGTTTGAAGAGTAGACACTAGCTGTGATATCATGGATCCTAATATTGCACTCATGTACTGTATCTTAGTCAGTGAATTTTTGATTGAGAGGGGTGGTATAAACCTCTGATGTTCAGATCAATATCGAGAAATATTGACCATGTAAATGCTTATCCCAATCATTTCTCTCTGGCTGGAATGAATGTATTCTTTCTGCACATGCGTGTCCCATTTTGGCTTGACATCATTGTGACATTACTTCCAGGAGTCACAAAAACAAAACTGGTCTGCGACTGGTAAACTCATCTGTTGGAGGATTTAATGCAGCTAAAGATTGTTGAACTCCTTGATGGTTGAAAAGGCTCGTAACAACAAGTTGTTCAAAACACCAAACCACTGACCACACCAATAACCGCTGGAGAAGTTTGAAAGCACTTTTGTAACATTACAAGTCTAAATGGCAAAAGACTTTTGGATCGTTTGAGAAAGCAACGACTGGTCAAGAATCTACTTGCTGCTGTGTGTATGTGGGGTTTGAGGATAACTAGTCTGAGGATCTTCTTCCTACTCAAAAGGATAGCAGCATTACTGAGCACCACAAAGTTAGCTAACATTAGCTCAGTATGGCTGCATAAAAGGTGTATTGACAGATTGCACAAAGGAAACATATACACTGAATATGCGAAATACAGTTGGAGCAGGGGGAAAAAAAAAAAAAAAAAAACTTCTTCTGTTATATTTCCAGAACATTAGATGCTTCACTACAGATGAAACCACTTGGCTTATGTCAAAAGTTATATTGTGATTAAGAGCCTGGGGCATGTAAAGAGACCATGTGAACAGTTACGTTGGAATCTCTAATCAGAATGAGTTCAGTCAGAGTGAATGTTATCGGAAGATTGTCCTTGTAAACGCAGCTACCAAAAGACGAAAAATGTAGGTGAAGATGGATGCAGCGAATGTGAGAAGTGAAGCAGTAGTGTTGCAACTGCTGGAAGCACTTTAAGAATAAAAGCAGTTGAAATGTCAGGGGGTCATCTTAGTGGTCAAATGAGCTCAGATTATTTGAGATCTTAAAGCAGTTGAACTGGCAGTTGAGGTATGAAAAAATAGTTCAAGTGCCCGTTACTGTGTAACGTGTGAAAGTAGTTGAAGTGTTGGTGAAATGGAAGTGATGAAAGCACCTTTCATTTTAAGGAGTAAGTAATGGAGATGGACTCGCTTAACTAGCTATGACAAAGATGAACTCACAATACTGTATATGATGAGGTTTTTGTGTGAAGGAGCTGAAAAAGGGCCAAAGTCGGGTGGAAAATGTAAAGTTTGAACCCTCATCTAAATGAGCAATAAAGTGTGTTATTATTTCTACTCATAATCCCAGTTATGAGTCAGGTAAACATGTCTGTTTCATCCAGTATTTTTTAGTTTACTCTGTGAGTCCCGATACCTGTGTGGCATCGCTTTCAAGCTAACCCCAAACCATCAGAAACACACACATACACCGAGTGTCAGCCCTTTTTTAACTACCCGTTACTGTTTTCCCGCTGCGCTCAACGTCATTTAAAATAACTAATATATCCCATAAAAGCCAGCAGCAGTAGCCTGCTCAGGTTTACACAAATAATTAGCTGCAGGCAGACGCGATTATACGCTGGGAGAAATATGATCTGTCAAGAGGGCATGATAGAAACCAAAGGTAATGACCTCCATATTGTGGAATTTTCTCTTAAGCGCCCTGTGGTAAACAACTAATGGGGGCCTATATTTTGCTTTGGGAAACAAAATCAGCTATGATATGTGGCTTCTAAAAGGAGATTAGCAACATTATATGCAACATGTATTCCACTCAGTCCTCTTGCTCCGCCCTCTGCTTTAATTCCACCTCTTTTACCCAGTGCCACATGCCTCAAAGCATGTAAACACTGTGTTTTTCAGGAACAAAACCAGCAGGGTGATCTGTGGATACTTAACAGGGCTCGGTGCTGTGTACCTCCAGGGTCCTACTGACAGCTTTACAGGCAGCTGATTGGAGGTGCCATGCCAGCACAACAAGGGAGGCCTGCTCCCACACTGGCTGCCATTAAAGGGTCACACATCTACATTAGGATCGTAACAAGATTTTGTTTTATTTTTTTTTCCAGGGACACTGCAAAGCTGCACCAACTTATGATAAAGCTGTGGTTTGAACCCTTTGCAGAAGTGTGTGTGCACACATGAATGTGCCCAGCTAACCTACACTGGCACTTTGATGGTGTTACATAAAAACGTCAGTCAAATAATTCAAGATGATTACATTCAATTTAAAGACACTCAGCATGAGTGGTCCTGTAGGGCCTAGATTGATCTGAGGTCAGATTGGCACATGCTGTTGCTCTCTAAAACAACATGGAAAGGGCTTTATATATGAATTATAAAACGAATACATAATCAATGTTTTTCTTTTGTACATTGTACAAGAATGTGACACTGCTGAACCACAGCTCTGTTCTTTAACTCACAACCCCTTTCATCCGTGTATTATTCTAAAAGTTAAAGAGTGGCAAATGTTTTGCTTTAGCCGAAGTATTTTCAACTCATTCTTATATTTCCCCTTCAATTTGCTTTGCTTATAGTACACAGTCCACTCACATCATACCAGTGACTTTGCATGCAATTGTTTCACCTCTGGAATTCACTTTGATCTTTAAGACATTTGCCCACAGTTTCTCTCAACTTTTGACAGATATCATGATGGATAACATGTCCCCACTTCCTCCCGCAGTACAAAGATGAAGCTAGAATATCCTGTATACAGATTGAGCCAATCTCGGGGTCGGTGAGGTCATTCGGAGCCAGTCTGTGCTGCAGTATCGACCAATGACGCGCTATGAAGTAACACATTACTGTAACCACATTCGTATGTGATGCAGTAATGTAATACGTTGTTGTTCCTAAATTTTGTAATCGCCTGCAGTTACACTTTGAGAGACCCCAACTCATGAGATTTAACCACTGCTTTAGTGATAAACAAGTGAAAACAGTATTCTTATATAGATTCATGGTTTGGTGAATGAGTGAGTGAGTTGGCCCATTACAGTGGAAAAAAAAGAAAAAAAATCCACTTCAAAAAAAGGTTAAAAAGAAAAGAATCAGTGGATACCAGTTGTTTGATAAAAAAAAGAGTAAAGAAAAGAAAAACTGCTGAAGGCAAATCATTTCATTTCAGCTCAGTTTACCTCACTGAAAGGCTACGTTCAAGGAGAATTTTGGCCAGAGTTCAGACAAACATACGATTTTTAGTTTTTGCTGTGTAAATGCAGTTTACATGACATTTAAAGAACATAAAAATATGATGAATGTCTTTCTTAAGATATGTAGGGATAAGTATGGTTTAACTTTATATTATTTTGGGGGGGCCATAAGTACATAAGCTTTACTTTTTAAAATGCTTTTAGCCATCGTGCCCCCCTTCCTCTAGAATAACCTCCCAGCTGACATCAGACAATCTGACTCTACTGATACCTTTAAATCTACACTCAATACATGCGTCTTTGACTTAGCCTTTAATTAACCCTTGACTTTGATTGCTAGTTTCTTCAGTGGCTCAGTCTCAGTCTCAATGAGTTACCTCTAGTATTAGAATTTATATTGTCCTGACAAGGAGAAACAATCTGCTTATTCTGTTTAGCATTGCAAATGAACAATGTAGAATTCCTTTCCTTTCTTTGGGTAATGATCCCAACACTGGTGATCAGTTGGGGGAGCCTTGTTATTAATAGGGATTTAAAGCATTGAGGATAGAGGGGCGGGTACAGCAAACATTCCAACAAGTTGCTGTAATCATGGAAAAAACTAATATATCGCGAAGCAACGGCTACCTCTATAACTACCTTCCTACACTTTATTGTGTCCCAGGTGGTGGGGTCTATGACCTACAGTATACTTCAGAAATATGTTGATGAGGGTTCTCGGTCATCCAGGTCATGGTCATTTTCAGTGCTTCTTGAAGACGTTTCACCTTTCATCCTAGAGGCTTCTTCAGTTCTAACAAACTGGAGGTGAGTTGCAGGCTTTTAAACCCTGTGTGGGAGTGTCCTCACGCAGTCGTTAAAGGTCCCGTATTATACTGTTTTTCATGAATTTCACACAGCTCTCAGAGGTCCAAAAACACTGTACTTGAAAATGTATTGCTCCAAACCCATCCATGGTCCTGAATTTCAGCTGTCTAAAAGTCGCTCAAGTGAGCTTACAAACTAGCACAAACCATAGCCGGCATGTTGTCGTTAAAAATTATACGTAACCACTTTCTCATCTGTTGTTCCGTAGATGGGACAGAATATAGGCACTTGTGTTGATTTATACAACCAACAACAGAGCAATTTGCGTGTCTAGCTCTGAGCAACGGCATTGCGAAACACTGCTATCTTACCGCTGGACACACCGAACTTCACCTCAAGGATGAACGCCCCCGTCTTGGATATCTCCGGGAGAGGGGGGAGTGTTTTTGGAGGAGGCCGGCCTATAGGAGCGGCTTTTTACCAGTGGGTGGGCTGCAGAGAACCGTGCAGGACTTGTTTTCTTTCCTCATTCTGGAGTTGGTAAGCTCAGGGAGGACCAGTTTATATATGTAGAGACCAGAGAAAACGTTTTTTCATAATATGGTTAATGGTCTCAGCTTAATTTTTTTTTGTTTGAACCTTTGCTAGGTTTCTATATTGTATGGCAGTCTTCACTCCAAACAATGTTATTCCACCAAATTCTGTCGACACAAGCGAACAAAATCAGTCAGTTACAGTGACCTGCAGTCTTCCGACGAGCATCAATACAGCTTTGTGAGGAGAAAGAAAAGGATGAGGCAGGTTGGGTTATGGCTCATACACAAACAAGGGAAAACAAGAGTGTTGAAGTGACGCTGCAAATCCCTACTGGGCACACGCACACACACAGTCACACACACACACACACCCACGAATACCCACACAGACAAACAGCAGCACATATTGGAAAAAAACCCATGACATCACCGTCACTCTACCTACCATTGACGTGTTCCTATTTATGCACACGGCTGCTGCGTGCCACCAGGACATAAACACACACTTTCACGTACCACACCCTCACACACGCCCTCATACGCCCTCACACACACACACACACACACACACACACACACCCATGCCCCCACCTATATACCCGCCCAACGCCGCAAAACACAGTCACCGGGTCTTTTCTAGAAGTCTGCCGCTCCTTTTCACACAACTCACACCTCTCAACCTGCCCAACAAACACATGGCAACACAAACATAAGTGTGCGAGTACGTGTGTGTGTCTGTGTAGTGGAACCTTTCGTCGGTCCAGAGGTGTCACCTTCCAGAATGACGCATTTACTGGAGGTTTCCTACTTGTTGCCGGTCTTTCCCCTCCTCTTTTTTTAATTTTTTTTTTTTTTTTTTTAATTTCTTTATATGTTATCCTCTCGGCTCACATGTCTCTCCCACTTTACTCTTTGGATATTGATTGTCAGGAGCACCGACCAGCTGTCATCAGTATTGTCCCTGCTCAGTGTTTGGCTGTGGAGCTTCATTTTGCTGCTTAGTGACAGAAGGTGATTCATATGTTCTGAGACATCGGGGGGGGAGGATATCTTTAACTTTATCTATCAACATCTATCGTAGAACAACTCAGGTGACCTCTGGGAAGTGAAGTCCCGAACCATCACAGCAATTAGCGCGTGTCGTCATACAAAGTTTCCCAGGTTCTTGTGACCTCATGAGCATCTAATCCACAGAACCTTCTCTGTCGTCCTTCTTGCTCGTGCCTCTCCCTCCCTCCCCTCTCTCCCCTCTCTACCTGGACCCGTTTTTATTGGCGTCGTGGTTCTGGCGCAACTGCTGTGCGTACTTTAAAGTGCGGTCAGTGGAGTTCACAATAAAGCAGGAACATGTGTACGGACAAACACTCGCCGCTGCCGTCGCTGCAGACTCACGCTGTCTAATTAAATTCAGAGTGTCAGCCTCGATTCACGTCAAAAGCGTTTTACTGCTCAGTAAACGTTTTGGACTCCTTGGAAATATCACAGAGAAAACGTGTTCTGGGTTAACTGTTTCTCAGTGACAACAAAATGACGTGACGGAGGAAATCCTTGTGTGTCCGCATCATTTCTCTTTTGTTTTTTCTTTAACTTAACCTCATCCATCTCACCTCCTCACCCCTGCTCTTCCTCCTACCTTCCATTTTAACATGTTCCCCACTTTGTCTCTACACCTCTTCCCTCTTATCCTTGTCCTCCCCCTTTCCTCCCCCCTTCTTCAAGTCATTTTCTTCATGCGTCCCCAATCAGCCTCAGGTCGGGTTTAGTGCTGAAATCAACCCTGTGATTTAGAGTGACACCATTAATCAGGGTTCAGTTAAACTCGGACATGGCACAGATTCAGAGTGTGTGTTATACTGTATGTGAATGTAAGTGTAAGTTTTCTGTGTGTATATGTGTCTCTATGGCCAAACATGGCTGGTGTAGGCATCACTGTTCGATCAGCCGGCTTGATGTTTTGTATGAAATACCTCCGGTGGCGGTTGGTTTCCTGCCAGGCCTAATGTTTGTGCGTCTGGTAGTAATCTCACTGTTTGCTGTCTTCATGCGTGAGTGCGTGCGGCCGTTGGCCTGCACCATGTGTGTGTGTGTGTGTGTGTTCCACATGTTTGTTTGTATATGTTTGATGCTGCCAGTAGCCAATATCTTGAGCCAACTTTCGATGCATTTGAACATAAACCATAAAGTGTGGATTAATCTCACCAAAGGACAATAAAACAGCACTGAAACTCAACTAATGATATGAATCGATCTGACTTCAATCTATAAAGGAAGAATGTGAATATTTCCTCAACAAGAGTTTTGCCAAATGACGAATGTCAGGTTTTGACACATATGCTGACCATTACGAAAAAGCACATCCACGTGACGTTCAGACAGACAGTAGATGGAGTTGTGTTGATGAGATGGAAAAGATGGGATGGACTGCAAAGAACAAAGGAAAATGTGATCCTGTACACTGTTTAACAGAAATGCTGTGAGAGGGTGTGGATGCCAGGTTACAGCTTGTACAGTTTTAGTTTTTTGTGTATCTTAAAGAAGCATAGGTAGTACAACAAATAAACCCATTTAATACATACAATACAAACCATAAGTACTTTGGTTCATGGCATACAGTACACACATATGATGTCATGTCACACCTGTATGCATTAACACAAAAACAAGATCCTAAAAAGTGATTTTGGATTGCAAATGGACTGTGCTTTGAAAACTTTCACTCAGATTTGAAAAATATCAAAAGTGGTAGATGCATTAAATCATCAATGGAGGAAAAATGTTGAGTTATAGCACACTGTGTGACTTTCTCATTCATTACAGCTTAGTAGAACTTCTGAATTTTAATGATGGCATTCGATCAGTCATTTGAACACATAAATAGAAACAATTAAAGTAAAAAAAATGAACAGAAAAACACCCTTAGAGTGACTGAATAAGACTTTTATTATCAACAAGCTAACAGAAATCGGCCACCAGCCCTTCTTATTCTGGTTCAGCTGTGGGGTAAAGGTGAGCTTTATTATGGCTCTTCACCAGAAGTCAGACAGAAGCCTTAACTCCCCCAGCCTTAAAAATAATCAGCCGAGGACTGAAAACTGTCCTACAAAAATAAAAATACTAAAAGAGGAGCGGTTTGGCTTTTACCCTGTGAGACCCCGGGCTGAGCTGTAAGAAACAAGTGCTGTAAATGTTCAGCACCTGATCATTTGTGTATTTTGGACCTTCCACATCCCTCCCAATTGTTATGGGAGAAGGACGGAGGGAGTGGGGGTGGGCCCACCGGAGTCGCCGCTCGTAACCCCGGGGGCAGGCGGATGTGTGACGTGATTGACAAGACTGATTCTCCCTCGGTGTACTGCCGCGGACGTTTTAAAACCCCCGGTTGCAAGTTGACATTTATTTAGACAAGGCTCTTCTGGGCTGCCGAGAAGCCACAGAAACCGAAAGATGTCTGACAGAGACAAGTATTTAATGTTGGTGTGTGTGTGTGTGTGTGTGTGTGTGTGTGTGTGTGTGTGTGTGTGTGTGTGTGTGTGTGTGTGTGTGTGTGCATGCGTGCGTGTGTGTTCAGTCTGACATACGTACCTGCCTGGCTATGTAGCAACTTCTCAAAGTGGTGAAAGGGACTGCATGGACATTATGGAGGGAGGAGGGAGGGAGGGAAGCAAAGGGGCAGTTTGTAGTTTTTACATTTTTTTGGGAAAGCCCTTTAACGTTTCTTGGGATTAATCGATTTTATTCTGAAAGTTAAAAGATCAGGTATTGTATCACAGGCTTTGCATCAAGTTGTTATTTTCCTAGTCAAATCAACTAGAAGCTAACAGGATCAGTATACCAGTTGTCAGTCATATATGCAGCAACCGCACTTTGACATGGACAAGATGTTCGTAATGAAATCTACTTATTATCTTTTTAACTCCACACATTAGTATTTCTTATCAAAACCTGGTGCCTACATTACCCACAGGTCCAAGTCTGCAAGACGTCATTTGGTTTGGATATTCAGGTGTGTTTAGCTAGTAGCAGCTGACGCTAGCCTCTAGCAGAGATTAGCAGGAGGCTTGAAGTCTGCAAGGCCAGCTTCTCTCTAACTCCACAGTGCCAATTTTTTTAAAGATATTTAAACTTGTCATCTTAAGTCACTTGAGAAATTTCGTCAGATTTTGTAGAACACTTTATACAACTTTTTTTTTTTACATAGTACTAGCCAAGAACTGTAAAAAGACTTTGATGTAAAATGTGTCATTTAAAGTGACAGTGACAGCTCTTGAGTCTGACGTGACTGGTAACAGCTTATTGATCTTGAAACGTTAATCTGTGACTAAAGAATTAGTTTAATATGATCTAATATGATTTAAGTTCTTTGTGCACCTTCAGTTATTAACAGCAAACACTTAGTAATCATATTACTTTTGGAATATTCAAATTAAGTAGGTTACATGGTACTTTTTTTAAAGTCATGGGGAAGAGCCAAAGAAAATATTAATAATCATTGGGAGGGTAACTTTTTTTTTTTTTTTTTTTACTGAATGAAGCATTATGTACGGTCCCTCTTCCCCACCCCAATCATTTTCATACAGTTCCTAAAAAGAGCGAAGCAGCATCAAGCGATGGCCAGCAGAGATTAGGAAGCACTGAATTTTCAGCCTATGCTTCTGGTTTTGGTCTGGGTGTGATGATGTTTGTGTGTGCCTTGGACACAGATGAAAAGTAAACTAAGATGTAATAAGCTGGCTGCAAGAGAGTCTTAAAGTCTTTGGTGGAAAGCCGGGGTCCTGTTTCAAAGTGCAAAAAATCTGCTGTAAGCCCCCGCAGACGCAGACTAAACACAGCACCAGCCCTATTGTTGTTCTGCACTGTTACAGCCCTCCCGGGAGATTTAGCAGGAGCCATAACCCTGCGCTGCCTGCGACAGGCAGCCAATAGCCACGCTGCTTACTAATGACCCAGCCTCCGAGGTCACACCACACACTGATCAGGAGCATTTATACAAAACCAGATTGGAATTGATGGGATTTGAGGGTTGTTTCTTTGACAGGTTTTCAGGTATGTCGATAAAACAAATTCTGACTACCTTTAGTTGCTCTCCCAGTATAATAACAATGGAGGCAGGGATATGGCGAGGTTTCCTTTTATGGCAGGACTGCAGTTGGTGATAATCGATCCAGCATGTTCACCATTTTCTAACCATTGTGTTTTAAGACCTGGACAAAATGTTTCACGTCTTTTTTTTTTTTTTTTTTTTCCAGTTAATACATGACTAGTCACTCCATCTTCAATTTTTTTTCTTGCATCAGTTTCCGTCACGTGCCGTTCTGTGGTTTGAAGACCGTGTATACACAAAGTAACCGTTACTGGAAGGAAAAAGGAGAGGGTTTACTGGAAGAGGAGGCCCACTAGTGAAAACACGGAGCTGGATCAGTGAACAGGTTGAAGGTCAAACAAACCTTGCACATTTGTTCCGTCCATTATGGTGGACGTATGGGATGGCTGCACGTACATTTAGGGTCTTATGCATTCATATATATTTGGTGCACTGGCTCCGTGGTCTGGGTTTCGTCACCGTCTTCCGCTGGCGTCTCTGAATCATGTACTCTGCTACGTTAATGAAGTGATTGCCTATCATTACGCAGAGGTCCGGTTTCAGTGACACCATTCAATCTAACATCCAATCTGGGTGTTTACAACGCGTCAGCACTGACTTCTCTTTTCCGTGGCACCAAATCCTGGATGAAAATAAACACACTCCTTTTACTCTGAGCACAAAGTACGGTTAACCTATACCAGCAGAGGCAGATAGTGAACCTGATATGGCGATAATTTGGAGTGACTGGTCAGAAACAGTGAGGTTTGGAGTTGGTGTTTAAAAAGAGTTACAGTGTCGACCAACCACAGAGTCAATAGTGCTTATCTAAATGTGTGTACCCATGATTGTGCTGTTTGCTCTCGTGTTGAAGTCAGTCTATGAAAGCTCTTTATATTTACAATGAATTTCAGGTAACATGGAGGTAGCAACCCTTAATCATTTTCTGTCAAAACAAACAGTTACACCACAGGCCTTAAAGTTGCAGGAATCAGTGCTTTGGTTTAAATAAGTACATGTAGAGTGAAAGGGTACACTTGTATAACAAACCCATAGAGAACATGTTATGTTCTGAAGTTAACATCAATCTGAAGCACATTTTAGCATCGTTTGGTTCACTGTTTTGACTACGAGCCACAATTTCATTGCTTGGTTCACTCTGACAGCCCTTGTCAACCCTGCTTGTACCCACAGCAGGCAGCTGTTACTTTATCCAGATCAAAACTAACTCTCATAAACAACCTGCACAGCATTAAACAACAAAGTTAGCAGCTAGCTGGTATCATAGTGAGGTAATGCACACCAGGGGCTTTGCAGAGGTGGTGATCACTGCCAGCAGACTAAAAATTGAGCTTTGCGCACTCTGACTCCATATTCAGTTTTGTTTTTATTAAAAAAGAAAATATGGATATGCACATAGAGCCAGAGTGTGCACATTTTTGTCACTTCTTAGCAAATGGTGAACATGGGCAAGCATTTAGCAACTGGAGTCAGATATTTTTCTCAGGTTTAGGTGAACACCAAGCAGAGCTGTACTTGCTGATCTTGGTCTTGCAAATGTAAGACATGCTAACATTTCTTCATGTTGTTTTGCACTCACGTCCACCACGTGGCAAAATAGTTAATTTAGAGCAATGTAAAGCTAACCAATGTAACTCAGCTGGCCATTTAGGAATCGGCTAATGGTAAATACTAATGCAAGTGCAATTACAAACATTACAGGTGTAATAATGCCAATGTAGCACTTAATGTTGTGCATGAATAGTTGTGTAAATGTTGCTAACGTTAACCACCATATGACAATAATGACACAAGTGGGTGAACCCCAGAAGAAAGACATGCTAATGTTTTTTGTTGTTGTTGTTGTTGTTGTTGTTGTTGTTGTTGTTGTTTGTTTTTTTTTGTTATATGCTAACAAATTGACTGAGTGGCCAAAAAATAAATGTGTGGATGAACATCTTGGACCTGCTAACCTAAGAAATGCTAACATTTCTGTTTGCTAACTCATTCACTAAGTGTCCAGAAAATGAATTAATGCTACTATAAAGCTAAAATGTGTAGTTTTTGTTGGCCATATATATCACATATGGTAACGGTAAATGCCAAAAAATTACGTAGTAGTGGTGTAAATAGATAATAGTAGGCTTAGCTATTTTGTTAAGTTAGCTGACATTAGCTTGCTAGTGAAAGGAAGAATATGATCGTCCTTTCTTATCAACTCTCAAAATCTGATAGGGGGCATCAGACCTACCCCTATGTTTGTAGTCCTGCTAGCAAGTAGCTCAGTCACTGTCCAGCACACTAGACTGAAGTATCTCAACAAAGTTTGTATACATGTTTGTGTACTATAAACTTTTAGGTCTTAATTGAACACAAATATCAGTCCATCTGTGTGGATGTCCATTTTGTGCATTATTCTAAATTGATTATGGCTTATGACAGATTTCAAGCTGAAGTGTACTCATGACAACAATGTTATACGAATTCTACTCAAGGCATGCCTGTTGATTATCCAGTTTTGTATCACAAGTCGTTTAGAAATGCGGTATTTTGACCGTGTACAGAAGGCTAATGCAATTTTCTTTGCAGAGTTATTGAATATTGTGTACTGGGGGAAAACTGACCCAGACTTGAGACATTTTCAGCTGAAGTGTGAACACAGCCATTATTGGAAACAGTACTACGTAGATCTTATATGGCCTGCTCAGGTTTCTACCTACACAGCGGGTGGTCGTTCGTCTGGATCCTCTATAATACAGCGCATTATCCCGCCAGATTATGTTCCACATGTGCGTGTGCAGTGAAATGAACAAACTTACACTTAGTATAAAGCACACATGCGCACTTTATCCCCCCCCCTGCTTTAGTCACCTTGTGAGTAAGTTATCACAGCAAAAAAAATCAATGGGGAAATCCTGATGTCTGCCTCAAAATGAGCATCGGCCTCCAGTGGCATGAAACACAACTCCCAGCATGCTGCAAGGATAAGAGGGGAAGGAAGGCTGGGATTATAATGAGAGATGGTGGTCGGGCTACATCATTGTGCCATGTGGACGCCAAGAGTTTATGCTTAATGGGTTTGACCCATGGGTTTAGAGAGAACATACTTTAATGCATAATGCAAGAAACTGCGCACAGACTCAGGAATCTATGAATTACCAGCAATTTGGGAGAATCTGAAAAAGCCCAGAGGAATACAACAACACAGAATATTGCTTCCACGTTGTGCAATTACACATAGTTTTCTATCTGCAAAAATATATTAGGAAAAAGAAAACAGAGATTTTCATTCGTCTGCAATAAAATTGCTATTTCACATTTGCCCTCATTTAGAAGTGCGTGTGTGTGCCCTCGGTTTTACTTCCATTTCAATCCCAACCCCTCGCGACCTGGATTTCCACCTCATATAACGTCCTTCACTGACAGGAAGTTTTAGCCTCGGTCTCCGCTGGCCACTTCTTTCTCTTGGCTTAAGAGGAGCGTGTTCGAGGCTGTGGAGGTGCTGGTCAATGCTGCTGTTGCCAAGCAACTATTGAAAACCGACTTAAAGTGCTTTTTTGTGTTAAACATTAAAGTGTTTTTTAACTTCTAGTGCTTGGCAGGAGCCCACTGTAACAGAGCACCATTTCCATTGAAAATAATGAGGCAAAATGAGGCCAGGGCTACAAAAACAAGGACAGGAATCAGTCGAAGAGGTTCAATACGTCTCAGAATTAGCAGTGAAGTCCCAGGTACAGCAAATAAAGCTGAAGTTAGAGGGTACACTCCTGTGGGAGACTGGTTCATATGTGAACTGAAGGTAAAAATGGTCCATTACGGCTGACTTTGTACCCACAACAGCTTTTTTCAATTTTCATACTTTATATGTGAGTATGAATAGTATGCTATACCAATGCTAACTTTGCAGTACGCTAGCACACATGTTGATCCCCATTTCTCCTAATGGGACCAGTCTAGCAAATAGGAATGCTATTGTTGGAGGCTTTGGGCAAACAAGACAAGGTCAGCAGGCGAAATCTTTAACCTGGCTCACCAATTACTGCAACTGCATATTCCTGGTGGGTTACTTGGTAAAGTGGACACCACACTTTTACCTTGCAACTGTTTTTTTTTTTTTTTTTGTGTTGTTTTGTTTTAGATAGAAGATAGAAAGACAGAAAATATTTGCCACTTAAATAACGTTCCGGAGTTGCAAAATCTTACGTCAGTGCGTCATAGCTGCTTAGTTTTTATGCAGTTTTAATCATTTCAACTATTTCTGTGAAACTCACCACATTCAGACCTATTTATACCTGCAATCTTTAGTGTAAGCAGGTACACTCAAAGCAGTGTATGGCATGACAGTCATATGAAAAATAGCATTTTTTTATTTTTTTTATTGGAATTACATTTACCTCCTGTGGGCAAAATTAAACAAGCTGTTTTTTTTCTTTTTTATCAAATGTTCAGGGATTGCATTTATTAATCCCCTCCTGAAATGAATACCACCGTAAGCCACTGTAAGCCTCTTAGCAAAAAACCAACTAACGCTTGTGTCACTGGAAGAAGAAATTAAAAGGATAAATCAGACATTTACACTCGTCGTTGTAGAGAAATCCCATCATATGTTTGCTTGTGTAGTATTTGTGTTCGTACAAGCTTTCTTTATACAAATAGGCTTATAAAGTTTTATCGGATGAAAAACATTCGCTAATCAGGTGAGTGCAGCAATCATTCAGCGGGCCTTTTCTAGTACCTCAGCTCGATACAAAACAAACTGAAATGTATTTGGACAGCTGCGAAGTCCTTACATTTTGTCATGTTGTTCATTGGATCATCTTGCTGAGAAATATAAGGACTTTGAACAAAAGACAAATGTAGCCTGTACGTTAAACTGCATGTTTCATCCTGACTCAAGGGTTGCAGTAGTCATTAAAATCCGATCAGCAGTTATTAAGATCCTTTTCATGACTAACACACAAACACGGAGGACTGAGTCATCACCTCGTTGCCGGAGGTGACTGTGCTCCTGTACCATTTTTAAGAATGAGATTAATAAAATTAAATGAGCTTCATCACCTCATGGGATTCCGTTTATTAATTTCCTCTTGAAACATAAACTGCCTTGGTTGGGAGCAACCATAGATTAAAAAGAATAAATCAAAAGATGTGCTGTATAATAGTCAGACAGCATCCTCCTCAAATGCTGGTAGGAAGGCATTAATAAGACAAAGAGGATGGAATAAAAGAAGGAGGAAGTTGATAGAGGATATGTAGCAGACTGAGAAGCGGGGGGGGGGGAATAAAGCACTGCTCTGTTTTGTTGTCTGACTGAGGTCTTAGCTCATTAACTATTATTAGCTTTGGCTGTGTTGTGACCTTATCCCAGCGCTACCTCCGGTTCGGTCGTGTGTTCCAGTGAACGCAGTTGGCAGCATCTGGCCGGTCATTCTCGAGCTCTACAGAAACACCAGAAGAATCAAACCCAGGACATTCTTGCTGTGAGGTGGCAGTGCTAACCACATTTACAGAAGATTAGTAATAAAATATGTCCATAAAATGCGGGATTACAAATCAAATAGGGACAAGACTGAGGATAAACATACAGAGATCGAACTAGAGACCAATGGCCTCCGTAACCCGCTCCACAGACCTGTCTCCAAACTCACAAACATGCATAAACACATGCAAACATTCACACACATGTAACATCTGCTTCTCATTGTGGTTGTAAGATGAAGAGAGCTTGATAGAGATTGGATATACAGGCCTTCAGATCAAGATAGATAGATATGATTGGATCTTAGGCCTGAAACACCCTCAGTGTCATTTTCCACGAATTACTCTAAGGACACAAAACAAACCCAAAGCATCAGCGCCACTCCAGTGCTGTGTGGATTCCAATGGCATGCAATCCCTTTTTAGCTAATTTTACAGACATTTAAGTAAATATGTACAGTAACTGAAGGCCCACTTCAAGTTATTTTGACCATTTTTTGCGCAAAAGTGTTACATTTGCTCTTTATCTTATGGTAGTGTGTGAAGAGCCTGTGTGTTTTTTGAATGTTGGACAGGTGAAGCAGTTTGTAGATATCACAGCTCTGGGAAATTTTGATTGATAGCGACAAGCAAATTAATCGACGATGATACTAAGTGTTAGTTGCAGTTAATCACGGAGTGGTGCAGCAGCAGAGAATAGTGGACGGACTAGGCTGTATGGTTTAAACATGTTCGGGACGTAGGATGGGTCTGAACCGTTGACAACAGAGTAGGCGTGTACCAGAGTCTTAAACTGGCTTTGAACAGCCGAGGTGTAGCAGTGTAGTGTTGGCGAACTTGAGTAGGTTGAAGACCTGATGTTTCTTTTTTTTGCAAGGTCCCATTCAAAACTCGTGAGATGTCCTCTTAAATGGGTTATACAGCTTGCTTATCTCTGTTCTATTTGTGTGGGAACCTCAGACGTAGCAGCAGAGTTTAGTCCAATCAAAAGGTTTTTTAGAAGAAGCCCTTTCACTGATGGAATCCTTTTGTTCCCTTTTTTATGAGGATGAGTGCATCTTTGGGACGACATCCTGAACAGTCATTCAGATTAAAAGTTTCTTATCTTCACTTTGTATTGTTTCTTATCACTTTGTATCTGTGTGTCTGGCATGTGCAGCAGTATGTCTGTCCTGCAGTTTCCATGATCACACCATATTATTGTTATTATTGCGATCTGAATGTCCCTCGTCGTCTCCTGCTTGACTTTAACCAGAGCTCACAGCGGAGTGGCACGACTGCACAGACGAGAGAGAAAAACCTCCACCGGTTTGTTGTTAGTGCGCGAGATTTATTTACACGGGAGTGCAATTAAGGATCCAACTGTGTTTGTCGGCCTTTTCTCGTACAGCCCTAAGAGGCGCTGAGTTGCGTCCTGGCTCAGATCTTTCAGTGCTGGATCAACACTTTGTTATATTTAATGTGCAGAGCTGGCTGCAGGCCAGTCACATTTACACCCAGACATTTGGCTACAGGCGCTGCCGTGAGCCTGGGCTGTGATACACAACACAGACATGTCGGGAAATAGCTGCAAGTTTTAGAACATTTCCACTTCAAAAGTCCTCATGGAGATAATAAATGCATCTTCTCCTTCAGCATATCATCTGTGAAGAGTTGTCGTTCTGTTCAGTAGCTGTAAGTATCAGTAGTCTGCGGTCTGCATGCATGCCTGATAATGTGCGTGTGTGGCGTGTGTTTTACTGTTTATGTGGAGTGGATCAGTTACACTGTCAGCTGGACTTGCCATTAGGCCGCATGTAAACGTCCGACCCCACCGTCTCCGAGCTGCTTTCACATTTGAGCGCCTCAGAGCTCCACTTCCATCTGTGAGAGTGGGAGTGTGTGAAAAAGTGAGTGAAAATCTGCATATTCAGAAGAAGCGGACATCTTGACTGAGGTTAAACAAAGCCAGAAGTTTTTGGAGAGTCGGCCACCGTTGGCTGCTCTGATATGAGATTAGATTTTTTATGAGAGCATTTGCACACACAGTATCTGCTGTGGGAGCATCATCTAGATATGATCTACGACCGCAGCTCAACCAGAATGAATCAGACAGATATCAGACGGCGGGCGGCCAACCTCGGCACATACCTGGCTTTGATCCCCCACTTGTGGAGGGGCCGCAGAGGTGCAGCGATGGGATCCGACCGCATATATCATCAGTTATTTACTACCCAATCGGAGCTTCCCCCCGGCCATAAAGCACAGAGTTCATAAAGTCATCAAACGGGTTTATTTCTGGAGGAGTCCAAGAATGAGATGCTGGCGAACCTGGCGAGGGTTTTCAAGAATCACTCGTGCTCTTTGTTCCAGTTCGTTTCCCCAGATGACAAATGAATTCATAAAGATTCACGACCTGTCTCGTGCAGTTAGAGGGATGACACAAGCATTCTCGACCACTTCTGCTGCTACTGTCGTTCTTGTTGTCTAGGTCTGAATGTTTCAGCTTTTGCTGAGAAATGTATCACTGCATTTTTATTTAAGAATTGTGTTTAGTGCGTTGGCGGAAAGCAAACATCTACTCAAGTGCTGTTTTTAGAGGCTCCATTTTCTTGTCCTCTCTACATCTACTCCGTTACATTTCAGAGGCAAATACTGTAATTGTTACTTTATTACATGTATTTGATAAGTTGCTTTGCACATTCAAATGAATGAAGTGTGATTAATGACACAAAATATTATCTATAAATTATGATGTAATAATAATCAGTGACTGAATTTGAGGTAATTTATTTCCATTGTCTGCTACTTTATACTTCCACTCTATTTTGGAGACAAATATTGTACTTTTTACACTAGTTACTGTTCAGATTGCATGCTGCATCAGAGCCAAATTAGTGCATTTTAAAAGTAATATATTTCATACAATTTGATAAAATTATTAATTAATAAATAACTGATTCTGATACCGGATATCAAACGCAGTTTTTGCTTTTGTTTTTATTGAGTTTTTTGGGGTTTTTTTGTTTGTTTGGTTTTTTTTTTTCTGAGATAATGTGCACTTCAAGGATCCCTAATTATTATTATAGTATTTAACATAATCGAAGCGCTGTGGGCAGAGTGACACTTTGGGGTGAAGTCAGTCAATTCAGGTACAGTAACTTGGAACCTGGTATGGAAGCCCAGAATAGTAAGTGGAAAAAGGAAAAAAAGAAATTGCAACTTAAATTTTTGTTTTGAAAAATTAAACCAGTTAGACCTGTAAACACAGCACAGACATTTTTTTTAATGTAGGGCTTTTATTTGTCATAGTAAAGTAATAGTATTTGTAGAGTATTTCTACACTATGGTATTGCGACTTTTACTTAAGTCTGAGTACTTCTTCCACCAGTCTTCACCAGTCTTCCACTAGTTTAGTGGGATCTTTGTTTGTGCAGTTTTCTTGGTGAAGAATATTGAAAAAGGTCAATACATAAAATGTAACTTTTATGAACACTGTGACAAGCAGAAATCCCTCATTAAACTGTCACACACACACACACACTGACGCACACACTTGTAGTAATCTTGCTGGGGATTTGAAACTGACCACAGAGAAAACACCAGCGACGTTGACGTGACGGATCGAAGCTAACTGATGTTGTCACTGGCCCCTAGCGCCCGGACAAAGTGGTGTGTGTGACTGTGATTGTATTTGTATTGGTGTGTGTGTGTGTGTGTGTGTGTGTGTGTGTGTGTGTGTGTGTGTGTGTGTGTGTGTGTGTGTGTGAGCAGTAAGGCCCATTAGTGTGCAGTAATGGGAGGGGATATTGGTGGTGTATAGGTGTAATTACCTCAAGCTAACATGGAGCTCAGGCCGCGTGGCGCCTCCAACACAAATATGAACTGCAGAACATAGATACCACTTTGTCCTCCTTCACCGCATGACCTGGGGGAGAAAGTTCAACAGGGCCTATAGTCCTGTGAGTGTGTGTGTGTGTGTGTGTGTGTGTGTGTGTGTGTGTGTGTGTGTGTGTGTGTGTGTGTGTGTGTGTGTGTGTGTATGTGTGTGCGTGTGTGTGTGGGTAGGAGAAGAGAGCCCGGGGAAATAAAGATCCCAAAGAAAAAGCTAGAAGAGAGGGGCAGAGGGAAAAAAAAAGAACAGTGTAGGTGTGTTGGACTATGTCTGCATTGACCGTTATCTGCCGGTTCTGTTCCTCGCTCCTGTTGTTCTCCTCGTCCGTGATGATATGCAGAGCCTCTTCAGGATCCTCCGTTCCCATCATCCGTCTGTCCATCGATCCACGTCTCTGGCACTCCGCATCCAAGCCCCCTCCGATACTTCCCTTCCCGTCCACAATCCATCAATCTATCTCCACCTCCTCCCTGACACAGAGGTTGGACATATCACCATTGTATTTGCTTTATGAGAACATCTGTTTAGCTTACTGGCTCAACCCCTGGCCTTGAAAAGCCTCCAATAAAGCCTTAAGTCAGCCTCCATGTGGAGCGGCAGCACTGTTGACTGAAGCACGGTAAGTGGTTACAGCCTAGTGACTGTTCGACTCTGCAGTACGAAGCCGTTGTAACTGAGACAACTAATAAGGCCTATTCGCATGATGTAACGATGCCTGTGGACGGCCCCCTGGAGGTCAGAGGCTGTGAGCAGATGATTCAATTTTTTGCAGTGTAGCACTTGCGTTGAATAGTTTTCCTCCACACGTCTGCCTGACGGTGCAGATTCCTTTTTCTCTGTCTACAGCAGGCACATAGTGTTTTGTCCACTGATTATTATTGTGTTGCACTCATGTGTGCAAATACATCAGCTGTGTATTGTGCTGTGAGTTTAGTCCAATGCTCAGAGTACCCAGCAGTACTGTGAGTGAATGGATCCAGACGAGGGCATTGACCATATTCACATGGCGGCCATTTTCCTGTGATGTCACACCAGAAGTTGGCATCATTTCGCCACTTCATGTTTGATCACCAATTGAAAATTTGATGGATATTTCAAATTTGGAGGAACATCAGGCCAAATTTCATGGTAGAAATTTGATAACCCGTCAGCTAACGTTAGCACTGAACCGCTTCCTGTAGCTAACATTTTCATTTGTTTACATACAGTGTGTTTCATTTTCAGGCTTAAATAAGTGCGTCCCAAGATGTGCATTGATATCAATGCCTTTTCTATCATATCATTTTACGCTATCGAACAGTAGCATTAGCTGGGAAATGTTTGAATGCCAACATTAGCCTATTGTTGTGTAATGAGCTAATGGGTTATACTTCTATTAAGCTGTATATACATATATCGGTATAAAAAGGTTTAGTTTTAGTTTAGCTTAGTTTTTCAATATTCACCATTAACACTTTGGCTCCATGCAGATGAGTAGTATTGCATTGTCTGAATTTCAGTCTCAGAACCCATCGGCTATTGTCTGACAACAGTTTAGCCTTTTAAGGTCACTGGCTACCATTCATGGAAGTCATCTCTCAACTCCAACTCAGCTGGACTGTAAACTACAACTGGCACACAGAAAGGGAAGTCTTGGCCTGGCCTTTTCAAGCTGTCCACAGTGAGACTGACATCTTAGATCTCACTTGATACATATTGATCAGGACATTAGGTCTGGTTGCATGAGACATGTGATGCAGTGTGGGTGGCAATGACGGCGGACCTCTCTTAGGGTAGCAGTTACGTACTGTATGTTTGGCTCTGGGACAGTGTCAGATTGTAGTGAAGCCAACCTGTTACCGTAATGTTTCTGGTTCCTGGAAGAGCTGACTAAGTTCTAAAGAAAGCTGATGACCAATGCTTTTTTTTTTTTTTTTTAAATCAGCTTGGAAGCTCAGGATCAATGAAGACATTGGTGTGTTGCATTGACGCATGTTGTTGAGCTGGCTGCTACCAGGTGTGAAATTGTGTAACTTTTAAGTCAGGCCCATGCTGAGAATGAACATGTGCACAAAGTCTGTGCTCTATGGAGAAATTATGGTAAAAAATGAAAGAAAACAACAACAGCGGGTGGATGGAGAGGGGGCGGTGGAAGGAGGGGGAAGTGGCGCCGGGCCGTACCAGAGATTATTAAGAGCATGGTGATGTCATGTTGATGGTTTGGGACGTTTTATCACACATGGTTTCTATATCAGTGGGCCGCTGCTTGGCCCCATACATCTGGGTGGACTGGCCAGACCTCACAATCCTGCAGGGAGCACATCTGCAGATACACACTGACCACTGGCCAAACTGGAGATCTGGCCTCAGGCTTCTGTTGGTCAGACTAATAGTGTCAAAAAATGAGTGTGTGTGTGTGTGTGTGTGTGTGTGTGTGTGTGTGTGTGTGTGTGTGTGTGTGTGTGTGTGTGTGTGTGGTAATATTCATGTATTTATATTGACAGGTTGTCATCCCATTTCATCTGCTATGAATCTGCAGTCCTTCTGCAATAACAGAAACCACATTAATAACAGGATTGTTCATTGTGTTCTTTCTGTCCCAGTGCGATTTATTTCTTGTATAACCACGCGAGTGCTTTTTGACCATTTGAGGCAGCCGAGCAAGCTGTAGTCTTGTCATGACTGTAACTGCCTTTTGAAACATCCTGCACCACTAGCATCCTTTTGGAGTCCTGTTCTATGTCGGAATATTCACATCGCTGAGTAAAATATGGCTCTTTAGCTGCTAAATTAACCACTTTACTCACCGGCTAGTTGTTAACTTTTGGCATCTGATTGCAGTAAAATTCTTGGCAGTTGGTTTCGGTGCTGAAAACCGTTACTACTGCAGGAACCTGTATGAGAGTGGTACGGTTGAACCAAACTCATAACGGATTCTTAATGTCCGCGCAGTTTTAACGTTAACACAAGGCGAGCACAGTACTTTTTGACATCAGTCTGGTTTGATTTGGCTGATATTTTGACACTAGTTGTGACAGTGACAAACAACATCCCTGTCAAAATACTGTTACTGTAAGCTAATTGTACGTACTGCATCAAGTATTATCTCACCATTGTTGATTTTATTACGCCACATTGAAATATGTCAAAATGCTGGATTGTCAGGCACAAATCGGCATATTTAGCTGCCTATCTAGTTAGCTATCTAGCCAGTTAGCTACAGAGACATCAGCTAACTGGTGGTGATTGTTTTTTGTTTTTATGTTAAGAAAATAACCATTATAAATTTAAACCACAGAGACTTCTCATGAACATTGATTTGAAGTGTGACTCGGGACACCCTACACTTGGCTTGAATGCACCAAACAGAGGGGTAGGGCTAAATTGTACAGACAAGGGATGTATTGGGATTAGGCTTTTATGCGCATATTTGTCGGACACATGTTAACAGGGCCCCGCAGGAGAGGAGGTTACATCATGACATTTAAGTTGATTGAGTAGATATATATCAGTCAGATGCATAGAATAAGTACATGAACTTTTGCCACTTACAAAGCTGAGAAGAAGTGGGGGAAACCACAGAGATGTAAAAATATGACGATATGTGCAAGGTAATATTGATGTGGACAAATAAGGTGAATGTACCGAACCCAAGTTGAATTTGTGAAAACTGAATAACTTATTGTAACTTCTTTGTCTCTTTAAATTCGGGCTCTGCTTTTTGTGCCCACTGATACATTTTAATAGCACCTCTAAAATGGCTGCCACTGCCCTCTGCCATGTACAGGTCACACGAGGACAGGGGTTGCTTTGGGTGAGTTGTTCCATCATCTGGTGAGTCTCAAGGCCACATCCCAAACTCTGCGAAAAACATGGGTGTGCATATGAATAGCCTATTCTCTTAGTCTTGCATCCAAAACGAGGGCTGGGCACTTTCTAGCCCGCGGAGGGAAAGGTTAGCAAAACCAGCTGACCCTCTGTTTCCTTGGCGACCAATAAGTGTTTACATAAGCAGCGCACTTGAGTGTTCATGTATGTGCAATCACAGGGGCCACAAAACCTCCCCAGCAGGCTTTATCTGCGGTAGGACAAATCAATCTTGTGTATGCATGCGTGTGTGTTTGTGTGTGTGTGGCTTCACGAGTGTTTGAATATGCAAGTGTAGCAGTCATTTCCCTCAAGCTTTTGAATTATGGATTATTGTATTAGTAAGCTGAACTATCGTGAAGTCAGGCGGAGCACACTGTGTGGAATAAATTGACTTGACCCTGAGAAGGCGGCGCTGCTACTTTGGGTAAAACATTTGAAACAATCGGAAGCAAATTGAAACAGTCATTTTGATGCAAGTTACACAGCACCAGTTCACGATACACATGGATGAAAACACAAATTAGTTTCTTTCCAACTCCTTAGTTCTTAGCATGATTGCATGTAACGTTAATTAGCCTGTTTTTTGCTTTGACAGTCTAACTTTGTATTATTGGCTGCTTCCACAGTTGGTTCTTTGTGAATATAAGGCCCAGCGTGCAGGATTTAGGGCCATCGATTTGTAAAAAGGGAATATTTCATAGTTCATAGCTATGTTTTCTTTACTGTATAATCACCTGAAACTAAAAAGTGTTGTGTTTTCTGACCACAAAATGAGCCTTTCATACCTACAGGGGAGGTGTTTCCTCTTCCACATAGCCCACCATGTTGCATCGCCATGTTTCTACAGAAGCCCAGAATGGACAAACCCAAAACACTGGCTCTACAGAGGGGAGTGATGGGATGGGTGTTTTGTTGGTTGTGATCTGTCATCTGCAAATCTTACACGCAGGACATTTGACACAGGAAAACAGGGATTTCAGTGTTCAATTAATAATACTTTGTGCTGTATATAATTCATGAAATGAGCTAAAATTATAACTGACTGCTTCCCTTATCAATATGACATTATGTAACTGTTTTAAATCTAAGAAAATTCTCCATAACACTAAATATTTATAACAAAATAAGCAGCAGTCACAGTAAAAGCTTGAAGAGAAAATACTTAATTGTTTTTTGTTTTTTTCTAATTCTAATACTTTCTGCCAATACTGCTTCATCTGGTATGTTTAGATGTGGTTTGATCACATTTGACTGACAGTGACGTGGTAACATGTATTCTCTCTGCCAATCCTGATTCAAATATTGTTACATCCTGTCATCGGTTCCCTCTCCTGCCAGAGAGAGGAGCTCATCAGAAACAAACACATGTGAAATCTCACATGTGAAATAATCAAAACTGTTACAGCATTGGCTGCAAATTGTGTGTTGATGTGTGGACCCTATTTCTCATATTGGATTGACAAAAAAATCATTTGATGGATTTATGTTTATCACTGGAAAAGACTAAAAAGGCAGAAATTGTTTATATTGCATAAGCATGCACTGTTAGAAGCAATAATAAGTAAAGTTTTGTCTGGCCAGCAGTTGCATTGTAACCATGAGCTTTGTGTGATTTTTCAGCCTTTTTAAAAGAACAGAACAGGCCTGTACAGCAGCAACAGATACAAAGACACGAGCGATAACACTGCCAGAAGTTGACTTGTGTGACCAAAGTACGTTTCTGTTTACATCCAGTGTTACTCACCATAATGCCTGTAGCAAACATGTCGAGTGCATCACCTCCCTCATTAAACATTTGCAAAGCGAATTGCTCTTTAAGGCTTGACATTTGCATTGCTTATATCTACACTTACTAGCTAACAGTCCTCTTCTTAAGTTAACATTTAAGTTTGGCAATGCCTGGACACAAAAATCCGATCACTTGCCAATATTAGTGCAGACACTTCATCTGAGGATCTAATCAAACGTTCCTGCTGTCTGAACAAATGATCAAAAAATCAGAAAATGGTTTGTTAGACAATAGTCGACATCCAGTCAAGTATTTGATTCATTCAGATGCAGCTCTGTGTCTGTTGATGGTTGAATATCTGCCCTGTAGCAATGAATTGACATGATTCTCCCTATCAACACAGCACATGGTCCAGTCTGACCACAAGGTGCTAGCTAATCACACTCGGTCACAGTGGCCTGTTTTCTCTTTCCAAATGTTGCTGTGTTCCTCTCTGTTGTCATAGGGAACGGGAGGTGGGTGGAGAAATGGTTCCCACATGTTTGAATATTACTCTATTCATTAGCTGCGTGTGTGTGTCGGAGTCGGCTCTGATGAATTGCTCCTATCCACTATAAGCTCTGAAATACCGGGGTTTGGACCAGGCCACTAATTGTCATAATCCACTTTTGTTTGTTTCTACTGCTCGACCAGACCGCACCAGCTGAATGTGTGTGTGTATGTGTGTGTGTCACCTAGACTCCTCGACAACACATGACTTGGCACCCTCACCTCTTCCTCCTCTGTTCCTCTCCCTGTCTAGACTGCAGCGGAGAGAACAAGAGGTAAGCCGAGATGCAGAGTGAAAGAAAGACGGAGGGAGGAGAAAATGTGCTCTCGGCTCGGCCTCGATGTGGCCGGACACGTTGCCAAATGGATCCCAGTGGATGCTTCATTCTCTGTAGATGGTTTATCCTGGTGTGCTGCTCGCTGAAGCCCTTTAAAGCCTTTCAGCATATTAAGATTTGCTGATTGTGCATGGCGCTGGGGCCTGTCATGACGACCTGCGCCCCCACTATAAAGTAGCTTGCTTGGTCCGCCAAGAATGCTGAAGTGTTTATTGAGCAAGACACCAAACCCTCAGCTGCTTTTGTCTGTTATAGTGTGCCAGTTTGATTGTCCCCCCAGTTTACTGTAAATCAGGATACTCCTATTGGTATCTACCAAAACAGTGACATCATGTTTGTAGCGTCCTGCTGATCATAAGGCCAGTTGTAGCGCTAGCAACAAGTAACAGGAGTTCTGTTACATATCACATTTGATGGCTCTTGTCCTTTATTGTGCTTGCAGGATATAGTATTTATTTTCATCATTTTAGTAACACAATCATTATTTGAATGTTTCTGAATCCTCAAAGTAGGACTTTTATTCCAGGTTTGTATATAAAATTTAAAGATTTCGAATGTTGTCACAGACTTTTGGACCCCTCTGTATGCAGCAATTGAAAAAAGCATATTTAAGATGCTTCCGCAGGGTTCTTCATTTGAGCTTGAAAATTAAGTCCAAAAAGTCCACAGGTGGAACATTTTAACCAGCTTACTAAATGGATTCTAGCTACAGCTACTAAGATCTGTAGGTAATAGTTCATTGCATCCTATCTGCTTCTATCTGCCACTCTTATTGTAAATCAGCTCAGTATATGTCATGCAAAACTGGCAAGATAAGCTGGTGTTGCAACTGTACGTGAGGGAAGCGGGAACAAAGGAAATGGAGAAGAGAAAGCAAGAAAAAGTGCAAGTGTGTCACATTAAAGCAGAGGAATTCTGGATGTAAGAAATACTTCATCTTACGTTTTGGATTCTGGTAGGAAAAGTGAAAAAGCGAGAGTTGAATGCGATGAAGCGATCTCATCTGCACAAAATGTTTCTGTGGCTCGCTTCAGAACCGCAAACAAACACAAAATAAATGATGCAGATCCAACAGGGATTAGTCAGACACATGCAGTAAGTGGCGACAGATTGTTCATCAGCGTATTCTCTATTAGTCGCAGCAGGATCAACCCCCCTTTTTTCGTATGCTGAGTGGTTTGTTCCAAGCCAGCCGGGCAGAGGATCTTACAGAGTCTCCAGCAGGCCTGCAAAAAAAGACCACTGAGCCAGCGTTTAACCATGATAAATTATGCCTCTCTACCACCGCTCCTGATAAATCGGACCTCCTCGTAGAAAGAAGGAGAAGTCCCGACCAGAGCCGTCCTCTCTGTCTGCTGCTGCTCCATCTTCGTCTGTGTTGTTGTGGTGGAAGTGGGCCGATCCCGCTGTCAGCGCTCACCTCCGTACCTACACACCAGAGATACAAACATCCATCCCAGGGGGTGAATGTGAGATACTTTGGTATTTGTTTTGGTGCTGTGCCACAGCCACCCTGCGAGGGGAAACAAATATGTCTGCAGAAACCACTAAATTAAAGAGGGCGGCACAATCCAGAGCAACTATCATGGGTGTTTTATATCATGTACATGGATAGCTGTGTGGCAGACATCGCCTTCAGTGCATTTCCTGAATCTGTTTCTACTGCAGGAAGTTGTTGTCTGTTGCAACTGTTGAAGAAAGTTGTGCTCTCGGTATGTATGATGTAAAGTATAATTGCAAGATACTTTAATTAGTTTTTGCATTATTGGAGGATAGGAAAAATCAAAAGCTTTTGTTTTTGCAGTTGTTTGGAGTGAAGAATTAGGTCTGAAAGGGTTCAATAATATTGTGTTTCAGTTAAAGCACAGTTTTAGGTGTTCTTGAATTTAAGTGCATTGGAGTTCAAATCAGCCTCAGAATGAAGCAAGCAACAGACAGCCAGTATTTAGAGGGATTAAGAGATTTTAGAAGGATGAATTTGCAAAATGTTAGTTGAGTCACAGTCATGATCACTGAGTTATAGTAATTTATCATGTTGTTTAAGCTCCATCTGTCCAGTTAATACCTTATTACAAAATCACTTGAGGCTGGTATGGCCGTCTGACATCAGTTTGCAATTATATTGCATTCAAGATTTATGGCAGTTTATGTCAAATTGGCCAGACCTACGTGTAGCCACAAGTGTAAAATATCATGAAGTCATTCAAATAATTATTGGCCCGAATTTGTCGAGAACTGGAAGGAAATCTGTGTTGAGTGTGTCCTCATCTTAGATGTATACTGTAGGTTTACTGTGAAAGCAGCTTTTTACAACAACCATCTCTGTTTCTTGTTAGGTGGTGACCTCTAGTGGCCACAATAGTTATTATGACTGCAAAGTAGAAAGTAAGGTGAAGTAGTATAAAGAGTAACAACCAAAGTCCACATAGGGAGGTCAGGGTTGGCCCAGGAGACTGCTGACCTTGTGAAAGTAAAAGCCAACAGTGAGTCGTTTTAACTCACTAATGTAGTGAAGTTACTTTGCACGTTACATAAACCTAACCAAGTAGTTAACCAAACACCTGTCACTATGCAACCAACCTATTCAGTTGTTTAGGCATTAGATGTATCGGTAAAGAGAGGAAGAACAGCCAGATTGCAGCTCTTAGGCATTGTATTTATGAACAGCGGCATGTAAATTAGCTAAATGCTAATGTCAGCATGCCATCATGCTCACAATGAAAACATGCAGATGTTGTTTATAAGGTCCATCTTAATTTAGTGTGTTAGCATGCTAACATTTGATGATTAGCATACTACACAAATAACAGCTGAAGCTAATGGGAATGTCATCAGTTTTGGTCATTTTGATGGGGAAAAAACCAAAATTCTCACAGTTTATCCTCACAGGGCCATGAATGTTGGACACATTTCACTCAAAACCACAGATGTCAACCTTGCGCAAGAGGAAAAGCCAGTTGATCAGTAAAGTCAGAAGGAGTCATCCTGTGTGGACCATGAACATCTTTCCTATGACACATGAATTTCCATGAATTTCCAGAGCACTGCCTCTAGCACGGCCGATCATAAGAAATGGTGAAAAATTCTGGCATGTGAAGGGAACACAGGGATCATGAAATCCATGGAATTAAATGGACAACTATAAATGGCCACATGGGAGCACTATCGATACCAAGAACTAATGCGTTCTTCCTGTGCTCCTGACCATTCTGTTCTCCACACTTCATTAAATCTGTCAAGCAGTTTTTGCGATACCTCAATAACGAACAGACAAACAAACAGGACTGAAAACATGACCTGGCCGGCGGAGGCAACAAAAAGGCTAACAGCACAGCAGCTACAATGGTCAGCATCATTTCCTCTGGTTTATTTTTACTGCGCTCTACTCTTGGTCAGCCCCCTGCCCTCCCTCCTCTCGCCGACCTCTGACTTTGACCCCGCACAGTAACGACCGGCCTGCCTCCCGTCCTTCCGTCACCTCGTAAACATTGACAACAGCCCATAACTAGCAACTAATCGCTGGCCTGCGCTGGTGCGGATGGGAGAACGGGAAGCTTTAATTAAAACTTTCCCATGAAAGGCCAACCGGATGAGGCACCTGTTAATGACGACATGATGTCACTCTGTTGCCACGGCTACTGGTCTAATTAGTAAACAGTGTGTTCTTAGCCTGTTTTTTTTTATTGATTTATTGAGGGCCACCAACACGACTTTGTTGCAGCTCCTGTATTTTGCTTTTTGCAGATGGTTTTGATGGATAACAGGAACATGGAAGAACTTTAACCTCTCTCTGGCTGGTTTCAGTTTCTGACACAGCTTTGTTATAACACCGACATGAAAACTTACAGTCAGAACTGGAGCGATAAAAGGAGGGAAACTGTGCTATCATTTTGGCAGAGGGATCCCCCCCCTACCCCAACTTTGATACAGTCTGGTCCACAGTCTGGAAGTGTCCTTATTTAATTTGGGTGGTGTCATTCGATACCTCAGCTAACTTAACTCCAAAAGACCTCTCCTTTTACTGCCTTGGAGGTTACTCTTAAGAAAACACCACCCGGCAACTACAAAAAAGCAGCTAAATGGCCAGCCACCACTCACACACATTGTTCTAATGTCAGCCATGAAGGTTCACTAACAGTTCACTGCCTGCTACCCACAGATCGAGTGTTAAATAAGGCATAATAATCTAACCCTGGACCTTTAGTGAGCCTCTTAAACTACCCGAAACCCTTCTGACCGCCCCTCCCCCAATCCCTGCCCCGCCACTGTTAGGTGAGCCCAATAAAACACACCTCCATTTTGCAGGGTAATCAGCCGACTTAATCATGCATATCAGTCCTCCAATAACTTTAAACGTCATCTAATCCCCTAAAAGAGACTGTGAGAGAAAGCCGGCCCTCATGCCTAATTTTACCCCAGTGGTTAAAGTCGGGCGCCTGGTCTAATTCAAACTTTACGTGGCCCCAACACGTCTGAGAACAATGTCGGGGCCTTCGGGGAGCAACTACAGTGACAAATGAGCCCAAATGGGGCTTGTTGGTCTGTGACTGTCGCTGGAGTTCAAGTAGCTAATCTCTCAAAGGTTTAATGTGCTTCAGTGTTCGCGTGTGGTTTCCGACTTATCGACCAATCACCCTCGTGAATCTGCAATTGAATCTAAACCCCAGAGGTGAATTCAGATTCTTTTGCTTGACCTGTTGTGGAACTTAGTTTAAATTGCTGATAAAAATGAAATGGTTTCGGTGTGTGAGCTTGTGTGTTCAGGGGGGCATACAGTGGCAGCCATTATAGAACGTACAGCGATGCATACATCCTCGAGTTGAATGTAAAGTAGATTCATATTGCTGTTGTATAAAAAGTTTCTGGTAAAAAAAAACAAAACAAAACGAAAGAGCTAACTTCGACGCCCATACATTATCAGATGGAACACACAGATGGAACATAAGCAAAAACTTATTCTGCATACATATTGCAAAACCTAGCACTTCTACAAACACTGCATCTGCTCTAAAGTAAATAAATGTGCATACATATGGGAGCGTGTGGCGGGTTCTTACGAGCGAGTCTCTTTCACTTCTGTTTCATGCAAATAACTGCAGCAGGCGTCTCTCTCACACACTCCCCTCCGCCCGTCGATCTCTCCGGAGGTTGATGCATTGCCTCGGTGTGATTTTTTTCCACCACTGTCTCCCACAGATGTTGCCCCCGTGGGTCCCAGCTCAGGAAACACTTTCTGTGTGGGAGCAAATCACGATTGGCGCATTCACACAAACACACACGTACACATACAAAACTTTACAAATGTAAACGCATGTTGTCTGGTGGGTAAACAAAGTTAAAAGTGCAACATGAAGCATTCAGAGGTTCATAAATCAGCTTATTGTGGATAAATCAATATAAATATGAATTAAGAATTTAGAAAATTAAATTAAATCAAAATTAAAATGTTTATTTTGTTAGACAACATTTGAATGAAATTCTCATAAATGAATTGCATTTGTAAAAGTCAAGTCAATTTTCAATCAGATTCAATACACATTTTATTTTGATTCGCTATCACAGCTCAGACGTGGCAGTTACGACTGAAAAACATGACAAAGCTAGAACAAAGTTAGATGGTAAATATGGTGGCACATTTAGCAACTAGAGGGACATCTTTTTAGAAGAGTGGCTTACATTCTTTAAGTGAACAGGAACATGACTGAAATGAAAGTTTGTGTTGCTATTGGCCTGTTCAACGTGTAAATAAGCAACTATCTGCAAAAATGTCATGTGATTTGGTCTCTTTTTCAACAGGAGAGAACAGAGCATTGAAGATCCAAGACGAAACTGATAAAAACGGATTCAGAGAAAAACATTTTAACCTAAAACAGGTCCAGTAAGCGAAAAACTTCCTAAGCAAATGTCTTTTTATGAAGCTTTAACTTTCACACACACACACACAGACACACACACACACACTGGTACAAAAACACTGTCTTGATATGCCGACCGCTGAGCGCTCCCGCTGTGTCCACACTGATGTATTTCATTGCACTCACTTTCACATACATCGCTCACTAAATAACTATGCTTCCTCCCTGATCCTCTTTCCATCTCACCTCCTCCTCTCTTTTCCCAAGGAAATAATTAAAGAGCCCCGCTGCTCGCTCTGATATTCCCCTGCTGACCCACTGCGCCGCGGCCAAGCATGGAAGCTTTTGTTTTATGTGCTTGTAAGGTCTTGGCATTAAGAGGAAGCGCTGGGCTTGCCAGGGATATATATCTGTCTCTCTTAAACCACATCTACACCGCACACACACACACACACACACACACACACACACACACACACACACACACACACACACACACACACACACTGTACAGTGGTAGCCATTGTAACAGCCACAGTTCATGCATTAATCATGCATCCATCCAGGATTATTGCTACATACAGGAGAAGAAACATGAGTATAATATAGCATAAATAGTCGTTGTGCTCTCCAGCAGTTTGTTATTCGTACTTTCCTGAATCCTGACGACTGAACATTACCCTAACAATGACTTTTATTCGATGGAACTTTCCAAAACATGGCCATCACCGGACAAGAACGTCGATTGGACGAATGCTAAACTCCAGATTCTGCTTTTGCCTCAGCATGACAGATCTTCTGCAGGAGAGTCAGACTCCCGACACATGTGGTGGTGTGAAAAATACTTTTTTGCCACAGTTCAAAAATCTATTTCAGAATGTTTTGGGTTTTTTTTTTGTTTTTTTTTTGTCATTTCATTTCTGAAAACTGATATGTTGTACACGAATATAGCTGAATTTGCTGATAACAATTTTTAAAGGTTTTCTAGATAGAATTTGTATAATTATTATTAGTATGGTTATTTTAATTGTATGCTAATGTAACAAAAGTGCTGCAGCGAAGGGACAAGAAAGTAATGACATGTAGACCAATACATTTTAGACAAATAAGAGAAAATTCTAAACTGTACAGATACAGTGTAGTATAGATTCCTGATTTTAAGAGGTGCACTTAAATGCGACATGAAGTCTCTACTGGTCCGCGAGTGTGTCAAACTTCAACACAGACAGAGGCGGAGAGAAGACTGGATTGATCTAGAGAAGCAGCTCATCTGTAAATGATATCAAAACAATGCAGAGGCCTCGCAGCACGTTATTTATTTATTTTTAGATTTCATTATTATTTCAGTACCAACCAGTGTGTTGGAGAGTCTGACGGGCTTTACTCAACAAACTCCAAGTACACCCAGATTTGGAGCTTGGCAGACTTTGTTTGTGACTCAGACATGTTCTTGAGACTACTTTGACACTAGCTGTAGATATTGGGCAGTAGAGTAAACACAACATATTTAGTATCTGATGGCTGATTGTCCAGTTCACGCACAAACGCAGCAGCAACAACACACTCACTCACACTCTAACCGGCAGTGGACGTCACCACGGTGTCAACAACAAGGAAATAAGCCTCATTAAACCCACATTGATCTGTGGGCAGGATCGCTGTAAATGACCTCCAGCTACACCGTGTACTCAACGTCGCTAACAATGTCATGCTCAGTAGAGAATTTTTCTCCAAATACAAGATGTTACACTTTTAAACTAAGTGTAGCCTTCATTAGCTGAGATATGGACTGACTATTTTGGTGCCTTTGCCTGGATTTTTAATTTTCAGATACTGGCTTTGTAAATAAAGCTCACTTTTTTTTTTTTTTTTTTGTTACCCATCTCACATGCATTTGCTTTGGGCTTCCCACCTTGTCAAATACTGATGCTCTGGAATGGTGGCCGACCCAGACTACAATCCACAACTTGGGAAACCTGAGATGTCACTGTTCAACATGTTGGAAATGAGACTCAAATATCTACTTTATTACAAGTTGGACCTTTAGAGAGAAGATGACGCTACATTGAAAGTCATTGTCACACATCCACTGGACACTGTCGATACCAGATTTCATTGCAATATTTGTTGAGATATAGCTCTGAAGCTGCAGGACTGGCATCAGAGGTTCCCATGCATGTTTTAAGACTTTTGTTTTTCCTGTGGTGTTGGTTCACCATTTCATAGGACTGTTCTAGACCATGTTTTAATCCAATAAACTTGTTGGCCAGTTCCCTGGATGCTCAGCTTCTGTAGGAAATGAACCGTCCGGTGATGATGTGTCTCTAACAGCATGAATGCAGGGCCACACACGTACATCAGTGCTGTCATGGCTCCTCAGTTACCCAGTCCGAGCGCATTACACTGCGCGTCTCCTCCCAGGCACTCAGATCTGCAGGATGAGCTCATAGTCGGCCAGACCGAAGCACTTCAGCATGTTCTTATAAAAAGATAACTATTCTCCGGAGACCTCAAAGCCAGACTCGCGGAATATATGCACTGATTACAGGGACCGCAGTCCGTCCACATGCGAGGCTTCAGGAGGGGATGATCGATATGTCAGACGCAGCTCATATTTTTCTTCAGCTTCCTTTCCTGATAAATCCAAGCTTTTGTCACGAAGCATGCATCAGCGACGTGGAAAATGCTTCAACACCATCACCAGCACACCGTGATTTGCTTCTTTTAAAAAAAATAACTTTTGCTTTTCGGCATCACCTCCATCATGTCTCGTTTCTGTCCTTCATCATCACTGACATGCACAAAGGATGTTGAATACATCTGTTAGGCAGAAACAAAAATCTGTGTGAAATACCAAATGTTGCTCCATGGATCTGCTTACGCAAGTAGAGCAAGGCTTAATCTAAGGCCTCTACATTTACAGGACATGGGTATGATTTAAACAAAAACTATCTCTGTCCAGATGAGAATTTTATGCATTATCCCCAATTATATTCACACCTGACAATGCATATACTATGAGGAAGTAATTTGTATACTCTGCATGAGAAGTTACTAAGAACATTACCTACCTACTTTTACTTTGAATTTCTATTATAGGTTTGGAGCCACTTAGACAACATTATTCACATATTTATCAATTTTATCTTCAAAAAAGTAATAGATAGAATATTACGGCTACACTGCATTACACTAGAAGAGAGAGGGAAGTAAAATTGTTAAAACTGTCAGGTAAACTGAACACATTCTGCTGGTGTTGTCTTCTCTGGCCGGTCTGCTATAATTTACTGCAGGAAGCCAAACATTCAACCGTCTTCTGTGAAGGCAAAATGTTGTTTTTTGGTTTGTTGCAGTCCATCAATTTAATTAAAGAGACATTTTGTGTTCTCAGGGTCAAATGTGTTTTCCTATGTAGCATTGATGATTTTCACCAAATTACCACAACAATATCTTTCTATTCAGAATCTAACTTTTCTCACTCGCTGTCAGGTTAAGTACCACCGCTACGCACCATAACACAGACTCAGTGTTCCTGCCCACTCAGCCATAAGGCCTCTGCGGTGCTTTATAAGAGTGTTGAATCCCGGCCAAGATTGATCTTCAGGGACCAGCGCTACTACTCCGAGGGTCCCGTCATGGTTCCTCTCCAGCACTGGCACTTCATTAACCGGGGCACGCACACACACAGACACACGCGTCCCTTAAGGACAAGTACAAATTCTGGCGTCACTGTTTATCTTCTCGTTAGTTACAAACATGTAAAAAGCCAAACTCGGATTCAGCTTTGGGGAAATGTAAATTCTCAGCGTGCACGTGGATTTGAGCGTGCTTGTGTGTGTGGTGGAGGATTTAATGAGAGCCACACAGCCGCGGCGCTTCAGGGGTGGAGTGGCTCGTTGCTTTTTTTTTTTTTTTTTTCACTTTGAACTCTCATTTACATCACCGTAAAGGCTCACAGGGGATTTACGGATGCGGTGTTGTGTTCGAAATCTCGGGAGATCTTGGATTTCGGAGTCAGAGGGCGCGTAAACACAGAGAGCCAATCCCTTTCTGAAAAGTTTGCTTTCTCGCCGCGTCTATTCCTCCACTTTATTTCTTACCCAGTTCTGGTGATGAGCTGAACTTCTCTCGCTCTCGCGGTGCTGAAGTGCTTTCAGCGGGAATAAAAGTGATGGCCTCCAACCTGACTGTCAACCTCTCAACCTACCTTTGAAGAAGTCTCTCATTCGGTGCAAGAAGGAAAGAGTTTCTTTTGTCATGTCAGAGTAGCACAGCATGAAAGCCCTCTTCATTTTCTGTAGAGACGACACAGGTGACTGGCAGTTGGAGCATTTTCAATTGCACTGACTGCACGGAAGATAATAGGCGTAAGGCAGCATCCATCCCTGCAGTCTACCTGCAAACCGGGCTGTTTGTGAGCAGTTGGAGCGGACTGTCAGCTTAGCAGAGGGTTGGCGGTTTGATCCATGGCTCCGGCTGCATGTTGAACTGTCCTTGGGCGTGACATTTAAGTTGCAATTGCTCCCAGTGGCTTCTCGAATCAGTGTGTGAGTGTGTGTGAGTGGCTCAGCAGAGAATTGTGTGGGGTGCTTTGGATAGACATCATTGGGTTTTTTTGCTCCTGATGAGCAAGTTGGCACCTTGGATGTCAGCCTGTGCCATCAGGGAATAATGTGTGAGTCTATGGGTGAATGCGGCAAGACTTTTAACCATTTCTAAGGCACGCTAACAAGCTCATACACAACCTACCCCATGTGCTACACACTTAAATACAAGCTACTCCCATCAGTAGTTGTTGTTTTTTGAAGAGATTTAAGACTTTCATACTTTCATAGTCTCTTCTTCTTACTAGTCGTACTTTTGAAGTGTTTCTGCGGGTTGAATTTGTTGTCCACTGGTTAGGTAGACCTATTATTCTGTATGCAAAATGGGCCACGTCACACCCACAAATGCACACACACGTACCAACTAACAGGCCGAGGTGCTCCTCCTGCCTGCACACGCCTCTCGATCCTAACTCTGTTAGCGAAGCAAACGAGTCAGCAGTTATCAGGCAGATAACATGATTGCAATTCAATAAATAAACAACCTTTTTAACATAGAATGAATTATGTATATTATCAATGTTATGAATAACACGATCAGGTACATCTCATTTACACATTTATTTATTATAAGAATACGATCAAAGTAATGTGAAGCAACCTGATAAGGTGTTTCAGTTGAAATAAGGTTTGACTTTATCTACAGTAATATGTTGGAAGTGAAAGCAGTACATTCATGTTTTCTGGGCAGGTAGAAGGAGAGACAAGTGAGGTGAGACAGAATGGATGTGAAAAACAACAAGGCCAACTTCTTATATATATTCCTTTTTCCTGATATCTGTCTTACCCTGTCTTTTACTTCTGTCTTGTATGTATGTGTGATGTTTTTCATGGGTCCAATCGACATCTCCTACAGTGTGTGTCAATTAAAGCGAATTGTGAATCTGGAATTCCCACAAAATGTAATAAATTCTACTTTGACTCAAAGACAAAAGCACAACCGTCTATGCATACAAACAAAGAGTTAAGATGGAGTCTCACCGATCACAGAGGTACAAATGAGGCATGCATTGGTTATTGGTAAACCTTTGTATATTCTTGGTCAGTTTACGCTGAAATTGGCAACGACGATGTTGCTTTTAGCTCCCCACAAAACTACTCCTGGTTTTCTTACGTGCTTGGTTGTATCTGGTTGCTGAAAACAGATCCACCTGGGTCTGTTAAAAATGAACAAAAAAACAGATTTCCATCACTTTTATTACACATTTCACCCACAGTTGTATTTATCAGTGGTGCTGATGCCGTGATGTCATTTTATTGAACTCATGTTCTTTTTCTTTAATTAACACTATCCAGTTATCAAAACCATGCAAAATCACGAAAGGAAATACCGCAGGGCTTACAATTACAAACTGACAGATTATTTTTCTTGGTCAACGTCTTCGCCCGGCGCGGCAGTAAACCTCTGCCCAAAGCAAATTTTCGCCTCTACTTCTGTGCTCTTGCGGACCTTTAATTGTTCCTCTGCTATGGTTTCGAGGATACAGTTGGCTCCGCCGTTCAGAAATAATGACATATCGGTGCCAAGCCTGCGGTCAGCTCCACCAATCAGGGGTGACCCAGTGACAGGAGTCATGTCCCCCAATCGCCAAGATGGCGGCGCGCCAGGGAGACATGTTCTCCTGCCTGAATCACTTTGTGACAGTATGGAATTATGACAGTAATACATCAAGTCCTGAGAGTGGATCACATCAGTTTATTGGAGACAAATGTTGATAATTATAAATTCAGAGTTCAGATTTTTAGGGCACCAGAACTGGAACATTCCTGGTCATCGAGTCAGTGCATCAGCCGCATCAATATGTTGAAAAAAAAATAATATAATAAGAGCATCAGAGACTGATGAGGCTTAGGCTCTAGAGACGTTAAGAGGATAATAGTTTAAAAAAGGCACACATGATAGACTCCAGATATACCGTGTGACCCAGTGTTGAAAAGACGAACCACACTGGGGGGTGATTTTGAGTATGCTACTCTGTCATTGATTAATCACAGCGTATCATTTAACAAATCGCTTCTTAATTATTGTGGAATCATCGTGGTAATTTTGTCCTTTCGTGATGCAAAACGGGCCTCAAGTGAGCTTTTGCTCATGGCGCTCGGCCACTAATGATTCAGTTTTTCAGTCAGGCTCACATGTAATTACGAATGTGCCAAAGTGTAAAACATAAAACAGACGACCTGTTTTCTTGTTGCTGGCTTCACTGTCGTCCTACTGGCGCGCACTCTGTGGGAAAACATGAACGTATTCCCTGCTATAATTACAACAAGCAAGCAAGAGTGTAAACATAGAAAAGAAGTGACATTTACACAAGGAGTAATCAACCTTACATGACCTGAAACCTGAAAATAGACAGATGTTCGCTCACAGACATCTGTTATTAAATGTGACACAACAGAATAAGAGGCTCAACTTGGATACATTTCCACAAGAATAGCAACAAAACGGTAGCACAACGTTGCTGTAGCAGTGTCCTGTGGGGGATAGTACATTATATCATTGATTGTCACGGACCTCCGTCAACAACCTGTCGGGCATAGTTGCTGGTAAACACAGCGTTAGCATATATGGCATACATGTTAGCAAACAGTGGCAACATTACCACTCACTGGGAGTGGTGTTTGTGTCCATTTCACAAACAGTTCTCGTTCACTCTTCTTTTAGCTCTGCGACGTTTCCTAAAGAAAATATCTTGATTATAAGTTCCTATAAATGCTCCAACATCTTAGCTGGCTTGTTGCTAACTCTGTCTGTATGCTGTTTGGTGCTTGACAGTTAATGTAGAGTGGCTTTGTAGAGCTCCTGCTGTGGCTCCAAAACAGTAAAGTATTGGGTGGTAAAACCAAAAGAATGCGCTGAAAGATGCTAAAATGCTCCATAAAGCTGAGTGCAAGGTGATAAATCTCTGGGGGTTCATCACTGTGAGCCAGTGACTGAGTGACTGAGTGTTGGAGCTCACAATGCTTTTTGTTTATGAATATTAAATGATAAATGATATGTTCACCCAAAAAGGAAACTGAGTCATTATCTACTCACCCCCACGCTGATGGAAAGCGAGGTGAACTTTATTAGTCCACAAAACATTTCTGGAGCTTCCCAACAAAACAGCGTTACAACATTCTCCTTAACAACTGGATTAGGTGGGGACTTGTTGTCAGATGTAATAAAACAATGTTGTGCGGTCGAGCCCATGCAACCACTTGTAATGCTTTTAGCTTCGCAGCGAAGTGAAGATTATAGTCCAGTCTAGAATTTGGCACCTCATGTGAAAGCTCAGCACCCTCCGTCTCAGGATCAGTGCCAAACAAAAAGAAATATTTTCATCTTACGTGGTTAGACTGCTCAGTTCGCTGGTCTAAAATAGAAGATGGGGAATATTTTGGCTTTAGAGCCCCTTATAACTCACTTAAACTTCGCCACCGCCTGACAGCAACTCTCCTGGAACATCTGTCTCAGTCTTTGTTTAGAAAAGACAAGTCACATCTCCTGTTTTCCTGTTTCTCTTGAGTGTGTGTGCATGCGTGTGTGTGTGCATGTCGGCAGGTTGGTCGATCACACGTGTGTGTCTCTGCCTGTGTGCATGTGTGCGTACGCCAGAATGAGCCATCCTTTGGCCAGCGCCGCGGCCAGACGGATGTTGACTCTGTTATTTTATTGATATCTGCAGCTGGAAGACAAATATTTTTGTCTTGCAGGCCTATTTGCTCAGACTCGGTAAGAGAATGTCTGAATCGCCTGCGGTAAATTTCAAATGTTAACTAAGAGAGTCCAACAGTCTGACTTCAAGGCTTTAAAAAAAATGCGGTTGCATCATTAACCTCAGCTCTGTGTCTAGCCCTTGTCCTCATTTGATCGTTTGCTTAAGTCCAGCTCTCCGAGGAAAAATCCCCCTCAGATACTCTTACACTGTTCGACGGGGTTATTTTTCATAAAGAGATGTAATTTACTCGCTTTTGGACCCCATATTTAATCTAGTTCCATACAATTCCCGGAATGTCTCTTTACAACCCCCAGATATGAAGTAAGGACTTAAACATGCAGCAGGAAAAAAAAGCCACAGTGATGCTGTTCAGCTGTAGAAATATGTGACTTTCTTTTCAATTTTGATGTAATTACTCCAGAATACTCCTGCTATGGCTCTTAAGTACACAGCTGGCCTCAGATCTGGAGCTGCAGAGCCCGCCGTTAATTGTGTTTTGGCCATGGCATGTTCAAACTATCAACGACAAAGTAACGGGCACAGGTCATTTTCAGTGGAAGCTGGTGGGGCTACAAACAGCATCTGGCATGAACGACAGACATGAGGCGCAATTTGAGCTGGCCTCACTTTCAACAATTGCAATTAGTGTATTGCTATTTTGTAGCTGTGTCGCTCATAGTGTGAACGTAATATTAAAAGTCAGAGGGTTAAAGGACAGATTCCTGTACCACGGAATAAGATAAGAGTTAAGTCATCACAAAGTTAGCAGCTTTGAGCTAGCTGCTAATATCAGCACAATAAAACAGTGATGGCTAAAAGGTGGTGTTTGCAGTGCAGTTTCGTTTAGCATGTTAGCACGCTTAAGAATCCTGTAGAGACTTTTAAGTCTGGACTTTAGTCACGGGCCAGACAACCAACAGGCCAGACAATAGAGCCAAGCCGCTAGCATGGCTAAGAATTTGGGGCTAACAAATTGTCATCAAAACCCGATGTTCATCATTTATCTTTAAAATTTTCAAGGCAGCTCTCTTTGTCTTTTTATTTTCGTCAAGCAATTTTAATCGCTTGTGTGTTTGGTTGTATGAGCCCTCCCTGGGAGTGCTGGAATTGGTAGCTTTTCCTTTTTCCATGTTCTGCCATAGCCCGTGTAGGTAAGCAGACAGGACCGCCTCCTTATCGAGTTCTCTGTCCTGATTGGACACAGTGGGCAGTGATACCAGGGTTGAATTTTCTCTTTTACTGAACTTCCAAACAATAGTATTCATCTAGGAGGCAGTATTGTGAAGGATGGGTGTGAAGCTGTCTTCTGGATGACGACTGGCCTGTGCCCTAGCGGGAAGCCCAGCGGAGGATTGCACTGGATTTCAGCATCCTCTGTGCCTTTCCAAACTGCTTACATGCAATTGATACGAAGCACATAGTCATCCGTGCAGCGGTTCCCTTGTCTTTCTACAGAGCTCCCTGCATCCATTTCTGCCATATTAAATGATGAATGACATGGAGTCTGCTCTCCCTCCTTCCTCAAATTTGAGCTCTGTCTGGGACATGCAGCTCCAGAAAAGCGAGTATATTCATGACTGTCAATGATTTCTCCACATAGGCGTGTTATCAATATGACCTTTAGGTTTTTGTTGACACGGTTTCGGTGAGGTGTTCGTTCAGCCGTGTGGTGATGGAGAGGCTGTAGATTGTGGTGCTGCTGAATTGTGTTGCATTATGCTGACTTTCTGTTAGCTTGTCCACCCATGTGTGTCTGTATAATGTGGCTCCAGAGCTTCATGCACCATGCTAAAATGTTTTCAGGTGGATAGAACAGTCAAATGTTTTTATTTTCTTAACAGAGACGTCATCTCTGTCTCTTACCCAGGGACTGCAGAGACTGTAGAAGATGTAAATTAGCTTTTAGCTAACTCCGGTATGGCTAAGAGGCTGTGCACCGTCCCCTGCACATAAACAAATAGACGGATACAATAGATAAATACAATCTGAAGTGCCCTCTCAACTGATTCTCTAATATCCTCCTGGAACAACATCAACCACTTGCCTCGCCCACTCACTTTTCTCAAGCTCTGAACCTCTTGGCATGTCTGCCGTATCCTTCCCAACAGGGGCTGCAAAAACAGCATTAGCATACGTGGGAGGGGATTTTTCACCATTACTCAGAATCAGATAGCGCACAGTTGACCGTGACATAATTCTATTTATTATGGCTTGAGACCGAGGGCTGTATAAATGTCATATCCCTTCTATCTGGGCTATCTACATGTCTGCCCACAGAGCATGAAGAGAGAAGGCGTGGAGGTGGAATATAGCAGGCCTGGCTGGGGCGAGGACTGACCCGCGACTGGCCGTAATGTAAATGCAATTATACAGCGGGTTGTTTCAGCCAAGCAATCTGATTGGACAAAGGTGCGGTCAAGTCGTGGTGATAATTCCCCAAGTCTCACCGCGTACCATCAAGAAGCACAAGGTTCAGTAACATCTGCAGGGTTATGGATCCAACTATCTCCTTCAGTATTTCTGCTATATCTTTACTTTCTTTTCTCTGCGGCTTCCGTTTCTTCCTCTGCCCTCTCTTCCTGGTGGAGGCACACTGAAACCTGGGCAGCACATGTGTCTGATAAAATCATTTGAGTTACGGATCAGGCCCTGGTCTGTGCTGCTTACGTAAGGCCGTAACGAGGCCCATTTAGACAAACAAAATGAGGTAAATTCACCAAAGCCATTTTCTATTTATGCATAATTAGACTAATTTCTTCATAAATGGTTAAACGAGAGCAAAAGGGGGCACTTTACATTTTCAGATCTTTTTTGCGGGTTTAGATCTAATTGCGCGTTCACAGCTGCTCGGTATGTCACAGTGCCACATTAGAAATGAAGCCGCTGGAGGAGCAGCACGGTTCGCTCTCATCCCTCTGCGCACATGTCCATGGTGAAATGTGAACTGTTGTCATAGTTTCAGGGAAAAGTCCCGGTTAAATTAAAACAAAAGCAGCATGATGCTTTTTTTTTTTTTTTTTTTTAAAGTAGGTCGAGGAAAACAGTTTAATGCAAGATTAACTATTACTATTACTAACTATTATGCCTAATGGCTCAATCCACTCAAAGAATCAAAAGTCAGCACACACTCAGACAGTCTGACATAAAAACACATGTTTATTTTTACTATGTAAAGATGAAAATAAACTCCCTGCAGTGTCATCATTACAACGAAGTTAAAGCGTTAACAGACAGTTGGATTTTTATGAGTCTATATTTAACCCATGAAGACCAGGTGCACATTTCTCCATGTAGAGCCTCTGTGTATGACATAAGCATGTTTTGGATGATGTAGAAAGAAAGAAATGGTTGTGTAAAGAGTAAATGTCTGCAAACAATGGATGTGTTCCAACTTTACATTTCTTCATGTTGCACCTTAACGTCGTTTTAGGCTCAGTTTTAAATGTTGTGTTTTGGCAACACTGTGCTTATGGTCTAGTCAGGTTTAGGCACAAACATCACTTGATTAGTGTTGGGGAAAAAAGATCATATTTTGCTTTAGAAACATCTGCTTTAGTTACCACTAACATGATGGTGTCTCATTGAAAACAGCTGTTTCTGTCACCACAAACACGGCTGGAAATGGTCGAAGCGTCCTTAAAAATATGTAGTTGTGTCAGTGTTATGATTACAGCCATGTCCTAAAGAACTGCAGCCACTGGACTCTGAAGCACTCGCACCCCCCTCACCCACAAAGGTCTGCAGCTCATGCAAAGCTGTGTTGGTTAAAGTCTACTGAAAGAAGGCATTAAATTGACAGTAATGATGATTTTTTGTTTTGTTTTGTAATATACCATCTTTATCTGGACATACAGTGTGAACCTCGTGCCTGCAGCGTACAGTTCTGTTCTCCGTCTGGTTTTCAAGTGATTTACATTCTTACAGTTGCCAATGTGATATTTTGAAGGAGGTTTTCTTACTCCTGGAACACAACCTGGAAGTTCCAGTTTGACTTTGGCTCTATATGTTGGCCATAAAATGCATTTTGAAGTCTTTGCCAAAGCTTATATGCGGCTTAAGCCAAATCAAGGGGTTCTGATCCAAAGCTGCAGTCTTTGTAGTACTAAATTGGAGACTTTCCCTCTCTGACTCGAGGAATAGATGGTTGTCATACGGTGTACTGATTGCAAAGCCTGCAAAAGAAAGAGGACGTGTATCAGATCATGACATGACTATGACAGAACCAAAACAGAAGCATCCACACTCTTGATCCAGATGTATTAGAAGTTTGCTATCACATCAGCAAGACATTTGCAGACAAAGGGATCCATTTACGGCAGGCGCTGATTTCAGCGATCACTAACATACGTATGGCACTCGAGTGTTGTATCAAGACAAACGTTTTCTGAAGAGAGCACTTCCTCAGCGGCTGCCCCCCCCCTCCCTCCCTTGTATGAGCCAGCCCTCTGCCTCCAGCTCAGGCTACTGCAGGTTCACGCAGGTCACAGGTGGCTGCCTGTCGGGGCAAGCAGCTCCAGATGGATGTCAAAGGACACCTCTCAATTTCACAACTCACCTCTGAGATAAGTCGACACAGCAGCGGGAGGAGGAAGGGCAAAAGTGTCACGAGGGCAAGAGGAAACTCCCTGTTTTCTCACTGTTTACCTCCGACTTAGTTCTGGTGCACTTTTTACATTGATAATGATAAGTTTGTCCCCGTCACGTTGCCATTACAGCGAACAAAAAGAACTGAATTATAGACCTCGGAGAAAGTACAGACACAAATCAAGGACGTGACACCTTTTTTTCATCACTGTCGGCTAACATAGCTCAAAGGCTCCTGTTGCAGCCTAGAATTCATATGAACAGGCATCCAACTGAGAAGAAAAACAACGCTGGACATTTTTTTTCTGTCTCTTCTGTTTCTGTTTCTCTAGCTCCAAAGTTTCAAACTTTTTTTCAGTGGAATTCAACCTGGGAAATTCCCTCTTCTGACACTCTGAGAGCTCTGGTTTGTGTTGTTCGGAATAATCAGTGAATTCTAGAGTGGAGCCTGAACCTGTAATTACAAGGGAAATTAGCAATAGGTAGTAATTTGTGTCTATATGCAGCCGGGCTTTTGACAGGGAGGGCAGGTTCATTTCTTTACCCTTTTTTTTCTTTTCACAAAAGTGAGTAAGTAGCAAAGAGAAGATTGGCAAGGACGACGACTGCTGCATTTAAATCCCCTTTCATTACAGCGGAGCGGAGTGCACTGTATGGCAGTTTACACGATGGTATCAATCTGAGCTCTAATCTAGGTTAGTGGATAATGATTGCAAAGACAGAATTCATTTGTAATGCCATCCTGCATCCCTTTGTTATCTCATTTCCTATCAAATTGCGTCATGTGAGTTTAAAAACATCGTAAAGCCTTTGTTGAGTTTCTCAAAACCACAAATCATCCGCTCGCTCCCCGACCAACACCGCGCTGTGACGTTTGTAATCTTGAAGCCATTTGGCCCGAGGAGAGTCCTATTGCCTAGAACGCAGTTAAAACACATTCGGCCCGTGTGGTTTCAAAAGCTCAAACCGTTTTCTTTTAAAACGCTTCGTGTAGCTGAATCACTACCAGCTGCCACAGTCAGCATCCTGCCAGGTTAGTCACCCACTGATGTGTTAGCAGCTGGATGTTGCCCAGGCGGCTGCTGCAGCAGGGGTTGGGTTGGTTTGGATGCAGAAATGATAGGGGAGTCACAAACAGCTTCACACATCGCTCCAAAGCAGAAGACGGAAGGACTTGTTTCAAGATTGGGAATCCGTCTAAAAAGCGTCAAAATTGAATAGAGAGTTGACGTTCACAAATGTTTTGGTCATCATAAAAAATCACTGAGTTGACCATAAAATAGCCAGTTATTAACAGTTATCTCCAACAACAACTCCTCCAACAAGCAAAGTAATGACATAAAGAAATCAGTGAAGTGGTTGATGCCACGTTGTTCATGTAGGAGGGTTCAACTGCCCAAGAACAAGCGCAAGAATAGCTGTTGGCTGCTAACATCAGCTGCTACAGGGGACCTGTAGCTTTCAGGCTATCAGACACAGGACACTCTTAAGCTTTTGGATATATTTCATGTGTTTCCTCACCCTGGTCGGCTTTTGTATTTTGCATTGCAAATATTGGCTGCAGGGGTGACGGCTCAAAATCTCTCTCTTTATTCTTAAAGCTGCTGCAAGCGCTATTGTCATTTAAGCCAACTTCCTGTCCGTTTTGCAGTTAGCTTGCACTTGCACTTTCTTTTCGATTACTGAAAGTTGGCACAGATTTCTTCAATGGTAATCGGTTCTCATTAACCTTAAAGTACTGAGTTCAATACCTTAATTCTAACAATTTTAAAATTGCTGATGCTTTCACAGCATTTTGTTGTTTTTTTTTACTGGGGTTGATGCATTTTAGTTTTAGCATTTGAACATGCAATTATTTAACATGCTCACTGTTGTATGATTAAACTTGTCAACTGTAAACTTTATTGCATTCAAACTAGCTGCATTTGTACCTGGTGCCTCTGAGTATTTCATTCTAAACTTCTCAGATTCCCTATGTTACAATTTTCATATTTCATGGAAACCAATCAGCAGAGGAGATTAATAGAATCAAAACAATACAAACAGCGATACAGGGACAACAAAGAAGTAAAAACTGATGCATGTTCTGCATGCTTGGGTAACGTTACATTTGTTGTCTTGTGTTTTGTCTCGTCCATCTTCCCAAGAGGTTGCTATGATATTTTCCTCAGCTTCAAAACACCTGCATATGGTGCTAAGCGTTTTTGTATGTGTGTGTTTGAGACAGCTGCTTCGGGGGATAACAGCAGCATGTGATGACAGGGCAGCCAGGTCTAATTAGAGAGGTCTTACAAACGCTGCAGCGCTGATGTCAGTGACACTGCAGCTGCGAGGGGTCGCCCGGGCACTAAACCCCACGTACGTTACACACCTGGTGGAGGGCGTGAGGTGCGAGGGAGGGTGCTGAGGCCTCACTCATCTGCTGTAGTAGAGGGAGATTACGAGCTGACTCAGGCGAACAGCTGATCGACAGCTCAGTCATTAGCTCGGACCGGGGCTTCCCCACTCACTAGCTGCTTGGAGATGAGGTCTGTTTATGTGACAGCCTTCCTGCTTTATGAGTGAGTTGGAGAAAGGAGATCATGTGGCAATCAGTGTTACACTGCTCTGCCTAAACTATAGCATAAGCTTAAGTGTAAGTATAGGCTTATTAAGATTTCGGGAAGTACATTATGACAATCTGTAGCGACTGATCACTCTCCGTCGGTTGCCTTGACAGGCCTGTGGAGGATTAGTCTGAGTTGTTTAATGCTGCTGCAATCTGGATTTCTTAATGAAGGTCTCACTTTTCATTTTCCGCGACAGTCCAAAGGGTGTGACTTTAATGTGGCTCGTCTCAGTGCCTCTCTTCACTCTGCTAGCAGGGAGCAGCAGTGGCTAACGTTACTTTACTAAATGGGGCTCGCTGACATAAACAACACAGAAGATACACAAAGCCCCTAATAACATGCTTTAGTGCGACCCTTTCTAGCAATTAAGTGTTTGATTCAGACAAAGAAAAGTAGCGCAGGCATGAATGATCCTGCAAGTCAAACTGCTGTGATATTATATTTTTTTGGTACCATTTTAGCATGTAGCCTACTCAAATGTTTAATCATTTTTCAGTCAAACAAATAATAGTTTGGAAAATACAGTCTACATATACATACAGTCAGATGCAGAGATCGATTCCACTCTCATGTCTGTGTTTTATTTAGAGCGTTAGTTTAGCTTAGCATCACTCAAAATAGTGAGAAAAGGCTAACCTGGCTCTCTCCAATTCTCAAAAATACATCTCAGGTCTTTTTTGATGCTCTTCCCGAGGGTTCTTCCTTATTTGTTTTCCGTTAAAAGTATTATTCTTGTCAATATGGCAAATTGACAGGCTGTACAGATTGTAAATCAGAGGCAATGTGATTATTATGTCGGGCTTCCTAAGTAAAAACTGATTTGAATTTTTTAATTTGACTTTTTACCTTTTCAAGGCGTGTACAGATATAACATCTTACTGAGCTTTAGAGGTGTTAGGGTGCTAAGCTAAGTTATAGACGCCATGGGCCCCACTCCATACACGACACACAGACGTGAGGATGATTTCTTCTCATCTAAATCTTGACAAGAGAATGAAACTGCATACAGTAGAGGGCCGCATAGACATTAGCCCACAGCCTGTTAGTTGTTTTCTTGTGGTACTGAAACCAGTCAAGGAATATTTCTTTATCAAACATGAGAGACAACAAATCAAAAGTGATAGCAGCTGAAGTTAAATCCATTTCTGAATTTACTGTTAAACATTTTCAGCTTTCAACTAAATATATTTGCACTAGTGCTTGGAACACTGTAATTGGGTGTAGCATTTATGACATGATAACTTAGCATTGGCAGAGTTAGCCAACATGGCTAACAAGACAAAGAAAAAGAACCCACTTAGACTGCAACAGAAAATGTAGGCAAGATGTCACAGCTACAGTCTCATTTCTTCCCAGACAGGATTTGGTTTGAGCCTCCCACATTGTGCCCATCTTCCTCTTCCCACCCACAGAAACCCAGACCCTTGGAACAGCACACGCTACCACAGCCAAGTCTCCAAAGACCGACTTCCTCCAAAAACACAGTAATCTTGTTTGCGCTGCCAATTTAGGGGTTAACGACACGATTCTGGTGTTTAACTAAAGGTCTTTTATCATTCCTCGGCTGACCTCAACGTCCCCGCGGGGACCTAATGATGACATCATTAACAAGCACCAAGTATTTGCTGGTTGATAATCCCTGAGATCATGTGCTGTAACTGACGAGGGCAGATCCTGACGGTGGGCGTGAGAGGGAAGGGAAGTGATGGAGAGAACAAGAGTGAGAACAGAGGGAGGAGGAGGCACCGTCAAAGGAGAGGCTTAAAGGGTCAGTTCACCAAAGCTACAGAAGAATTAAACACAAGCAAATCTTCTGGCATTCAGCCATGCATATACTTGGGGTGTATCTATCTCTCAGATACCTGTCTTTGACATTTCTGCTGCCACCCCAGTATAAGTGAGTTGGATGGACTTTCCTTTTAGGTTCACACATGATTGGAAAATTACAGCTGAAAAGTTTCACAGCAACATCGCTTTCCAGACAAACTGTTCCTGATCCTTCTGATAATTCACAGGCCTCGCTATGGATACATTTACATACCAGCCGTGACAGTGTTGGCTGGTGTTGTTTTAACCTTGGAAGCCTGTCTGTCGGTGATGTGTCCAGGCGGTTTCTTATATTCTTGAGTTAACATTTGAATTTATCCAAAGCGACTTGCAATACGTGCATTTAACAGTTAAATAGCCCTGCCAATCGCAACACAACAGAGTGGGACCCAACAAATATAATTCAAAGCTTCCACATGTTCTTATACACAGCGAGTCCTCCAAAAATCTCGTCAAACAGTTGGTGCAAACTGAGGTATTGCCTTTCACTGGGCAGATAGCCAATGGGTTGGCACGCTGGGTGGCAAGATTTCCCCTTTCTGGACACGCTCCAGCTGTCTGGCTGTATGTGTGTGTCATCAAGGCAAACACTAGCTCTCTAGTAGTGGGAACTACTGCTGAAGCAAAGGCTCTGTTTTTTAACATGTTGTCAACGCCATAGTGTTACAACCATGACAGATGCAGGTACAAAACTTTACAGGTGTGCAGTTGAGATCAGAATGAGTTGAAGATGGGTGTGGTTGAGGTTACAGAGTACTGCATAGAACTTGTGGTTCAAAAGGAAAACATGATAGGTGGTGTGATCCTAGTCCCAATGAAAGCTTTTAACAGCAACTGTATCTATAATGATGGTAGGAGGACTTGTGCCTTTTTCCTTTTAAACTCTCATGAAACATGCACACTTTCTTTTATACTTTAATCCAGCATATACATTCATTATCGTTATTCTAATTGTGTATCTTAGTTAGCAAAACTGACAAATGATCCATTGATCCACACACCTTACAACAGCAGGAGTCTATAGCATCATAGTTAGTGGCTCTGTGAGGTATTCTATTGAGGCTCTTTTTTGCTACTTGCTATTATTAGCCTGTTAGCATACTCAAAATGATATTGTTAATAGTGTCACTGGGGCTGAAGGGAATGTAACAACCTTTGCAGGTGTTAAGTCTAAGTTAAGACTAAGTTAAGACACCAAACTACTTGGTGATGCTAACAGGTCACTTAAGTTATAACAATCCACCCTGTGGGACAAGAATGCCTGGACGAAATATCCAGTCCATCCACTGGTTATGGAGGCATTTCATTCAAAACTAGATAGTCAGGAGTTTACCAAAGTCATTATAATTTGACCTCTCTGTACCATGAATATATGTACATTTCATGGCAATGTATCCAATAACTATTGTGGCTGGACCAAAGGAGGTGGTGGTGGTGAACAGACTAACTGATCAAATTACCAACTCTCTAAAGCCGCGCTGCTAGTGTTGCTCCAAAGCCTGCAATCCATCGTATCAGCGTGCGGCTAAACCTGTCACTAACAGGCAGAGGAACCGTGCTGATAGCAAACAGCACCCCTTTCCCAATATGTGGTCCGAGACAGTCTCCCCAGTCAAAGACGCACCGGACTATGACTTCAGTGGCAAGAATGAACCGCCAGCTCCAGGACAGACTGCAAGAATGACACACCACGTCTAAACGGCATCATAATCTACGTAAATGCACAAAGCTGCTGGAAAATGATATGATAACCTACAGCTGTTTGTCTTTACTGATTTCTGCAATGTCTGGGAAAATGGTCTATGATGTATGCCGGCATGCCAAGAGATCAGATTTTCTCCAGAAAATCAAGTTAGAATTTTCTGGAGTTCAGTCTTTAAACTTCTTCTCCACCTTTTCGGGCATCATGACACTAAGATCTTTTATGAAGTTACTCACATCTGTTTTCGACATAGAGTTCAGTTCACAACTTCATTATAAAGTTCTGACTCGTAAAAAGTTTTTTTAGAAAGTGTGTTTTTTTTCACCATCTATATGGTGTGTGAACATATGGCAGCTCAGCCCGAGTTTCTCTTTAGAGCACTATGGCGTTCATTTCCAACCACGCTTCCCACTCAGATGGTTCATGCGTGTTCGTGTGTGTGTGGTCAGTGGGAAACTCTTATCTAGGAGTTATTGGCCGACACACACACACGCTCGCACATTATCTTACCTTCCAGTGCTCGGTGAGCCGCATGACGAGCTGGTAAAAACTAAAGCGACCCATCCAGCTGTAGATGTGAAGCTTTTAGAGAGGGGAGGAGGGCGGCCTTGTTCGCCAGCTGCGAGGTTCGTCTGCCTCATAGGCTGTACGTGTGTTCCTGCAGCGACAGTGATCACCTGACCTTTGTGCTGGTTTCCAAGGACGTGAGCTCCCGCTGAAGGTGTAAACCGGAGCAAAGGAGCGGTGGAGTAATAGAAGAGAATGTGCTGTCAATACTTTTTATTTATTGCCTCTAATTATCTCCTTCCTGAAGCAGACGTGCTGATTCACACATCTCCTGTGCTGAGGACTGAACATGAGTTTTGCATGGTCCTTTACTACCCCCATTTGGTCAGATTATGAACCGCAGCTGATTACATGAAGATATGACAGTTGGATCAAGTGATTGTCAAAACACAGACACTGATAACTAAGATGTTCTAAAGTGCTTTATAATTGCAGGGAGTCACCACCAGATGTGTGGGGTTACTTTAAGGAATTATTTCATTGGTTTTGGATTGTATGACAGTACTTCTTCTGTTCTTTCAGGCAGGGTTCTGATCTGTTATTCCCCATATTCAATGAAAGTTTTACCACCAATAAGCGGCTGAAACCTATCAGTATACATCTGCTCCTATCCCTCATTGGATTTAAGGGGAATAATCACCCTCATCATCAGACTAACCTACAACCAACAAACCTGTACAGTCATTACCAGTCGACTTCAAAGCTGTTATGATGGAGCAAAAAATAAAAGTAAAAACAAAACAAAAACAGCTGAGATCATCCTTCCAGATTTCCAGTCGAACCACAGACCAGCTATGAGAAATCAGGATGGCAAGGAAAACAAAACAGACGGGGCTGTGAAGTCAAGAGACAAAGCAAAAAATGAGAATTAGATGAACAAAAGAAAAAAGAAAGATTGCTTGGCGTTCTTATGTCGAGGCTTAAAACTGGAGCTTGATCAAGGGCCTGGTTTCCATTGGGAGCAGGCACATGGTCTCTGAAGATTTCAAGCTTCTTTTTTTAAATCAGATTTAAAACGCATTCAGAATAGGCAAACGGTCGATGATCGAGTAAATTCAATGGGGAAAATAAAAGGAGGAAGTTGAAAAAGAGGTATCTAAAATGTGTGTTGTCTTACTGTGAGAAAATAAAGACAATATGCCTCCAAGGTGCCTCTACGTTAATGCATTTCAGTTACCTCATTTAAGTAATTAATATGTATTTATGTTATCTACATGAAAAAATTTGCCATTTATCTTTAAAAAGTCATCTTTACCTATTACATGATGCTGAAATGACAGAAGAAATGATCGGGAATGTTCATGTATGCACAACTTTGCTCTCCGCTTCCTTAAATGTCTGATCAAGATGGTTTGCCATTTCAAAAAAGTTGCTCCTAAGAAAAAAAGTCTGGGAAACGACAAGAGTTTTACACAATCATGTGCTCCATAAAGTATTGAACCTCCCCCGTTTCTTGCTTGTGAATAACTGAGCCTTTCGAGGATGCCCCCTTTCATACTCCTGATACTATCACCTGGTACCAAGGAACCTGGATACCTGTGGAGCGTTCCACAACTTTCCCACTGCTTTGTCGCCCCTGTCTCAGCTTGTTTTAAACATTTTGCCAGCATCAAATTAAGAATAAAGGTATATTTACAAAGATCAATGAAGCTGATGGTTAAAAGTTAAATATATTGACTTCGCACTTGTATTACTTGAGTACAAGTCAAAACAGATCAGCAAATGATCACATAATTTATGTTTTAAACAGTTTTCTGGCTTTTTCGGAGTCAGGATTGTAGCTCATCATCTATGCAATTTGATTTTCATACTGTAAAATGTCCCACACAGTAGTCTATATTTTGGTCAGAATTATTGAGAAAGGATCTGAACCAAGAGAATGTTTTTATTAAAAAAAATGTCACTCAATCTTTTTTTTTTTTTTTTTCATTGTTTTAGTTGAATATCACAACTGGCCCCAAAATCCCTTATCAGTCAGGCTATGCTGCGATACCTCTGACTTCCCTTCAAATCAAACCTTCTCCACTGAGCTCAACAACACTCAAAATCACAGCACAAGTAACTTAAGTGGTTGCTGTACTTCATTTCATGCACCTCGGCCAATGTATCCACAAAAATACAAGCTGTCACACCACTCTAATTGCTCTCTGTGTCTTTTTCTACCATTGATTTCTACCTGCTTGACTGATTGCTAACAAAAAGATGCTGATGATGATGAATGGAGGGAAAACATTTGACCACAATCATGAGGAATTTGGTGATGGAAAATGCATTATGTCCCCCGTCCGCTGTTACAGCCAGCTGGACAGTCTTACAGATTACACACTCGGAGGCTAGACTCATCCACCTGACAGGAGCGCGGCGGACCGTTTCCAAAAACATATTTTCAGATTTTTGAACATCTCTGCTGTTCAACGCCGAGGTCAAATGCCAGGGTATGCTGTCAGCCAGAGAAAACCTAGACAACAACCACCACATAAACACAGACTTCGGGACAAAGATAATATGAATTTGATAGCTTCTTGCATTGCGTAAAAAGCTGTGGCGGCTCTCTCCCAGCATGACTCGGTGTTCTGTGCTTTTCATCAACACTTGATCACACCACCGCACAGTACACGGGTATGTTTTTCAAATCAGTGCATACTTTTAGGGAATTTTAGCTCAGTCATGGTGCAAAGGCTCGGCCTCAGAGAGACTCAGCTCAGCTGGTACAGCAAACTTTATCACATTTCTGCAAAAGCGCGGCCTTGTGAAAGCCTGTTTCCTAGTGTTTTCAACCATATTGCGTATTTAAAAAATGAAATAAAAGAAATACAAACATTGGTTCACACTATATGATTGTACAGTTACATATTATACGTGAAGGCGTATTGGCTTCATTGTTGCAGCTGCACCAACTCGTTGTCCTTTCCCTTTATAAAACTCATGCTACTGTTCCATTCTCTGTTAGGACATTGTCTTAAGGGTCTACGCCAGACAAGTAGACTACCATTTTGAAGTCTTTAGTTTTGGCATCACAGCCATCACCATCTCGAGTTTGTTGAACCAGTGTTTGGATGAGAGTTTGAGGCCATGGAGGATATCTTGATTGGATCTGACTGAGAACGACGGACACACTGTGAAAGCAACTTGTCAATCACATGATGTGTTGAAGACAACTCGAAACTAGAGATTGAGACCACAGACTCATCAGAATAGCGCTTCCTAAAAAGGGATCTAAAAACATGAGGGCAGACAACATGAGGAGCAACACTGACACGCAAGTAACAAAACAGTTGAACTGACAAAGCGAGGGGGGAAATAAAAGGACTTTAACACACAAGGAAGGGAAACTAATAAGATACAGGTGAACGTAACACAGGGCAGGAATGAAGAATGAATCTACCAGAAACCGTGACAGATTTTGGGCTGCTTCATTAGGAGGTGTCTCACTACACTCTCCCAGGCTCTGACGGTTTCTCGTCCTGAGCTGTGCTGTTGGTTCAGCTATATTGAAAAATGCACCATCAAAATGAGTATGTGTATTCTGTGGCAGTCATTACAGGCCAAACCATATAAAAACTATTTTAAAAATGAAAGAATTGTTATAGTTCCAAAGAGTTTATGCTCAGATTGTTCCTAATAATCTCTTTTTGATAAAATGACTTGAAAAAATGTTGGCCAGCTTCAATGTTGTGTGACTAAACCATGAGAGTGAAAGTGCATATTTTGTCAATTGTCAGAAATCTTCTTCAGTGTTTGCTGTCCCCCAGTATCCTTCGTCGCACCTTCGAGAGGCCGCAACAGTTCACAATACAAACAAACTACAAACATGTATCACATCCTGAGCAACGGACACAGTTTACTGGAAAACATCTACCTGCCACGGATTCTTTTTTACTTCTCTGGGACGGTTACGGAACACTTGTGAATAAATAACTGCAGCGGGAATGACTTCAGTCAGCAACTTCATTTGCCATTAAAATCAAAGCGCAAACATCACACCATTTGCTTACTCGTGACTCATGGCTGCCCACACGAAGCCGCGTTACATCATTAATAATTCATGAGTTTTCCCCTGCTATATAGGAAAAAACGTAATACCTGACACCACTCAGCATATAGCAAGCAACAACACCTCTTCTACGAATCAAATCCACCTCTGCCACGTCCTCCTTGTCATTCCCTCGCAGTATTGAAATGGCTGTAATTGAATCTCTTGCGCTCTAGACTGAACTGATTTTTCTCTTTTGGCTAAGAATATGCACAATTTATTCTCTAATTGCTGTAATATCTCATTTTCTGTCCAAGTGAAAACATTATTAACTGGATTGGTGATGATGAAGAAAAAGGAACTTGTGCCGTTCGCTCCACACACGAGCCCTGCTTCAGCGGCGTTCAAAAACGGGGGTGCCATCAGGCTCATTGTAAATCGTTCTGGATAAGAGCAATCAGAAAACTGCCAGGGCTGCCCGAGTTATTCTCCTCCAGTTGTTGGAATCGAAGCGGCGGCAGCGCTCAAATCTCCTGCCAGATGAAAACTGCAGGGGAAAGCCGGAGCAGATGTCTGATGGGAGAAATTTCACAGATTTCTGCCAAAACCTTCAGGGAATATCACAGTGACAGAAGACGAGAGGTGCCAGAAATGAGCTGCAGAGTGGGGGAATAGAGAGAGAGAGAACGATGTGACAAGTACTCACCAGCAAGAGTTTAGTTCAATCTGACGAGGTGCTGTTATCACCGGGCCTAGAGCCACTGTGGAGAGACATACCGAAGCTATAGCTTCTGATGTCAAAGATCTTTCATTTGAAAATCATTTATTGGAATCGAAATCTGGCAGGTATCAGGGATAAAGTGAATGATAAGTCATGGGCACAAATTAGCAAAGCTTATTGATTTCAGTGAATGAATGAAGTGAGGGTATGAAAAAAACATCATTAGGTGACATTGTTGAATGAGTGGGATGACACCACAAGAAGTATGTACTGTATGTCTCCTGGTGAGGTGCAGTGTGTTGGTAAAGAAAACAAAACGTAAGGGGCAGCATCTCACCAGTAAACAATGAGGCCTGCTGCTCTTTACTAGCTAGCCTTGGCTGTGGCTAACTGCTATTAGCTCATCATCTTATGACTCAGTTATATGTGGAGCCAGTGGCCACCATAAACAATAGAGCTCAGTTCAAGTGTACACAGAGAACACAGCTGGACTTTTGGTTTTGTTCAGATTATGCTGAGTTTGAATGAAGTGTGTTTTAGGAATAGTTAAGGGGTCAGTTAAACTTGTCTCTGAGATAAACTTAAATGCAAAAGGTGTATGGCTGTATTTTTATGTTTGCTAAAGAGAACAGAAGTAAGAGTATTTTTTTTTATTATTTTGCTTTACATTTTGTGAGTTTATTTTGTTCATTTAGTCAACTAACAGTTGGCATATATTTGTCTGAACCAATGGAGACTATCGCCTCTTGTCATTACAAAGTGGTATTAGGAGACAGAACAGATCTGGGTTTACTAGTTAGCATGCTAACTTACTTAGACATCTCGCATAAATGTTTTGGGGTTTTTCTCTTTTTTTTGGAAAGTTTTCAACCAAAATCCTGGTCACATCTCACAAACTGCTCATTTATAGATACTCAGTAGTAGAGACCTGCAATATTTTGGGGCCACTTTCGGACAGCAGAAATATGTTGCCGCTACAGCATTGACATATTATCATGTTGTAAGGTGATGTTGCTCGGCTACGCTGCTAACAGTTATGCAGCATTATTTGTATTTATATTAAGAGCCGAGTCTCAGGGCCACCTTATGAATGCACTCCAATAATTACACTCTTTTAGCTCTGTTTTTGGTCTTCACAAACTCCTGAGAAAGGAAGTTTTACAATGTTTAGCTGCACAACATCTCAGTACTTCCACCAGATAGCCATTAACTTTAAATGGCTGCTGGTTGGCGCTGAAAAGGTAGTGCAAAGGGATTTTTAGAGAACACAGTAGAGCATTGACTGTGCATTGAATTCGTGAGCCGGACAGCTCAGCAATGAGCTAAAACTCACTTACTATGAAGTTAAGTGAAGCTAAGGAGGATCGTATGGAAGCTTATATTTACAGTAAATCCAGCCTGAAATGAACTCACCTGCGACACAAGCAGTGATTGTGCACAACCTATTTATGCATTTGAGTTGCAGATTTTAGCTAAATGATTTGGATTGACTGTTCTAAATATATTATTCCTGATAATTTATGGGCAGATCACAAAAAAACGTATGATTGCATCAGTGCAGCAATATTTGATCAACTGTTCCTGAGATATGCGATTTTGAAAATGGATTCAAGAAACTTTGTTTATATTGTTCCTGGCTCTTTATGCCTTTAAACAAAAACCAAGAACAAGCGGTGGGCAGGCACTCTGTACTTTCAGCCAAGCTCTCATGTTAAAGCCAGCAGAGTAATAGGATATCATTTGGATAAATTGAAGCATTTTGAACATTTGGAAAAGAAAAATCAAATGTCTGTTGTTTTAAGGGCAATGAATCCTCCCCAGGCTTTAAACACAAACACACACAAGCTGTTCCTCTCATTTATGGTGAAAGCTAATTTCTACAGAGCACCCGAGAGGTCAAAGTGGGAAATGTTTTTCCGGGCTACGTTTGCATTCTCTCGCAGTACATTTTTACTTTATACTGTCAGAAAAGGACATACAATTGATAAATGTATAAGTGTCATTATTTCGCCTTTCTATAGTATCTACAGATCGTTTTTCTGAACCATGTAAAAGGGCTGCGAAGGGAAGTCCACACCAAAGGGAGTTACTCTCTCCTGCAAAGCCTGAAACGTCTGGTTTGGAGTTGAGCCTTCACTTCTGTTACTTATGTGCATCCCTATGTTACAGGCATTATATAAGTATATATATATATTTATATTTATATATTATAAAATATATACAGCTGTACCAAGCCATGGTATCTAGCCATAGCAGCGTTATTTTAGATCACACCACACTGCTCAGCATGACCCACCCTACTCTGCCTCTGATTGCCGATATCCTGCCCATTAAGTGATGTGCACGTGCAACTTGATTGACCAGAAGAGATGTCTCAATCCGTAGCTAAAACGCAGCATTCAGAAAACACTGGGAAAAGGGATGCTGCTGCAGTCCACCATAGGAGAAAAAAAAATGTTTTTGAATATTTAGGTATGCAAACCTATTCTACTAGGACCCAAAAATTAAAAGTATGAACCTGAAAATTAGCATTATACATTTTTAAGAGAAAGGGACCTAAAAGACACCAAAACACAAAGTTGGCCTTTTGCTTATGTACTGCGCGCACTTTGAAAGTGTAAAGTCCTAAACACTAAATCCCAAGAAATATGTCCCTCTATAACTCTTTAACTGCAAGATCCTACAGTATGTTAACCAGCTGTTTGCTAACTGTGTCTGTCCACTCAGTGGTTGGCAGATAATATACAGTGGATGTATCAGAGCTGCACTGGTGAAAACAGCTGCCTGCTGCTGCTGGAAACAAAGTTGATAGCAGTGTGCAGGTAATAAAACCAAATCAAGGGACCATTCTTTGTGGATACGTTTTTATTTTAGTAATTCGATCCATTGTTAATATAAAAATATTCATCAGTACAGCTAGGTTTAGCATAGCTCCAATATGTAGATGTGATCCTGTGTAAAAGTTTATGTGTCTCAAAGTAAGGCAGCGCATGCTGATGGAGCTTGATGCAGAATATTTTGGGCTCAGGCCCCCAAAACCCACTGATTTGGCAGGACTGCTCTAGAGTAGAATATTGGCGATAATGAACAGGGCTGATGAGGAAAACTGGATTCAGGCTGTATTTTAGGAACAAATAACAGAAGCTGCGATCATCGTGTACGACTGTATCGACCAGCACCCGGGAGAACCAACACAAGCAGAGCTCCATACCATAAATACGGAGGTGCAGCCGTAAAGACAAGGGAGGGAGACGTTAGAATAACAAGGCCGCTGTCCTCCTGATGGGCCCCGGACTGTTTGTCTTGGACCAGCTACAGCAACACACAGATGACCCCAGTGAACTGTTAATGATGTGGCGTGTTTGTGTGAGTGCTACCCGCACACAGCTTATCCTTAAATACAATATAATAACTGAGAAATGAGAGTGTATCAATTGTAATTTAAGTGACGTAGCGTTTAGAGCTGAATGTGTTTCTGAAGTTCATTATCACCTCTGCACTGCGCTGTGTCCATTATGGATATCACACATGATCTTTGGTTTTTGTTTAGTTTGCCTTGGCTCACACAGTTCTGTGATATTTCATTCTCTCCCACATTTTCTCATCCGACTCCTTTGCTTCAACTCTGATGTTGTCTTTACAACATTACATTTGTTTCATTCTTTTTGTATTCCGTCTGTCTCTTTTGCTCTGCTACCAGGCTACAATCCAACTGATCTCTACCCATCGAGTGTTACTTTAAACTTCAGGTTTTAGCAACAAGTATTGTTTTGCTAATGTCCTTCTTGGGAATTGCATTTCTAGCCTCATCTACAGCATCTTTCAAAGTGATGGACTTTGTCATCTAGACAAATTTTGAGCATGACAGACTCACTGCTGAGGGACTGTTGGAGAATTCTGCTAGGAGAGTTAATTCAATGATAAACAGACACAGATACATGTTGACAGTGGTTTTAATCGTGCATTAAGCAGTTACAGACAAAAGATGACTTTTTTTTAAATAATAAACGTTGTAAGGGATTTCAGTAATTACACGACTGTTACTAAACCCAGTGAACTCAGGACGTGACTATTTGTTATTGTTAGTTTAGTTTATTTAAGATGTGACAGTGCAAATTAATAAAACACATAGTAGTGCATGAGTAAGAATGCTAGGAGTAGCCAAAAGGTAATTCTTCCTCTGTAGTCCAATATTAAACCTGGCTCTCGGCTGTCTGTGGACAGAATGGTTTGGAGCATGTTAGCTTGCGGACATGAGGCGACTGTTAGCATCTGCCAAAAGAGTAGAAAAGTGGACTTCTGGTAGCACAAAAATGTGTGTTATTTAAATGCTTTGTTATTAGCTGGCTTGAGAGTACTATCCATTGGTAAGCCTACATTTGGGCTTTGTTCATACTTGAGCCGTGTGTGAACTGTGCAGTTTCACTGTCAGGACGCTGCATGCAGTTGCTAAGGCTAAGCTAGCTGCTGACTGTCGGTACCTCTAAATCATAGGGTGGCTGCTAGTTAAACCACATGGTCATGTTTTACTCTGTTATAATTTGTGTTAAACACATGTACTGTGTGTGGAGACTTTGGAGCTGTTTGAAGCTTTCTCTGTCAGAAGTGTCCTGAGTAACAAAACCAATGTAAAATGTAATTTAATACATCTATTTGGCTATTTTATGCATATTGAAACAACTGAACAGGTCAATTGCCATTGCACACATTGCAACTTCAATAGAACCGGACATCACACACCCACTCAACACCCTCTTTACCTAACTGCCTTCAGGGCAGAGGTACCAAGCTCTACAGAAGGGCTCACTTTGGGAAATGCTTGATCCCTTCAGCTGTAACTGCTCTAAATAATAGTCCTTGCTGAACAGACCTGAGTGCAGTTTTAGGATTGCTGTTTGTTACGGCAGTTTTTTTTAACGGTGCGTTGTTAAATGTTCTTTCTTATACTGTCCGTCTGACTTGAGAAAGAATTTCCCCTTCCGATAATAAAATGTTAGTCTCGTCTGCCTGTAAGTCCTTAAACAACATGCTATGTTCTCTAAACAACACAATCTTTGCAGTATACCAGTGACAGGTGCACCAGACCTTAATCCTACAGTCATAGCCTGGTTAGATTAAAGTGAAACTCTTGCCAAAAAGCAACCTAAGCTTTATTTGTGAATGTGTATGAGTCAAGCCTTTGTAAAAGCATAATTATGACAAAAGAGGCTCTTTAAAGAGAAACCTTCGTTTTCAGGCAAGCTAATCTTTAATGGAGCGCTGGGGAGCTCGTATGCCAGCATCAAAATAACTATTTTTAAAACACTAAGAAGGCTCAGACTTGATCCATGTTGTAGATTTCTTACTAGATAAGACTTTATAAGATTGATGTCAGTCTTATATTTTATCTTATTCAGACTTGAGGCACACATTCTAGTGAAGTAATTCATTTTCAATGGACACCACTCTTGTCTTGTCAGTACACTTAAAATGCAGTAAACACAAAATTCATCTTGTCGTCAGCTGTACCCCACGCTTCACTAGAAAACAGACGAACGTCCGTTAATCCAGAAGTCATCAGACATCAGTGAGGTCTGTTAAATCGATAGAACAATGATGTAACTCAGAAGTCTGTGTCTAGTTCATTTTGGCATCAATGATAGGCAGAGCTGTCAGTGAGAGCAATTCAACAGAGACTCTCACCTTCTATCCATCTGTCTCTCCCACCCCATCTCTGCTTTTGTCTCCCACTGCATTCATTTGTGTCTCTCACTCATCACGGGAGTTGCATTTGTTTGTCCTTTTCTGAACTTTTAGATTCCCGAAGAACTAAATAAGAAACATAAAGTCATTCCATCTTAAATTCATTTTTTTTGGTCTGAGCGTGAAATGAGCTTCTTTCCCCTGCCCTGGGCACAGTGTGGGTTGCTCTCGGTAAGGGTGCAATGACAGCAGTAACCGCTCGGTAATGAAACCAAACTGTCTTCTGACATACTCTGAGCTTTGATTTAGCAGAGGCACTTGTCATTTTCTGTTTTTGTGTTTGTAACTGTCGAGGCGGGTTAAGTTTTCTGACCTCCGTTTGCGTGTTTGTCTGCACTGACTTGGCTGAACTCGCTGTGCGCTGGTGGGAGTCAAACATCTGGGACTACCGAATCGGTTGCTTCAATTCAAGTTCCAATACTTTAATGCTATTTTGTAAAATGAAGCGCAGATGATGGATGAAGACCTCGAGATAAATATAATGTGTTCTATTATATTTAAGCTGATTATCTCTAAAATAAACGGTAAACTGTGAGGCAACAGAACATTATTCGTTTTTTTGTTGTTTTTTGCCAGCTGGTGTGCTGCCAAATTGAGCCAAGCCTGCTAATATATCTAAATAAATCATCTCATGTGATATTTGGTAAACATAACAGATTTGAACTCAGTGTTACACTTTATGACAGTGTTTACAGGCTCAAGACTTGCATGAAATGCCTTTGGTTTGGCAGAAATAAGCTTACAACAGAGCTGTTTACTGGGATGGCTATTATTTGTTGCCGTGGGGTCCAAATTCATATTAAATGCATATGGTCAACAATCTCTGCACTTCAAACAGAGAACGCTAAAGTTCCAACACTAACATTGCACCCAAAGATAAAATACCATTTAGATAAAAGACAATAGTTCATCTAAAGGTCTATGCCTGTCCTCAAGAGCCTCTTTAGCTGCTTTCTTTAAAACTTTGTTGGACATTCTGTAGATAGAAAACTGTTCCAATGACATATGCTGTACATTACTGCTTTTTCACAACCTGGGTCTACAAATGATATAGTTATTAACTGACTCTCAAACTTGCCGAGCTCTTTTTCCAAATACATCCTCATCCCTTAATGATTGCCAGTCTCTCCCAAAAATGACATATATCACTGTTCCCAAAAGATCATGGTGCAGTGTTCCAGCGACAGGCGTACTAAATCTCCATCGTACACTTTAAGTTTGGTTAGGTTAAGGCAAGAAAACTTCTAAGTTAGGTTTAGGAAAACAATCCAGGTTTGGGTTAAGATACCTACTTTAGTTTAATGATGTAAGACCCTATGTTATGTACATTATAGCAGTGACATTTGCACTTAATGGGAGTCCAGTATGCTTGAATTTTAAAATAACACAAAGTTCAGTGTTGGTTTCACATTGGACATGAACAGCAGTCTCCTCGGTGAAAGTCCTGTCTTCATACTATCGCTTTCTTTATTGCCGTAACAATGACAATGGCCACTAGAGGGCGCTGCTGCAATGCTCACCTGTATTTTGCAGTAAACTGGAGTTTATCAATCTGAAGTTTGTGGTGGCTTTCCAGTGCAGGTGGAAGCCGAAGAAAGGAGCAATCATAGTGATGGAGTAGGTTACAGCAGCTAGGAGTACAGTGGAGCCTATGGCTTCTTAACAGTATTTGTGTAATTATTCTTACTGTCAAGAGAGAGAGACACAAGTTCAGCACAGCATTTTTAAATAAGAATATAAAGTTTAATAGAAGTGCAGAGAACAGTGCACATAAAAGTGACTCCTAGAATTGGTCAATGAGTCTTGACAGAATAACTGGATTACCATAATGTCTATTATAGACATATTGTTGAGTTTTTTACGCCACATCTGAATGAACTGATCTTTCATCCTATATTGCCAGCAGTCACAGAAGTTTCACACAGTTCCAGTGTTTGTAGAGCCAATGATTTACCATGAATTAATGCCTGAAATCCCACCTGGACACACATTAGAAGAGGAAAAATGAATTACATGGTGGGATACTAACTTTTGATGCAATATGCTTTTAGACAATTCGGTTTTATCCCTCTAATGAAGTCAGCGCAACATTTTTGTTCCTTAGTTTGGGGAAAAAGCAGTCTGGAAATGCTTTCGACATTGGCTACATCACTCAACGGTGACGGTTACCCCTGGATATAAAGTACTGTTACATTCAGAATTTCTTGATACTGAAACTCAAAACCTCCTTATTGTTGCCGATTTAATAATTCACATTATTTATCTTAATAAAACATCAAAAGTAGGGTGAATAAGAGGGTCTGCTCTCTGTTAATTTTTGGCTTCCCTTCCTTGCCTCTCTTTACTCAAGCTTTACTGTGATTTTATTTGAAAAAAAAAAAAAAAAGGTTTAATAACATCAATCTGAGCGCCCGCCACCATTTTTTATCCATTGTTTGTCCGTAAAGCGATTGTGCAGATCAAACCAACATGCAAAGTTTGAACACATTTTCTCTTGTTTAAATAAGCTCAGTGATCACTCATTGGGAACTCGATCTTCGGTGCTCAGCAATCTGAGTGGTGATAAACATTCCTGCGATGTAATTATCCATTAAAGAAGAATTCAAATAGCAGTAGCTGTTTTAAAGCCAGGCCTCACACCTCGCCCTCGAGTCATGGACGTCTACACATGTGCACTTCTGTGTTTCTATAAAAATTGGGGTTGGCAGTGGCAAAAGACTTTTTTTGGTCATTAATTAAATGTAATTACAGTCAAACCGAACTGTTATCAGCTTCTCCTCAAACAAGCACTTTGGTTGAAACTCAAGATCTGTTGCTACACTTGGCCTTGGCTGTCCCGCTCACACTTTATATAAACACTTTATAAACCCGTCCAACTAAGAGTGTCTACACACACACACATACAGTATCTTGTAGTTCCAAGCAATCGAGGCGCTCATTTATAAATGAGGTCTGTCTCAGATTGTTGATGGAGGCTTTGCAACTCAACCACAATCCAAAGAGGCCAAAGAGGTAAAGAGGCAGAGCCGCGATTTTTATTTTTTTCTTTATTTATTTGAGCCTTTGTCGAAAGACGGATAAACTCCACATGTTCTTTCATTTTAGTGTTTCAAGCGCCTGACTTGTTTAGAGTACATTTGTCAAAATTGATCAAAATAACTTCCTGCATCCTCGTACAGGTAAATAAGGTCAACAATTTAACATTCTGCAAGAGACAATTGTTGTAATAACCATTTATATTTTAGGGATGTATGTACGCCCAAGTTTAAGTTTCTCACATAGCTTTTTCAACCAATTCATTTGGGTTTTGACTGCACAAATGCAGGGATAATTTACTGATAGTCTGTGTTGTCCCAACATGAGATGTCTGATCTTGAGTCTAATGCCATCAATGAGTCCTCATTACTGTCTCTATGATTAATCAGATGTATATCAGAATGTATACAGTAGCAACAAATGAATGTATACAGTAGCAGCCATGTAAAACACTGCATATTAAAGGTCCCATATTATGAAAAACATGTGTTCTCTGGTTTCTACATATATATACTGGTCCTCCCTGAGTCTGCCAACTCTCAGAATGAGGAAAGCAAGCGAGTCCTGCATGGTCTCTGCAGCCCACCCACTGGTAACACGGAACGCATACAGGCTGTTCAGATTCAGCTCCTGACGTTACGTAACAGAAGTAAGGATGTTCATAGGCAGGCCTCCTCTGCGCGGTGATAGGAGAAATCCAAGAGGGGGGCGTTCATCACTGAAGTGAAGTTTGGTGTGTCCAGCGGTAAGACAGCAGTGTTTTGCAGTGTCGTCGCTCAGAACTAGACACACAAATTTCTCTGTTGTTGGTTGTAAAAATTTACATATTTTCTGTCCCAGCTAGAGAACAACAGAAGAGGCAGTGGTTGTGATTCATTTTTAATGACAACATGCCGGCTGGGGTTCGTGTTAGCTTAGTTTGTGTGTGCTAACCACTTCACATCGGACTGATTCAGTAACAAGGGTCAGTACAAAGATGGCTTTGCCTCGACACTGACCCTCGGAAAAGGATCAGTCCCAACCATACCGGACCCAGCAACTGCTGTCGGGAACAAATACGCTTGGTGTATTTAGTTGCGTTGGAAGATGTAGGACCCGCACGGACGTTGTCAGCACGGTGTGTGGGAGGGGTAGAATACTGCATGGACTATGTTTTTCTATGCACTCCGTTCCGTCATTTCCTGTTTTCATTTAGCGCCACCCGCTTATTGCATCTCATGCAAGCGCAGAACGTACACGCTACTGTGGAGCTGGCAGCACGTCAGAGCGGTGTGTTTAATGCAACTCATCTGCCGAACGTGTCAGACAAGAGGCAACACAGCGGTCGAATAAAGGCAGTTGGTTTGAGTCTGGGCGGTGTGGGGGCCTTTAGATAGCTGAAATTCAGGAGGTTTGGGGTAATACATTTCGAATACAGTGTTGTTGGATGTTGATGTTACATCAGTCAATCACAAACACAGCTAAAACTATGAATAGAGTTTCATCTTCCAACCAGCTAGCAGGTACATATAAAGGTAAGCTCAATTTGGGTTGTGTGTTGCAGTTTTGACCTTTTCAGACTTCTCACTGTTTGGTGCTACTGACCTGAGCACACGCCAAGTGCATCATAAAAGCTTACACCATTTGACCTGAAACTCCCAAAGCACAGGTATGTTGAATCAGCTTCTCTTTGCACTTGTTTTTTTTTGTTTTTTTGTTTTGTTTTTTTCATGTAGAACCTGAATTTAAGTTTACTTTTAACTTATGTTGTGCTGGTTTGGCATAAGGAATAAGAACAACGTTAACTGATTTTAGAGGTTCATTGTCACTGTTCTGTGTTTAGTTAGTAGGTTAGTTGAAGTTATTGTAGAAATCCTGGCTCTGGTGGTATAACTGTCATTAAATTATAAGAGTCAGTATATCTAAAAATAAGACACTTGGCTAATAAGCTAAGTAGCTAAAATAGCCTTCTGAGGTATGTATTCACGATGACACAACATCCACAACTAGTCTAAAGTAAAGTAAGCTAACTACTACTCCATCTTTATAGGTGGACCATAGTTGAAAACTGTTTTAGCTTTTTTGTTGAGGGAACCTGGGTGATGCTAACTGCCGCGTTAGCCTACATAAATACCATACATTTCCATGTGAAATGCATACAGGTAATTTTCCACAAATGAAAGTGCATCAGTGTTGTGCCGGTGAAACAAATACAATTTTCTGAGAATAAAAGAGGTCAATTAAAAACAATATAAGAAGTATGTAAGTAAGACTATGAAAAAGAGTATATAATATGAAATACATATACACACACTTCTAAGGGTTAAGTGAAGGGCTTGATGTGCCAGCTAACTGCCATCACCTTACAAAATTTCTGAGTATTGAAACTTGACTTTTCAAGAAGTTACCGCGGCACTTAATGCGGCAGCCTCATGTAGTTTAAAGACACTTTAGAAGACAAGATCCATTCCTGCCGTCGTGGGGATGAAAGAGTGCAGAGTCTTTGGCGTATAAACGGCCCGCTGGTCAACCAGAGTCCCATTAGGAACTCAGCACAACAATGGAGAAAGGAGAGGAGGGTGATGATGAAAAATGGATGTATGCGGTGGATGCGTTCCATATGCCGCTCTCCTCTCAGACGGGAGCAGCAGGCCTGGATCAGGTTCCCCATCCCAAATCCCAATCCTAGACCATCAGCAAGAAAGCAGGGAAACTGACCACAAATCAGCATCTAAGGTTTCTTTATCCTTTTCCATCAAGCTTTTATTTATGATATTTTTGCATAGACTTTATATTTATTATTCAAGATGAATGTCACAAAGAGTCTTACTGCACTAAGATTTTGCTCTAAGGACAAGCGGACACTGTTAACCATTGTGACCTGTCAGCTCCAGTTGACGATGAACAGGTACAGCTTTTTTAGATTCAGCTTTATTGTCGCTGAAGAAATACCGAGACAAATACAAAGAGATTTGTTTGCTAAATTTGTGTTTGGTTACCTAACCACAATATTCCTCAACACCGCCCTTTATTTTAAACACAGATGAAAACCAGAAGTGTTTAATATGGTAGCTCATCCTATCTACCCTATTTTACCCCTGGAACCATTTGGTTCCTCTTCATTTTCTTCTGCATCCCGACTGCCTGTGTTACAGTCATCCAGTGGCTCAGTCATGGCTCTGCCCGAGCTTGAGTGTCCAGTGGAAATGTTTTAGACGCTGCAAAAAGCTGCAACTCTGTTATATCCTAAATAAAACATGAAAAGGTACCTTCTGCTGTGGCCCAATGTACAAGGAAAGGTTATAAAGTGCGCTATAGTGTGCCCTTCTATTGGTAAAAATACAATGCAGTTGTGTATAGGATGTTCTCTATGGCCAGAAAACAGCTTGGAAAAGAAATGCATGATAACCATTTTTTCAGCCCATACCAATAATTAGTAATCACCTGCTTCTAATGACCGATACCAGTCAGATAACCAATATTTTTTGTATTTTGAGAATAGAAGTTCATACCCTGTAGTACATGCACCTTGTGGTAAGAAAGGCAAAGATATACTGAGCAAAATTGATGATTTCATATTCCACAGCCATGATATTATTTCTTGTGCTGAATCTACTGCTGCTGCTTCTTCTTCTTCTTCTTCTTCTTCTTCTTCTTCTTCTTCTTCTTCTTCGTCTTCTTCTTCTTCCCCTTGTTTATCCACAGATCACAAATCAACTATAATTATTGGCTATAATTTTCTCTGATTCTGAAAAATAACCTAAATGATACATTTCCCAACATCTCTAACTTCATTAGTAATTCTGCATCTCCACCCCGCCCAGCTGGTGCCCTTTTCATTTTTTCCACCCCTGACCCTCAGAAAGTCTGTGTCCACCACTGGCCATAAGGGACGGTTGTTTAATAGCAACAATAAAGCACTAAAGTCTGGATATATCCTCATTCAAGTGCAGCAGTCAATGCCCATTGAACATGGACTGAAAACCACAGTGTTATGTCACAGAAGGCCGACGAATCAAACAAGAAAAACACATTGAGGAGTGTGGAAAAGCAAGTCTGTTCTCTATTAAAGAACATCCTGCTGGTTATCACTCCTGCCCGGACTCGACAAACAAGTTTGAGCGCATTTGAATATTTGGAACAAATAATCCGCTGAGTGAACCAAGTGGTCCATCCTACTTTACAATTCAATGTTTGTCAAAGGTTTTAATCACAAGTTTTAAAGCCTTTTCCAGCAGCAGACATTTTGACATGACTAATAACGATAGCTAGCACGCACAGTAGCAGCGTCCTTTGACCTTGAACATTTAAATGGAATGCAGCCATTGTTAATAAAAGCAATTAATTACGCCTCTGCTTTTCCTGCTTCGGAATGTCAAGCTCTCTGCAACAGAAAAGGGCTGATGGAAGCCTGTCCTAGGACTACACATAGGCTGAGACAACCAGCAGCTGAAGACTAACCTCATATAAAGATGGTACATGTACGTTTTGTTTTTCTGTCTTGTTAATGTTTCAAACAGCTGGACCTGCACAAAAGTGCAAGCCATATTGTCTTTACATTTGTAGTATGACTGAAAATTGTCTGTACTGTGACTGTAGTTAGCTGTAGGTCCTGTAATCTGCAGTATATCCTGAGGGATTGGTCCAGTGTGGGTTTGGTCGGCTTTTACGCTCTAGCAATGAGACTGCTGAAAGACAAGAAATTGAAACTTTTTTCCCTGTGTTTTCCCTCCGACTAGACGCTCAGATACTGCAGGATTGCGGTGCAGAAAATGGAAAGAACAAATTGAAGCAGATAGGCAACGCTCCAGGTTTTCCTCGCACCATTTGTGATGACCACTTTTCAAACCGGTGACCAGTTTATGCAAATAGAGAACACAAAAAAAGCAGCAGGAGATGTGTGGTTCAGATAGCGGACCTCTGTAATAATGGGCTGGTAGCGTGATGTATGAGCCAATTTAAATAACATAAACCCTCACTTCATCTGGAAACTTGACACACATGCCGGACACATGCATGTACACACATGCATACACACAATATCCATGTATGCATGTGCACGCCGCACATCTGCATTCCACGTGCCTGGTTCCCTCGAGCCACTGGAGCCATAGCTACAACAACTGGGCTACTTCAGTCTATTTGGCCAGTCCAGCTTAATTTACATCAGTGGAGCCTCAGAAGCCAAGAGATGTTGGCACACTATGAAAAAGTCAGAGAGAGAAGTGAAGAAATTTCCCTCCTGCTAACTGTCCTGTCAACAACTCCCATTCCACTATTCCTCTGTTTAACATGTACCTTCTTCATCTGTCCAACTGTGAAAAATGATGACTGTATTCACATTTGAAGCTGCACCAATTCATTTTTGGGCACACATGAAGCAACAATAGCCTTCATTTGTCGGCATGTCTGACAATGTAAAACCAATATCCTGACTAAAACTCTGTTTTGGCTCTTTAGCTAGCTAGATGCTCCACTATTCTCACCAGCTACTTGCTGACTCTGTCAGCCATTTGGTGCTGGGCAGGTAGCTTACGCTGGGTCTATCAGAGCTCCCTACTGAATCCACATGCATGTTGTTTGAAAACTGCATTGATGAGACCAAAACAATGACTAAAAGAGGCTGAAAAACAGCAAAGTTCAGGTATAATTTTATATGAGCAACCCCACTGACATTACATATAGTCATTTGATCCATAGTTGATATAAAAAAAAATGGTCCTCACTGCAGCTTTAAAGTCTTAATGAATCAGTAAATGGCTTTATTTACAGTTATGGTAGCCCACAGAAATGCTAGAGATTAATTTTTTTTAAAGATACTAGCAAAATGAAACTAGTTAGCAATGTCATATATCTACTTCTTCCTTAGCATTATATGATTGAAAGAGTATATCTTATTATTATTTGGTCATTTATGTAACAATTTTGATGTTGTTCAATGTCAGGAAGATGTTGAACTTGTATCTTTTCTGCTAACTTGACACGCCAGATGGGTGATCTACAAAATCATCAGGAGAGGAGCTGCAAGGAACTGTATCAAAAGGTCAGCTGCTCTCAAAGCAGACTTGACAGGTGATTGGATGTACCATTCATCTATAACAGTCTATTACTTTAAACAGTCAGAATTGAAATCATGCATTCCATTGAGAAAAGCCTTCAGGGTCATCCACAGCTCCTCTTTGCAGTGAAATAAACCCTCTCGGTTCTGATGGAACAGTTACTTCTCTTGCTGGTCTTCACAAACCACGCATCAGCAGCTGTCGTCTCTTGCTGCCAGCGTTTCCTCATAGGATGCCGATTGGCTCAACCACCGTGTGTTAGCTCACCAGCGCATAGCTTCAAGCTTGGCGAGATGGATTTTTAAGATCACGTGATCAAGTGATCTAACAAATCCAGCTGCCTCGCAAGGTTACTTCCCTGCATAAGAATGTCCAACCCGTGCACTGTGTCTCAAATTTCTCCCTCCATCTCCCACCAAAATGCGTTTGTTTGTAAATTTACATACTTTACGATACATTTTGAAAACTTTACCAATTGTAACCTTCAGTGCTCATCAGTGTGGTTTCCCTGTCAGTTTTTTCCCCGTTTGTTTGCTTCACTAGTTCTCCATAACATTGAGAAATCTCCAACAAACTTCACTGGCACATTACTCATTCATTTCTCTCCGGCCTCGTGCATGGAAGCTGTTGCCGCGGCGATTGGTTGAAATAAATGGTATAATTGATGTCGGACTGTGATGAGCTGGCCAAGCTCTAACCACTCCATGCTGCCTTTAAGCTACTCCCTCGCTCCCTCCTTTTATCCCTCTGCCACCAATTTACTCACTGTTGGCCTCCATCCCTCCATCACTGGCACCAGGTTGGCTGGCACTGGATCTGCTGCTGTTTGTTGTTGTCAACACCCTGACTTTGTCTTCGGGGGGAAAAAAAATAAAAAATCTTCTGACAAACAGGAAGTGTTGCATTTTCAGTTCGCTAAAAGAAGAGTGCAACGAGCTAACATGACTGACGTCTACTGGAACGACAAAACTATGATTCCATCTTCACGAAGGGGATTCTTGCAGTGACAAACAAAGAAACAACAGCAATGAGTGCTAATCAAAGAAAGTGGAGACTAAATGAAAACCATAAAGAACTCCAGGACTACCACCTCAACAAGCATGTACTCACACGTTCATAACACAGTCACAGAGGTAGAAACACTTATGCAATCAAAAATGAATGTATTCCTCCAAGAAAAGGCTCTGGCACACACAAATGCAGAGCACGCAGGTGGCCGCACATGATAACAAACAGCGTAATTAGGAACAGGTGGATGTTATGAGGTATTTTCTAATGCAAATATTGGACAAATGAACACAGCACCGAAGGGAAACAAGTATGCTTCAGCGATCAGGAATATCATCTAGACCGCAACAATTTGTGAGATGAAGTAGCGTCTGGCTGACTTAATGACAGAAAGGTGAGGTCGCCACGCCAAGCGTGGGGAAAAATGGGATGTAGGGCTAGAAGGAAAAAAAAAAGAACTGGTCCTCATGTAATACCACTGCCTCTGGAACCGGAGCCAAGACTAAATGTTCTCTCTATTCACTCAAATTATAGCTGTGACCTGAACAAGATGAAAGATTGAAGTCAGATACTGAAAAAGCAAGAGTGCAAGAATTAAGAACAGAAGGCCAAAAACTGTCAAAACACAAAAGACAGTGAGATGTTATTCATTATCATCTTCATGAGAATAACATCCATGGATCTTGTAGGTAATGTAGTTTTTAATGTAGTTTTCTGTAATATGCTTTCAATGGACTTTGTTTCATGAGATCAACATGATCACTCTTTTGTTTGCGTATGGAGCCAGACCCAAGGTGCTAGACATACAAGCTGTTAATAGCTTCATAGTGTTAATAGTCATGCTGTTAAGCTAGGCTAATCACCCTGCCACGAGCTCAAAATTTAGGGCATTGATAGGCTAAAAGTGAAAACCCATTGTATAGCATTTTTAATATGCAAGTTGTTAATACAATCCCAACTTCTGACTACTGACTTCTGCCCTGCCATTCTGAAATTGTGAAAATTAAAAATGAAATAAGGATCCTGCGTTTTTAAAGTGCATTTATCTTAGAAAAATGAAAAACATAAACAGAAATTTACATCATAATTATTCAGAGGTGCAGTCGGCAGCATTTGACTAGCGTTAGTACAAAATTCAGCTAACAGTAGCTACATTTAGCCAATTAGCTTGGGTTGCAATGGAGCTAGTAGTCCAGACTGAGCTTGGAGCACTGGGAAATGTAGGTGTTTAAACCCTAGCATGGAAGCTTTGGACCGTGACAGGACAGACCAGGGCTAGCTGGTTAGCATGCTAACTTCAGTAGAAAGCTCTTCAATGTAATACTTCACATTCTCCTGATAATTTTAGTTAAATGAATGAATGTTTCCAACTACATTTTTTACATATTGCACCCCTTTTTTCTATCGAAACATCTGGTGGGCCGATTTGAATCATATGGCCAGCTTTGGCCCCACAGGCCCCAGTTTGGGCAGCTGTGCTTTTAATGATTAGAAAATCATGGCTACTCAATTTTGGCTGGAATTACTGGTATTGGCATTATTCTTTTAGTTTTATTTTTCTTACTTTGTGATATTAATCAAAATCTGGATATATGTGTTCATATATGCTCGAGTGTGCTTGCACACAAACTGTGCACACAGTCATTTTTGGGCGCTCTTCCATCATGGAAATGATACGTTTAAAGGTATGCCAACTCTTCATTTATGGGAAGATGAAGCAGGAAGTCCTCTAGTCTCTACCTGACCGGCACATACACTCCTACTCTAATCAACTCTATTGGAGCTGAGGAGGATATCCTCCAGTCATCCTAATGGCCCCAGTGAGTATTAATCTAATACTGCTGTCTCAAGTATGGTGATGGAGGCTTACAGGAACCTGGCTGCTTTATTTTAAATCTCAGTTTTCCAAGTCTCGCTCTGTCTTTTCTCTCTGTCTCAGTCTGTCTTTTCTGTCATTCCCTATCCATGTCTTTCATTTTTCTCATTAGTCCTCTAACGGTGTGTCTTTCCTTAAACACTCTTATTTTCAGCTCACCTTACTGCTAAATGTGCTTAAACTGTATTTTGACGTTTTTATGAAGCAGAGATTTAGGGGGAGGTTTTATGGATAGATTGGAAAATGCGTAGGATAAAAAGGCGGAGACAGAAATGACAGCTCTCACAGCATATTTGGTTTTTACATAATCAATGCATCCACGGGGCGCCAAACTCAAGTCTTGTTTGGAAAATCTCAAAAGAGGAATACATAAATCTGTCCACATCCAAATAATCTGTGTCGGCTCGTTTGGGTCACCCAGCATTCCAATGTGAGTTCCTAGTAGAGTTTACATGAAGGACCATCCTGGTTGTGTGGCAGGTCCGGAAAAAAAGGCACCATTTGTATGCAGCTGGACACCAGGGTGCACAAAGTGGACATTTGTAATAAAGAAAGGACACTTCACCCTGTTTCGTTCACTGGAAGGGCACCGTAGATGGCACTTCATCAAGTATTATCTTCTAGGAGGGCATCCAAGTGTTTTTCTAAACATGGGGTCACGAGGGGCAGCAGTCGTTCTTCCTGTACACATCCTGTGATCGCTCCCTTTGAATTGCCAGCGCTAGAACATACAGTCCCAAATTCTCACCAGAAAAAAGGCTCTATGAGTCCTATGTGCAAACCCATTTTTACGCTTATTGTCATTGTGAGTGACCTCTAGTGGCCGTAGACATTACAAGGGGAGCAAAGGAAGAAATCGGGTGATGAAGTATATAAGAGTGCTGAAGCCCACACAAGGAGGAGGCTGCCGTAGGCGGTAAGGCCAAACAAACACAGGATTTGTTCATGCCCAAAACCAAAAGTAATTAGTGAGTTCTTTTAACCCCTGTCATACGTATTTCAACCCAAACCATGATCTTTTGCTGAAACAGAGTAAGTTAGTGCCTAAACCTAACCAAGCTGCTAGGAATTACAACACTACCAATTGATGACAAAGAGTTGTTTGCCTGTCGCTGGTTCTCTCCAGTGGGTATTTGTCATAGTTTTTCTGTCAGCGGGGCAGAGTCATATACTGTATGTCGTCACTTGCTATTCAGTCATTAGTTACAAGGTCCCATTGTATAAAGCATGTTTTAACAGCTTACTTAATTGAGATTTTGGAATCAGTGTTATGCTGACATGTTGGTTACCTGAAAAAAAGATGTTAAAACCAGTGCCACAGTGGTCTTTGGTATGCATTTGTGTCTATAAATAGAGACGGATCAATAAGGTTTATAATAAAAAATGCAGAGGAACATTCCACTAAATGCACTAAATGTAATAAAGTGCCTAAGGCTGTTCCTCTGCAGCAGCTGTCACTGGCATCAATACAGACGGTACAAAAAGAACAGAACAATGTTCTTTTACACAGAACCGGCTTTTCTGGCTAGGGCAGTTACATCACAAGCATTAAACAATATGATGATCATCATAACGAACTGTTGGTCCTGGACATCTTCAGAAAAGAAAAACATTTCTTGATGATCTCCTTCTACAAATGTATCGGTTTGGCGCTTTCGTAACTGGACTCACAACTGTACCCTCCCTGTACCCTCCCCATAACTAGAAAAATAATCAAAATAAGCGGAACCATTTCTTGTTTGAGCAATATTAAATTTAGCCAAGTGCTCATGTGGCCTAGATTATGTACATAAGACTCAGTGATTGCTAAATAACAAGTGAAGCTTTATCTATAATCAGAAGCAGAATCAGTGCTCGGTGGTTAATCACAGTAAAAGCTGAGAAGTTCCAGTCTAGATGAAAATGTAGATTGATTTTTAATAGCTTTAGTAAAATTGATCAATTGAGCAACAGATATCAGTGTTTTATTAACAAGTAAATGTAAGCAAACACAGAATCTCATTATACATGTAGTGTTTGTCATCACACATTTCAGTTTCACTTTTTCATTTTGTTTCACTTACTATTTCAAGGACTTTCAGTTGAGTTTTGTGATCATTAATTTCTTGGCTTATTTTGCTATTTTTTTTTGGTTTATTGAAAAATCTGTTCCATTTTGGTTTGAACTCAGTGTGGGAAAAGTAGAGGGGGAACATATAATGACGATGGAGCATTTTGAATAGTACTATAGTAGTAATAGTAGTATAAATAGTACTTTATAACACAAGGATGAATCAACAAATCAGTAGCATGGCCTCTCACCTTTTACAGTGTTTGGCCAATAGACAAAGGAGTGAGTTAGCTAAATATTTGCTATCTGTTGTAGCCATCGTTGCTATCTTAAAAATTCTTTGGGCACATTGGTGTCATATTTTGAGTATTGTTTCCCAGTGAACAAACCTGCTGCCAGCTGAAACTGTAGTGAATTACTGTTTACTTCCTGTTTACAGATCGAAAGTTGGTTTTGATTGACTAACGCTGGCATGTGTCACAATAGAGCCGTGTGACTGAGGTGTTCTGTATAAGGAATGAGGTGTGGAGGCTTGACAGACAGAGCTCAAACTAAAGTGTTTTGTGAAGAGGTACGGACGACAGAAAGGAACAACCATCATGTGAGTATTTGAACTCAGTTTACAGTATTATTTTTGTGACCTGACCTCAGATGATTGAAAACTTTGCAATAACCTCATTTAGTTAATGAATACTTGCTATTTAAATTGTGTTTGCCAGTTAGTGTTGTTGGTTGGTTGTAGGGATGTCCCGATCAGGTTTTTCTCACCCTGATCCCGATCTGAGTCCTTTAATATTTAGTGCCTGCCGATACCAAGTCCTGATCTGATACTTATCCTTAAAGTGAAACTCTCGCATATGAGTCAAACCTTTGTGTAAAAGCATAATTACGATGAAAGAGGCACTTTTAAGATTTACAGTAATTTTGTTTTCGGGCAAGCTACTTTTCAGTGGCGTACAGGGGCACTCTTATACTAGCATCAAAATGACTATTTTTAAAACACTAAGGAAGCTCGACACAACATGAAACTTTGCTCGTAGTACCCTCATTTTTTTGGCCATGTCTCGAGGGTATTTCTCTTAACTTTTTCAAGTATCCGCAAGTGTTTGTTGCTTCAGTGTCTTTGCCTGTATTGCTTGAGTGAACTTGAGTGTTTGTTTTTTATTTGTTGTGTCAAATGTGTAGTATTAAATGCAGCTCTTTTGTTACCTCCCCATGAAACGGTCGTATTGCAGATGTTACATGTCACCGTTGGACTACTTTCCCTTTCTAATTTAGGTTATTTTCACACAGCATACATTTTATCCACAGATTTGCCACATGTTATACACGTGTCTGCTTATTGCCAAAAATTGTGCTCTGACGTAAAAAAAGAAAATAAAATCGGGCTTCGGTCCACGTTCAAAATTCATGCTGCATGCGTTGTTTCAGTGTGGAGTTGATACGGTCTGACTCTGACTCTATCCAATCCCGATCAAGTCTGAAACCACGGGATCGGCCCCGATTTCCAATCACATGATCGGATCGAGACATCCCTAGATGGTTGTTTGGTTTGTTGGTGGATTGTTTGTTGTTTGGTTGGTTGGTTGGTTTGGATTTGTTGTTGTTGTCATCTTTTGGTTCTTGTCCCAGAATAGATCCAGTTTTCTTTTGGTGTGGATCCGTGTTTTATGACTTTAAGTATATATATATATATATATATATATATATATATATATATATATATATATATATATATATATATATATATATATATATATATATATATATATATATATCTTGATGGAGAAAATCAACAATTGAGTAGCCATGATTTTTAAAGACTGGGGGTGTTCGTAGATGCCAATTTCTTACTGTCATAGTTTTGAGAGTACACAGGAAGGAACAAATCTGTTATATCTGCTGTGATTTGTTTAACAATACATAACTTTAAACTTTAATTTACAGGCTGGTGCTGCGAAAGCTGTGAACATCAATCAATATAAACACCCAGTGTTCTGTCACCCGTAGGACTTTGCTCCATAACATTTTTAGACAGGAGTAATTGATTTGAGTCTTTCCTAAAATGGCCTTAGCACTACCCCCTCATTTGACTGATCTGCTAGACCGACTGCATCAAACTGCAGGATTGTTTATTGAACGGTATGAATGTCGGGAGGAGAGAATGAAAACAATTGCAAGGGAGCTGATGAAGAGATCAGTAAACGTCAAAGAAGTGCAGAGAAAGACAAACACAACCCGAGTAATTGGAGCAGCTTCGGCAGGACTTGGGATAGCAGTTGGACTAGCTGCAGCTTTCTTAGGCAGTGAAAGAGCTGTGCTCATGACACTGGGAGGATGCGCTATAGCAATTGGAGGTGGAAGTGTTGTAAAAGCAAATCTAGAAAAGGCAAAGAAAGAGAAAACAAATATGGAAACTGTAGAAGAGTTGGGAAAAGAATTTATGGCCATCGTCAGTCAGCTAAAGAATGATGTGGAAGCAATTAAGACGGTGTCCGAGGAGTTTGAGAAAAAATCATCCTCGCTCAAGACAACAACTGAACAACAGACAAAGAGATTTCTGTCAGAGACAAAACGGCTTGAGAAGCTTCTGAACCAAACAGCTGCACTGGCAGAGAGGAGCAGGCAAGTTATGGATGTGGCTTTTTACATGGAGAGGGGAGTCGGGGAAATGCTAAACATCGTCACCCAAATCACCTCAACCCCAGAGGAAGACGCAGAGTTGAGAGAATGCATCGCAGGTTCAGCCGAGTGCTGTGAGAAAACTCTTACTGAGCTTGCAAACATGAGAAAAGTACTGAAGGACTTTGAAGAAATGCTACCAGAATAGGAAGATGCAACATTCAACTGTTAAAAGAGAGGACATCTGTATAGTAAGAAGGCTTCTTCTTGTGTGGGCTGATTGAAAATCTATTTTTTAAGAAACAGACAAATAGTTTGACAAAAGCTTTAACAGTGAAGTAGAAGACAGCCTGTGTCCAGCAGTCAAACTTGTGAATGAAAAATATTTGTCCATTCATGTATTCTGGAAATCTTAATGAGGGAGATGGGATGGGTGCTGTTTTAAGGATGTTAAAGTGGTAATTATACTTCTTCATTATGCTCGCCTCATGTATGAAGGAGATCTTAAAGATTGTAGGGTTATTTGTTCCATTCCACTATCCATTGTACACTTTCCTATGTGTTTAGTTTTATCTTTGATCAATGTTCACAGTGCTTCAGTTGTTTGCTTTAATAAACATCTTGATATGATTGTTATAAACCTAGCCTTTTCACAACATACAGTATGATTTCATGTTTCATAATGTTTAGTTTGCTGACTGTAAAGCAGTCATGGGCGTTGGCGCATAAGTTGAAAACCTGTGCTGTCAGCTTATTATTCATAACTCATCATTACACCCAGGGACATCACACCCACAACAATGAAACAGTGCTTACAACACTGTAGTGTTGTAGTGTACACCTTCTTACGTCTTGTCTCGCCATGATGGTGTCTTTCACACTGTCACATTTCCTAATGACTACAAGAAAACACTTGAGTATGTTGTATGTATGTAACAATATGTTGGGATAATTCCACTTAAGCCATCAGACCAACAGCAGCACTGAACAGCTTTATTAACAGTGGGATTCTGGCCTTTGGGTTGTGATTGCTTGTGTTCCTCAAGGAGGCCTTACTTGCCCCCTTCTTTTTGTCTGTTTTACACCTACAAATGTTTCTTTTTGTTTTATTGGTATTGTTGTAATATTTTTTTGCATTGGTATTATTATATTGTCCTTTATTTTAATTTAGTTTAATTTTAAACCTGTGTTGTAAAGCATCTTTGCATCATATGGGCATTCAAAACATACATCATGACCACTATTATAAATCTGCTGATTCTGTTGTGTTCGAACTTGACAAAGACAGGGCGATTCCATTTTAAGTATGTGAGAGGAAGTACTTTCAGCCTGTACAAAAACTTCTATTACTTTCACTTTCAACAGTTTTTTTGTCCTGTATGAAGTTCACTTGAAGCTAAAGTTTGTTTGTTTTTTCAGATTCAACCAGTTATTGACAGAGATACACAGTGGCTGATATGTTTTAGGGGCAGGGGCTGAAAAATAAAAGTGGGCACTACATGAATGCTGGGGGTGCACCAATGCCCAGAAAATCACGATATATTAATCCCGTGACCCCCACACTAATTAACACATTACATCTTGCTTGTTAAATCTGCACAAAACTTGAAATTTGATTAAAAGACAATTTGTGGCTTAATGAGGAGTTATATGTTGGGACTGTTTCTTGGCTAAGCATAGTTGCTTCCTGTTAATCAGTGAGGAGGAGCGGTACTGGAAGAGAGACCTGTATTACCTTTGGACAGCTGTGGCTCAGGGGTAGAGACAGCGTCCTGTTAGCAGAATGTTGCTGGTTCGATTCCTGTGGTCTGCATGTCAAAGTGTCCTTGGGCAAGACACTGAACCGCAAACTGCTCCTGATGTGCTGGTCGGCACCTTGCTTGGCAGCTGCCACCATCAATGCATGAATTACTGTGAGTTGCTTTGGACAAAAGCATCTGCTAAGCTAACTACTTGCAAGCTCTTGTCTTACATTTAGCATACAACTACAAGTCTGGTGGCCCATTGATCTTCCCATCTTACTCTCTGCAAGAAAGCTAGTACATGAGATGACACAAGGCCGATGTCAACGGCCTATCACTGACTTTATTAGTCACAGTAGAAAACAGCAACAGAGAAGGAACGGTTTAGACACTTTGAATGACTTCTAAACCCTGCTTATTTATCATCAGAGGCACCAGAGATGCATTTTTTTTAAAAATCATGTTACATTGTGGCTGACTTCGACACCCATGTCATATGTTTCCACTTTCGCTGTGATTGTATTCCTCTTCATTATTCATTCAAACCGAGCTGCAGCAGTGGCCAGCACTTGTAGCAAATGCCTTCCATGTGTGTCTAATTGCCTCAGCAGAGGTATTTAACACAAGGTGAAGTCATTAACACATGGACACACTGTCAGATGTGGAGCCAGGCGGCCCTGGGTGAAAGAGTAGACAACAGCGCACTAAGGCTAACGCAACCATCCGATCTGAGGGGCTCCTCGCCAGCACGCCGTGCATCGATTCTCAGGCGAAAATACCTCGAGTTCAGCGTTCGCTAATATGTAATGTCATTCCAGAGAGGCTAGTCTGTAAAAGTCGTCACGGCTCAACACCTGGAGGTTAATGCTTGATTAAAGGTCCTATTTGTAAGAAAGGTTGATTTTCTGATCTCATTCCCAGCTAATCAAATACTTTGGGATCGTAGGACGGGTCAGCCAGCATGGAGTTGGGATCTTTGATGGATTGTAAATATTCAACTATCTGATAAATCTGGATATATGAATAAATGTACAGAAGACCCACCATTTAGGATTTTTGATATCCCTTTAATAATAGCGCTTACAATAAATATTTCAGATTGGGGTCTTTCTCAGGTAAAAAAAAACATTTTGTTTCTCTCAAGACAAACTTTGCAGTTTATCTTCAACCCACAGAAACTGCATTCATGAGTTCTTAATTTGGAAAAAGTGAATTGTATCTTGCTAAACCAACTAAGCATGATATGCAGTGTACGTAAATCTCCATACTGAAGTGTGACCATTCTGATCACATCGCCAAAAATGAGTGATCCAGCCCTTCTTGTTCTCACCATGCCTGAGCCAACAGCTCCACCTGCTGTTCAGTTGACAGCTCTGCATCCTTCCAGTAAAAAGTGAAAACAGAGTTAGCGAGTTAATAAGAGGTAGAAGACGTTCATACGTTGACTTTTTCAAGCACTGCCAAAGTAATGCTGATCATTTGGGAACTAAGCACAGATGTGGTTGATGTGATGTCAGTGAGGAAGGCACAGCGTTGAATAATACTGTTAATGATGGCTGAGTTCCATTTTGCTGCTTCAGTTTCAGGGTGTCACACTGACATGGCTCACTGGGACACCTGTGCTTTTGGGACTACGAATGAATACGTCTACAGCAAAGTAAAATCTTAAAGCTGTGAGTCTCATTTAACCATGCAGTAGTAGTACATGCTATCACAACCTAAGATGGGTCCCCATGTGGACACTGACCTCAAACTACACAAGCAAAATGTACATCAAATCCAGCACTTTGTATTAGTATTTATTTATTACATCTATCCGCTGATAATTAATGTCAGGATGAGAGAGAATCCTGAACTACACACTCTTGAAATAAGCTAGGCAAGCAAATATACAGTAAAACAAATGTTGCCTATTTAAGAACAGTGGTAAGTTGTTCTCCTTCCAGTCTTAGTTACAGAAATCCATCCAGGTGTACTCTCTACTGGAGGATTCATCACCGAGCTAGCTGGTAGTACCGTTGAAACAGCAGTAAATGCATGCATGATAATGTCACTGTGTGTTTTTAATGCACATGAACAGGTATAGCAGTATCAAATGAGTGTGTTAAAAGACTGTGAGACGCCAAAACATGGAACAATATCAAGTTTTTCAACAAAAAAGGTAATGACAGTAGAAATGATTTCATCTTTCAGCTTTGCTCTTTTAGCCTAGCTTAGCATAAGGACTGGAAGCAGGGGTAAAATGTCTTGCTTGGATAGTCACCTGCCAGCACAGTTAAAGCTCACAAATGACTCTAACATTTACCAAAGAACATGTATTGTGCCGGACTCTTTCCTGGCCGGGAGCAATGACCACCCGAAGTCTTGCAAGCAAAGGTTGTCAGTTGAGCAACTCCCGGCTATAGATACAGTCGAAGACACGACCTGCTGTTAACAAAAAAAAACAGTGTTTTCACAATTTGGCGTTTGTAAGGAGACTCCCAGGTGTTTTGCATTTAACTGTCGAATTTCAGTGGTATTTATCTTGTTACTTAAGGAAGCAAAAAAGTCCCACAACCTCAAACCATTACTTTAATTTGAAAGTTAATATGACGATGTATCCTTCTTTAAAAATGTCGATCTGTTCAATCTGTGTCTCCCAGCTCCACTGAACAGTCTGCACAGTGCTCTGTCGTCTGTCCTCAGCTGTTAGATGAAGCTCTGCCCTGATCCACGTCAGAGGGCTTCCCTTTAAGTCTATCTGTGATCGGCACACGGTCAGTGTAAACATTTGAGGACATCCCACACACCGGCCGGCCTGGTATACGTTCACGTGCCTCTGATGTCAAGCACAGTACTCATGTATGTGAGTGTGTTCATCTGTACATTACAGGAAGAAACACTGCTGATGTGTGAGTCATTCAGCTCTGCTGCTCTCTCCTCAGCATCATTACCAGAGTGGAGAAGGACATTTTAATTGTACAACTGTTCAGACCCATTACTGTCATGTGTTGGAGATTAAATGCCATATCAATCAGGGTGAAAATGATATGATTATATGACATATGTGATATGACATTTATGATATATCATAAATGTTGAGTTTGAGAAAACGGCCTTTAAGGTATGTAGGGAAAAGTCCCATAGCCTACATTTTTATACCAAAGATGATGAATACAGTCAAACTTTTTATTGTGAAACACTTACATTACTGCAGGGGTTCTCAAAGTTTTGATAGCTGAGGGACAATTTAGGAGCCTAACATTGGACTGAGGGCTGCTGAAGGAAAAAAAAAATGGAAAGAACAGAAGAAAATCCCATTTATAATCATTTTAATGACCAGGTTGCATCTCTACAGTTTACATGTGCAATAAACACATTTTAACTAACAAATGAGGCAAAACCCGGCAAAACCTTGAGAAACACTGTAAAGCACACAAAAACCGTGGGGCTTTCTGCCCTCTACAGTCAAATGTGGGATATTACAGTCCTGTGTGCACTCCACCTCAGAGTGGCACCTCTGCTCAGCCACCTGACGGCAGTTAAGTATATGACGTCACCAAAATCTGCCTCTGATTGCTCCAAAAAAGTCTTGAATTGGCGGTGATTCAGACCTCTGGACTTCAGGAAATTAACAGACTTCACAGCCATGTCCATGACATGTTTCATTCCAAGAGTTTGAGCATCGAGGGCTTCTTGGTGTCTTATACAGTGATATTTGATTAGTTTCTCACCTCTGTTGTTGGCCTCTTTCTCAGAGAGCAGCGACACAGCGCCTGTCTTTCTCCTCACCTATTTCAAAGTTCTCCATGACTGTTGGGATGAAAATCAGCAATTGCGCTGTATCCGTGGTTTCATCCAGTGCGGTGGAAAAGGCTCCCTCTCCCAGGCCCTCCACACGTTGTCCCAGTTGCTCTTCGAGATCGCTGGCTAGATCTTCGATTTGTCGTGTCACTATGTGTCACTCAAAAAACTTGTGTCATAGAGCTTTGTTTTTTGCTCCGGGTATACAATGTCAGCCACTTTCAAAATGCAACCTCACACAAATTCTCCGTCAGCGTCCCAGTGGTGAAAAGAAAAAAACATTGCACTGTGGACCTCTGGGAGTGAGGTCAAGTTGAGGTCTAAACCACACCTGTAATTACCACTTATCCCTATAGATGCCGCTAAAGACCTTGAAACGGAGATTCATCCTTTCAAAGCAATGTACAGTTGGATTAAAACATTAATTCATTGTGGGCTGCCAGAAATGTTTCGCCAAGTGAACATTTTCCTTCAAAAGAAGAATTTATGTCTGTTGCAAGTCTTCCAATATTTTATGTTTAAATATACAAATGAGGAAATCTTATTAAATGTTTTTGCCTCATTTGCGTAGATGTCCAGAACAGAAATGTGAACTCTTGGATGCCCCATTGGTTGATAAGACACAATAAAATCCCCTTTATTCACTATAAATATAATGAGAGTTTTTCAGCACTGGTGCCCCCTTGTTATCTTTCGCCCCTGCGCCTCAAACATCCCCAGTCAGCCACTGTGTATCTCTTTGTCAATAACTGACTGAATAACCACCTTCATGTGTCTGATAAAAGTTGGGCATGGAGGCAAAATAGCCCAAAATCTCACAAACCGTCCAGTGGAGGATAAAATAAGAGTTCTCCCCCTGTAGTGTTTTACCTCCAGCACCCTTAAAGACACATCCCACACACACACACACACACACACACATACACACACACACAGGGTCATTCCCTTCCTGATGTAAACCCTGAAGTTTGTCATTAGCATTTGAGTAATCACATGTAACACCTCCTCTAACATGTTCTCCCTGATAACAAAGCTGAAAGTGTGACCTTGACTTCCAACAATGAAAGAAAAAAGAAGTGCAGAACAAATGCAATCATCGTTCGATCTCGCCGGTCTCTTGTCGTCGGTGGTGTTTACGGCCATAATGTGTCCCCGCTGCTCGCCTGTCAGCGCGGCTGCGGGCTGATACAAGAGAGATCAGAGACGGGGGCCCATTCAGCAGCGGGGCCCTAAAAACGTGAGTAATGAGCCCCCCTAAATGAGGGGATCATCATTCCTGTGTGATCGCCTTGAATTTGATTCACAATAGGAGGAGGGAGCGGGCCATTGATCAGCGCAACGATCTTGAGAATTTGATCCCTTTTGTTGGGGCTGATTGATGGGAGATCATCTCGGATTCATTATTCCAAGGAAGGAATAAACACGCCGTGCCGATTTTCGGTGGTAACTCTGAGTCACTGTGCAAACTAACGGAGGTGGGGGGGGGGACACACGATGGTGGTAAATGTGCGCATTAACAAGCAGCTTTTGCAAACGCGCTTCATTTGCGTCACGGCCCGGCTCTTCGTTTGCTCTCCTGCCGCTGGCCTCCTGCTGATAACATACAGCCCGGCCCAGAAACATCATAACTGGATTTGGCGGCCAGGTTAACTGTTATGAAACGACTCTGATCATGCAGTGTGGAGGGGAGCGTCATGCGTCACGTCCAAGGTTTAACGCGTCATGTTTAGTGTCAAAGTTACTGAATCCAAACATTCGCCATTGCCGCACATCTGCATTTTATCACGGATCTATCGATCCAGTGGCGCAGACAGCGTCCATATTCTGTATTTATGGTGTTCTTATGAGGTCAAGCGGGTGTTTTCACACACTGTTTTAGAGGCTGGTAGTTTCTATGGCGACTCTCGTCATTTATCACCAGTTTAAATGATCTTTAAACAGCCTGCATCAAAGAAAACCCTCCATTTCTCCACAAACACGTCTCTGCGCCCCTGATAAAACCTGACCTCCCTGACCTACTGTAAGCTGCACATACAAATTAAAGGAAATTAGTCATTTATTTACTTTCTTGTAGCTGACTCCCGGATCATTTTCGCCTCCCCTTTGTGTCTTTCCCCCTCACCAACATCATCAATCACGGCCCAATCATCTCCCAGTGTTAGCTGAATACAGGCACAGCCTGCCATCAAAGGCAGCGGGTCCTCCTTATCACCCGCCGCCCCACAGGTGCAGAGCTCAGTCCGCTCTCACTGAAAATGACAGCAGGAGCTCTGCGCCTCTGGCTCGTCCTCCTCGCCCTCCGGCTGCGGTGCGTCAGCCCGCTGGCCATCCCGCAGGACGGAGGGAGGGCCGGGCGGCAGCAGGCGGCTCTGGAGGCGACCGAGACGGCGAACGAGAAGCTGGACGCGATGGTTCACCTGAAGGATTTACCTCGAGGTCCGGCGGTGGCTCCTCACAAGAAGGCGCCGCAGTTTATGTTGGATCTGTTTAACGCGGTGTCGGTGTCCGACGGGACCCCGAAAAGCCAGAAGGAGATTCTGGAAGGAAACATAGTGAGGAGCTTCGAGGATAAAGGTGAGTGAAATCGCAGAGTACGACTGTTGTAAGAATGTAGGAAACATATTCAGTTAGGGCAAGTCAACATATGGTCGTTCAGTAGCACTAAATGTAATGGACCAGTGTGCGTTATTGTTATCCAGACGCGCAATTACGCACGATTACGCGCGGCTAGCGTTACTGGGAAACAGATAACTTTAAAGAATTTGTCACATGTTTTATCTTAGATTATGTTAACGTTCCACTAACGATGTGTTTGACTTTTTTTTTTTGCACCCGCAGGCCACGCTGGAGAGAGGTTTCACTTCTTCAATCTGTCGTCTTTCGGCAGAGACGAGAGAATGATCAAAGCGGAGTTCCGCTGGTTCAGAAAGAAACAGAAGTTTTACCTCGGGAAGTCATACCTGCCTCATTTCTATAAGGTAACACGTCATCTCCTCTCATGTAGATATTCCATTTCATAAATCAGAACCAGGGCAAAGTGTAAACATCACCAGAGACCAGAGAGTAACGTGACAGATAACTGTCTCAGCAGTATTCTGGTGAGGAGTAGACACCTTCCTTCAGTGTCTGCTGGAATTCAGTAAAAACAAGCCTTTACCTAAGGTTGGGAAGATGGAACAGTTTAGTGAACTGACATCTCTATGTTGTGACCTTCCAGGTGGATCTGTATGAGGTGCTGGACAGCCGAGTGAAGCCATGGAGAGGAAACCTCATCACCTCCAGACTGGTGCCCCTGTACACACAGGGGTGGGAAGTCTTCAATGTCACCCAAACGGTAACACCCTCCTTTTTTTTTTTTTACTGTTATCACCAAAACTTGTGTATATCTGTATATCTTAATGTATTTGAGCTGTTGGTCACTGGAGTAAGAAATCACTTGTTCACACTAAATGTTCAATACAAGCGGTCGATGATGTGTTTAACGCGTTGAATCATATTCCGGACGTCAGGTGTCAAAGTGGATCCGCAACAGCCAGGAAAATAACGGCATCCTGGTGGTGACCACGCTTCCCTCTGGTAACTGGATGGAGTCACTGACGGACACGAGTGCCTACCTGGTCATATTCTCAGACGACGGGAGGACAGGAGCCTCAAACCAGTCGTACCTGGGTAAGGGGATGGTTGTGGTATGAGTGTGGAAGATAATGAGTAAGGGTTGTTTATCTGGATTTACTTTGAATTTCAGCAGCACAGTCATTAGGTTACGGAAGCCCAAAATGTTCAATATTAAATACATTTAGAAAAGACTTCAAAACAATGTACATTTTTTAGATTGTATCATTTTATTTCATTAGACATTCATTTAATCTCAAAAGGCAATTTTTTTTTTACTTTTTCTTACACTTTTCAGTATGACATTTTTATATTGTAATGTCACATATCAATACACTAGTGTTGTTGTCACTGCGCCTCAGCTTACCTTATTCTCCCTGCTTCTCTAAAGCCAGCAATCTGACAAAGCCTACCAGATTTACACAGTTAGCCTCTGTTAGCTGGAGAAACAACAACGCTAACGTTATTCTGAAACAAATATCTAGATGCTGCAGCTTATGAACACATCGTAAAACTTTACTCATAGTCCTTTTGTTGTGCAGTTACAATCGTACAACAGCATGTCATAACAGAGTTATTGCTCAAATTACAAGTTAAAACTCTATATTTTGATGCCAAAACATGCAGAAATATAAGTGGTCTTAATGTTTTTTTGCCTGTGGTGGATGACCAGGGTGTCAGCAGGGTAATGGTCCTCAGGGTGTCCGTAACAAGTGCAGCTCTAGCCTCACCGTCATCCACTCATTCGTGATAATGGACCCGATCGGGTATTGTCACCTACACATAACAGCTCACAGGACAGTTGTTGCCAAGTACAATAATAAACACTTGTATTTTACATTAAAGTACTTAAACCCATTTATTAACTTTAAATATTACATTTCAAATGCTGAAGAGGAGGACTTAAGGTGAAGTGTTATCAGTCTTATCTTGTAGTTTAGGAAAAGAGGGGGAAACTATCTGTCCAATCAAGCTGTAGTGTTGGGATTAAATTCAATCCTGTAGGTTCTACTGAATGTATGTGATTTAGAGGAGAATCAGGGATGCATTTGTTACTGCATATATCTGTCAAATGCGCTATCTTCCTATTATATGAACTAGTATCATGTCAATATAATCAGCTTAAGCCCTCAACATTTTGGTTACTGCTCAAAAATGTAAAATTTCTCATTTGTCAGCAAATTCATGCCTTCATTATGAATAATACAGATGCAAAAAAAAAACAAAAAAAAAAAACAAAATGACATACATATGCTATACTGACCCAATATGATCATGATCTTTCCACAGGACAAGCCCAACCTGCAGCAGCAGCAACCGAGCTCCACGAGCACCGCAGCCGGAGACGGCGTGCGTCTCCGGGTCTCTCGCCTCACGGCCCCTCCCAGTCCTGCCAGCGCGTCCCCCTCTTCGTCGACTTTGAGGAGATCGGCTGGTCCGGCTGGATCATCTCCCCCCGGGGATACAACGCCTACCACTGCAAAGGCTCCTGCCCGTTCCCCCTGGGGGGAAACCTCAGAGCCACCAACCACGCCACGGTGCGCTCCATCATGCATGCGCTCAAGCTCTCCAGCGACGAGGTGGGGGCGCCCTGCTGTGTCCCCGACAGACTCCAGTCCATCAGTTTGTTGTATTTCGATGATGAGGAGAACGTGGTTTTGAAGCAGTATGACGATATGGTGGCGCTGAGCTGCGGCTGTCACTGACCGGCTGTGCACCTCCGGCACTTTTTCACAATGAGACAATGAGGGATGGGAAGATGGCGGTTTGCTTGAATTGATTTAAACACTGTATTTTCGTCCATATGTTAAATTATTGTAATATTTTGAGAAATAAAACAACTATTCCTCAACTATTAATCAGTGATCCTTGTCTAGTTCTCTTGTTCAGTCCTGGGATTCCAAAATGTCTCATGAAAGGATGACCAAAAGATTTAGACCTGAATACCAGAATACCAAACAAAAAACAGGCCCATGGTTAAGTGTTTTGAAATATCAAATTTCGGAACCTATGATTGACTATGATTTAGCCTCTGGGGCAACAGCTTGTATTATGGGGCCTACAGTGTGGCCAGCAGCTAAATGGAAAACAGATATCTTCTCTCTCGTGCCCCAGTCATGTTTACAGTCTGATTAGCAACTTGAGTCAAGAATTGAGTCTAAGTTGAGAGTGCAACCGAGTTTTTAACTTGTCTGCACACAAATGTAGACTCATTTTTCAAAAAAGGAAAAATCGTCATCAGGTGGGTCTGAGATCAGCTGTTTGGGCCAGCCTATCCCACCTCTTTTGCTCTCCACATGGTATGTTTACCTGCAATGCAACCAAAGCTTGCGCAGATGTGATTGGTCAATAATACTGTGACTACAACTGGAAATCAGAAAGCTTCCGATACCAAATCTCATCTCATGCCTACAGATCACAACATACCAAATAACCTACCGCCATCTCTCCTCTTTGACCAAGTTTTTAACTTGCTAGGATCTAAGTACTTGAATTTGAGGATATCTGTGCATTATATTTACACCGCTGCAAAGAACTCACAAATAGGAATTCATATTGCATAACTCACTTCCTCTTGATCAAATCTGAATGTAGTTTCTCCACGGCACATGTTGCCAAGCTGTGATGCCAGAAGCCAGTTACACTTGTGAGAAACATATTTCATTAGATGAACAATCAAAACTAGAGCAGGATGAGCAGCTGACTGGTCAATGAGAACCCTTGTGAACCTCTTTAACTCAAAACAGTTATTAAGAAAATGTAAAAGTTTCATCTTGAGTGCAATTTGAATTTGTGTATGAATGTGTAGACTCAGAAATAAAAGCAACGTACAAGCCGTTATTCACTTTTATTATCTGGTTCACCCCACCACTACAGCAACTGACCAACAGGTGGCAGGAAAGAGCTCAAGTTGAAGAGGGCAAACCTACATTATGCCTATAATGTAGGCATTATTCAACAGTATGTGGATCAGATTGTGATTATATTTTTGTAAAACACAAAATCTTACAGAACCACATCAAATCAGTTTCAAATTAAAAATAAAACAATATTGTTCTCTAATTGTTCACTCATCAGTTATTGTTTTTTTTAATCAGGGATTTCAGTGGCCAGTGGTAATTCTTGTTTGTGAACATGTGGGCTTTCATTGCTCAGTTAAAAACAGGAATGTCATTAGTTTAGACTTTGCTTTACATGAAGAATGACACCGCAGCCATATAAATGATACTAGTACAATGAAAGTCTGTAGCAACAGTTGTTTTTTTATTGGAATGGATCACAGACACAATACAGCCCTGCTTTATTCTAGTTTAGAAAAAAAAACTCCAATGCAACAAACTTGCAAACCAATTCTCCCTCATGTCCTCTGCATATTTAAAAAAAAACAAAAACAAAAACATTCATTGCAATAGTGCCAATTCAAGCTTTTAGGCAGTGTAAATCCAACTTGTGTTACATCTAACACGTTGAACAGGTGTAACCTGTAACTTCAGCATGCAAAACGTTTTTAGAATTTAGTTGCGTGGACATGGTCAGTTCAAATCAATAACATACAAATCAGTCATACTTCGTGATTAGTTATATTTCTTTCATGTACCTCTGATGAAAAGTTAAGTGACTGCAAACTGTCTGGTGAAAAAAGAAACCTCAAGGCAACAAACTTTGCAGGAAATAAAACAGAGGGCCGCAATACCTGAAAAGCAGTGGAGACCGCAACACCACTGTCAATGTATATAACAAACTTTCAGCATTTACAATAAATATTCTAGATTTACATTCAACCTACCCCCTCTGTTTACACTTAAATACATTATGTACATGGATCATCCATGTCCAATTGCATAAATGCACATTATCTTACACAAATCAGTCAACCCAGCATACGACAACTCTCACTCAGTCACAAATTCATTATCTCCTGTCTCAAGTCAAACTCATTCCTCTTTACAAAACCAATCAAGGCTTCAGTAGCTTCAAAATGACAGCATAGCTTTAGTAATAAGCTAATTCAAGGATCAGACACCGACGAAACCCACGCTGAAACGCTTCAGCACTGTTCAAAATGAAACAGGTATTGCTGATATATTTTGCATTTTTGTCCATTTTGTTGTTCTTGTGTATTGCTTATTCTGTAACAGGCCAAACAGATACAATGAAAACCCCAAATTGATGACATAAATCAGCTTAAGCGGAAGAGGGATTGTTCCTTTCAAACCTCAAGGCCTATCAGCTAGGACAGTCCAGCTCCTCTGTGCCTAGGAACTCCCCTAACATGTGCTCATGTTGACCATAGACATTCTCTAAATACGGATGTCTCTCCTTACAATGCATTTGCCTTGACCTCTCAAGATGCCTCTGCTCAAACTCCTCTGGTGTTATGTGAGGGGCTTGGAGGGTGGCTTTCTGAGCCATGGGAGACAGAGGCACAGGGACAAAGCTGTGGTAAACAACCATGGGTGGGGTCAAAACCTCCAAGGGGGATGCCTGAGGGACAGCACCCTCTGGTGGCTGGACCGGCAGCTGAACATAGCTCCCTGTTTCTGGATCAAAGAAAGTTTTTGTTTTGACTTGTACGGGCATGTCCACCATGAAGTAGTGTCCAGAGTCTGGATCCTGGAGAAGCTTACGTTGGGTCATGGGGAAGGACTGTGTAACAATGGCGTGCTCCATGCTGGACTGGCGAGAAAGTTGGTTGGTGTTGCTGGTGTGGCTGGTGTGGCTTGACTGTCGGGACAGGGTTGAAGGATGTGGTACTTCGGTGCTGTACGCATCAATACTGTGACTCCTCCTCAGCGGGTTGTCTCTGCTCGCCTTGTCTCTGGTTCGGCCCCTCTGCTGAAGCTCGTCCATGATGGATTTCTCAATGCGCTGGGCCCTCGGATCAAGCTTCTCGTTGACTGACATATCAGCACTGAGCCTCCGCTCCACTTTATCTCCCAGGTACCTGTCGATGCTTTGGGATCTGTTGAAAGGCCTGTCCGACGTGGGTATATCGCTGATGTGAGCTTTGTACACAGGTACGTTACTGATGATCCTGTCACTACTGTAGTTTCTTTGCTCCGGCTTGTCTCGAGCGTGTCTGTTGCTGCTGCGGCCAGGCCTTTCTGTTTTACCGCTGGGTAGCGTTTCATTGCTCTGGGTGTTACTTTCCACCGAATCATGGCTCTGTCGCCGAGTCTTGTGGCCCACGTCTGTTCTGTTGTGACGAGGGTTTTCAGTGTTGTGGTCTCTTCCTTCAACGAGTAGATGATCCCTCTGATCATCTTTGTTTTTGACATGACGTTCACTTTGGTGATGGCCATCTTCAGTCTTGTCTCTGTATTTCTTGTCTCTGCTTTTGCTTCTGCTTTTGTTCTCAGATTTGTCGCTCTTGTGTCTGTCTGCTCTGTGTTTGCTGCTGCCTTGAGATGACTTGTGGGGAGACTTCTGGGCCTCCTCCTTTTTCATCCTCCTGTTTGTCAGCTTGATGGCTTTGAGAACTGCCTTCTCAGATTTGGGTAAGACAGCCGGTGGTTTGGGCAGGCCTGTTTGGCTGTCATTACCACTGCAGGTGGACCCAGATCGTTCACTGGGAACCTTTGACACTAGAGGCTCTGTCATCACTCCGACATTCATTCCCAACTCCTCTGCTGTGTCAGTTGCGCTTGTTAAACTCTCGACACCTTCAGATGATGGACTCACCCCAGAGAACCTGTCCTCCTCCTGTGGGACAGTGAGGAACCCTCCAAATTGTGGTTTCTTTGGGTTTTCACTTTGCAGATTTAAAGGAGATGGCAGAAGGGGGGGAGAGCAGTTTGATGGAGTCTCTTTAGGTTTGAGGATTTCATCTGGGATTGGTGTGCTTCCTCTGGTCACAGGTTCATTAGCCAGAGGGAGCTCCGGTTTTTCCTTCACTAGATGTATCTCCTCCTCTTGTCTCTCTGAAACACTCACACTCCCTCTTGGTGACCAGGGTTGTATATTCTTCTTCAACTTATTGCTGAAGGTGTTGTCTTTGACCTTAAATAAGGCAGGGATGCCCAAAGGTGGTGAGAAGGTGTTGGGGGGTGACATTGGTATCTCATTATTTTCATCATGAGTTAAACCCTGATCAGCCGTGGTGTTTTCTCTTTCTTTGCTGTCCTTGCACTGTACTTCTGTCTCTTTTGGAGGAGATTTAATCAGCTGCCTTGCAGCCTCTGGCTCGCTCTCATGATCACTTAAAGAATAATAGTCCACTTCCGTCCGGTCCGAATCTGGTTTTGTGTTTTGCGAAATGTTCCGTGTCATCTCATCAGTCTCCTCCACCTCTCCAATCAAGTTCTCCAGAGAGTTGTAAATATTTGACTCGGTCTCAGTGTTTCTGTGCAGTGCGCTTTCCACAGAGAAGTAGGATGATTTTGAGGACAAGCTGGCTTGGTCAGGTGGGCTCTGATTGATGCTAACACCATTCAGCAACAGTAAGGGAGATATTATGCTCCTGGGCGTTTCACTCGAAGCCTCTGCATCCACATTTATCTCCTCACTAACGCTATTGATTTTGTCAGTTTCCTCTGCAACTACGTTGTTGGTAACATTGTCATCTGATGTGTTCAAATGGTCTGGTCTTAAAGGAGCCTTCCGTTTTACCCGGGGTGTTTCCTGTGCCCTACTGTTGGTGTTTTTGAATGGGGTGTCTGTAGTGGGGCTCATACTTGTTTGGAAGTTATTTGCCGTATTTTCATTTCCTCTAAACTGTGGTGATGAATACAATCTAATGTCTGATTCTGGGCATTTTGAGGGTAAAATGTTATCATATATAACTGGATTGGCTACAGGGCTGAATTTTGAATTTTCCTTGTTCACCACATCCCTCTTCTCTTTATCAGTACCGGTTTCACTTTGACCCGACACTGATTCTTTTGTGTCACTATCTACTCTGTGATTTTCTGAGCCTGTACTCCTTATCTCTATTAAGTCTACCTCACCAGTTTCATGATTTCCATATTTCTTAAAGATATCGTCTTCTACTACATCTTTTAGACTATCTGTCTCCTGAGTATCACTGTCTCTTCTGTTCCCCCCCTTCTTGCTCCTAGGAGGAACAGGAGGTGCATCTCTCTTTTTGTCTTCGTTTCGGTTCACTAGATTTTCTCCACTGTCTTCAGACATCTGTCTCACTGTGTGTCTCAAATTCAGCTCCTCTGATTCATAGCTCGGATCTTCAGTCAGTTTATCATTAATGTGTTTCACTTTAATTCTTTGGAGTGTGTTCAGCTCATTGCCACTCTTGCCGCCTGGTACGTGAGTCTCACCAAGCCCAGGTTCAGTTTGCGACATTATCTGTCTCATGCGATTGTGGTCTCTCAGATCACTTAACCTCTCTTTTAAATCATTTTCTTTTTGTGTAAGAGGGCTGCCATTTTGTTTCTTATTAGCATCCGTCACAGAATCTTTAAGTGCTTTTTTACGTTGCTGTACCCTTTTCACATAACTTTCCTCGCTCTCATCAAATATTGGACTTGCACCCGGCTCTGTCACTTTGTTCTGTTTCTTTTGCCTTTCCGAAATGATCTCTTCAAGGGCCATTTTGGCTTTGTCATAATTGTCATTAAAAAGGGCTTTGTTTACTATAACATTAGTGTCTATCTTTGCAAAAGTCTCCGGCTTGCTCTGCTCCTTCTCTTTATGTGCAAATACTTCTCTTTTAGCCAATGTGTTCCCTCTCATAGACATCATACCCTTCTTGATATTCCTTAGCTCCCTTGAAATCAAATCATTCTTAGCCTTCGCCTCCTCATTTATCTTAAAAACACCTAATTTGTTTCTCGCGTTATCGAGAACACGATCTCCAAGTCTTGCTCTCTCCAGCCCTTTTAAAGCCTGCAAATCATTTATTATATGCTCGCTGTCTCTCATTTCTCTTGGTGATGCCACCTCCGCCTCCTTCTCTGTTCTTGTATTAACTTTCAGATTGCCTTCCTCAAACACTTCCCCTTGTTCATCATCTGTTACTGAATATCTCTGGTATTTAATGTAATTGTTCTGTCTGGCTGAGAATATATGTTTGCGTCTGCCCTGTTTCTTGACAGATTCATTTTCATTAGGTTGTAAATCTAGGCTCTCATTCGTCGAATCACCATTAGTGAGTCCGTCAGCGTTATGTGTTTGCTGTTTGTCGAGATGGAGTTCAATATCAGATTTAGCAAAATTTCTCTTTGGAACTGGCGGGGGCTCTTTCTTGATATTACCTTTGTTGCTAACTGGTGTTGCACCAGTTGTGTCATTTCTGTTTTGGGCTGAGACATGATTGTTTTCAGGTACTGAACTCTCTCTCTTGGTGCTCAACATTTCTTTTGAATATGCAAACTTCTGGTCTGTTTCTTTCTCCTGCAGTTGCTCTATGCCTGAAAAGGGCTTATTGATGGTTTCTGACTGAGCTTTATTTTTGGCTGCATTAATTGCTTCCCTTGCTGCTCTTATCACATCCATTGTACTGATGGGCTGGCCACTAGGATCTTTTTCTTTAGAGTTAGCAGGCTGCGCTCCAACATACTTTTCTTTTATGTCTTTTGCAGGTTGTTTTGCCTGTTCTGGTTCATTTGGTGCTCTCTTCCCTGCTGATACATTTGATGACAAGCCTTCTTTCTCAATTGCATGAGGTGAAATTATGGGTGAACGGTCTTTGTTGACATTCAAAGTACCTGGTGAAAGCCCTGTGTTTGCTGGCAGTGCTTTTGGAGAGAGTGCTTTGTTAAGCGTGAGTGGTGAACGTTCGTTTGTCTCAGCCGGCTGGTCTGTGTGTAAAGGAGCACCAGTACTCTGAGAGACTTGAAGATATTTCATATCGCTGTCAACAGGGCTGGTTTTCTTGTACAGGTTCAGTGAGGGGTAGTTTAGCTTTTTAGCCATGGGACTCTTATTCAGACCACCCTCCCTCTTGCTTTGCAGGAGATTTGATAACAAATAATCATCCGAAAGAGGTGCATCAGTTTCTGGCTTATCAAGATCAACTGTTGGAACGCTGTTAGATTCCAAAACGGGACTACAAACTGTCTGTTCATCTTTTAAAACTGCAGGAGTGCTTAAGCCAGACACATTGCCCTCAGAACCTTGTGGATGTTTCATGTAATCTGATTGCGGAGACTGGCAGCCACTCCCCGGCACTTCCAAAGTTTTAAATTTCGGTGGGCTGTAGCGGCTTTTCACCCTTTTCCTGTTATCTTTGAGGTTGAAGAGGATGCTAGAGGCGAGTGATTTGTAGTTGTCCCGCTTGACCGGAGGTTCAGGGGTCAGTTTGACCTCAGAGTGTGGCCTTAGTGGAAGGTCAAGGGCAGAGGGTGAAAAGACACCTTGGAGAATTTCTGACGTTTCTGTCGGTTGTCTAGAGGGAATGAGGGGAGTCATCAGCTGGCAGATGCTGAACGGAGTTGATGCAACAGAGCTGACCTCTTCAACTGCTTTCACCTCCACAGATCTGACTTCCTTCTTGACCAGGAAAAGACTTTCATCTAATGTTTTTGAACTGTTTTGCTGAGGTGGTACACCATGCTGATTGACTGGGATCACACTTTTAGCCCTGGACCTGTTGCGCCTCCAGGGGGCAGCATTCCCATCCCCTCCCTCTGATGAGCACCTTGTCTCAGCCGGAGTGGCTGAAGGCTTCGGCAGGACCTTTGGCGGAGGACAGGGAGGGATAGGTTTAGGAGCAGTGGGAGGAGGGGGCTCAACTGCCACCCTCTGGCATGACTGCGCCTCCTCTGCATGTAGGGTCACTTTTCTGTGTGCTTCTGTCAGTTCCTTGTAAAAAGGCAAGTCGTACCATTTAGGGATATTATCTGTGGTAAGAACTGTGTTCTCTTGGCCGAATGGGAACCGGTTAAAATCATTCCATGTTTGGAAAGGGCTGAACTCACTGTGGAGGAAAAAGTTTTTGATGTTGAGTTTCCTCAGTTTGACAGTGGATTTCCCATTTTTCGTTTTTGAGGATTTCCCTGAGGGCAGGGCAGCGTCTTTGCCTGTTGTGTTTGATGAGCTATCACCAGTGTGATGTCGATGATGGTTCTTGTAATGTCCATCTGAGAGATTGGTGTGATAATCCGAGGAGAACTCCGATAGCTCTCTTTGGATGCTGCGAAGTGCAGACTTATCCCAAGATTCCCCCTTAGAGTCTGTAATACCTCCATTTTTGATTAACATCCCCTCACAGCTTTCCTCTGTGGCACTTAATGCCTTGAGGAAAGATGACATGTGGGATAGACTCTTCTGTTGCTGCTCCTTCCATGGCTGAGCATATTTTTTGTCAGTTTTGTTTTGCCCTTGCTGTTTAGATTCCTTTTGATGAGTCTTTTTAACAGGCTCCCCGGCCAAAGGTTTGTGGCAACTGAAAGGCGAGTATCCATACAAGAACTCGTCATTGTAAACTGCGTCATCTCCAACGCAGAGACTCCGAAAGGCTCTATCGGTGAGAGTGCTGACCTCGCGATCAGTCTCGTCCATGAACAAGTCAGTAAAGCCGTTGGGGAAGCGATGGTGAAGCATGCTCCCCATCCGATGGCTCATGTGTCGCTTTTCCACACAGCTCATGATGTTAACAGCAGTCTTTCCGTCTCTTGCATCACCTGTTTCGCCTCCCTTTACAGTTGGTGCAACTCTGAAGATCCTTTGGTTTTCCTCCAGGTCAGCCAGAGATTTGGGAGGTGGTCGGATCTTGGAACTTCCTGGTCGAAAAAGACAATGAAATCAGTGTCAGTGGTATACAATTTGGCTTTAACCCCATCTACTTACTCAAACAAAGTAAGTGGTTTTAATTCTACATGCTGTGCAATTCAAAAACTCAGAAAAGGTTGTTTTATTAAGATTGCTATAAAAGGTTGTGAACTCTGTAGTTCGGCAGATGACCTTTATGTACAAGACATGTGTCAGCTTCAGCCATGCTGTCACTATGCAGGCGGCAGACAAACACTAAATACCATGCGCCTGGCTATTTTGAGCACTGTATGGTGCCTTAAGCTGTGAGCTCTAAGCATACTGTAGCTGGCTATGAGAACAGGTCTTAGTCCATTGAAGAAAATGTGAACATTTCCATTGTTTGTGTATGTGCATTTCAAAGGAAAGACCCACCATTGTTCCCCTTCAAAATGCAATATCTTTATCACATTTAATGAATTTATTGGGCTCACATATAGAAAATTCCTCTGTACAGCAATACAAGAATATTTGTGCCTCTGGGTTTACACCACAGAGCCCAGGAAATGCATGTAAATCATCACATCAGTCACGGAGCGCCTAAGCAGCAGCTGCTCTACTGTAGCTTACTTTAGCTATCTGGGTGAGGTCTTAGAATAGCTCATTAACCCATTTATATGCTCTGACCTGGGAGCATGGCCACTCACAGATAACTCTTCAAGTATCTGTAAGACCATAACTCTCCTTATATGCAGATGAGGGTCATTGAGACAAATATAATCACTCAAAGATTTGATGATGTGCTTGCTTGCATTTGTAAATTAAAACTCTAGAGTTTGAAAGCAGTCTCAGTTGTCACAAGCCAATCATGGCTATGGATGGTCTGAATAAAGGGAGGTGTGTTTACAACAGCCAAAACAAATCATTATTCAAATCGTCATTACTGTTATCGAAACCTAACAACCCATGCAAAAATTGCTAGAAAACCAAGCGACTTTACTGTATCTTCAGTCTGACTTACAGAATGTTTTGGCTCTTCAGGAGACTTTGGTTGCCAACAGGCTGCCAGCTTTCATGACCGGAGATCAGTTAGCAACTGCGGTACTTTCCCCACATCTGCTTGTGTATTTATACCCAAAGAATGAAGTAGCCCAGTTGTCTGTACTGTATAAAGGCACAACTATTGGAATAGAAATTTCCTCATAGATGTGTATCAGTGTTACTTGTATGACATTATGTCTGTGTAATAATATTCTGGCAATAAAATACAAACATGCCGCGGAGCCCCTGGGCTCTCAGTCTTTGTTAGAGTGACACTTAGTCCCAATCTTTCTATCTTATATTCTGCTGGCCATCACACTAATCACACTGCTCCCTCACCTTTGTTACGGGTCTTTCATGTTGAGTGTAAAGCGTCCAATAGAGACAGCAGTATATCAAACACAAATCCTCAATGCAGAGTCCAAGAATCCAGTGCAGAACCACCTGCTGAGAATAAATTCCAGTTAGCGCTTGTCACTCATGGTAAACAAACTACTTCTCTCGAAATTGGGGAAACAAAGTAAACTCACCAAAGTGAGTCAAGCCCTCAGGTCCATGTTCAAATGCGCTGGTGTGGCCACGCTCCTGTATAGCGAGTGAGCTCTGAAGATACCAAAATAGATGCACGGTGTCGGTGTGGCCAAACTGAGCAGCAACACAGAACGCAGCTCGCTAGCTCCTATTGGAATAACCAGTGGGTGTCAAGTGGCAGGGCAAGGCAGGCCAGCAGGATGAAATGGACACTGTCATTGGTTATTTTTGTACTTAAGCGGTGAGGGCCGATAGGCTCCCACAAGGACCCTCTCTTTACTGTCAGGCACCTTTGAAAAGATGTCAGGGCCTTTGTGTCAATCAAAAAGAGGCATTTGTCGTTTGACTCTTGATGGGGATGATAAAGAGGGGTGGGGTGAACTCATCTGGTTGACAGAACCATTGGCTAACTTAGCTTGTGACTCATTTTGCCTTGTCACCCAGGGAAACAAGCTTTCTCATATAGCCAATTGCATCACACAACTCCAAATCAGCATGACAGTCCCTGAAGTAAAGAGTCTGGTGGCTGGGCGGATACCTCTGCTGACTGATCTGTGACTGTGGCGGGGCCGGGCTGATTCTTGTTGTTCAAGCTTTGTTTACAGGTCTGTGTTGTGGACTGGGTAGTCTAGTTTTAGGACCCATGCAGCTGTTGTTGCTGTGAGATTAAGCTGAAATGGAGGGGACACGTTGTGCACTTGTTAACCTTTGTGAGTCAAAGAAAGTCAATGGATGAGATCATATGCCAATGTTGACCCTGTGCATTCCCTAAATGGAGAAAGTGGTGTTTTTAAGAAATCCTGTGTGGCTCAACTTGGTTGTACATGATGCGAGAGGGCAACTTGCATAACCCACTGCCTGTCTGTTTATTTTTTATGTCAATCTTTGATGTTCTTGAGCCTCAGTGTTACATTTATCCGAGCACTTTCTTGTGCCAACAGAAATCCCATCGTCTGTTGCAACTGTTTAAACAAAGTGTAGGCCAGAAAAGGAGTTTTGAAAGCACAAACCCACAATTTGTGTTGTGCCTGTCTTGGTCCCAACAACAATTCTACAACACCATGGCCCCACCATCCACAGGACTCCATCAAGGTGCCATATTTAAGCCAGTCTATTTCTGTCATGTTGTATTTCTTAAGGTATCAGCCAGCCTCTCTGCTGACTGCACCTTCAACACTTGAGCTAACCACTCAAATGCTAGCCTGCACATGCTATTTGCACATTATGTTGAATGCACAAAAACTGTTCAGAGCATTAGTTGAAACTTGCATGATTTCTCAAGTCAAAGCACATGAATGACTCAGACTCAAACTGTTCTCACTTGATTCATTGGACAAAAAAACATGTCTACAAAACATATTTCATTTGTTTTTCATATTGCTAGCACCTAATTATTGCACTTGTAGATAATGCTGCATGTCTATTTTTGGCAGGGAAAAGTCCCCGCTTTGTTTTGGGGGGATAGGCTTACTTCCCGAGCAGTATGGGAATATCATGTTGTGAGCGGAGGCAGTCCATGAGAGCGTTTCCCCTTTACCGTCTGCACTCATGTCTTGCCCAGAATAAGGCCTCACATGGGCCTAACCCCTTCGTCCCGACTCACACTCAACCTCCTCCTTGAGTCTATTTCTCACCTGGCTCTGTTTGCCTCCAAACCTCCGACAGAAAATCAGACTGCAGTGCAGGGGATAAGCAGACTAGGAAAGTGAGGCAACAGACCCCCTAGAATGAGGCCCCGGCTCCCCAGGTGTCACGATTTCAGTATTTGTTTATGCCATTATGACTGACACCCACATGTGTTCTTGTTGGTTTTGAAACCAACAGTGGGCAGGAAATCAGCCTGGCTCATGCCCCTTCATACCCACTGAGAAGTGGGGCAGACAGGCTGAGAGGCTAACTGGTCTCCAGGGCTGACAGGCTAGTAAACCTAGGTATGGTAACTGGAGGACAGCTGAGGCAGATCATATACAGCATCCTGAAGTAGGGACGTATAGTCACACACAAAGGCTGCGTGTTGTGGTGGAGATATAACTTGTCATGTAGATGTTGTGTCTTTATGACTTTTTCACAAGGCAACACAAACTCACATTTGTTCATGCGTGCATGCTGAAATTAAAAAGCACAGGTGTTGTTTTTAAAGATGATGAGGGTGTTTCCCTGGGTTTTTGTTTTCAGCAGTGAGGCACAGTTATTAAATGTGTTTTGATCTGCGTGGAAAAAACAACTGAGGACAGCCAAGACTGCAGCCTACAGTTCACACAGCCAGACGTTATGTGCCCTGTGTGAGTGGAGCGATGACAGGGCTGCAATAACTGATACCCTCGAGCGGTTTGATACGGCAGGTGGCTGACCAATCAAAGGGGAGTGTAAGCACGCTGCAAATGCAGTTATATCACCGTCGCGTGGAGAAATCAAGATGTTAAACTTGGATAAAACCCCAACTGCCAAACACACCATCAACCCCATGGTATGCCAGGTATCTCACCGAGCCCGAACCCACTGGGTTAGATCCAGTCGAGCTTAAGCGGAGACCTTGACCTATGATATTTTCCTGGCAGTAATAAATCTGAGGAAAACATGTCTGTCTGGATGCCGTGGAAACATCTGGACCACATATCTTTCCATCTGAACAGTATCAGTCACCCTCATCTGACAATCTGTGTCAACATGTGGCAAGCACTTGCTGCTGCTCGTAAGTCATGAGGTGCAAGCGGAAAATACATGAACAAATAGATACAAATCAAACGGCATGAGTTCCGAGGTTAGCTGAGATTTGAGAAAGGTTGTATGAATGCAATGATTGAAAAACATACAAGTAAAATATGGAGGATTCTGTATGAAAATATAAATAGATATGAATAGATGAGCCAAATTATAGATGAAGCGATAAATCAATAAATGGATATTGAGACATAAATAAATATGCAAATGGCTACAAATTTACAAATACACTAATGTTTCATTTATATAATTTGTTTGTTCTATTATTTATGATGTCAATTAAGCATTAAGTGGGATGATAATAAAACATTTTTGAAAATAAATATTTTTTCATATCATTTTAGCATATTTATTAGGAATTAAGTTATATGATTATTAATTTAATTAAACTTTTTTGTTTACCAAGTATGTATTTATTCATTATACAATTGTTTATGTATTAATATATTCATTTTTATATTTGATTTGGCCCATAAAACCTTAGAGAGAGATAAAGCCAAAAAGAGATGTATAACCCAACTACTGCAACAGTTTGTGAAGATTGAACAACACATTGTGCAGTAGGCACTCGCATGGCGGCCTCTGCCCTCAATGAGGGCCCTGCAATGAGCTGGTGACTTGTCTAGGGTTGTACCCGGCCCTCGCCCAGAGACAACTGGCCAAACCCCCGCAACCCCACAAAAAGGGATGAAGCGGTTACAGAGGATGGATGGATTTCTTTTATTGACAGTTCAGAACCATGAAACACTCTTGCAACATGAGGAGGACAGGAGGCGAATCACTGCTGTGTTCATCTAGAAAACATCATGGGCCAATAATTTGATTTTCTTTTTTAATGGCGGATGCTAAAACTGAAACCAATTCCCCAAAGACATAACAGCACAGAGGAAATAGAGAAAATGTCAGATGAATACATAATCTTTGAATCTGCAAAGCTTTGAAACCCACAAGCTCAGGAAATTGTTCATCAGTATACATGAGTAAAGACTCGCTGCGTTCACTGTCAGTTAACTGTTCAGAAACGAAAGACATGAGAGCGCGTCAGATGTGTGGGTGTTTTCCAGCTGTTCTCAGGGCTGTTCTCATCACTGGTGAGTACAATGGACATCTGTATGTTGCAGTTAATAGTAAACCATGTGTAGATGTGACTTAAAGTGTTCAAAAGTGACTGGGGAGCTTTTTTGATAATGATGGTGGTAAAGACGACTAGACATAAGCAAGCTCATTATAACAGTGTGTAATAAAGTAAACTGCCCTATGAAGCCTGTGTGTAGTGACTTTGAAAAGCGGTTCTAGTTAGATCAGATGAGATGTTTTCACATCTGTCTTACCAAAAAATAGAACTGTATCATTTTTTGTGAAACCAGCAGTAGGCAAAAAAAAAAAAAAGTTAAAGAACAAACATTAGTCATTACAAGCTTGGTTATGTACTTTCACTTGCACTTAAGATAACTCCATCAGCTAAGACAAGCTAGCTGGTGAGACAACCAAAGCTAGCCTTCGCTAAAGCCAAAGGTAAACCGAACGGACATCTCGTTATTCAGTCTGTCATAGTGAAATTAGGCACTAAGCATTGCTGAAGCTGATGATAATGATCGAAAAATCTATGGGGCTACGGCAACGTTCTCATGGCCTATTATTAGTAACACCAATGTTTTGAAAAATGACCCATGTGACAAAAGCCCATTTGTACAGTTTTTTTTTTGTTTTGTTTTTTTCTGAAAAGATGTAATCTCATCCTCAACCTGACAAAACTGCAACAGTTTAACCACATGTGTACTATTGTTACCATGATGACGAAGGTCACCTGACTTCGTCCTTTTCCAGCAGGTCTAAATACACCAAATTTATACAGGGGAAGTAAAGAACGAGAGTGAGTGTGAATCCTCTGAACAATGAGTCTTCAGAGCAGTGGTCTAACTTGATGTCAGACAAATTGGCGTTTCGGTCCATTGGGACGTTATTGGACTTTTGTGGCTTCTGAAAAATAGGTGATGACCAATACAGAGCTGTGACCTCAGCTTCCGACTGAGCTTGGTTTGATGTGTCTCAGCTCCCCTTGAATTGCACAATCAACAGAAATGAATAGTAAAAACACAACAAAGCAGAGAAATGTTTATAATAATGTTTAATAATACATTTATTGAAATGTCATTACATGCAAAAGCTGAATTCCCCACTGCATTTCCTCTTTTGGTTGCATTAATCCCTGAAGAGCCAAGCATACAGTGCTATTTTGCATTCTCTGGGAGGCAAAATAATCAGTCAGTAACATAACAACATATTTGTCTAGTTGCATAATTTGCTTGCTCACCTAAAAAGAAAATATCTTTTTTCTTAATTTCACTGCTTCCAACTTCAACAAATCAGTGCATTATTTCAGTTTTTTTTCTTTTTTTCCTGCATGTTTAGGTTTTGCACCAAACCACAACAATGTTAATGTGATATTTTAGGTGAAAAGTTGTGACGTCGTCTTTCTGACCGATCGTTCAGTGTTTCTTGAACTGCGCTGTGAGTTAAAGCCGCAGTGAGCTGGCAGACTCTGCCTCTTGACGTGACACATTATGTAAGAGGTCGCGCTCCGGCCACTGGAAACGTTATCTCTCCAAACACCCGTAGACCGGTACACAACACATGGACTGCCCCATGACTAGTCACAGGTTCAGTCCCTGCCACGGCACAGCCTCCAGCCTCTGACCTGTGACCCTGCAGGTACCCAACCTATTAATGCACTGAAATGATATGAAATCTAACAGTATGCTGAGTGATGAAGGGCTGCTGAAAAGGTCACAAAGTTTATTCATGGTGCTGTAGTTGCATTTACTTCAGCTCTCTCTCAGGGTCTCTCACACTGTACAGTAAACAGGTCCGCAGGGCTGCCAGAGGAATGTGACCGGTGGTTTTAAAATGTAAGATAGCTGCTTGGTGAGTGTGTGTGCTCTGTTTCAGTAACACCCTCACTCACAATCACAGCTCAGCACCCACAGTGCCACTCCGCTGTCTTTTGACCTTCCTACAGTAACAGCTGAGCACTGCCTGGCTTCAAGGGGTGTCCGGACAATAATGCACAACTCTGGATATTTCCTTCCTGTATATTGCCTTGCATGTCCTCAACTTAAAATTCAGGATTTCAGGAAAAAAGTCGAGTGGCGTTGAATGACCTTCAATCTGAATATATTATTGCCACATTTCCTTACCATAAGATATTTAAATTTTTAATTTGAAACTTCTTTTTTTATTTTTTTCACCGTAAAAAAGTCCTTTACACTGAATTAAAGGTGCAGTATGTAGTTTTGGGGAAGACACTTCAATCAGAAGAGAAAGATCTTCATTTGACTTTTTATGCCAAAACAAACCAAATAAACAAATTATGACTGCTTTCATGACTGAATAAACTGACCTGACCTGACCTGAAAGGACAACACAGTTTCATACTTTTTACTCTGTTTATATTTGGCGGACCCTGCCACCTTTCTAGCCTCAAACAGTGTTCCTTATTTTCCCTTGAAAGCAGCTTGTTTATTCAGTTATGGAAAAGATCAATATTTCTGACTTCACATGAGTTTGAATTTTTTCTCCAAAACTACACTGTGGCCCTTTTAAAACTGGGAACTTTTGATCTCATCCTAGATTTTATTCAACTGAGAGCAATTCGTTCTGTCTTTCTTATTCCATAACTTTTTGTTATCAGACATTTTTTTTCTCTCACTTTGTGTTGTATTTGATTACATTTTAAAATGTTCTGCTCTGCTTTCCGTTGTGCTATGTTAAAAAATAAGGTGAGGCACACTCAACAGGTCTACCAGCAGCGGGCACATGAGAAGCTCGGTCTGAAATAACCATGGAAACTGTATGTGTTGACCTGTGTGTGCGTGTGTGTGTGTCTGTTACAGCTCAACCCTCAAAGACCTGATTAATTGATATTTCCGTCTTTATGTATTGCTCTACTTGTTGTAAATTGTCCACGAGTGTATTGAAATTAATCTAGGTGTGCACTGGTGTTATATGTTATCTGAGGTCAGAGATCAGAGGTTAACCTCTCTAACCAAGACAGACCCGTTACTGAACAACCTGCATCTCCAGCGGTGAAACCCTGAAGCCGGGAATAATGACGTCAGCCGGACATTTGACTTTCCCACGTCCGAATTACCAATACTCATACTGCAAGGAGCATGAGAGCGCTTCATGACGCCTTGAGTGTTGAGTAATTGTTTTTGCACTGTGCAGTGCGCTGACAGCGATCTCGGCCTTATCTGATACACAACAGCGCTGCGGTGTTGCCTCCTTCCTGTGTGTGTGAAAGGCCTGTTTCTGTGACCTGAAAATAATGCAGTGAAAACAATGTGTTTCAGAGAGTCTGCTGACGAGCGTGAGAGGCGACGGGGCAGGCTCTGGCGAAACAATAGGTGGGTCAAAAGATAACACTGAAGAGAGGAAGCTTCTGACAGTAAATTTCAGGTGAAAGTGACAGCTTCTGTGGAATCCCCTGTTAACATATTCATTCAACAACAATATTTAAATAATGCCACATCAGATAACTAGATGCCTTTTAGGGTGGTTCTCTTTTTCTCTTGCATAAATTACCAATGGCAGCTAACTACATTATGCAGCAGCAGAAGCAATTAATTAGCACTTACTTTAGCAACCGACCTACCAGCATCTGTCTACCAGGAAACCCCGTAAATCACCTCCGTGCCGTAACTGGCCTCAGTCGTCGTTCCAGGAGGCTGCTCACAGCTTCGCTCTGGAGCTGTTATGTTCATCGAGACGCTGCTGGTTAACAGTACGTTTGTTAGCAGTTGCTTTAGTAACAAGTAGAACTATCCATCCAAAATTGCTCAGGGTAGAGCACCTCAGGACAGAAGAGGGAAAACCAGCACACAGTTTCGACATAAAACATCCATGGCAGCATCATAAAAAAAGGAGCGCGTTTAATTGGACTGATAATTAATACACTCCCCCGAGTGCAGGATGAGTCATTGACATTTTTAATGTTTTCCAGCAAGTTACAAACTCTATACTCCTGATTCATGGGGGGTTTTAAAGGGGCCCTATGTAAGAATTTGTAGCAATTTACATGTATTATAATGTTTTTTTATTGGCGGGAAAAATTAGACCTTCCCCATCTCTCTCTTGGTTTCCCATACGAGCCTGTGGACGATTGTTTATGTTGTTGTTGTTGCTGCTGGACTGCGGATTTCTTCAGGCAGGACTCAGGTCGGACTTTCAGCTGCAGTCCAAAAGATGTGGATTTATGTTCGTTCCTCGAGTGCCTCGACTCAGTGCCTCTCTCAGCTCAGCCAACAGAAAGCAACAGTTGCTAACATTAGTTTAAAAATGTGGTCCGCTGGCTTAAACTATCAAACGACTTCCAGCACAACACAGATGGCTCACGAAGGCCCTTGAATGTGAGATTCTTATGTAGTTATTCATAAATTTCACGTTTAATTACGGATGAGCGACTACGCCGAAATCTTTATCTGTTCGACCTACAAACTTGTCTGTATGGCTGTTGGCTCACACTGACCAGCAGTAACCCCCCTCGTGATTCCTCAACATTCAGGATTCAAATTGCAAACACCGGTGATGCAATTCAATTAGCAGGAAGGAGCATGATACCATGACTGAGACGCTGATCATCCCTGGAGTAAACACGTTGTGAAATCAAACATCCTCCCTCACTCTCCTTTCATACATATCAGCGTGTCAGGAGTTGTGAACATAAGCCGGCGCGTATCAGACTTCACGTTCTGTTCTGTCATGGGTGTTACGTTGCATCTTGTTGTTAAACGATGTCCGCTGGTTGTTTTGCCCCCCCAGATATTAAATATGCTTTGATCGGAGGCGGGATCGGCCTGTTCATTGTGGCCGGGTTCATTATTTTGAAGGTCTGCATGATCAGGAAGCAGGCGCAGGAAAACGGCACAGGTGAGGTGACGATAGCACTTTCTTATATTAAACATTAGCGCCATGGTTTGCTTAATGTGATAAATTGTTCTTCCCCACAGATGACAGAATGAGGAGACCCTCGGAGGTAAGACGTGTCTATAATTACAATACTGACATAATAATCATAACACAAGACTGATTTATGTCTTTGTTTTTTGTATATTTTCATCTTGGAAGACAGGAAGATGACAGCAGCACAGAGTCTTTACTGTACCCATAACCTTTATTTACTCTCAATCACAGCCTCACCTATTTACTATGAGCCATCTCAGCCAATCAGAGCAACCCATTGCGTTGGTGTCCCGTGACATGCAGTGTTAAAGGTCAGGCAGAGTGGTATTCAGGATGATGTGAACTCCGCACAAGTTGGCTCCTGGGTGGCAGCTCAACCGGGCAGACCCGCCGTCTCGTCACCGACGCCAACATGGATCTGTTTTACCTCACACTATTGTTCCTCAGTAACATGTGTCATTATCCTGTTTTTCTAAATAAATGTCTGTGGAGGATTTGTAATAAGGCCTTTTTAATCGGCTGTGGAGAGCTGTTTCATTTGAAATGTTTAAGAACAAAGGGTTTCAGAGCTTGACTACGCGGGTGTGATTGTGTTTGGTTTCACTCGTCTTTAGGAAGATCCAACTGTTCCACTGACACACATTCTGCCTTAAAAACCACTCAGCAGAAAGAGTCCTGAATAACACACAACTTCATATGTCGTCCACAAGAGGGTGATGCTTACCTCTGAGTAAGGAAACAAGCATCGGGTCCAGTTTCACATCTGAGCACCAGAGGAGCCTTGTTAAACCATTCTTTGTACTTTCATTACTAGTATCTACGTCAGAACACGAGCAATAATCACTGATGGGACATTTGATCACATCTGGAAAACGACAATGTTATTTCCGTCATGCAACATTCACAAGTCCCACATGTCGGACATCAAAAAAAAAAAAAGTACTTAAACTGTACCCTAATCTCGGATCACAGGTTCCGTTTGAATTCAAATAACTGGCTTGTTTCCTCTGTTGGTGTGGCCATGCAGACGTCTGACAGTGTTATTTCCACACCATACATTGAATTCTTTCATGCGTACAGTTCAGGGGGAAGTGAAGTTTACCGTCAACCCTGAGAAAGCAATCAGCTTTTGGCTTGTATGTAAATCCTTCAAAAACATAAACAATACATAGCAAAGTGCAAAAGTGCGTAATCGTCACTCTTGTCTTTCAGGTTTGTTTGCCCAACAAAATATCCCATTGACCGTACAGCAGTCAACCAAGAACAATATACTGGACACATATTCTTGCAGGCTAATTTTTGCATGCATATGTGTTTTGAGCTGGATTACTAACATGCTAACTTTGCTGGTTGTACCAAAATGCACTTCACAGACCCCAAACGACTCATCTTGAAGAGGTTTTTCAGGTGCCAGACTGGATTCACTTCATATAAAAAGATTTGAGAGCCTTCAATCCTTTCATACAGACTTAAGTTTAATATAAATTTTAATGTGTTTCCTTATTGACACTTCTATGTCAACATGTCTGCTGGTACAAGAACAGTTGGTGTATTGAATTTTGTTTATCTGCACACTGAAGTTCCTTCCACTGTTGCACTTACTGTACTGTGAGGGCGCTCAGTGTTCAGGCCACAGCTACAGTGTTCTGGCAGCGCTTCCACCATATGATCTATATCATCCTAATGAAGAGTCTGAGTCTGCTGCCAAGTTTGTGAGACTGCCTCCCCCCGGCCCAGAGATGGATTAAGAAGAAGCATTAAAAAAAACCTCCCCTAATATCCTGGTAACCCAATATTCAAACACAGAATAATAACTAACAGATGCAGTCATTGTTCAAGTCTCACTGTTTATTCCTGAACTGTTGAAAAATCCGTTCCGAGACATTGCACTGAAAAACCCTGTTATGACGGCAACTTCACCTGCTCGTTCATCACTGTGGTGTTCTGTACAACTTACATGACAGAGCTCCTGTTGTTGAAGTCATGTTTGCTGCATGCTTGCTAAGCTAACATAAGCTAAACAGTTCGCCTCCATCCCCAAGAAAAATGGACAAATGTTCACTGGGAAAGGAGTTGCTGTGAATTATCACCTCACGCTGCAGTTTCTCTCAACAGACATTTTAGTGTCTTTCAGGGCTTTGCTGTTTTGTTTCAGTCTCAACAGGGCGACATGTCTTCATACCCAAACAACTGGGTAGGTTTATTGCCAACGACTCTGTAAGTACCATATGATGATATAACATTGCTACTATTTCTTAACCCACCTAATTACTTGCTCTCAAAGCCTTGACAGTGTCAGTTATTATTACACTGTTATTTATTCTAGTTCCTGCAAACACCAGAAGTATGGCGTCCTCACATCCTTAGTGTGGAGCCTTCCAATATATTGTGCATTTTCTCACAATAATTTTAAGGCATTGTGAGGTAAAGCAGAATTATTGCGAGGGAAGGCAATAAATAATGTGAGGTAATGCAAAAGTAGTCCTAAAAAGATTCTTGCCACGACCTTTAGGGGCTCCATACATCAGTGACCTCCCCCAGGAATCTGATGGATTTAGCCTGATGAACCCACTGTAAACTCCCAGCCCAGCACGAAATGGCAGAAACAGTTAGGAACTAGCTGCCATACCAGATTGTTTTAATCATTATAGCAGAGATGGAGCAAAAGAAGAGCAAAGAGCAGTCATCTTACTCACTTTCCAGGAAGGGACTGGCTGATGATCATTAAATCTAAAATTAATAAACAGATTCTGAAGAAATAACCATGTCAATGCTATTCTATGGTGCTGTACCTTGCTAGCATTCCCTGCCGGGTCCCCCACCCTCCTCCTGAGGGTCCAACATTCATGTGCTGTAAACAACAGCGAAACTTCCGCAGTGTTCCAAGATCCCAATCCGGCCAGCTGAGTTAACTAGCTAAAGGCAGCTACTGTTAGCAACAGTTAGTAGTTACTCTGTTGATAAGCTGCCCCTTATTTGTTTGGAATATGAATTCAACAGGTGGCAAAATGTTACATATTTACACTTTTAAGGGAGAATGTTTTCTGCCCACACGATTTTAAGCAAGAAAAACGACTTTTCGCTGCTTATAAGGCGAAATCCTCCCCACATGATGCACTGAGTGCTGAAGCTGAAAGAGCTTTGGTAAAGTGGGGGGACTCCTTTGTCAAAGGGACAGCCTTGTTTGTCAAACTGTCGCCAGACTAGAAGCACTCATGAGGGCCCCCCCCCGTCTCCTCCATTATCTGTAAATCAAAAAGTGTCCCAGATCTCTACAGCGCTGCTCTCAGAGGTTTGATAAAAGCCAGAAAAGTGTCCTCAAAACCCCGAGCTGACAGACAAAGATTCACTGTGGGATCATGTTACAGGAGACGAGAGACGAGGGGGAGATAGACGAGGACACGCACGTGCAAATCGAGACAGACACAACAATCTATCTAATATGGGGTTTAAGGACAAGTTGAAAACTGTGGATAATTTAGTAACATTGTGCTGATTGTCCTTCTCCATCATTTTCATGGGCTACAGAGATGCCCCACACACAAACACAGACTGCAGCCCACGCCCTCCTCCATCTTTGGCAGCGTGTGTGTGTGTTCCAAAACAAAAGCCCTGACTTTGGTCTGCGCCCGCTGTCCTCCACAGCTGGAAGTGTGATTTGCTCGGCGTCAATCTCAATAACACCCCCACAAACACACACACACACACACACACACACACACACACTCTCTCCCTCCCCTCCATCCTGCACAGGAAATTACATTTCCCACTCACTCGCCAGAAGCAGAGGTGTGTGTGTGTGTGTGTGTGTGTGTGTCTGTGTGTGTGTGTGTGTGTGTGTGTCCTCGCACATGCTCACCTGTCTGCTCTGCGTGTGGTGTGTGTGTGTGTGTGTGTGTGTGTGTGTGTGTGTGTGTGTGTGTGTGTGTGTGGGCACGTGAGCCAGGCCAAATGTGTTTTCACTGTGTGTGACAGGAGTGGGGTGGGGAGGGAGGGGCAGAGGGAGGTTCTGAGTAGAAACAGAGCGTCCAATGTTTCATATTACACTCCTCTGCTGGGAAAAAAAAGAGAAGAAGAAGAGGAGGAGGAGGAGGAAACCTGGGGCTTCTTTTCTTCAGGCATTTAACTGGGGGTTTATGGAGGCTGCAGCCGTGGAAAATGAAGATCTCCTCTGTGGTCTTCGCTCTCCTGACTCGAGCGCTGCTTGGAGGTAGGAAAAAGTTTATTTTGCTTCATACCAGAGTGGATGCGGTGGAGAATAAATGTTTCCGACCGTTTTTCAGGCAAGTTTATGCAGAAAAAACATCTGAGAAACAGAGTGGATGTTGGGGAGATGGTTGATGAGATGAAGAAAAATCTTTCATAAAACTTACACACTGTCAACCTTCTGCTGCAGTCAGTGCAGCGGTGATTGCAGGGTGTGCTGGCAAGAAAATACCAAGTTTATCACAGTTGCATGGGTTTGCAGAGATGAGAGGGATCCTCCAGAGTGAAAAGTGGTGGTTTTCCTCAGAATGTTTGAAAGTTAAACAGAGCTCCCCAAACTCACTTCTTCATTTTAATGGTGATCCCTTAAAACACATTATTATATTTAAACAGCCAGACGGCTCCAAATCAACGCTAAAGCAACACTTTTCAGCCACTCAACTGTGTTTCCCTGCAATTCTTCTGTCAAACTCAAACAAATGAAAGACAAAAGTATAAAAGAATGATTTTGAGCACGTGCCGAGATGGAAGTGTCTGACCTGTGTGACAGGGGACTGCTTGCGTGTCATGGAAAGTGTGGATTATGAAATTGCCCATTTCGGAAGATCAGACGTGGAATGTGTTGTCAGAGTTTGTTCCTCGGTGTTCATCCAACCTGTGTTGTCACGCTGCCAGAAACAACGCAGCTGCTACGAGGCCACTGGAGATGTGGACTGTGTGGACGTCAGATATGACATTTAGCTCTCATCTGTGGAACAAACGCTCACTGTCACTGATATTTTGTGATGAATAAGGGTCTGAGTCAGTCAGGCAGTGAACATGTTAAATATCATCTTCAAACCATGTGGTCTATTTTCAACCTTAGTATGATTTTGGAAGTAGAATGAAAAGGGCTTCCATCCCCTCATTTAAATGCAGATCATCAGAGTGCTCATTTTATTTTAAGGGGAAATATTAAAAGAACCTTTTTTTTCTAATCAGATGTTTAGATTAATGTCATAAAGGTGCTCCAGCTTTTTGGGTTTCAGTCACATATTATGCTGCAGCTTTGATACAGATTTTAATTTCTTTTCATAAGTTGTGATAAGTAAGTGACATTAAAAACAGCAGTTGACCAAACACTGTGGACCCCCGCCCCTCGGTCTGGAGCCGTACTACAGACTAGACTGTCTTCAACAACAGGCGACATTAGTTCAGCTGTCATGGAACTGGAGATGTTCAAACTTAACATTGTTTTCCTTGTCTCAGTTTTCTCAGGGGATCGTTGCTACTGTCTTGCTTTTTTACTTTTTAGCAAACAAAGATGTTCTATCCTGCCACAGCATTCAGTCTGAGATTCACCACATATTCATGCTGTTCAGATGAGTATCTGTCTGGCTTATGAATGTATTTACATCCACTCATATTTTATCATGTACGTTTCACTAGATTAGATTAATTCAGTCAACTTCAAATTTGAATCGTTTTCCAATTCTAGATAGTCTCGTTTAAAACCATTTCTGGGCAAACTATATGTTGAGTCTTAAGGCTTAAAAGTCAAATTCTTCAGGTCAAACAGTCCCTTAACCATCTTTATCTGATGCCTTCACATTGATTTTGCTCATTATCTTAAAGGTGTCATGTTTGGTGCTTTTTTTGTGTCACTCTCAAAGAAAAAAAAAATCAAAAAATGCAGTGGAAGTAGCCTCTTGGATGCCCCTATGGTAGGAACAACAAAATGTGGTGAAGTTCCCTCTCTTCTCTTTAAACATATTGCAACTTCCTGTATGCTGGTGCCCCCCCCCCCCCCAAAAAACATGTGGTGCCCTTTTTATTCTTTCTGCCCCTGTCCCCCAAACACCCTGCATGTTACTCGTGCAAATTTGGTTGCTCACGATAAAGAATAATCGGCACTGATCGGGCTGTTTGTCGTGTGAAGAACAGACTGAAAACGTCTTCGCTGATGACAGCGTATGTCTCAGAAGAGATCGAAAGCCTCAACACGGTGGTTACATTTGTTAAACTACTTTCATTTAACTCAGATTTTTACAGTTGAACAAAGAAACACAATCCACATAGACAATCCAGTGTAAATAAAGCATTCTGTAGTACAGTAGTTTCAGTCTGTTGTTAGTCTCCACTGTAGCCAGACATCTGTGGCAAGGACGAAACAAAGGACAGTCAGGAAAACAGCTGTATGTGTTTAAGAGAGATGCCTAAGCTCAGTTGAATCAAAGTGCTGCTGGAACCAACATGCAGTCAAAACAAGAGAGGCGCATGGCTCCAGAGTCACATGTCTTTAATTCAGACCTGCAGCCTCATCAGCTTATCAGGGATTAGATATGATCAGATTAATATGAAACAGATCCAGACATCATGACACTACATCATGCTCTGAGTACAGATTCTAAAATAACCTGAATAAATCGCTCCTCTCCAGATTTGTGTTTGGCCGTCAACGTCACCATCACCCCCTCCCCCTTCACGGTGGCCCAGGAGGGTCAAAACATCACACTCTCCTGTGTCGTGTCCCAGCGGCGGCGCAACGCTGCTCTGCCCGTGGTGAAATGGACTTTCCTGCCGGCGGGCACCGACCGGCCGGAGGACGAGCTCCTCATCGCCCGCGTCAACATGAGGAAGGCCCGTTTCTATGGCAACTACACAAAGAGTTTCCCGTGGCCCAAGCTGAAGCTGACCGTGGTGAAGCAGGGGAAGATCTTTGACCTGTTCATCCTCAACGTGTCCGAGATGGACCGGGGTCTCTACATGTGCCGCGTGCAGGAGTTTAAAAAGCACCAGGACCGCTGGAAGGCCTCGTCCAACTGCACCGCTGCTACTGAGCTCAGAGGTGAGGGCTGGATTTGGTCTTTCATCCTTTATGTTTTTATTTATTGGGAAATTTGTCAAGTAAGCACTCTTTTAAATTGATAGTTTCAGAAAAGCAATTTAGGCCAAAAGCACCTTAGTGGAGAAGCCAGGCAAGTGACAGAGGAGGCATTTGTAAATACAATGGTGCGTATAGAATTTGTTAAGCCGATGCTCCACCTAAAGACTTTTGAAAGGGGACTTTGAAGGTGCTATTTGTAAGAAAAACTGACTTTTGAGTCTGGTTCCCAACTCTTCAAATACTGACACTTTGGGATGTGTTGGGAATGAGACCAGAAAATAACCACCTTCAAAACATTTTCCTTCACAGAGAGCAGAGGAATAGTCAGTCTGGACTCTTTCTTTCAAGCTTTCAAATCAGTCCATTATGTCACATTTTTTAAGAAACTCGAGTGTTCACTGGCAGTACATATGTTCATTACTTTCCAAACACTCATGCAGTAATATGCCAAATGACTAATCCAGGATAGAGTGCGTCAGGCCAGTGGAGGACCAGGACAGACGGTGTATGTCGCCAAATTTAGGCAAATATCATACATACTTTTAATCAAAATGATTCTTCATAACTCTTGATTCAGATACCTGTCTGTCATTTGAAAGTTTCCAGGAGCAAAGAAATGTCTTTATTTTAAATAAACAAAATTATGGAAATTGTCAAAACTAAAATTAAGGTCTGGCGCTAGTAAAGTATGGGAACCTCTGCATTGGGCTGCTTCACTTCATTCTTGGTACGAGAAACCAGTGACTGACGCTCAGTTTCTCACAGAATAACATCAGTGCTTTTGAAGTTGCAGGGCGGAGACTTAACAACTATCTCTGTGACCACAACAGAAGCAACGCCAGATGCTGTTTTGATAATAGTAAGACCGCAAAAAGTTGAACATAGGTGCCAGGTTTGTCTGCAGAGACCTTCACTGGCAGCCAACAGAAACCTGTGACTGTCACTGAGCAGCTCCCGGCTGTCGACACATGAAACTGTTTGAGACTTGAGGTAGACGAGCGTGGAAAAAGAGCATCAATGCCCAGTTAACTCTCTCTCGAGAACTCAAGAATATGACGGTCTGTAGAAGAAGGGCATAACAACTATTTGTGCCAGCACATTTTTGTTAGTGATTCTTTCAAATGCTTTCATATGTCAATTTAAACCAAGTCAGATGATGGTAAAACCTAAACAGGAGTCCTAAGTAAACTCAAACTGTGTTAACACGACTGTGAAGATAGCAGAAAAAACATTTGTCCTTCGGGGACAGTTCGGAGTCTCCAGTAGTAGCATTTTCTCTGACCACAGCTCGATGATGTCATCCATCTGGAGGCAGGCTCACTGAGTGAAAGCACTGTCCTGCATTTGATTTGGGGCTGGGGAACGTTGTTGGTTAGCAGCAAGCCTGGAGATAAAAGGATCCTCCGGCGCAATGACTTGTGGCTTTGACTGAGCGGCTGATCTTGGAGAAAGAGCAGAGAGAGTGTGAGGTCTCAGTGCCACCGCTGGCACACGAGACGTTCGCACAACGGAACAGATGACACATCCACTGGTACCAGATATTGCGCAGAAATCCCTCCACTTTCGTAAAACCACAAACACACTTTCAGGCTTTGTCATTTTTTCCTTCAAACTTTTTTTATTTGCGTCAGAATTAGAATTCAGTAGACATGAGGGGAGTGTTGATTTTGGTTTTGTGTGGTCTCAGACTTGTCACCAAGATTAACCGGTCTTTGTTTCTGTGGCTGTGACTTTCAAGCCTTGTGTCCTCACAGGTATGCAATTTGGAATGATACGATGAAGAATAACAAGCGACAGTTTGTCATTTTTGGACAGAAGTACGAAAGAGCAGGCTACTTTTTCCTATCCAACAATCATCAATTGGTAGCTGAAGTGATAACTGTCACTGGCAGATTTGATCTGCTCTCACTACCTAGCTAATGAAGCTAATGTTAGCTTTGTTAGCTCTGTTACCTCCATGAGTGCTGACTCTCTAAATCTTTTCTGCTGATCTATTTTCAAATGAGTGTTAAAACAAAACTGTAAGAGCCAGTTGTAAAATTATTCTCACATGGGCCTCTCACTATTTGGCTTTGTAGCTCACACACTTTCTCATACATATATCCTTGATATGGTGGACATTTTCATCCATCCTGCACACTTTTGCTGCATTTTTGGTTTTGGAAAAGAAAAAAATAGCAAAATGATAAATATTCAGCTGCCATGCCTTGTTGTGGGTAATAAGTTGGGCTTGGATCATCACAATTCAGGGGAGGGGGCCAGAAACCAGTTAAGTGTTTAGTCCTGTGTCCCACTAGAGCGGGTAGCTTACTTGATAATCGAGTGTTTATTTGTATTTGTTGATAGTGGTGCTAATTTCTATGCAGATTTTCCTTTATTCACTAGTAACAGAGGAAGAGCTTAGAGATACCAAGCATTAAGAGGAGGAAACACAGAAGCCATCAAAAAATCTCTCCAGGTTCAGTTAGTAAGGAGTTAATTCAAAGATCATGCAGAAAGCATTTGAAGATGCATTTACAATGTGTCAAAGTTCTCTGAGAGTGGTTTATCTTGAGAATGAATGCATCACAAAGGTTCATCCTTCAAACATATAAATAAAATTCATTTTATTGGAGCTCACTGCTGTCACACTGTCAGTGTTAAACAACACTAGACGTTGCTCACCACATTTTCCATGGAAGCGTTCCGACAGGCCGTGACTTTTGAGGTGTCCACAGCCAAGTCTGGGCCTGGGCAGGAGCTGTTGACGTTGGCCCTGACAAGGAGTTTCCCTCCCAAAAGTAGAACTGACAGAGTCCAGAGAGACTCAGCAGAAATGGAACAAGAGATAGTTGTGCTGAGGAAGGTGAAGTCTGAATGTTTGTCTGCAGTGACAGTCGAGTGGGCAGCTGGCTCGTGTCTGGCTCACAACCTTTGTGGTGGAGGATGTGGACAGCTATTTTCATCCAAGGAAGCGCCATTGTGGTTTCAGAGATATTAATAAAAATGCCTATGGCGACATTTTTGGAAGGATACTGTAATTACGACATGAATGGTAATGAAAGAAAAACACATGTTGTACTACACTACAGAGGCGAGATGAGAACCCAGAGTTCTGGATGACACTAGAATACCTCCCTTGTTACACTCCAAACACAGCTCTTCCAATTTAGACATTGCATTGGTTACATATGGTGTTGTTGATCACATTCAGACACTAAATGAGGCATTCCATCACCCCCGTTCTATTGTATTCATGCCACACAGTGTAAATAGGAGGGGGCTGGGCACACATCCCTGGGGGGCTCCAGTGTTGAATACTAAAGTAGAGGACGTGTGACTGCCGATCCGAACTGTCTGGGGGTCTGTTTGTGAGCAAGTCCAATAACGAGTTGCAGAGCAGTAAATCGGATGATACTTTTACTCGTAAAATGTACAGTATCTGTCACGGATGCTCAGCCAAACACTTGCTTAAAGGTGTCACTGATAACATTCAGCCACTGAAGGTGTCACGCCCACCCCCCCATTGCATTCACACGTTATAACACCACTGTTGTTCGAATCATCTGCCCCTCAAGTGGTTGCCTATTTGTGCATCGAATGTTGCTAAAGTTGCCAACCTTAGCTTGCAAACATTAGCTAAAATGTCCAACTCTAGCAAACAAACATTAGGGCAGTTTGCTAGGTGCCTACTACAGACTCGGTCAATCAATTTTCTTTCTCCACAAAATAGCAACAATTTGGCACTAATGGAACACAGATACCACATGATACCAATGTGATTATACTATTGGCTGACAATTCCTATAATGTTTTAAAATGACTAATTCATAATCATTATAATGTTTTTAAGGAAAAGAGATTTTTATTCTGCACCCTTTTACGAGCTCTGTAGGGTTTTAAATTTTTGTATTGATTTGTGTATATAAAAGTGTATAATATAACCTTCAACAGCAAAATCAATTTGAAATAAAGCATCCACAATTTTGGTAATTGTAATGGACAGGCTGAAGCTCTAATGACATTGGAAAAGTGCACTATGTCTTCCCAGTGGACCAGCAGGCAGTTGTATTTCTTCCCGGTATCCACACCTCCAGTTGACAGATATGATAAACATCAGCCGCACATCTGAAGGGGTTAAAGCCCCTCAGGGACCACTGGCCCTGATCCCCACTTCACATGAGAAATGTGTGTTTGTGACGTCCGACTTGATGGAATTCCCACGGCGGGATAACATTAGGTGACCAGGTGTTTCCACACACAGAACTCCCATTTCTCCACTTACTACTGCTATAATAAACACAACCAGAGAGGTCAGAGGGTTTCGGTAGAAAAACTGAGGGCAGAGCGCTGTGTGTGGACACAGCCTCCACTTGGCATAAACAAACTGTACTCTTAGGTATGTCTTTAACACATGTGGGCGACTGCGAGTTAACAAGGGGCACACGACGCACGGATGTGGCCTGAGTTTAAGAATAGTAAGAACACGGAACTCTGTGTACTCTATTGGCAGCATTGTTAGGAAAAATGAAAATCAGAAATATCACAGCTCTGCGGTCAAAAACATCTCTGTGGACACAAAAAAGAGGGACAAGCAGTATGAAGACGCCAACTAAATAAGCCTATGTTTATTGCTATAATAGGGATTCAGTGAGTAAAATAAGAGAGATGCTAATTCTTAGAAGAAGAAGACGCAAAGAGCCACGACAGGAAGTGAAAGGGTGAATTATTCAAAGCTTTTGTTAAGACGCACAACGCGGATGTGTACTCGCATTCATCTCCAGTCTTTTTTATAATACAGTAAATTAGAGCAGTGACTGAGTCAGTAGACGGTGAAGACACTGAGGATCATTATTCACCCCAGTCCACAACTGTGTACTGATGTTTACAGCGTTGGGTTTGTTGGGGTACAAGAAAAAGAGCCACAGATCTGGAATACAGTCGGCAGATGAATGCAACTCTGTGGCTGCGACGAACAAGAGGCAGTTTGTCTGAGCGTTTCCACTGTAAAAAGAAGACATTTTCTGGAAGGGAATAAGAGCCAGTTTTATGTCACACAGTGCACCAGATTTATCCCCTTTTCTGATTATTCCAACATGTACAGCTGCCCGCACTGACAGAGCTACACAGAACCTGAGGCAGAAACAGCACATAAATGTCAAAGACGTTATCTAGATTTACGCTGTGAAAAATCTACTGTGAAGGAAGGGTGGGTCTTTATGCATCTGCCACTTTAAACACACTGGAGAAAGCCTTTTATACAATGATATTTCACCCTGATACTGTGCAGCCTACAGCAGGAGAGTATTTGTGCTGTGTACAGATGTTTTTTGCTGCAGTTTTAGCACTGATAGCTGGGCTACTACTGGCTATAACACCAGTGGTTTTAAGATTTTCATGGTAGTAATCGGAGAAAGGGAAACATTACCAGTGGCGTAAAATATGCCCTTCAGACAAGCTTTGCAAATAACATAACAGTCCAATTAGCCAAACCTACTTCAACACCCAAACAGAAACTGTTACCTCACTGGAAGCATATAACATATTGGAGAAACTTCAGCCTACTAAATTGTTGATATTTCATGTCATGTCATGTCATGTCATTGTCCGAACCGCTTATCCCTTTCCATGGGGTTGCGGGGTGTTGCTGCTGGAGCCAATCCCAGCCTCGTCTCAGGGCGAGGGCAGGGTGCTCCCTGGATAAGTCGCCAGCTCATCGCAGGGCCCTCACTAGTGAGCAATGTGGGGTTCAGTATCAAGGACACTTCGACATGCAGCTCAGCTCTGCCCAGAGCCGGGATTTGAACCAGTGACCTTCCGATCACTAGTCGACCTGCTCTACCCGCTGAGCTCTTTTGCACACAAAGAATTGTCTGAAGTAGTGACGCCGGCTCACTGGATGCAGGGGAGGATCACAGCTGAATGTGTTTTGCAATCACTCGAAGCAAGTTTGTCAGTCAGTCAGTCAGTCAGCACTGTGGGAAAGTCTCCAGCCGGCGTGGCGAGCCTGCCTGTCGTCAGCTGCAGGCGGTTTTGGGGTATTTCGAGATGCCCCCGGTGGGTGTCACTTCACAAGCTTCCTACCACCAGCTCAGCAAGAGAGCAGCGGTGTTAAGACTACTGTGGTTCAGAAGGGGTGGAGAAATGAGTGAGTGTGTGTGTGTGGGGCGAGATTTCAGGTTGAGCATGGGAGAAACATATTTCCTCTGGTCGTGTTGGGCAGAAGCAGAGCATAGCTGGGATTGTCGTTACCCAGATTAAGGCTGCGCTCCCTTTGATTCCCAGTCGGAGATCATATTCTGCTCATATATTTCTGGGTGTGACAGTTATCTAGTCTCTGTTGGGGTGAAGCCTTAGCCCTATCTAAGACGCGGTGACGCTGAGAAGACAATTTAAATCAAATCAACTTTAATGAGCGTCTCGGCGTTCTCATTATGTGTGCCTTAAAGTTTTTGTCTGAGCTGACTGTTAGCTGAGCCCTTCCCTTTAATTGTCCAATCAAGCTTAACAACCATAGTCAGGCATGATATTATATTTTTTCTCATAATGCAATAATACTAGGACTAATTAACTTAACCAACCCTGCTCCTTCATATTCATGACTTACAGTATACAGTGATCACGATGCTAGAACAACTGGGTTATCAAATCACGTAACCATCAAACGGCAGACACATATAAACTAGCATTGTCAAAATTGGGAAGGATCCGTTGGTCCAGTGTGCCATGAAAGTCGCCATGAGTTACGCGTTTCCTGTAAAAACAGGAAGCAGCCAATAGCGCGGAATTACTTTAGCAACAAAGTCTACCGCGGGACTCCATAACTCAAGTTGCTTTAGTAAAAAGTGAAACTATTTGTCCAGAGTTTGTCGAGGCAGAACAAATGAGTGCTGTCCTGTCCTTCTTACATTTAACATGCTCCTCTGATTACATTCTTCCTTTATACATCCATGGCAGCGTCAAAAAATAAAGAAAGTGCTTGTTGGATGTGAGATGAACACACTGAGTGCAGCATGAGTCATTAACATTACCATAAAAAAATACCTTCAAAACATTCTGATGCTGGTGTATAGGTGAGGTTTTGAGACATACATGATAAAAAAAACTTATAAACAGCTATTTTGGCGTCATGGGAACTTCAGTTGGATGATGTTTAAAGCTGTTTTTATTTGAAAACAGGTCCGCTGTTAAAGTACTGAAATGCTCAACCCACAGAGAAAAGCCTGTATTCAGAAGCTGTGCCTTTGAACATGTCGTCAGTACTTCCATAAGGCTGTGTTGTCGCAACTGTACAGTTGCCACCTTCAGGTGCGGCCCCTGCCAAAAAGCCATGCCTGCTCAGGCCTGGGAGAGCTGACCAATCAGAGCAGGCCACTGCCCCATTGGTTTGGGTCTATTAATTCTATTAGATGCCCAAAATAAATTACCCACTGTTATCGGTTTAAATGGCCCTGATTGCCTTGTTTTACCACAGCACTTTGTTCTAAAGGTAAAAGAGAGGTCAATGTCCAGAGCATGGGAGCTTCAGAGGTAAAAGTTTATGATGCAAAGCTCTAAACCAACTGTTTTCATTAAAGTCTCAGTTTGTAAGCTATTCATCCCTCTTCATCCAGTTAAGGTTAAGGTTGAGACAGTGATTCAGAGACTGGATCAGGCAGGGAGGAGGCCAACCTCAGCTTGTTGTCTTCCTACAATTAGCTTTATTTAAACTGCAGCCAGTGTGTAATCAGGCGGCAGCGAGGCCACAGTGACGACTGTGGACATTACATGCCTCTCTTCTCTCTGTCTCCCTCCATGTAGTGCATGTTATACCGGCCACCAAGGCCAAAGAGAGCCTGTGGAGCTTGTTTGAAGGTAAGTCTTCACATTTTTTTAATGTGTTTGAGTTTGTGTGTGTGAGTGTGTGTTTGTGGTGGACTGGCACCGTATCGTCCTTGGCTGGCAAAAATAGCCCAACCCAAAGGATATAGTACAGAACCTTAAATAGCTCTGCAAAACATGTGCTTTCTTTTTTTTTTTTTTTCTCCTTCACATTTTTGTGTAGAGTCAGACGTTAAGCACAAGGCCCGATGCACCGTCGGACTGACGTGTGTGGTTTTTTTGTGTTTCAGATGTGTACCTGTGTGCAGTGCTGATCTGCTCTGTGGGTCTGCTGTGCATGTGCATGTTCACGGTGACAGTAACCTGCCAGTACATACAGAGGAAGCAGAGGTTAAAAGGTGAGAAGCTGCATCAAGATAGCTCCCTGCTGACCTTTGACCCCCCATCAGTCTGGTTCCTGTTCCTGTCTTCTATTATTATCTCCATCTTAGTTCTCTCTTAAAGTTTAACATATAACATTTCTAAATGTGTTACACCTCCGCAGATAATTACCACTTGGTCAAAAGTCCACAGAACAGGTAAGATTTAAGCGCAACGCAGCCTCACACACAACAAATGCTCAATAAATATTAACCTTAACCTCGCCAAACCTCTGGAAATCTGATCTCCATCCAGCTCAGGGGAGACGGTCACCAGCTTGGTCAGCGTGTCTCCGGCTCTGCCTAAGAAGGAGAGGAGGTACAGGAAGAAGAGAAGCAGAGACTACCAGGAGGAGATACCACCAGAGATACCAGCAAAAGGTAAACAGGAGTCTCTGGGTGCATTCACACCTACAGAACGGACTTTTTGTTTTTGATTTCCTTCATATGTAAACTGTCCAATCGTAAGTGAGCCACACCTTGTCAACAGAGACGTAAGTGGCTCATTTACTGTACAACGCAAATAGCCGAGCGTGAGCAACAGTCCAGACCGAGGTTTACCCTTGGTTCATTTTGCTCTGCTCAGTTTTCTAAACATGAGTATGTGCCGGCAGGAGAAGTAAACATCCATCCCTTCCGCATATAAGTCTTGAGTTATGGGGCAGCCTGCGGAATGTTTCTTTTGTTTCACTGCAAGCAGAAAGTTATTTTGGGTTCAGCACGAGCTTTAATGGTCATCATGTTGTGGTTCGGCTCCCAAATCCCTACATTTCCTCCCAGCTCATAGTTGATCTTTAAAAAACGGAGGAGCAACTGTGTTGACAAGGAAATACTGCTGTTTGAGGGCTGTGGAGTGATTCAGGGGCAAATGTTTTGTGCAACTGACATTAATTCTGAAGTTGTATTTGTAATAGTTTTTTTGCCATTTCAAATGCAGTAGAACACTTGTCCCACACCTTGCATACACCAACCAATATCAGGATTCATTAGCATTTAAATCTCACTTATTAGCATATTATATCTTGTTTGTTTAATCAATGGAAAAGTGTCAGTTCATTGTTTTTTTTATTGGGTTATGTACCAGAGTGCTCTGACCATTGAACTGGAGAAATTGCCCGGCAGAGACACCCAATATAACGTTAAACATGAACATATCATTTTTTACACTTTGGTTATTCTAAGATGAAACACAAGATAAACCCACTGTTCAGACGGCACATTATGGTAAAACCAGTCCAAAGAATGTCACATGTGACTGAAAAGGCACTGCTCTAAGGGACCCCTGTTCAGAAAACTGCATTTCTTTGCCCTCGATATCTCAGTGTGTTTGGACGTGCAAGAAAATGAAGTCACGCTAACAATAATTAACACATGGTGAACATTGTGAAATGTTTTGGCGCCAAATCTGCTTGGCGAGGTTTAGGAAACAATCATGGTTGAATTACTAATAATACCTAAACATGTGTATTTTTGGAACAATGGGCCTTTGTTACAATGAGTGTTTGTTTAATGGAATATCAGGATGTCAGAGGAATGGGCCCTCAGCCTAATCAGACTTTTCTTTTTTTCATATTTGGGGTTTCAGAGTGATGGGCTGTCGGGACAATAGTATTGCAACCTTTGTAAGGTTGAACTTAAGGGATGCTGGGAATTCGATTTTGTCACTGTTGGACGGAGCCCCGCTGGCTTTTTTCCACTGTTTCCTGTCTTCATATTAAGCTAAGCTAAACAGATGGTGTCATGCCACTCAGACAGAACGGTATCACTCTTCAGATCTAAGCTGAAGAAGAAAGTGAGGTAGTGTGTTCTCCAAAACTGTTGAACTCAAAACAGAGCTCATAAGACCACTCACTTCAGTTGCAGAAATCACATTTTAAGTATTAGAACCAGTAAGAGTCTTGAGTATTAACCAATATAATAAGAGCTATTTGTAAAGGTTTGTGGGTATCATGGAGTCTGGTTCTTGTTGTGCGCAGATTTTTGCTCAACCACTGACATTTGTTTTGTCCCTGCAGCTCCCATCGGAGACAAAACACGGAAACCCAAACTTTTAAAACCACAACCAAGGAAAGTAGTGTTGGTGAGTACCGTGACGGCAAAAGATGCAGGAATTTACCTAATTTTTAACCCATGTGTAACATTCATATGTTTGTCTGGCGCATAACTTTTTGGAGAAATCTTGTCTATCACCAACATACATTGGTGCCTTTTGCCTAAAAGTTACCATACCGGGCTCCAGGACAGCTTACCATACATAGTGTGCCAAACACAATGGAGAACACCCAGCATGTGACAGGCATGTCTGCAAGTAAAAGTACCAGAAGTTGTCATAAAATGTGCCACATAACCAGAGTTTAACTGTGTAATTGTCACTGGGATGGAGTGGCTTTGTGGCAGCTTGGGCATTTTAACGGCACAGAGTGCAGCAAGAGGCAATTGAATTTTGGCAAATTCAACTCTGAACCCTGTAAGGTAACGTCTGCACACAGACGTTTACCAGACCAAAGCTGTAAATCGGGAGGCCAATGAGATGGGATGGGAAAACATCTGACATTTGGAAGTATTCTTTTCTCTGCGTGCAAACCGTTGTGCAGGATTCAGTTTAGACGATTTCCCTGCTCTACGCAGACAAGAGAACTTGAGCCTGAGATTAATGGTGGCGCTTATTTTCTAACCACCGATACCACTTCCTTTCCTTTCCATCCCCCTCTCCTCCATCATTATATCCCTCTGCCCTCTCTCTCCCCCCTCCGTATCCGCGTCTCCAGCCGAAGATAGTGGAGGAGAATCTGACCTACGCGGAGCTGGATCTGGTGAGGCCGATCCCGGACAGCAAGGCGTCGTGTAGCGGCACCGTGTACGCTCAGATACTGTTTGGGGAGGAGCAGCTATGAGAAACACAAACCACTATTAGCTGTGTCGTATGTAAAAAGAATCGTCTACTGTATTTATAGTCTGTATTATTTTGTATTTAGATGTTTTTTGCAAGGAAAAAATGTGTAATTCCACAATAATTGTACATATGATTATTTTGTATTCTTTGATATAACTCTCTTAAGACCAAGATGCAAAAGGAAAACGTTTTGTATACTGGAGTATTTCATATTGAATCTTTTGCACCCACATTTGAATCCTGTGTAGCTTAAACTAGGAACGCAATAGAGGACTATGGTGCTGATTTAGACCAGATTCGTCCATCGTGATAATCGGAGGTCGGATTAGATATTTAACCTTGCAGGCCAATCTGCCCCCTTCACATCAAACAGGCTTCATTCGACATTTGCAACACAGTATCATGGCCACGGAAAGTCAAGTTCACTGTGGGGTGAGGTGGAGCGAGATCCATAAGGCAGTTATTAGCCCAGTGGTCTAATGTCCGTGCATTAAGTTTGGAACAGGAAACACCAGGTGATTTGCTTATCTTAGCATAAAGAGTGAAAGCAGGGGAAAACCAGCTAGCTTGCTAATATGGCTATGGGAATTTCTGCAGCCTAACTGTTTCTTGGCAAACATTTTCTGGTTGTTCATGTCTGTGTGTTAAGTAAGGAACTAAAACATGAGGTGATTAGCTTAGCAAAAAGAGTGAAAGCAATGGAAACCAGCTTAGTCTGCCTCTAGCTAACATGGCAAGGGGGAGTCAATGCGCTGTAATTGCTTCTGGACTAATGTCTCACAGTTGTTGTTTGCTATAAACAAGAGCGTACATAACTCGCTTTAAAGCTACAATTTGTTTTGTTTTTTTCCCATTTCTGTATGTGTACGGATAAAACAAAGTGTTTATTAATGAGCTTTAAAGGTGCTTGTAGGTGTATTTTGGAACTTTAGATTTTTTTAAAGACAAATTGTTTTCCCCTGTATCTAGTCCTTGGGACTCTCTGAGCTATGCTAATTAGCTTCAAGTTTAGTTTAGTTTCCATTCGTCAATTCGATCAAATGCTTTATACTCCAATGAGATTGTAGCTTTTCATTGGTGCGCCGTGCTATTTCTGTATAGTTTTTAACCAACTGGCCAAAATTTCAGAAACGCAGGCTACTAGCTAGCAGTTAGCTAACGTTACACTCACAAACAAATTGTTTCAGTTAATTCACCCGTCCTGGCGCTCAGTAACTATTTATGAACACACCCTAAATGAGCAAACTTAAGGTATCAATCTTCTTATGTATGCAATTTCCCAAAATGTGGAACTATTACTTTAAAAATACATTACTGTCGATGCTGACATTTTAATGTCGTGCAATACATATTGGTCCCTGTGTGATCCAGCCATTTGAACTCACTAACGCAGTTAAATGTGGGAAACCCCGTCTAGCATGAGCAGATTTTTGAAGGCGAGACAAGGTAAATTAAAGACATCCGTTGTTATTCCACATGAATTGATGCGTTATCAAATGCGATTTACCTCTGGTGTGTTCCCAGCACTATCTGCCTCACAACATCTGTGTTCAGTCCCTTTTTTCTGTGTCAGGATGCCGTTCATAATGACCACATGTCCACAGAGTTGATATTAAGGTGGCCATTAGCCCCACAGCCAAGTATGTGAGACCAAGTGAACCCTTTCATCTGGTGCCAACATCAACTTAACAGGCCGTTAGCGACTCACACACACGAACATATACATACAAGGGTGGAGTTGCATGAAGGCTAAACACCCTTCTAGACTGAAACACACAAAGGCACATGCTATAAATCCAAAAAGGCTGCAAACAACTGTGACACCTGATCTACAAACTAAGCTTGGTGTTTGGACTGTTTCACGTTGATGTGACTCATGGTTTATTTCAAACCTTGGGGTGATTTTGTTGTTTGAGATAAGAGCCGGGGGCCAAATCAGCTGTAATCCTGCATACCTTTGGACAGGCTCCTTGCTTTCTCACTTCCCATGAATCTGAGTGTGAAAGTGCTTAGGCTTATTTTTCCCTTTAATGATCCTCTGGATTCAGGCATGGAAAAGCAAAGGAGAGGTTTTTTTTGAAACAGTGAACTTGAAACCCAGACTCAAAGGCACCGGATCCCTCCCTTTCCCCGAGACCTCCACTATCTTATGTGGAGTGAGCCGTGAAGTGTGAGCAGTGGTGGAAGAAGTACCCAGATCTTTTACATGACTAAAAGCACCAATGTGACAATCTTAAAGTACCTTATGGCACATAAAAGTCCTGCATTCAAAGTCCTTCTTGAGTAAAAGTACGGAAATATTATCAGCACAATGTCATTAAAGTCTCAAAGTAAAAATAAAAGTCCCCGTACCATGTGACAAGAGGTCCCAGCCAGACACTGACGGACCACAAAAAGGTTGGGAACCACTGGTGTTTACTATAATGTGTGTATTTTTTAAACCTATTGTTTCGTGTTAAATGTTGCCCTATTACCTGTAACTATAAATGTCAGATACAAACAGTGATGTAAAAAGAACAATATTTCCCTCTGAAATGTATTTGTGAAATGTAGTAGCAGAAAATTGGCACACACAATACTCAATACTATACACTTACCTCAGACATATACTTATACAGTATCATATAAGTACAGTACTTTACAGAAAAAGTCAATCAACTACATTCCTGCAAAAGTTGACATTTCCCCCACTTTTTGTCAAATGTAGCTAAACCAGCTTGTTACTTCTGTTGAGGAACTTGAGCACAGTGATAAAAGATAAAATAATTGAATTCAGAGCTAAGTTATGACTTCCTGAGAAGCTAAGTAGCAACTATGGTTAGCTAGCTAGCAGCTGACGTACATGTGGAATTCATTGGACTGGTGTGATTAAAGGATCCATCCTCGCAACCAAAAGGTAGTGAAGTTATAGTTAAAATGTCGTATGATATCCACAAACATTCTTTCTTTCCCTGCATGTTAATTACACCTCAGTTCAAACCCCCTATTGACCTCCATTCAGTGACCATTCCAGTTTTCCATTGTTGTTCTCTTGCATATATTTCAGTTGCACATTGTGTATTATCCATATATGAAATGGCTGAAAGTGACCTTTCAGTGGCGGGCATGAGTGTCTTAAAAATGCCCTCAAACTGTGAAATGTAGAGTTTGTTTCCAGACCACATTGTCCTTTAATGGGACTCCACTAACTAGAACCATGTGTGTGAATTGTGCCTCTCTGCTCTCTCCCTCACTCTTCTCCCTCTCTCCGCCTACCACTGACCTCTGCATTCATCAGCATTCCAGCGTTTGTACTTCTGTTCATTTCATCTGTACACTGTGTATCAGTAAGTGAAATAAATATAAAAGTGGATGTGAGCAGTATGCTGCCAGAGAGATGTCTGGTCTGTCTGTCTGTCTGTCATTTTGTTCCAGATGGAAATATCTCCACCACTGTTGGATGGCCATAATATTTCAGAGACATGGCCCCCTCATGTTAAACCTCTCTTATGTGATCCCCTGACCTCTTGCTTCAACAGCACGGCAAAATGTGTCACTTGTAACAAGAAAATGATTGGAGACCAACTGGGTGGATTGACACAAAATGCCACAAATACAAGACAATGTGTCTTCCTATGATGCTTTCATTGTTTCTTTAGAGTGTTTAAGTGTAACTTTTTATTTACAGGCATCTAATAAAAACTTTAATTTTGCTGAACCTTTATCAAAAGCTATTAAATTAAATCATTTTACCTAAACGACTGAGTCGCACACACAGTTTGTTTAAGTTTAGGCACTGAAACAACTTGGTGGGTCTTGCCACTAAAATTACAAGGTAAGGGTAAGGAAAACATTGTGGTTTGGCTTAAAATAACTACTTTACTTAAATAACTTCCATTACAAAAATAGCTAAGTTACATTCGCTGACGAACAAGAAACGTAAATATGGGTCGTAATAACATTGAACTGACAGTCGACATATATGGTCATTTTCCTGATGCGGATGGCCTCAACTTCTCCATCAGACTCAGCTGTAGTGTCTGTTTGGTGCTAAAATGCAAATGTTTCCATGCTAATACGCCAAATTAAGATGGTAAACATGGCAAACATCATACGTGCTAAAAATGAACATGCTAAACATGGTCGTTGTGAGGGTGTGGAGCTTCCACTTGGTATTTATCACTGATAACTGGCCACACTGAGTGCGTAACACGTTGAGGTTGAGATGTATATTTATCCCTTTAGCATGATGTGGTTATGACTGAGCATAAAATATATTAGACAAATATGGGACTACTTTTTCTATGTGGAAATGTCTGAATAGAAATTTGTGATACTCTCTGTCAGGCAAATGTCATCTGGCTTTATTTAAAAGTTAATTTAATTGACATAAAGCTGACTCCCTTTATGTCTCGTAGGTTATATTTCTTGTTTCCTGCTCATATTTTTCCCATTCGCTCCACCAAAGATGTATGGTCCCAGTTACACACTAAAAGCATTTTAACTAATTCAGTGGACTGGATAAAAGCATGCGTCCAACTAAACTGTGATCTTCAAGCATCCATATGCTACCAATATGCATTCACTGTAAGACATCAGCAATATGTATGCCGTGATCAAAGCTCTGACCCCCTCTGCTCCAGTCATATTTCGTCTCAGTGTTGACACAAAAAGGAGACATGAGAGGGGTGCAGCCGTTAGCAGCCCTGGATGGGTGTCAGCTACTCTTGCGGTGGTGGAGGCGCTGTAATGAGAGAGGGGGAGATTCAAATGTTAGGTTTTGTTTACTTGCAACCTCCAAATTATTTTCACAAGGAAGAGAGAGAGGAAGCTCAGTGTGTGCGTGGTACAAAAGGACACCCCAGAGGTCTTATGAAAATGTCTCACCCACAAAGAAAACACGGCGTTGACAAAAACACACAGGTTCCAATATGACCGAGTGTAAAGGGAAAACGGTTCAACGGCAATAGAATATGATCGGTAAGGTCAATACGATTGTTCAAGTGGGTGGGATTGTTGAAAAAGAAAGCAAAGGGAAGGGAAGAGAATAGGATTTATTGAAAAGGAGAGAGAGGTTAAAGAAATTCCACATTTGTATGGGGAGGAACAGACTTGAAGGTGTGGGAGAGACGCCGCTAGCTTCCTGTCTGAGCGCAAAACAGCAGGCTTTGCAGACGCTCCCTCGAAAAGAAACAACTGATGTCACCAGTCAAACAGCCAAACTGAACCTATTGTTAGAGCTGAGTCCCTCGCATGTCTCTGTGCTCGCCCTGTCTCATGCATGCTATCATCTCCGCGCATAAAAAAATACAATGCATAGTAAACACTAGTCTACAACCAACATATCCTGTGTGGTTACAGTAATGCATGGCTACACTGGGCTCGAGGCAAAATAGAGCTTATAATGAAAGACTTCAGCGAGTGGAAATCACAGGAAGTCGGAATAAGATTGAAGCTCGGGACTGGCTGTCCTGTAGGCAGCTCGGATCCAATGTCCGGTTGAACGGTCAGCACATGTAAAGGGTGACCTCTTCCTCCTTGTTCCCTTCTTTAAGTATACAGCACTACTCTAAGGTCTTGTCCACACAAACCATATAGTTAAGGTCTTCAACCAGGGCCTACTTGGATGCTGCCCATGAACCGTCAGACCCAACGGGGTTCTGGCCAAGTGTAGGAGTGCTGCTAAGAAACAAACTGATGCCCTCAAAGAAGCGATCGACTATTTGCAGAACACTGAAAAGGTTCAGTGAGTTTAAAACTACATATTGTGCTAGTCTGGTCTTACATTTTGAAAAGAGCTTCTTTTCAATGTTCTTAGAGGAAGACTTACAGCTCATTCAGTTACTAGATGACAATACACAAAGGCAACATAATGGGTAGACTAAATGTTGGAAATGTACATCGCTGCAAAACACGCATTTGTTGAAATGTTGCATTTAGTTATCGATTCAACGACATGTTTATGGACTAGTTAGGTTTTGGCACAAAAAACACTTGGTTAGAGTTAGGAAGAGATCGTGTGGCATTTGCTTAAAATACCTGGTTTTGTTGCCCAAAAAACTGGCAGGTATGAAATGGTTTGCACCAAATGTTGGAACATCCTCAGGCCGTTGCAGCATACCAGGAACAGGAACATTGCACCTTTGTCTTTCACTCGCAGTTTGGTTAGGTTTAGGCATGAAAACTTCTTGGTTAGGTTCAGGGGAGAAAACTACTTGCTTACAAAACTACTATTGCTTAGGTTTCAAAAAACATGATTTTGCTGGCTTAAAACAACATAAAATCACTGTTACGGTTGTAAATTCCGTTACAAGCGTACCTCAGTTAGTTAAAAGTACTTACTGTTGACTTTGGGTTTCACACAGGGAAACCACAGAGGTCTCCCAAATGATAGTCCTTTGCTTGTTATCCCGACTTTCGATCTTCTACCTCTTCCTTATACGGATGCGAAGACAGGTTTTCCATCTGCATGGCAACTAAACTTATAATATCTTGACCTTTATTAACATTAGTGTCAGATGACAGTATCTGCTCTTGCTGTTTTGAATCCAACAGCTTTTTCTTATTTGTACAACACTTTTTCACACACACACACACACACACACACACACACAGTCATCGATGAGGCAATTCACTACAAGACGTATTAGTCTGCAGCCAAGGCGACTGTCATGTCTCAACACTATGATTGACTCTGCTGTTGTAAGGAACTGCTGGCCAAGCAGTATTAATGAGAAACAGCTGGTCTCCGGCTCACCGGCTGGCTGCCTTTCACCCCTCTGGGTTCCTCAAATGATGATATCATACAACGACGGCTTTCAGGATTGTTAACAGCCTGTGAGGAACGTGGTGTGGGTGCAAAGTTGCAAATGATGAAGCCGATGAAGTCAGAATGAGGTTTCCACATGACAATGGAGTTGGAGCGTTTTGCTTTGTTTATCTACTGTTAGCTGCTACTGTTACTTCATTACTTTTAAGTGACTGTAAGTCAACTGGTTTTGTTCTCTTCTTATAGCTGATGAACATTTTAGTTCTGTAAACGAGAGAATATCACTGGACTCTGCAGTCCTCACATTGTGACTGCCCCTATGATGGATGGATGACACAAATTAACGATGTCTCTGCTTACAGTCTTTTTCCTACTACCACATCACATCGCTACAACTTATTCATTGCATGATGTGATGCCTAAAAAATGATACTGTACAGTCTGACAGAAATGGCAACCATGATTTAATGAAATCATTTTGCTGTTATTTCAATGTATTAGAGGAATAAAATGATAACTTAATATGTAGACATACAGCTTAGACTGGTTTGAGTCCTACATCATCAAGCACCATCACCATGGCTCAAAGTATTGTACAATAATGAAAATCTTTGATCTTACATGTGCTTCCCCTGAGAGTCGGTAAAGCAAACATAATGTAAATTTGAAACTCTGCTGTGTGTAAGCACTGACCACCTCTCGAATTCATGCTGAAAAAATATTAGGGGCGTCTCACCAGAGTGACTGCTAACTGTTGCTAACTGTAGCTGCCGTTAGCTAGTCGGTCCGATTAGCCGTCCAAACTGGGAGCTTGGTACACCAGAAGACTGCTGATGTTTAAACCCCTTGCACATGAATGTTGTATCTGAATTTGTCGTTGCTAACTTCAGCAGATATCAGAACAAAAACTCTTATTTCATCACATTCTGTTGATACTTTTAGCTACTTTATGAATGTTGTCTACTACAATTCTTGTATATTCACCTTTAACCATATTTCTTGAGAACATTTTCAAAAAGAAACTATCTTTGGTGGTGCTAAAAAAGAGGGCGCAGAGAGATGCCAATATTAAATAGTGCTGCTGATCAATCCTCGAAATGTAAAAAATCTATATAAGATTTTTCTGTAAATTTTGATCAGGCCCCATATCGCTCCACACTAATCTGATTTACCATCACGTTACATTGCTTAAATTGATATGTAAGTCACATGCTTCATGTACAGTATGTCATGATTTATTTTTTGGTCTGTTTTCATTGCAGTTTGTTGTATTTTGCTTCTATCAATACATAACTTTTCCATCTCAGCTAAGTGTAAAAAATTTCTTGCAGTATTTGAAGATCTCTTTTCGAATGTTCAGCACTTTTTAATGTGGATAATGAAAGCATAATAACTGTTGGATAGGTGGACCACAGACTGTTTAAAATACAGATAAAGCTTCCATGTCTGAAAAGTAAAGCCAATGCATAAGTGCCTTAAGACTGCGTTCCTGCTTATGGCCAGCAGGGATGACTCCACTGGTTTCAGAAATTCCAATTGAATGTAAGCTTATGAGAAATGACCCTACTTCTTACTTGATGTAGTACCTCAGTAAACAGTGTTTACAATCTATGGTCTCAGTTGCTTGTACTAAATCTGATGATGGTCCTATTTACAGTAAAATAGGCTTATCCTCAGCAAATATGGTCTGATATGGTGAAGGCTGTGAATTGAAGCATGTAGTAATAGGAATGACTGTTTTCTGGTTTGAATTTAGAACTCACTATGTTGAGAGAGAGGTGATTTAATCTTACATTCATAACAGCTAAAAGCTTACTGTGATTATGCTATTTTAGCAACAACAAGAACTCTAGCTCATACACGCGGAAAGGAACGACACAACTGAGTGTACAGTAGAAATAAACAATTGCTCATATTCATGTATTTACAAATGTGTTTTTAGTTATATGTTCACGCAGTTGGCTGAATGTGTTTCCTCTGGCAACTTAGTGGAAACAATTAGGAGCACTCATAGTGACTGATCTCTGTACGTCTTATAATTCAGGCTCTGAAACAAAGACATTTCTGTACACAGACTGTCAACAGGCTAATCCTGACCCAGTCATTACTGTCATAGCATGCACACAATTATCACATGAATAATTGACCCATCCATTCAAAAACACTTTCTAGCTTTCGTGAATGAAACATGGACAAACATTTGGAACTCGCGGGCCTGAAGTGAAGACAGCACAACAGTTACATAGAGGGGTGAAAGCCACATCCAATCAGAGCTTAGATAAACACTTGGATGCCCCTGGCCCCGCGGTGCCAGCTTTCTTAAACACGTCCAACAAGCTATCACTCATCTCTGCACAAAACCAGCTTTACTGTTGTTTTGTATTGTGGCAATAGGAAATGAAGTAGACTAAATATGATGTAGGTAGAATCACAAAGTCACATAAAGATTTACTTTGTGTGAAATGCGCGATCTTCTTTTGCAATGCGCACAATTCACCTCCCAGTCTTACCACCTAGGAGCTGCCGTCTGTTTGCAGTTTTTTAATCACTGGTTAAGCATGCAGCTCTGCAGAAGTGACTCTGCAGCTCAAAATTGGACTTTCCTCTGCAGTTTCTGGTTCCCTCTGCTCATCAAAAAACTGTCCTGGCGAAGCAGTTTAAAAGGGAAGTGACAGCGTGCCACCGGGACAAAACAGAGAAGTGTTCCATGACAATATACCATCATGCATGTCATGTGATTTTTCTAATATTTTTGCTGTATGTTGCGTTTTATGTTTAAAAAAAAAAAAAATGGTTCACCAAAGGACAAAGCAAGAGCGTTGGTTTTGTTTCAGCATGACTAGGAGGACTACATTATATCAAAGGGAGCCATTTTAAAACCTGGACTCTCTTATTACCTGTTTTGGTGTGTAAATGATTCACACTTACAGAAAGTTTTGAAATTGATGCAGCTGATAGACCCCACTGGCAGCCATAACAGGGTTGCTATTGCTGCAATGTAATTCTTTGGGGCAACGACAACCGAAAGTTATGTCCACTCAGAGAGCTTGTTTTTGCCACAGACAGGCTGAGGTTGTTATCCTAATTGTCCAGGAACATTACAGAAACATGTACATTTAGGGCCCAAAATACCCTTTAACTGGGGGATGGAAAGTTTAAGAATGAAACACTTGATTTTCTGCATTCTGGTGAATTTTAATGCACTAATGTCTTTTTTTGCACAACACAAGAGTTAGGCAAGGCTCTCAGACAAGTGGATTATAAAAATAAGTCTTCTGCTACATTCATGTTTTTATTTTGGTGTGTCAATTGCACATTGTAATAAAGCGGTTGTAATCCATGCCTTTAAAGGATCTGGTTCTGACTTTGCTTGCGGTATGTGATATTCATTTGACAGCAGTGAAACAAATATACAGTACTATTTACAAAGTGATGAGGTTAAATTTGATTGTCATGATGATCACCAATTCCACTGAAAAGCATTTCCAACTTTGAATGAATGTTTTTTCAGGTTTTCACCAAAGCCTTTGGGGACAGAAACAAAGAATGTATCTGTATGTAACTGTAGTAGTAGTGGTAGTGACCAGCAGGAAAGTGCTTGAAAATGCTGTCAAGTAGCGGTGAAGGAAGACAGGAAGGAAGGAAAAGAGTGAGTGAAAGAAAGGAAATCCTCGCTGCCGAGCCAGTCAATGAATACAAGGATGTACATGATGTCAGTGCTGGATCTGTGTTTATATTTATTTTTATATTACTGCGAGAATCTGTCTCTATTTCTGTCTCTATAGTCTAACGCTATTTTTAAGGGACCAATCAGTTTAGGTCGCAACCTGTCTTTGATAACTGATATTTAATTTGAACAATGGTGATGTTTTCTGTTAGTGTTTTGTGTTACTTCATGATTCTTAAAGAAGTTAAAGCGTTCATACAACAAATTATAGGATTGTAAATGGCATTTGTATTTGTTGTTTAGCTGGTTAGCGGCAATAGGTTATCCTGTCTAACTTTGTATTTACTGATTAGCAAGTTAGCTAGAATAGCAAACTCTCTGTGCCTTATATACGTCATTTAGCTTGTTAGCTGCAATAGGTTACTGGATCCAAGCTAGTTTTGCATTCATTGTTTAGGTTTTAAGCTACAGTAGCATACCCTCGCTAGATTTATATTTTTTGTTTTGCTTGCTAGCCGCAGTTGCTTAGCTTAGCTAACTTTGTATTTACTGTTTAGCTTGTTAGCTACAATAGCATACTCTTGTATTCATTCTTTAGCTTGTTAGCTACAATAGGTTACCCTAGCTAACTCTGTATTTGTTGTTTAGCTTATTAGCTGCATTAGCTTATCATAGCCAAATTTGTATTCATTGTTTAGCTTGATAGCTAGTGTCTCTTACTATAGCTCACTCTAGTTTTTGTTTGGTCTGTTAGAAAACTGGATTATGTGGCTGTGATTAAAATGGCAATACATGTAAACAAAACAAAAAACAATTTGAAAGAAAAAGTAAGTTTCTATTTAACTTCATCTTTCTTTGCTTATTTGCCTCTCTCTCTCTTCCAGTCTCTGTTGAGCTCTCTCTCTCTCTCTCACACACGCACACACTCTGCCCACATTTCCAATCGTTAGATGTAATCTGAACTGCCGTGTGCGCCACCTCACTCAATTAGGTCAGCACCATTTCCTCCTGTGTGACCTGTATATCTCCTGACCTGTATTTCACTCGGCTGAGGGAAATGACTCAGGCTCATAGACCATATCATGCTGTCTCCTGCTGTTTCAGGGGAATTACAAATAAATACATGAAAGCGAGAATCCAACAGCAACAAGTAGGCAGGACCAAGTAAAAGACGTGGGCAACAAGAAGGAAGTCGAAAGTGCTTGGGTTGGTCTGTAGTTCAACATGACAGAAAATGTGGCATCTTGTGGCTGCTTTTTTTTCTGCACTCCGCAATACCATGGCTGTTTTTTGCTCTGACAGACGCAGTGGAATCTAAACCCTAGACCAAGCAGATTTTCTTCTTTCTGTGGGATTGTTATATTTATTGCCATGCTTCAAGTGTGTGTTTACATGCATACGATACCCGCTTCTTAATGTGGTTCCACAAATGCCCTGATTCTAGGTTAGTGGTGCAGACATAAAAATATATTACCAGGTCTGGATAGTTCATTGACCCCAAACTCGTTTGTTTTTTAATGAGAACCGTGGTTAAGATTACCAATTAATCTAGTACTTTGGTTTTAATTGAGGGCATTGCAACGTTTTCTAACCAACTTGGCGTCAGCATAACTTATTTATCAAATATGGATGCCACTTCTGGGTCTGAAAAGTGAAGACACTGCAGAAATGCCTTAACCTGCATTCTTTCTCATGGCCAGCAGGGGGGGTCTCCAGTGGTTTGAAAAAAAAAAGTCTGATTGTATGTAAGCTTATGAGAAAATGAAACTACTTGATTTATCCCTTCAGTAAACAGATTCCCAATAAGTTTATGGTCTCAGTCATTAGTTTCAATACTTCTTCAATACAGCATGAAGTTTATTTCGAAAATTATTGTTCCATGTAGAGAAAAATAAATGATGAAACAGGGTACGCTATAGGGCATGGCTACCTTGCTACCATGGCTTGTCATCAGTTCTTAGATCCGATCAGTATTCTCTCTGGCTCCAATCTTTTTTCCATTTATAGTCACTAGCAGTAACCTATGGGTTACTTCACAGTGGGTTTACACTTGGTCAGCACTTGTGATGCTATTTTGTTGCCTAACTATAAAACATAGTAAAGTTAGCTGACTTGGTTGTGCACAGTATTCTCAGTCTGCTGCACAACCTGGAAGCACTCAGCAAAAGTGTATCCTGAATGAGGACTTGATCACACTACAACCACAGCCTGGTTGCAAGACTTCTAGCTCTGTTTTGCATCACACACATGAAAATTAATTTATTTTTTGTATACTCAAGTCCACCAAATTGATTTTTACAAAGTTTCCCCCTGCAACATCTTCATCACAGGAAATTCTGACTGGGCACTGCACTGATTTCAAGGTTGAGTGCCATGACACTGGGATTTGTACAAACACAGCACCACCTACTGGCAGAGAGGAGGTACTGCACGGCCCTCACGTCAGGTGGAAGTGTTTCATCTGAAATGCACCAGGCTAAATATAGACAGGTGACAGCTGAGGCGGGACTGCAGTATGCGCTACTTCATGGAAGTCTGAATGTGTGTGTGTGTGCATGCGTGCGTGTGTGTGTGTGTGTGTGTGTGTGTGTGCGTGCGCGTGCATATGTGAGATTAGAGATCAATGCAGCCCTGTGAATACTGTATCATATTACAGCTTTCGGAAGAGGGTCAGACTGAAAAGTATTTACAAACACAGCAGAGTTAAGCAGGTCAGTATACCACAGAGCAATAACAAGACACTGAAGCTATATTAATCATTCTAAGAGTTGAGGAAAATCACATCCTATCACTTCAACGTTACAATGCAAGGAACCTATATTTATGGGTTGTCCTGGATACAATCAGTGAGCAGCACTCATACGTATTGATATGAACCATCCCAGAAGCAGGTTACTGTGATCTTTTAAAACCTGTGTCCTGCCTCAGCTGCTCACAACCATTAAGTCTGCTGAAAGAGCAAACAGCAGTTGCCTGGGAACAAAAGAAAACAAATGCCATGTCTGGAGAAGAGAATCCAGGAGCAGCAGACTGTCTCACAGACAACATGTCAGCTACTACCTACTGTCACAACAGCCTGACTAGGTTTTATTTACAGCTCCCTTAATGTTGGCTATGATCACAATTAATGGGATACTGAAGTGAGGCGTATTGTTGGATCTAAGGAAGTGGACTAATTAATGCTGGTAAGAAGTCAAAGCTTATTGATGATTCAGTTATTTGGAAGAAATGTGTTTCATTACAACCAACTATTAACCTTTTCTCCTTAAAGGGTGTATCCACCAGTTTTACACACATTTAATGGGGGTTTACTCTCCACGACTTCGGAAGCACTACTGCATTTTATCAGATAGCATGCGGCTCCCTCTGGAGACATTAAAGGCTGTATACTCCTTTTTCACATGTGCAGTATCACTCCCCGAATCCTGGAAACATGCTTTAATGTGCAAAATTGGTGGAGTTACCCTTTAAGCACCTCCTTTTTTTTCTTCAGATGTAGTTGGAGCTCAGTGTTATTTAGTGCCAAAAACAAACAATAAACTGTCTGTCTTATACAGTATTGTAAACTAATTCAACATTGTAAATACACTATATTAAAGGTGCAATATGTAAGAATTGGCTACACTTCACCAGAATAATCATCACTTTAATATGGCCTGTCAACTCTAGGTCCAGCCCCAACAATCAACTTTTCTAGTTCTTTATCTTATATGTATTTTTGTTTATCCATCTATTCTTTGTTTTGTGTGTTCCAGTCTGTTAAGCATCCTTGGGTACCCTGAAAGGTGCTATCTAAATTAAATGTATTATAATTACTGCAGTTGCTGGTAGCTACTTAGCTCAGTTAGCCATGCAGCTAGCAATCAAGACTGGGAGCTTGGAGTTGTATTGGACAGGACGGGCTGGGGGCTAGCTGGTTAGCATGCTAAATCTGTTTGAGAAATCTCTGCAACACAGTAAATAGACATCTTTGATATGATGTCAAAGCCTTTGGCTCTTCACGTCATGATGATAGTGTCAGTTAATGTTTGAATGTTTTACACCAAACTTTCTACATAGTGCACTTTTACAGTCCCTGTAAAGTTAGTTCATTAGCGTTGTCATGGAACAATGAGAGTTAATGTCACAGATATTTTATCTCAGCAGAAAGGTAAAACTCGACTTTGTCTTCTGTTTCAGCTGGCCGGACTCTGTTGGGTAACCCGATCTTACAGACCTGTTCCACTGTCAACTCCTCTGTCACAGTGCACTGCTGATCACCATTAACTACAGACCTGGTCACTGCTCCGTCACTCCCTGCAGCAGCCGGGATGGCCAAGGGAAAGAAAAACAAACAGACAACCAAAAGTAAGACAATCACCCTGAAAATGGCTCAGAGCTGTGTCACGCTGACCTTGGACGGCAAACGCTGCCTGGACCTCAGCTTCAAGGAGATCTCCGCGGTGCCGAAGTGCATCCAGAAGCTGTGTGAAATCAACGAACTGGACCTGAGCAGGAACCTGATCAGAAAGGTCCCGGACTTTATCGACCATTTCACCGCCGTCACTGTCTTGGACCTGCACAGCAACTATGTGAGTACGATAGAGGATCCCTCAAAAAGCAAGAGTTAGAATAATAAAATCCCCCTCAGCAATAACATTTTCACATACATGCCACTGCAAACATTTTTCAACAAAACTCTTTTTCAAGGCTCAAAAATGTACAATTTAAACCAAATTATCAGGATTTTATTTAAAGGGGCCTTCTGCCAATTATCATTCACAAAGGTAAGTTGTTGAGTGTTGTTTTGCTGGTTAAAATAGCTGTCTATGTCATTGTGGTTATACAGACATGCGCCTTAATCTACAGATTTATATCCAAAAGCCTGCACTGCTCAGTGAGTTTATAAGGAGGAATGACGTGCATGTTAACGTGCAACAAATGTATGGCGTTGCATTGTGGGAAGTGTAGGTTTCTATAGTTTAGAAGGTTGACCCACATTTAGGATTATCCATCTGGATCTTTTTTCAAAATCAATTGCTTGAGCCAAATCTTTTGTCATTATCACAGTGTTACACAAATTCATTTACGGTTTATTTTTGTTGCGTTTCAAAAAAAACAAAGTAATATAAGCAAACGTACCTTTTCTGAGCAGGACTCTTGAATGTTTCATTGTGTATTATGTGACTGCTCTGGAGCCTGACCAAGGGATTGGATGTTTTTTCCGCTTTTGCACGCTGCGGCACCTTCTTCACTTTGGAACATGAGTTTTAGAGAGGATCATTTATTTAATCATCTTGTGTGCCATTGAACATTTTATACAGGGGCCAGATCAATTTTTTTCAATGATCTGTGGGCCCCTATCAACCCTGTTTACCCCCCTATATGCAATGTGCATGTATTAGTTGGTGATTAAGTTTGTGGACATGAAATTAAAAAAGACATTAAAACCATTCATTCATGCTCCTTGTGCAACATTTTGTTTATTATCTTATAATGTTTTCTGGCTCATGTGATATATTGTGCTTTGAAAAGAAATGTATGTACAGAAAAACAAACAAAATCGTCAGTCTTCAATCTTCAGGCCCCATGAGGGTCTTGTGTACTTGGGGCAGTTGCCTGATGATCACAATTTGTTGTGTGATTGTGTCCATGAGATGGTTTCCGATGTGCATGATGCTTCCTTGTAATGGATCAGTCTCTGGTGTCTGACATATGCTACATTTTATACACTGCATTCAAAGTAAAGAGTAAAAGGGGAAAAAAAACTAAAATAAGTAGGTCACAAATTCCAGGATATTGTTGCAACTGTAAGGTGTAAACTGTTGTCTGGCAGTATGTCGTGTGTTACAGATGTGTTTGTGTCACAGCTGGAGCAGCTGCCTGAGACTATTGGTCGCCTCCAGAACTTGCTGATTCTGAACCTGTGCAACAACCGTCTGACGAGCCTCCCCTGCGAGCTCGGCCTGCTGAAGCATCTCCAAACACTCAAACTGGGTCTAAACCAGCTGGAAGCTCTGCCCTCCTCCATGGCTGGGCTGAAGGAGCTCCGCCACATCGGCCTCTCCGACAACCGCTTCACCCGGGTCCCCGGCTGCCTCAAGCGGCTGAACAAGCTGGAGAGCATTAACCTGGACCGAAACCCCCTCGTCACCGAGGAGGCACCCAGCCGGGAGTCGCTCACGGTGACGGAGACGCTTTACCTGGTCAAAGAGAGCGCCCTGTGTGAGGGCTGTTTGGACAGGTGTCAGACTGAGAGGAGGAAGCTGGAGGATGAGGAAACGAGGAGGGAGCCTGGATTACTGCAAATCAGCCACCCTGCAGAGTTCACTTCAAAATCACACCCACGCAAGGAAATTTAAAATTATCATTTATAACTCAATTTATTTTACTTTACTGTACTCAAACTTATGAGTTGATTCCACATTGTAATGTGTGTTCAGTTGTAAAGTGGTGTTAATTTACACTATAGCACCATCTGCTGTTCTGACATCTACATGGAGCCTAATTGAATATGCACTAGATTAGAGGATGTGCTGGTAACAAACTGATATGTGTGGAGCTGATATTTTTTGTCATATACAATACAATGTTATGTGGATGCCTGTGAACACATGGGATTTGAACTGTTTTCTTTCTTCAACTGCATTTTTAAGCAGCAGGCCACATCTATTGAAAGTTTTTCAAAATAAAGTCTCACATGATTGAAATCAGTATTGTAAAAAGTACCCAGAAGTCATACTTGTGTAAGAATAAAGATACTGAATTAAAATATCTCTTTGGTAAAAGGGAAAGTAATTTAATAGAAATAGTACTTGAGTAAAACTCTGAAAGGAATTTGATAATTAATGTACTCAAGTATCAAAAGTAATTTTCCAGGAAAAAATTCACTTAGCATCAAAAAGTACAAGTAAACGTAAATTATACATATATTTACATGTTTGTATATACTGTGTAATATGGGTCACTCAATTATTGGCCTGGCCAAGAATCAGATGTGATACTTAGCATTTTTCTAATTTTTGGAATTAGTGTTAAAGGGGCATTTTGTAGTTTTGGAGAACAAATTCAAACTCAGAATTTTAATATTGACAATATTAATGAGGTGATAATACAAAAGAAATATTTATCTTTTCCATAACTGAATAAACAAGCTGTTCTTAGAGGGAAATTAGGTCAGAAGTTAGAAAGGTGGCAGGGTCTGCCAAATAGAAACAAAGTAAAACAGTATGACATGTGTTGTCCTTTAAGGTTGGTTTGTTTATTCAGTCATGAGAACAAAGAGTGTTTGATTATTTAGTTTGATCTTTTTCTTTTGATCACAATTTCTTCCCAAACATGACATAGTGCACCTTTAATTCAAACACGCATGCATTTGGCTTAATCTGAAAAGTAACTTGTAACTAAAATTATCAAATAAATGGAGTAAAAAGTACAATATTTGCTTCCAAAATGTAGTGGAAGTACAAAGTACTTCAGTATATTCCTCGCGTAAATTTACTTAGTTACATCCATCACTGTTTGAAATAAATCAGCGTAATATCCTGATGGCCTCTTCAATGACAGAAACCTAATATGGTTTATGATAGGACACAATGTATGAACACAATCCTCCAATGAGCACAAATCTATTAATGCAGCGATAATTGTTGTTTTATTGCGACCCATGTACAAGTTTTAGCTGCATGAAAATTGACAAAGTGTACCATAAATACTACTGGATGCACTACACTGCATGTGTTTGTCATCTCTGTGGCCTAGAGGGCAGCAAAGACTCACTGAGCACCATCAGTGTTGTCAAGCAGCACTTCTGTCTTTGATTGTAAATGTTTTAACCAGCGAGAGATTATGTGAAGTCATCTCTGATTCCAGTAACAGTCTTCTGTCAATATATGACTCATATGCAGTCATAGAGCATGAAGTAGCATCATGATGGTAATATGACAGACAATAAAAGGAAACATAATTTGTCATTGTCCTAATCGATAAAGTGTGCTATGATATGACTATGGTCTTTTAAATAACCACAAATGCTGTTTGTTTCCTTTTTAAATGGTCAGATAAATTATACCTATGAATACATTTAAAATTACACAGCAGTCAAACTGAAAAATCAGGCTGATGAGCTGACATGAGAGAGATCTGAGCTTGTTTTTATAGTGTCTAACATTTTTACTTCTTCAGTCACTTCATTAAACACATCCAGCACCAGATACTACCCACATACATCACCACCTCTCTTGTTCATAGATGTTCAAAACACTGTCAACTTTTTAATACGCACACAAACACAACTAATGATGTAAGTCTGCATTGTAGCGATCAGGTGGTGGAGCCACAGCATCAGATTTCTGTCCCAGTGCACCCGCCCGACTCAGTGGCGAGCAGGGTTCAGCGCTCAATTATGACAGCACACCCCATTTTTAAGGCATCGTAAAACTGATTAAAACCAAACTGATCGTAAAAATGGACACTTGAACATAATTCACCAGGATAAGAACGACCTCACGTGACAGAAACCCTCTTTGGTATTGAAACGCATTTGCTTTTACTTTGAGGTTGTAGTTTGGCCCATGTCCCAGCTGCTCTATGGTTATATAGCAGCAATCCGACCTCCAGAATAAATTCAACAGAACCATTCACCTGTTGCAACTAAATGTCTCTTTTGGTTATTTTTATTCTATTTTTTTTTATGTCGTGACAATGCCGTGCTCATGGTCTGGTTAGGTTTAGGCACTTGGTTAGGATTGGGAAAAGATCATGTTTTGATTATGATAATACAGACTGGAACGACTGTATCAGAGGCAAAGTATTGCATTTTAAATTCTGCTGTCTTATCAGCAATCGGATACTGATAATTGGAATAATGCTGAATATCAGCCCTGATTATCACCTCGGCCGGTAATCGGTCCATCCCTAACAAGTGGAAGATGTCCTGAGGTCGTTTATTAAAATGACTAACTGAGGTGACTGCAGGCTACCGATTTAAAAAAAAAAACTATATATATAACACAATTTCAAGAGGATGAAGGTCGTAGCCTCTCTCCTGTTTGCTCCTCTTTTAACCTATAACCAGATTATTCCTCTCTTTCACTCCTCATTGTCCTCTCTATGTCCACGCAAACAGTCAGTACAATCTAAAAAACAGTGAATAACCTCTGAGGCCCTTGTCACCCAGTTTTTTACTGCATTGCTGATCTGAGGAGTGCTGAGTAGACTGGATTAAGATCTCAGCAGATAGGCTCATTAAGGAGCGGGGATGCCAGGTATTGACTCAGCTGGATTGTGGGACTGAGCAATACCTATAGTAAAGCATGCGGTAAAGACGTGCAAGTAATAATAAGTCTATGATTCCTTATGATAGATAGAGTAAATGACTAACATTTCAAAGGGATATTTCAAAAAATGATGCATAAAGCAGATTTTAATGACCCATACAAGTTTAGTGTCATTTTTATGGTAAAAATAATTACAATGGCTAAGTTCAACTGGTATTCACCATTCCTCAAAAACACCATTGTATTAACATCAGTGTATTTTCTTGTATTTTTTCCGTGGCTGATCATCGCTTGGTTTACTGCCGTGTGGCTGCTGCTGAGGGGCCGTTACAGCTGAACAGTCCAATGCTCTTTGGGCAACGCTCCACACACACACGAACACTGTGAGTGCTATTGAAAATCAATTCGCACACATACATACATATACCAGTCTCTTTCTGTTTCTCCCTGATTCATTTCCCTCAGCCATTCCATCAGTGTCTCCATCCCCCCCCCGCACCCCCAAGTCTATCGTGTGCGTCAATCAACCAAACACACACAGGCAGGCTGAATGAATGAAACAGAATTGCCAGAGAGCCCGAAATAGAATCTAATTAATTTTGATTGCATTGCCCTGGCTCCTTCATTGGCCGAGGCAGTGGGCACTTGGACTTACATTGCAACAAATGAAACCAGAAAGTCAAAAAGGCATTGTGTGGATTTCCTGGAGCTAAAGGTTCTTCTAGGATTTACATTTTTATGTATCAGAGGGGCCATTTTTGATCACTATAGAGTAGATTACTGGCAGGCTTTACAGATGTGCAGTTAAATCAAAATCACACCATAGTAACAAAAAAATGGATTACTTAAATCATTATTAATAACAATAAATACTACATTTGGGGCTGCACAACAAGCTGTTAACACAGTCGATTATTTCTTCAAACTAACTGCAATCCTCTTGGGTGTCACAAAGGCGGCAATTTAGCTTATAATGTAAAATATAGCGTTTTTCTTTTAGCTTTGGGGCATATTTACACATGGGGAGGCGAGCCCTTAATTAAAATGGCCACGTCACAACAAAAAAAACAAGGTAACAACTGCTAGCTTGTTTATATTCTTGCCATAGACCACATTCACTCGGCGGCCATCTTCCTTTGACGTCATGCTCAGGGTGGGAAGCTCGAATGCTGAGATAATGTTCTGCTGCTGTGCTGTAGAGGGAAAAAATGATATCATTTAATTGATCAGCGACTGGAAATACAGCTGATAGTGAAAATCTAGAGGGACCTGAACTAATTTAAAGGTAAAACATCATATGTGATAACCCATTATATGCGTTCAACCATTCCTAGCTAACATTAGCCTTTGAATACATCTTGAACGTTTAACTTCCAGGCTTAAATAAATGTGCTCTGGGCAAAGACTTCAATTGGGCCTTTCCTATGAGATTGTGTAGCGTGTCAAATGTTAGCAAGGAAGTGGTTTGATGCTAACGTAAGCTAATGGGTTGTCAAATGTGTTGATTTACTTAGAATTGTAACCAGATATCCCACCAGATTTTCAGTTATTTCACTTAATCAGCTTGTCAGCTGACGATTGATTGTTAAATAGTGAAATGACAAGCATTTTTCAGATTCCTCGTAGAACAACAATTTGAGCATCCCACCCTGAGCGTGGTCTCAGAGGAAAATGGCCACCGTGTGAACATGGTCCATTGGTGATCAGGTTGATGTTAGGGTTAGCCTAACCCTAACCCTAACTTACCATTTTCTGTGTGTACGTTGCTACCTTGGAGGTTGCTGCTGACGGGGAGAAGAGAGTAGGCCCTTTTCACGGCGGACATTTTGATCCGTCAAAGGATGAAAAGCACAGGTGGCACTTATATCGTTAATGATGGCTGCATTCCATTTAGGTGAGATAATTCCAGTGCTCTGGTGTTGTGCACGTTCACTCACTGGGACTGTTAATAGAATGGAGCCGCCATTAACGTTATTGGTCACACCTGTGCTTTCTCTGCTTTGATATGTCAACGCGTCTGCTGTCTTTGCAGGCTTATACCAACAGTATACATCTGGTGAGTCAAATTTGGTCTCCGACCCACTTGGTGCTGGGCTGATTGTGTGCAGTGAGTTTGTTTAAGAGCTTCTTTGTTCAAAACTGCTCCCTCCTGCATCTGAAAGCAAAGTTGATGAGAGCAGTGGGACTATAACAGTAAAGCCGCGAGCCGTAAAACCAAAACAATGAGCTTAAAAGTGCTAAATCCTCTGAGAGAGCTCACGTGGACTGTAGACATCGGTGAGAGCTCTCCGTGGGTCTGCTGCTTTTGCACTACAGCAGACACCTCTCCCCTCGCTTAACAGCATGGCATGCAGTCAGCAGAGATCACAAACGTGTCACGTGTCACAAAACACGAATCTGTTCCGACAATTCCACCATTGTCGCAGGTGAAAGCATCACCAGTTTGATGGACTCAAGATGTTTTCCATTCCACTGTTGTGCAAATTTAAAGAGAATTTCAAAGAAACGGTCAAAAGAAATGTAGTAATATGTGTTTCCATCAAGAACAGATATGCAATTTTTTTTATCTGTTGTGTTGAGATAAATAGCGCGTGGCAGTTATTTCCCAGTCGAGTGTTGTTAATCCACTGGAGAAGAACAGGGCACGAACGAGATGAGGTATTAGGGAGTTAAAATGATGAGCTTCAGTTACTTGCTGCGTCACATTTTTTGCATTGCACTAGTGGGTAAACCAATGTTTTGGGAACGGGGCATGGGAGTCGGTGGCAACATACCTATTGAGTCATTTGGGTGTGAGGATGTGTTAATGGATGCCCCCCTCATGTGGTGTCAAGCCATGAGTGGAGATTCTGACATTCTTTAGCACTTCCATTACTAAAAAGTGAAAAACAAAATGCGATTAGTAAAAGCAATCAATGTGGTAGTGATCACGTTTTGTAAGAACACACTTCAGTTTCTCAGAAAGGCTGAACGTATTTAAAAAAAAACAAAAAAAAAACAAAAAAAAAAAACAATGACAGGTTTTATTAAATTACTCGGTAATGGAAAAATGAGCTAGCTGGATTAAGACATCATGACTTTCCCTCCCGCGGTACAAGCTTCCGTCAGCTAATTTCAAAATGCTTATGCACAACAAATGCAACTCGTCAAAAGGACTGAGTTCAAAAATTCAGACAAAGAGACGGACACACCGCCAGACAGGCAGAAGGCTTCCATCCATATTGCATACGCCACAGTCTGCTGTCCTGTCAGCTCCCCTCATAACCATTAGCGGGTGAAGTCACAGCCCTGTGCTAATTGTCGGTGACAGTGCAGCGAGGGAGGGAAGGGGGGGGTTGGATGAGGGCAGACAGACAGACATAAAGACAGACAGACCTCAGGGGAGAACACCTGACTGCTGCGTGTCTCCTCGGTTGGTCACACTATTCTCTTAGTGAGCCTGTAATTAGCGGATGTGAGGTGAGAGCTTCGGTTACCGTGACTCGTTAGGGCCAAAGGTTTAATGAGCAAGAAAATTGTGAGCCTCTTTCAACAGTGTTCTTATTTAACACAATATATGGAGAGCAGGTTTTAATGACTTGCGCATGGGGGCGGGCTGAGATTCGAGACACTGAAGACACTTTCGTTAAGCAGTTTAAGGTTAATGAAATCATGAGACGCGCAGGTAGAGCCCCTCTCATTGGTGGCTTGCTGCTGGGGCCCATCGCAGTCGGCCGGCAGCGATCAATAAGTAATGCTAAGTCAACAGTCACACCTTCGCCAGCCACCCACGGGTCTGTTTTAGCACAGCCCATCCCCGGCAGTATGAAATTTTAATCACCCTCTGTATCAATATTTAACAGGGTTTTCCTAAACACCGTGGATCCGGAGGACTTAGCATTCCCAACACGGTCCATCCTCGGTGACATTATTTGACCTCGGCGGCGGTGGCGGGGGGAAGGGTAAACACAGTTATTAACAAGAGAGAAATCAATGGTCGCATCGTCTTTGCATACAACTTTCCTGTTTTACATAAAGCCTTTTGTTGACCTGCAGTTGGGGCGAAACAGCAACTCCATAATGGCATGTCGAGGTAGTCTGTCAGCAGAAAGTGTTCCGACAATATTAAAGGGGCTCTGGGGCGTCGTAAGGATGAGAGCATTACACAAGTATGGCTTCACAGTTATACGTACTAAAACGTGCAGAAATGGGAGGACAAATCAACTCATTCACACACACTCACAGACAGGTAGGAGTAAAAGGAAAAAGTGGACAAGGGCACGAACACCAGATGGCGGGCTCTATACCGCTGTGACATAGCTTCACACAGACAATTTTTACATTTCAAAATCAAGAGGCTGCATTAACAAAACACTTTTAAGGGACAAACCAAACCGTGGAATTCGACTGGTTCTCATTAATCTGCTTCTCAGCTTGAAATGTCCATGTTTCATGCACGTTGGCCTTTCATACAGATTTGTTATCTATTATAGGTAGAGGACATAGTATTGATCAACTTTTCCTACATCCCAATTGCACCCTGAATTGCTTTGGTCTACTGATGGAGATCCTCTGGCAAGCAGTCAGATGCTCTCCTTGCAGCCTGTCACGAAAGCCGGAGTAGTCCTGAAAATAAAAATGCAACGGGTGAAGTGTTTGGCACACACTTCGGCAGCTACTACATGCCCTTCCGTCTTTCACCCTGTTCATTGCTGAGAAGTCTCTCTCACGGTTGACTCTTGGTGCTGAATGACACCGCACTGCTGCCAAACAGCTAAGTAATGGGTAGATCTGTCCCCGTTCATCACTTTCACTGGCCAGCAGGGTCATTATTTCAGCTCAGCTATTACCTCGGGTATATGATTTACAGAGATGTTGATTTACATTATTTGAATTGTGATGGACCCCCAACCCCCCGAAAAGCATACGCGGTTACAGACAATGGACGGATGGATGGATGGATGGTGTATCTGCAGGTTGAAAGACGTTTAACACAGCCATCGAGCCTGGAGGTACACCAATGCCACAAACCTGTAGGCTGTACAGAAGGTGTACAGGCCTTCGGCAGCCCGGCAACATTTTTTGCTCTGGCTCCTTTGCCAGCGTGGGAAGTGCAGTTGTGAGATTTCTCTGGAGGATCTCATCGGCCAGGTGCTGAGACAGCCACCGTGTGTTTTTTACTTCCTGGAAATAATAAATCAGTGTTTTGTTAGTATAAACTTGCAGTGCTGGGTAGTACTGAGTTGATGGGAAATACCAGCTGTGAGTGATTGCATAACTACAGAATGCAATTTCTGAAGAAATGCCGGTGGGAATTTTTGCTTTGGACACTAAACTGCCTCGCTGGCTGTTGACGTTAAAAAGCCTGATGGTCAGCATCGATGGAAATGCTGGAAACTAATCTGCATTGATAGCATTATATTATACTGTATGAAGAAGTTTATCTCCTCCAGTGTCTTTCAGTCTGTCAGGTTTGTCAGGATGATCTATTTATTTGATACCTTGTCCTCACATTTCATCTTCCTAATCTTAAAGTGAATAAATATTTGCTTGCACTGCATTCCGGTTTGCACTGTGATGGAAGTTCAGAGGCCAGAGCAGAGGCAGTAGGCAGCACATGTCATGACACTGATCATGCGTTTTTTCCCGATTCTATTATAAAAGTCCAGTCTTTTGAACAGGCTATGAATCATTCAAGCAGAAAGTCGATACAAAACACCAAAAACCCAGTAGAGCACGGACCGTACTGTGAATATGTGGGTCATACCTGATGTGCCGATCGAGCTGGGCAAGCAGAGCCGCTGGAAATAACGATAACGTTTGATAATTAGCCAAAGCTTGTTAGTTGGATATGTTATACATTGTTTTACAGGACAGGCAGTTGGATCATTCAATTGACGAAGGTGAAGAGATTGACAGTATTGACCATTTTATTAGCATTAGTTACCAACACTAACTTCTGCAGTCACAAATGCTATTAGAATGCTTGAAAGGACAAAACTGTGTTTGGACAGTTGGATGAATACAGTGGACACTTTTAAGTTAACATTCGGTAAACCTACTCTCAAAAGTTGTGTCTGCAAATGGCCGGGAGTGAAAGATACTTTGCTAAAGCAACAGCACAAAGCACAATGAGACCATTTATTTGATTGTTAGAGGAGTACTGTGGTGGTATACTAGGACATGGACTAACCAAAGGGGGATATCCTCAACCTGACATCAGAACAACACACTTCACTGCTATCATGACATTGTGAATGAATTGTCCATGCTCTTTTATCTCCATCAGATGAGTGATAAGATCGCTAAAGTAACATGCGAGAAATCACCGTAGCTGACGACCGCATATTGGAAATGTCTAGTCACGTCACTTTACATTGGCGCCACGAGGTGTGAGAGTCCTGAAGGGTTGTCCCATTTCATAGGGGCAGATTCCAACCACTACACCTCGTAACTCTGTTCTAAGGGGGCAAGGGGACACTTGAAGTCTGCTCTGAAATTGGCATGGAAGCCTGTATACCAAAGTTATGGTGCCGGTGAAGTGTACACAGAGAGCAGCCCGGTGGTTATGGCTAAACAAAAAACAGGGAAGGCTATGGTTAAGTTCTGCTCTGGTGGTTTGTGGCACAAAACATCCAGCCTTGTGAGTCCATGTTGCCCTCCTCTTCTCACCTCTCTGTCTCCACCTCTTTGCTCCACCATCCCACACTGTGATAACGGAACAAAAGGGAGATTATTTTGGTGATAAATTCAGAGGGAAACGACACCCAGAGCCACACCCAGCATAGTGCGACCGCATCGCTTTCACCCAGCCTCTGTCTCAAACCAAACACTGGCACTGAAGGCTTTTTATTGCTGTCTCATTTTGGTTTCTTGGTGTGTGTGTGTGCGTGTGTGTGTGCATGTGTGTGTGTGTCACTCCCTCACTATCCTTCATCTTGGTTTAATTTCTTTTTGCGTGTGTGTCTTTTTCCTCCATTTCATCTCGGCTTGTGTGACCCCTATCTCTGTGTCTGCCGGCCTCATTTTGGATCCATTTTGGCTTCATGTGTGTGTGCGCAGATCTATCTTTGCAGTTGCCGCTTTAATTCAACTGCTTGTTGGCTTGTGTGTTAATGTGCATGTATGATACGTGAGGGCACACACGCACATGCACACACACACACACACACACACACACACACACACACACTCCTCCACCCCCTCTGCGTCTCTCTCTCCCTCTTTGCTCTGTAATAAGAGCAGCTGTGGTTGACGTGAGGCCGGCTCTGATTCAATTGCAGTGCAGGACTCTAGGCTATTATCCTCTGTACACTGGAGGAGGAGGGAAGCCCGGCTGCTGCAGCACAGCTGCTAACAGCAGTGACAGGTCTGATGCTTCGTACCAGGGAAGACCTACAGCTGGAAATTTCCCAAGCTCCTCACGAACCTCAAGCCTGATCAAAAAACTGAAAATAATCTTCTTCTTGTGTAATTTTCTCCCTCTGGAAATAATCTCATTTTGTCTTCACTTAAGTAGAGGTGTAATAAAGTATAACATCATTTAATGGGTTGTTCAAATTCCTGACTTTAAAAAAAGGACACTTTCTGGTTCCACTGAATAAAAGCGGCTACAAGTTGATTGTAGATGACATCATCAATGATGATGTTTTTATAAGATAAGTCAGACAATTGCACAAAATAACTATGAAAATATGTATTCTATTTTTTGACAACTGTTACAAAATGAAAACGTAAAAGAGAGACAAATTAAAGTGGCACTGTGATTGACTGATTATTCCTTTAAAAAGAAAAAGTCATTGTCAGACTATGAAACTGAACTAAAATAAAAAAAGCACATGACCGAGATTGTGGTGTCATCATGCCATTTTAAGTTACATTATAGAGGGTGCAGGTCTTCTGTGTTTCATATGACTAAGCCTACAATTCTAAATATTTATTTCTATCTCATAATATATCAGGTTTCTTTCTCTGTCTATGTGCTCATCACTGTGTCTTTGGCCATTTGTTTATTTGATAAAGATATTGGCTGTTTCATTGTTCTACATCTTTTATTTGGGCAAAAGTAACTAAAAAGTAGTGTAATAAGTTATTTATTATTCTACTCACACAGTAATTGTGTAAAAAAAAAATACATTACTTTAAAATGAAGGTAACAAGTAATATATGTTGCATTTTGAAAGTAACTTGCCCCAAACTGTGGCAGGTTAATAAGTCTTAGGCCTTGTTGTTGTTAATAAAGTTAACTGAAATTCAAACAGGGTTGTTTACAGTGCACAGAAGCCTGCTCAGCTCGGATCACAACCGAACTCAGGGCCAGCTGAAGTTTTGATTTATCGCATTGGTTGATGTGATCTTTTCAGCCCTATTGGAAAGGTAGAGGGGCGGGATCAAATGGTGACACAGTAGATTGCTAATGAGGCATAAAAATTCACAGAAGAGCCACAGGTGCGACGAGTAATTAAGTCCAGTACTTTGGTGAGTGCAGAGTTCACCGACGAGAAACGGACATTAAGAAGCATGTATGAGGTAAAAAGTTCTATGTATGTTTTGTACTGCTTCGGCAAATTACAGTGTGATAAAATGGCGACGCTAAGTGAGCTCATGCTAGCGGAATTAGCATTTATTGTAACGTAGTGTGCTAATGTTAGCAGTTAGTTTTATTGTCACAGACTCGGTATGAGAAGTAAAAGAGAAATTGAAGTAATACAAGGGAACTGTTAATGCACACAGCGGACCAGGAAACACTGCTGGACCCTCAGATATCACTTCGTCTGGACCTCACTGACTGACCGTTGGCCTTGACAACCGTCGCCCTGCTCTTCACCCTTCACCCATGCTGCGGATAAGAGCTGAGGGACTAGTGAGTACAATTCAACCAGTGCATTTTATTCACTTTCAGTAGCAAGTGAAATTGCCATTAGCTGTTGGTCACACTGCTCCCAAGCTACCACTCAGGCCTGCAGTGGGATTTTATTTTGAGTTTAAAGGACTAAGTTTGTTTTGTGTTTAAAATCTTTATATCATTAAATGTATTTACATTTCATTAAGTTTTGTTTTGAGTTAAAAAAAAAAAAAGGGGGACTATTAAACAAAATAACATAATCCTTGTGGGATTTAAAACCAGAAAATCATACTTTTCCTGTGAAGAGGAGGCAGAGCTATTTAATCAAAATGAATATATAAGTTTCAAAAGGTTTAAAAAGCAAGGTTAGCATGATCTGCCATAGTACTACAACCCCCCCTTAACTAATTAGTTAGCAATATATAATTGTGGGACAGGTGCTACCATTGGATTTACCTATTGCCTTATTTATATCGATTCCTCATCACAACAACAGTGCCGGATGGCAGTGCCCCCCCCCCCCAGCAGGACAGTGTGCCCTGACACACCACAAACACTGTTCAGGAACAGCTTGATGAACGCAATAAAGGGCCCAAGTTGTCAACCGTGCCTCCAAATTCCCCAGATCCCAATCCGATCGAGCATTTGTAAGACGTGCTGAGCAGGTCTGATCTTTGGAGGCCTAGTAAAATTTACAGCCCGGAATAGAACTTTCTTGGCTTGATGCTTCACTGAGAAGCTTCCAATGTGGTATCCAGATTTAAGTAGATCCAAGATGCTAATGCTAATTTAACAATGGCTGTGGAAGTAGCATAAGTGCTGATGTCATTTTGGCCATCAGCCATGTTTCTATTTTGTGGTCTAATGTATGCTGTCAAGTCTGCCCTTAAAGTAAATGTTTTAATATCTCCCAAGTATCACAAAAATAAAATAATAAATATTAACTGCAATAATGTTCCTGGTGTTTTAGCTGCTTGTTCAGTGAACAGTATGTTGATGAATGATCAGGCTGCTCTGCAGTGGAGAGCACATGGCTGCAGTAATGCCAGGTGAGTAAGAACAATAGTGAGTGGGTGGCCCTGTTAAAACAGCCAAAGTTTGTGAATGGCAACTGGATTAACTATGAAGAGTGTGTCTGTTACTGCAGAGAATGACAAACTGTGTTTGCATTCTTAAAGTCTGCTTTTAAATATAGCATTTTCTGTAGTACAAAGCAAACATGGCAACTACTGTGGCCTTTAAATACTCAAAATATCAAAATGTAGGGAAAAAAATGTGACTACATTAAAATGAAATATAATTTGTACCACAACTAAAACACATATTTGAAACTGCTACTAAATCAAACCTAGTTACCAAACTGAACGCATGTGACATTCGTCGAGGCTTCAAATTGCTCTTGCTGCCAGTGCCACAGTCCTCCACACTTTGTTCTGTCAGTTACAGCCCCCTGTAGCTTGAGGCGACATGACAATGTCTGTTAGAAAGGGTAACAGTATTTTTTCTCCCCTGGTTTTTCTGACTTGTGCCACTGGAATGCCTGGAGGATGTAATTACGACCTACTCTATGAGCTGGGAATTTCCCACGTCTGACTTTGAACTGAGGGCAGGCATCGTTCTTTGACAGCCAGAAGTGGCAAAGACAAAAAATGGTCAAGGAAGGTAATGAGGAAGAAAAGATAGAGACTGATGCATTTACAGTGGAATTAGAGGGGAATTGGTGCGAGAGAGGTGTGAGGAAAAGATTTTAAAAGGAGATAAAACGGCGACAATGCCAGAAAGAAAGCACAGGAAAGATGGGGGGAATGAGTGATTAAGGGAAGGAGGTGGAGACAAGCTGAGGACCTCTACAGCTTAATTAGATGCAGGAGGAGGAGACACCTGCCAGATGAACACCCCCTCTCCTTCTCTTTTCACTCTTCTATAGAAAGCACTTACTACAGAAAATAACAACACTTAAAACCCAGCATCTGTTTGCCGGTCAGCTCCGTGATCTGCCGGTACGAGACCCACCCCAAAAAAAATCTCCTCCTCCATCTACCCCAGGCGGATGTACCGCTATGAATAATGTAACAGGGAGGAGTGGAGGCCACTGGGCGTGTGCACGGAAAATAAAGAGGGGTAGTTCCTCCTCCCCCTCCCTCTCTCCCTCTCCTTCACCACCCCACTCTCTCTTCATTCTCCTCCCCTCCCCTCTTCACCCAACCCCCTTGCAGCCGGCCGCACTGCAGAAGGTCAGGGAGAGAAGAAGAAGAAGAGGAGAGAGGCGAAGACACAGAGAGGCAGAGGGAGAGACAGAGGGTGGGGTGTGTGGATGTACATGAACATGCCGAGAGGACAGTGCGTGGACGAGCGATGACAGCCATGCTGAGCCCAAAGATCAGACAGACCAGGAGAGGTAGGACACGGTTTACATCTACACAGCCTGCCAGCTGTGTTAGCTGCTCATACATCTGTAACTGGGTAGTGACACATCATGTCGTACTGACAGGGGCTATGATGGGAGTTCACAGATCAGAGGATACGTTAAATGTGATGCTAAAGCTTTATCTGGACTCTGATCTATACTTTTACAAATATATTTCATTTTAGAAAAAGTGCTTTTTGCTCTTTTACACCAGAATTTATCTGCAGGGGAAAAAAAAGATCCACTCCATCTTTTTTCCTACTGCAGTCACTATATTTCTGAATGAAGCGGCAGGTCATCCCACGCAGGGTAGCTCTCGCGTACATTAGCGTTCTACTACAGCTGGCCGATGCTGCCAGTGTGAATTCTATTAAGAGGAGTGAGCGGCATCTCTGGTTTCATCACTGCAGCGCTCAGCACTATCAGGCTGCCGTCAGCTGCTGCTGCCTGAGTGTGTGAGTGTGTGTGTCTGTGTGCTCACACTGGCTTATGTACAGTATGTTTGTGTGTATGGTGGATGGATTGTATTAATATGCTGTTGTGTGTGTGTGTGTGTGTGTGTGTGTGTGTGTCCTTCTTTCCTTCCTTGGCACTAATCTCCGTGACTGCAATTATACAGCTGGATCTGATTAAGATGAAATGAATAGTTTCCAAGAATGGTAGAGTGATGTGTAAATCCTCGGCTGGAGCGCCATGAAATTGGCAGTAAAGTGGATTAAATCTGTGTTTGCATAAATTAAGACAGCAGGGTGTGATTCACTGTGTACATTTTGTAAATTAGCACTTAATTGATTACATTGCATTTAGGCTGTGACAAATAATTTTAACGAGCATGATGGTTTAGCGTGAGCAGTATCAAGATATGATTTTTAGTAAGGCGGATTCATGTGCATTTACAGAAGGACAAAATATACAGAAATTGATTAAAAAGGTAAAATACAAATGTCTCACTACATTTAAGGTGTGCATCATTTCTGTTAAAATGGTGAAAATTAAGAGATTAAAGCGACTCTATGATCCTGCATGAGAAGCATTCTCTGCATGCCGTGTGTAAATGGTTGCTCCATTGCTGACAGCATCACATTTGTTGTGTGAAGCCCATGAATAAACGGGTATGTGACAGATGTGGTCGTGTAGTACAGGCTGAGCTGAGGTTAAACCGGGTCAAGAAAGGACACAGCACTAACCCGTGAGCATATGACATTTTCAATGGCTGAAACGTTTATGACCGGTGAACTAGAATGTCAAAGAAGTCACTGAAATTATGAATCAATAAAATAAATGTCATCGACTTTTTTTATTGATCATTCATGTCTGCGACATTCATGATGCTAGAAGGTCAGTTGACTAACTAGCGTCCATGTGGATAAGCCTTGTCATATTTGACTTTGGAAGGTCAGTGATGAGCTAGCTAGCTTAGATATGATATAAAAGATATGATGATGATGATGATGATGATCTAAAATGGCTGCATGCCATTGTTTTTACATCAAGTATACCACTAAGAAAGGTAGGTTTCATGGTGCCGTCACTCCCCTCTCTTGCCTCTTTAGCTAGGCTAACGGTACTTAGAATAGTTTGACAGTTTAGGAAACAAAACACCTATTTGCTTTCTTTGTGAGAGTGCGATGAAAATGTGCACACAGTCAGCCGGCCAGCTACTAAAATATGAAATGAAGGTAAAGACAGAAAATAGTAAGCTTAGCTTGCTAAATTGTTTTTTTTTTCCTGTAAATGAAGCATAAAAACTTTATATTCTAGTTTGGTTTTCGAAACCAGAGTGCTGGAAAAATTAAGCATGTCACATATACTTTAGCTGAGTTTAGTTTAGCATAGTTTAGCATAGAGACTGAAAGACAGGGGCAGCCTTATTAACATATTGTCTTTTAATTGTTTATCTGGTAGAAACATGTAACTAAATGTTCTTATGTAGAAATGCTAATCTGTGGACTGTAGCTTTGTATTTAGCATAGAGACATACGACTGGTATGGTATTAGAAACTTGTGTTTCTAATTTTACTCAGACAGAAAACATGAACATTTTCCATAGAAGTAGAACTAACATTATTCTAAAAACAAGTTGCAGTTTTAGGTGGAATTTATTTATTTATTTATTTATTTATTTATTTATTTATTTATTTATTCTTTTGGACAGAGTTTAGCTAGCTGTTTCCCTTTGATCACTTTTTTTGTGCTAATCTAAGATAATCTTTTGCTGGCTTTAACATTATGTTTACCATCCACTCGCAAAACTGGTATCAGTTTTCTGATATTGCATTATAATTTCCCAGAAGTCAAGCTCACATTATTTACCCAACTGATTATTTGGATTTGCCCCTGAGGTGTAATTAAATTTGCACCATTATGCTTTCATTTTAGAGCAACTCTTAATTGGAATGCTTGTGTAAGTATAAACACAATTTGCCGTGCTCCATATAAGGCTGCTGTGCTTCAGTAACTATAACAATTCACAACATATTAAAACTGTAATGGGTGTGTATTGGGTTCATTTTTCTAAAACTGGCTCCAGATTTGTAGTAGCAGCTTTAATTGCCCACATATCAGCTGCTTCATTCTCTTGCTGTGTCTTTCTGATGTGCGTTACCATGGTTTTATGATCAAAGTCCTGAAATGTAGCAGCACCCTGACATTCTGCCTTCCTGAGGCACATGAATGAACACCCTCACAACTAGATACTGTGAGCAAGCGTATACTGCATAGATAAAACAGTCACACACTGACACACACTGAAAATGAGCATGTGGCGATGATAAGATGCACAGAAATGCAGAGATTACGCTACACACCCGCTGCTGCAGATCAGTTCTGCTCCACTGCAGCTTTCACATACAGGCTGTATATTATTGGCCACACCTCCGAACATGTCAAGGAAGGCTGCCACACTCACACATACACATATATACACACACACACACACACACACACACACACACACACACACACACACACACCTAATGGTTAACACATTAATCAACGTGATAGGCTAACTGGAAGTTACGCCCTGATGCACCTGTAACTCTCCCTGCCATTTTCCAAGAGCCATAAATCACTTCACAACAACCAGATTAATGAAATTGAATTCCTTCAGCGTCCCCGTGTGTGATTGTGTGTAGTCTACCTGTGTGTGTCTGTGTATGTGATTTAGTCATCAGTGTAGTATTGTCTGGCTAAATGTGGAGCACCCGCCTTGCCATGCTAATGGATAGGCTCCTCTATGATGTACAAAAGAGCCGTATATCCATTTCCTGCTGATGGTAAATATATGACTCCAAACTACATTAAGTGACATCATGGGGGCCTAGGGTATGTGCGCAATCAGGCATACGATGTGTGTGTGTGTGTGTGTGTGTCTGAGAATGTAGTATCAAGTGTCTCTTCATGTGATCTACTGTAACACTTGTGTTTTGATTTAAGTCTGCAGACGACCATTTGTTCACATTGTAACATTACTTCCATACTTAAGACATGACATTTGTGAGTCCAATTGACTGAATCTTTTCCATCTGAGCCAATGTAGACCTGTAGAACCTTTGCTCAATGCAGCCTTTTTGAAGGTTTAGTTTTGACCAAATTGCATAAACATCACTATTTATATCCAGGGTCAACATTCAGTGCCAATGCAAGACTGCTCTTTATTTATCAAGGTGGACAGAAGGCTAATAGTGCAGAGGTCAAGGTGGTGGAGGACCAAGTTTCAATTTGGGGAAAACCGAATTAAGAGAACTTCAAGCAAATTTAGCAGTTTAAGTGAGTAAACCTGTACTTGAGGGAGACTTGGCACCATAAGCTGCAACTGGTTAGACTCATGGTCTCATGGAAAGTGGTAAAAGTTGAAATTCAACCATGAGTAATGGCTAGCTCTAGAGACTTGTTTACATAATGACTGCAGCATTGCTAGTTGGTGAACAGGCTAACAAGCAAGCTAAGCACTAAAATATGCTAACACCAGTAGTTAGTCCCTATATATGTTTATTACACCGCTCTTCTTTATGCTGCAGAAGCACCCATTCACTTGAATGGGCCTTCCCAACGTTCGGCGGTCAATTATTTTTGTATAATTGACTGCTGCTAAGCATATTTGACTCTCGTCAAGGAAAGTGGCCTTTTTGCCTCTGGTTCACGTAGTTCGTAGCACTCCATGCTCTTGAATCTTTTCTAAATTGTAAAAAGAAACACTGCGTGAAGTTATTTTTCGTGTCAGCAAGTAGCCATGTGATTAGTGGCATAATGTATAGAGTCATAGTCATTATTCGGAAAATAAGTAAAATATAAAATAAGTATCAACCCCCTCCACTGCACATCGGGGTCCAGTTCGTCCATACATTATCCCTTACATAGCTATTGATCCTTTTTACTTTGCCCCCCGCAAGTTGCTCATAAGAATGTACAAAAAAGGCTCTCTGAACTTGTTAGCTTAATTGTCTTTTAGCCAGTTCTTGACTTATGTCTGTTATGGGACGATACATTTTTTTCAGTTTATTCAAAAGACAAATGTGTACTACCGACTCCTGTGTTATGTGTGTCCTAAAACCATGGGAACAATTCAGAGAGTTACCCCGGCAGCAATTGTAAAATCCTCAAATGACACCAGTATTATCCACCACATTACAAACAATGATGAGAGTTTTTAACCGGAGGAAATCAACATTCTTGCTGAGTGGTTCACAAAGAACAATCTACTGCTCGACATGAAAAAAAATCCAAAGACCTGATTGTTGATTTTTTTAACAAAGGAGGCAAAGACACACATCCATCTGCCAAAAGATACAGAAGTATCCACTGCCATAGCAGACTACCAAGCAACTTCATTCTTCAGGCTGTGAGATTCCCGGACTCATCCTCATCTTTACCGACTTGCATTTTGTTGTACAAGTGACAAATAAGTGAAGCTGGAATCCAGTGATTGTGATCCATTAACACGTTTGACATATTAAATGTTTTAAATTTGTCATGATTATTGTGTATTTCTTTTAGTTCAATATAAGCTTGTTTTTTCAATTTCAATCATAAGATGGTTGACAGTATCCATTCTGCTTTACAAACCCATCTGTACCAACACACATCCACATTAATGATATCATGTATGAGCTCATGACTGAGTGAGTCCCTAATCCATCTGTTATTCCTGGATATTCTTCTCCATACCCAGAATTATTCATCCATGATGCTGAAATTACATGAGACACATACTACTTTACATATATCATCACTGGGGCATATCACCATAAACAAATGTGGGCAGACTACATCTGCACTCAGAGTCAGGCATGATGTTCAGCCCCTATTATTTGACTCAGTTCTTCCCTAACTACTATCTACTGTAAATGAATGAGCCACAATTACACTCTCTGTTTTGGTGAATTGCTGCGATTATGCATAGAGCGCACTATTACAGTCAAGCAGCCTCTTTTCAGCATTGTAGTTGATAGTTGTAGAAGTGACCACAGAGCAGCTCCACCCAAGCCAAGGAAGGTCTGAATCACTCCGAGCAGAAGGTCCAAATTGGCGCAATGGGTAGTCGTGCTTGGCACACACACACACACACACACACACACACACACTCTCAAAAATCAGTTGTTGTGACTCAGGCGTGATTCATCGGCTAGTTTAGTTCCACTCAGTCCGTGATCCAGACAGCTGATGTGTTGAACAGTGGTGCTCTTTTATGCTCAAACTGGCAGGGTAAGGAAGGATGGAAAGAAAAGAGGGATGTGATGTGGTGAGGAAAAACGGGGGTGAAGGTAGACTGGTGAGTGGCATTTTTAGCAGGTAATAAGGTGGAAAGACAGAGACACCTAGTCAGGATTTCAGTTGATCATGTGAAGCACTTTACTGACAAAAAAATTGGTTTACTACCAAAATAATTAGTAGCAAGTAAGGGTGGCAGTGGGACAGACATCTGGATCACACAGGTACAATCTCTAAACAAAGTCTTAATGTATGAGGGAGGACAGAAAAAGGCTCAGGACTTGGGAAGCCATTGGAAAACCCAAGAGTGGTATCTTGACAATTCATGGAGAGTGCCAGGGATGACATTTTTGTAATAGGCTTTCTACTGGTTCCCTCAATAAAAAGCCTATGGAATTTTTCAGTTGGATCTTTGGATAGTAGCAGTAAAAAAGCTCTGTGTTGTAAACATCACCCAATTGCGAAAACCAATCTGCACAGTGCTCAAGAATTAACATTCCTCTCATAAACAATGGAAATAATTACATTTTAAGAATAGCTAATTAAAATGTGCCTCAACTCCAAGAACTCATTTATCAGACAAAACCTGCTTAAATGAGGTGCCAGTGGCGAGAGCAGGGATCTTCTTGTGTGCGCACGTGTGCTCTTACTAATAACAGAGCTTTGATTCAACAGACCCAGCAGTGCTGAATGTGAGGCGCGAGAGGCGAATTAGAGCGAGTCAAAGTAAGAGAAATGGAGGGAGACGAGGCAGGGGGGTGAGAGAGTGGAATTAACACAAGACGGATAAATGAGAATAGTCGAGGTAGAGGAGGTTGGCTAAATAGAGAAAGCGAGCAGGAGAAGAGTGTCTGTTGATGGCTATTAAACACATCCATTATGAATACAGGTAGGGAGGAATGGACAAGAAAAAAGATATTGTTCCATTGGATATTTTGATCTTATAAAGCATTACATATTGCCATGTTTGGTTGCTCAGCAACCCAATTTCCACCACATTGCTCAGATTTTACATGACAAGCTGCCCAGAGAGGTAGTCTAAGCCCAACCATCACACATCTGTGTTCTTTTATAACCCCACAAAAGACACAATAGACTCTATGCTCAAAGGTTTTTGGCTGTCTGTACACTCTCACCATGGTCTTAAATGATCCATTTACTACAGTGAACTGCACATTAACACAAAAAGACAAAAAATAGACAAGATTTTTAGTTGAACATGAAAGAGACTACTCGACCTGTGGAAGTTTGGTGACACTGTAATTGTGACAAATAATGATCACCCATCTTTATAGTTTCCCTTTTAGTATATTTAAGCCCATTGTATTGCTTTTATACTTCACTGTTTGTGTTCAGTCTCACAGCTTCCATCAAGTTGTAGCAGGCAGAAAAAAATGCTCTGACAAACCTACTGTACACTACCTGCCATGCACCAAACAGCAGACAGATACAGTTAGCAACGAGCTGATGAACATAGGGGAGCATTTAGCGGCTAAAGAGGGAGATATTTCCCTTAAGAGTTGGTGGAGACCAAAACATAGCTAAAATAGGAGTACATAATGGACCCAGAAATATTTAATGCTGGCTCAAGGATTTATACTTATGATAGTGAAGCTGCCAATTTAATTGTTGGTTAGTTTGATAACCTTTGGTATCTGACAAGAGCATTTCACATACTTCACATCAACACTGGAAGGTGAAGACGCTCAATGTCAGACACGGACCAAGGAATACAGTTTTGGAGACTGTTATTTTTCTTAGCGTGACTTATTTCAAGAAAAAAACAGATGACTGTTTCTTTCTCCAGCTGCGCCTCAGAAGTACAGCAGGTCCATTAATCGAGGGTCACTGGTTCAGCTCTGACTGCATGTCAGAAATAGAAATATTGTGAGGCACCTCGTATAGAAAAGCTCTGTATTGATCGTGAAGAGCAGTCCGGCACCCTGCATGGTAACCTCTGCCATCGGTATATGAGTGGATGTGTGAATGTGTTATAAAGTGCTTTGACTGGTTGGAAAACCATTTATTTGAAGATATGTGTAAATAGTAAATTCTTCACAAAAAATACTTTGATTTAACATGAAGGTGGTGAAAATAAAAACTGAAAATCTTGTAGAAATGATGAGTCCATCCATCATCCAGCACATCTCTGAGGATCAACAGGCTTTACAGACCATGACATGAAATAAAAATGACACGAGTGCTGTCCTTTATGCTATATGTTTTTTTCTGGACAAGGAGAGATGAGACAATAAAAAAGAAAACACATTGATTTTCTTCACCCTCCCCATTCATCCATCCCCTCCTGCCCTCCCTGCCATCTGAACATTGATCATTTCTGTGTGTGTGTGTGTGTGTGTGTCTGCGGGGGGGGCGGCACAAGTGCACACCAGCAGGGAGGATGTCTGCACAATTGATTCCTATAAATTATACATGATCATCAAATAGCATTGCCAGCCCTCATCTCAGCTCTGTCACTCTGTGGCATTTCCCCTCTATGTAAAACCTTGAAATCTTGCATCCTGCTTCCTCCTTGAATCACGTTTCCTCTACATTCCCTCTCTTTTTTTAGATTTTGCCTCGCAGATTATAATAGAAGATAACAACCCAAAAGGCTGACAGTATACTTGGCAATGGTGTTTTACTCTTGTCATGCTTCAGTGTCAGATGAGATATAATAATGTCAAAAATGATCCACGCCGCACTCCTAAATCTGTTTTCTTTCATGGCTGATGTCATACAAGGACAGACCTGATGTCACATTGAGACACAGCCATAAAGCTGCCATCCCCTCCCTTTTAAACCTGTCCTTGACTGAGCTCAGGTTACGCACGTTTGCTGAAAATGATTCAGTCAGCCAGCCAGCCAGCCAGCCAGTCCCATGTGGTCCTATTATCTTAGCTGAAAAAGTCTGTGCTCTGCTATTGGGTTGCTGCACCACACACAATAAGTCTCCTCCAAGGACCTCTGAAATAGGAGGTGGGGGGGGATCCCTGTCACCTGAGGCTATGTGTGTGTGTGTGTGTGTGTGTGTGTGTGTGTGTGTGTGTGTGTGTGTGTATTCCCTTCACAGTCTCTATTTTATCTCCTTTCTGTCACTATTTGTGCCTGCTGCCTCTCTACAGTCCCTTTCCCCCTTCATCTGGCGGCGTTGCGGCCCGGGGCAGAAGGTTGTGTGTGTTCACGTCTGAAGAGCCTGGCAGGACATGAGTGTGCATGCAGCATACAGAATGAGGGATAACACAAGCTTCTATTAGGGAGAAAATGAAAAGAAAATTGGAGAAATGTAGTAAATCAAGCAGAAACACCAATTCATTCCCCTTTAACCCAGCCGACCCTTCACTTTCTTCCTGCTTGTGTAAACACAGTATACAATTGCTTTATGTGTGTGTGTGTGTGTGTGTGCGTATGTGTGTTTGCAGCCAGGTCCAAGAGCATGGTGATGGGTGAGGTGTCGCGAGGCCCATGCCGGCCGGCCTCCCCCAGCCTCCAGGAGGGGGCGCTGAAGGCTGGCTGGCTGAAGAAGCAGCGCAGCATCATGAAGAACTGGCAACTCCGCTGGTTTGTGCTGCGCTCGGACCAGCTCTTCTTCTACAAGGACGAGGAGGAAACCAAACCACAGGTAATATTACTTCAGCCACATTTGTGTAATGTGGAATACACTGACAGGACAGTTAAATCAAACCAAGATAGCTCACGACTCTTTGGCTTGTGGACATGCATTTACACAATTAAATCAAAGGGTTTTATCTTGGTCCCAGTGATGCAGCTCCCCACTCTCTGGAGCACTGATGAATTTTTACAGGCTAACAAGCCAGATAGCACTAAATCACATATAAAAAAAACTGGGGCTGTGGACTTAGAAATAAGGGCACTTACTACAGCTCTGCAGCCCCCTCCTCATCTCTACTTGAGGCTTTTGAGGCTACATTAGCTGTTGCTACATGTATCATAGCACACCAGAATGACCCGCCAGCAGTTGAGTTGCACTACCTCCACCAAGGTGGTTGTGTTTTTACTCATGTTTGTTGTTTGGTTGGTTTGTCAGCAAGATTACAAAAAACCCCTGCTGACAAAAACAGCATAGACCAGCACCAAAAGATAACCTATGCTGGTCTTGCTAGTGGCTTTTCATTAGCAAGACCAGCATATGTTGTGCTTTGGTGCTGGTTTTGGCGCTGGTGTATGTAGGTTTTTTCAGCAGGGAAATAGAGACAGATTTCCGGAAAAAAAACAGGACTCTGACAGTAAAGGAGCTACATTGTTGACTTTAGAATTTGGTCTGTGGTTTTCCTACAATGACGACTCCCTTAACGTTTTAAGTTCGATTCAAAAACAGCCAATTAAAAGAGCTAAAAAGGCTGAACAGCTAACTAGCTAGTTGCCAGAGTAGCACAATGGGACAAAAAAAACAAACCATGAAGCCGGGTAAAGTGACAGGCATCCTACAAATATTATTAGAATGAAAACATTTGTATGGTTGAGTTTAGAAAAGTTCCATGTCAATCAGTGGTGGAGCCCCAAGATCTTCATGGACAGTAGCTGTCAACATCAGGGCCTTCATTCAATCTTAACCATTATGGTTGCAAGTTCAATAAACATAGGCAAATCTGACAAATTGTTATCATTTCACTGCTTGATTGACTAGCAAAAATGGACAGTGAAAATCTACATATTTGATAATCCTTTTGCTTCCATTAGACAGCAGCTAACCTTAGCATTCAACCACTACCAAGCTAACCTTACTGTTTATATCATTAGACAATACGATAGAAAAGATGTACATTTATTTTAAGATATTATACATATTTTAGACACATTTACCTAAACTTAGAAGTGAAACGCACTGGATGTAATCAAAGGATACACTTAGCCAGGAAGTGGTTGTATGCTAACATTCTTAACAGGTTTTCAAAAATGTGCCTTAAAATGTGGCCTGTTTCCTTCCAGATCCTCACTATCCATTATCTTTTCAATTTCAGTAAAAATGAACAGCCACCAGTTGAGCTCCCCACCACGAATGTGACATCAGAGAAAGTGGTCTATGCCGAAAATCTGAAATAGCCACGTCATGCACTGCAAAACTATCTGTGATGAAAATAGGCTGAAGTAACCTAGACCAGCTACAAGTAACACTGTTACTGTTTAAGTAAACTCTCCCAACATTACTACTGTATGTGCTTTATTTGTGCCGGCAGATGGAAATGCACATCGGTTGCAGTGAGTCACCACATTCACAGTACAGTTTAAGTGCATTAGTAGCACAACAGTGTGTGTGACGCCTGGTTTCCTCCTCCATTAGTGCTCCATTATAAAAATATTTAGAGTAAACCCATAATCGATCCCATTGTTTCTGTGATGAGAGACGTCTTTAGTGGCCAGGTGCTGACTCACATTTTCCTATTATGGTTCCTATTTATGAGTTCAGAAGCAGTACGGTAGCTGGCCTGAACTGACCTTGTGCATGCACACACACACACGCACGCACGCACACACAAACACACACACACAGTCATATAAACAATGCTGGGATGGACAGCCAACAGCTGACAGGCTTACAAAACCGTAACATGAGGCGATGATGTAATCTAACAACAAAAGACAGTGGGGGCAGGTCTGTGACACATACACACCAACAGACACACACACACACACACACACCAACATGGCCTTTTGAGCATCATAATCATCTCTTTACATTTCTGGCTGAAATCTCGACACTTTTATTGATTTACTCCTTCTTCACTCTGCGTGACTGCCATTCATTTAATGCAGGCAGCAGCCGTCTGCCATTACTGTCTTTCAGTGGGTCAGCACACACACACACATTCATTCACACACGCTATACACATACACACACAGAATGACGTATCTCCTCAGCGCAGTCTCCGCTCTGCAGGGAACAACTGACTGAAGGCTTTGACAGACTGTCTTTAATCAGAGCTTGCCAATACCCATCCAGCTTGTATTGATTTGCAGCTCCCAATGGATTCAGTTCACACACACGAATGAGCAGACACACACAAACACACACACACACACACACACACACACACACACACACACACACACACACACACACTCACTCGGAGGAATGCACATTTATGCATACACACGCATCCTCCCCCTCAGAGAGCAGGCTGTGTGAGAAAGTGTCATTCTAGCCTTTTTTTCCTCTCATCTTCTAATCGATAGGAAATGCGAGGATGGGAGTGGTGGGGGTTTTAAGGAGGGGAGGGAGGGGCTACAGAACAAGACCCCCATCCACCCGGCCAAGATGAAAAGATGTGATAATTGGTTGACGGGAAGGCAATACTGAGGCATGATCTATACAGGTTTGCTTTTCCCTTTCATCATGTGGGTATAAATAAATCCACTTCAGAACAAATAGACTTCAGTTATTGGACAATAGATTTATGTTGATAAAAGACAAACACATGGGTGGTGCTGGTGGTGGTGGAGGAAGGGATAATTAGTGCACAGAATACAAAATGAGTCTTCAGCTGCAATTCATCACACAGGAACCAAGTTAGCATGTAATATTTAAAGTGGTGAGATGTGAGAAGCTTGTTGCGCCTCCATCTTATTACATAATGGTTATTAATGTGATGTTTAGCTGTAGCGACCGCCTGCCAGTCAAATACTTTGAGCTCATCTGTCATGTCTTGTCAGTTGTGTCTTCAGTTGTCTGTTGATGGAGCTTTAGTTTGGTGACACACTGTTCTTGTCAGCGCTGGTTTGGTGATGTCGTTCTTGTTAACTCCTCATTTCATTTTCTGTGAATATAAGATTAGCAAGAATCATCTTAAACATCACCTCCTGTGAGCCATAGGACCAGAATTTGAAGTGTGAGCACACACCCTGTCTGAAATAGGTGCCTGAGCTTGAACTCTCAGAGTGTTCGGAGAGAGACAGGTGAGCAGATGGTGATTGAATATTCATATTTGGGTGAACTGCTCCTTTAATGGATCTAAAACGCCAATAGAAACAAAGCGATAACACTTCCAACTCAGTGGCAGACTTATTTATGCCGTGAATGACTTTAGACTTCAGGCACATTCCAACAGTGTTCAGTCTTGATGTATGGCAATAAGTATTTCTGGGAAACTATGACGTGCAGCGGGGTTGAACAGCCGGTGACAGCTACGAGGGCTTCATTAAAAAGTATTAGCACCGCAGTAAGCTTTCTCATAGGAAGGTGCTTATGAGTGTTGAGTCCAATGTGGTCACGGTGAGAGCAGCTTTACTGCTGCTGCTTTGACTGGGATCCAGTATCAGCTCGGGTTTATATGCAAGGAGACAGCTGGTGAAATTGGTCAGAGCCTCACGGCATGTGTTAAACGAGGAGTTCGAGGTGTTTATGAGCCTCAATTTAAGAGCCACGCACATGGTACCAATCGTTCACAGAGTGTGATATTTGTGGCAGCGCCGGAGTAGGTTGTCCAAAGTGAGAGGGAGTCATCAGGGGCCTGAGCTGGTGTCCTGGTCCAGGATAACTATTGGCATTTACGTGCAAACCAGGTTAAACTGGGCGTGTCCACATCTGTTCACAGACTCGTGGATGAGAGCCCGGTTTAATACTGACGGGCGCTCTTTTCAAAGTCATTGAAAAGGACAAACTGTGCAATTTATCCCACATTTTTATCTTCCTCTGCTTTTTTTTTGTGATTTGTGTTCTCGGGTGACGTGTTGCCTTTTTCTTATTCATTTATCCCCGGCCAGCTACTTGTGTTATTCCGAGCACATAGCACCCCTGGGAGTTCTTCCCCGCGGTTCCTGCCCTGCCCCCGTGCTCCATCCATCCGCAGCTCCCACCCCTTCCATTTGTTGCCATGGCGACTAATGTTGGCGACAGCCCGCCCGGCCCTCTGGTCTGAAGCTCTTTGGCAGACTCCTCTCCCAGTTTGATGGAGGATGCCAGCGCGCAGATTAACGTGGGCCGACCCACAGACGCTGGCATCCCTTCACAGCTCACTTGGCCCTCGGCTCTCGAGGCTAAATGGGTATTGATTTGGATAATGTATTCTGATAATCTGTGTGGGTCCCTGTTCAATCACAGGAGTAGCTGCTTAAGATTTAAGAGGGGTCAAGAGTGGAGGGAAGGAAGGAAGGAAGTGGGAGTGAGGGAACAAGGACAAAAGGAGGACTGGATGGAGGAGAGGAAAAAGAAAGGCCAGAGGGCATGTAGAAGGACACTGAGCCAGAAGGAGGAGGGAGGGCAGATGATTTCAGGGCTGAACATGAGGGAAATATGTAATTGTGTTTTTTTCTGTACAATATTGCAATTATAGGCAACTGGACTTGTTTCAGTTTCTGGAAGACGTTTCACCTCTCATCCAAGAGGCTTCCTCAGTTCCCTCAGTTCTAACACTTAGATGCCCAGTTGCCTACGATACAGCACTTTGATTTAATATGACCTTGATGACTGAGAAACTTTATAAACAATATTGCAGTTAAGATTCAGATTTCAAATATGCATGTGTGGTCTACATGGTATTAAAACAAGATCATGACTAACATATCTATCTGATTCAGGACTGTATACTACATTCATTCACAGATCCGCTGATTAAACTCATAAAATGTTGAACATGCCGAATGGAAAGTGATGGTCATGGTGATGTAAAAGAAAAACATCAGTTGGCTGGAGATAAACAATGAATGGAAATATTTCAACAGAAAATGGCTCCTTCCCTTAAAGTCAATACAAACCAGGTGAAATCAAACACGGAACACTTCAAAATTTCCATTTCAATATGTAAGGATATGGAAGAAGACAAGGAGGGGTAAAAAGAATGGAAAGTAAGAAGAGTAAGAAGAAAGAAGAAAGGAGAAAGAAGAAAGGAGAGGAAAGACACAAGGACATTGCAACTGTTTCAGTCAAATATTCGAATGCATCTCTCTTTGCGTTTCAGGGCTGTATACCTCTGCAGGGATGCCAGGTCAACGAGCTCACAGCGAATCCAGACGAACCAGGAAGACACCTTTTTGAGATTGTACCAGGTGAGTTCCCCACTAGCTTCCTCATTGCCTACTTTTCCATCACCTCACATCTCTCCAGAAACAACACTACCACTTTACATAGTGTACATTTGAGTAATTTTATCTATCTTATTTTTAGTAGTGCACTTTTGGTTTTGGGTGTTCAGATTCCTGCCCATCCACAATAATAGGACTTTTATGCTCCCTTAGCTGCTATAGCATGCACTACCTTTTCCCTGCTGTTCCTGTTTCATCTTTCAACATAGCTTGTATTCCCATTGTGCTTGTCTTGTGCAATATTTACTCATTAAAATTGTCTAAAAAATGGAAGCAGCACTGAGAAACTACATGAAACATGAGTTATGTATCTTGTGTTATGTGAATTAAACAGTTGTTTTCTGTCTGAACTATTTTGAAAACTTCTCAGCAGACAGTATAAACTGTGGATTAATTACCTTTATTTTCCAGCTGCTATTCAGTATCCAGACAGCAGAGAGCACTGTTAGTCAAGGATTAGTTGCTGTAGTGGTCTGTCGCACTCGCACGACCTCAGAGCTGCAGACATGTCACGTACCAGCATTACATCTCTAACTCCAGAAGTGCCATGAAATAAATAGAAAATAAATTGGCCTCTCCATCATCCGAGGTGGCTCCACGACTGCAGATCTCAGGTCTGTGAGGGAGCTGTCATGCTTCACATGTTGGCACCTGCACAGAGGGGAGAACAGTCTACATAGATTAGCCTCACAGAGCCTTTCACTCAGTTAATACCTACTTTTACCTGGCAGTGTGTGTCAGTATGTATGTTGGGGCTTTTACCACAACAGCCACCACAAAACCTCAAAATCAAGTACAATTGAAGCTGCAACAGAGCCGCTGAGCTCAGGGGTGGTACAGTCCATCCCTCTGGCTCCATATATCACCCTGTCACTGTGGGAGTGTTTGCTCGGAGGTCCCTCCTTGTGTTTAGAATGGCTGACAGGCTTGTGAGTCTCTGTGTGTTTTGTTTATGGCCAGTCAACATAGCAGAGGGGTGAGAAACCCCATGAGTTTCTACGGCCAGCACCCTGAGGAACCAGACTGGAGGGAGAGCCGGGCAGATAGACAGCTGAAGAAGAAAGTAGACAGGTGGATGATGCAAGGAGACATGCAGGACAGCAGAAATACTTGAAGTTTGAGCCCTGGATGACATCCTCAGATGTCGTGTTTTGGTCCACAACCTAAAGATATTTAGTTTACTGTCATATAGGGATAAAGAAACCAGAAAATATGTACATATATCTGAGTATATCTGGATCTGAATCCTTAACATTTTTTGTTAAAGAATTGCTGAAATTGATTGTTTTATTACTACAATAGTTGGCAATTAAAAGTGCAACTATATAACAGTTTTGAAGGTTTGATGTTTATGTGGTGTGTTACAGGGATATCTAATGAAGTTGGTGCGCTAACCAGTCAGCAAAGCAAAGCTTTGGTGCAAGCGGCATAAACATCAACACTCCCATGGTGCTTTGATCTCACAGTTCAGACCGGTGGATGAATGGCTAGCAGCAGATAGCGGTTACTGTGATGATATGCCTGGCCTTGTTTGTTTTGAGTATGAATTTGACAGGTGGCCTGTTCTGACATATTGCATCTTGGGGATGTTCTCTGGATCAACGAGAGGAGTCTGATTGTATTTCACGGTGTTCCAAATGGATCAGTATGAGTTACATTCTTCTTCTTCTCCACCTACAGCACTGACTACATCTTCTGTTTATTAGATCTGTCGGCTCCGTGGGGAGAAACACATGAGTTACTCTGCTCTTTCTTCACTCTGTAATCGGCTTAGAGTGACGAAGGCTTTATCCACTCCTGTTGTATGAAATGAATAGACTGATGAATGGATCTCAGACTTCACGTTGAGTTAAAAGTAATGCTTCAAGGAGGACAGTGCTTCCTCTCATCTTTAAAACAGTCATTACGGTGTCCAGTCATGTCTGCAGCTTTTTCCTCACAGCGGGAGCAAGTTTTTACTGAACAATACACTGAGACAAACAGAGACAGAAGAGATAGAAGATCACCAGCCTGGCAAAACAGTAATCAGCAGTGATCTCAATAAGCACCGATGCTCTTTTACACAATCTTTTATGCTTCTAGGAAAGCAAAGACTGTAGTGAGTGTTTACTGTTGGCCGATGAATGAACTGCCACCGAGGGCATCTCAGCCAGCACTGATAAGTGATTGAGGAGAGGGGCTCTGAAGAGTTCTTTAATTAGTCCATCTACAAGAGTCCTTAACTCTTCATGCTTTAACAAACAGGATCTCACAGGGTTTGCAGTTTAATCCCAGGGTCCACCTAACCACATGTCCTTGGGTAAGACTCTTTCTCCTTTGGTAAGATTCTGCTACTTGGGCCATTGTATTAGGGTGAACAAGTTGTTGCATGACTGTTGTAAGCCAGGGCCTCGTTAACTGCATGTTTTTCACCTGGAACAAGATGGTTAAGGATTCTCCTCATTTTATTGCATGTAGCTAAAGTACTTTGGCCATTTTTTACCTAGCATATGGCAGTCCTGTTGATGCTTCTTGCTGTCGTTTGAACAGAAAATTAGAGGTAAAGTGGAGTGTTTGCAAAGGTTGCTGTTTTATGTGATCGTTGTTCCATATCTACAGAAGTGCACCAGTTTGTTCTTAAGACCAAACTACTCCCCGTCCACAAGCCTCGCCAGCGTTAGCAACCATGGTTTCCTTGTTTGTGTTTTTGAGTGTCCCAGCGTTGTCTGCAGCAGGCCTAGGAAGGTAAAATACAATGGCAAAGGGTGATGGAAAACTGGGGTGATTTGTCTTCACTGTGGAAAGGTTAAGTGAACCGCAATGCTGACTTGAAGCAAACTGCTCTCAGACCAACTGCCAAAGACGGGAGTCTCAGAGCAGTTCTTTTGGAGTTTTCAAATACAGGCACAAAAGCCTGACTTCATGCTCTGGGTTCGATTGGAGGGCTGTAAGGGACCAAGTGTGAAAACACGCTAAAACAATATGAGAATGTTTTTGTCCAATAGAAAGGCGTAAAACCCAATCACCTTTGTGGTAATCTCCCTTTAAAAGACCGTACCGACCTGGTGGAAGGGTTGAGTTCAGGTGAGGCCACAGCAGGCCAAATGAGTTCCATTTATTTTCTTGTTTGTTCATATTTTATATGTAATTGTAAACTGCCATTGTTCATATTATGGCCTGCACTGTCACTGTGGAGGGAAAGAAAATCATTCATCTGCATCAAACTGACCACAGTCCGTGTCTCCATTCACTTTTTCTCTTACTTCTTTTGTCAGTTTTGTTCTGTAAATTAAATGCTAGCAAATATAGTCTTTATCTCTATCATTAAACATTAAAATGTCATGTAATGATACAATACTGATTTTTTACAACCCTGTCCATCAAAAAGTAAATCAGTAATAATAGAAAAACACACACAAAAAGAACGTAACCTCTGGTGGAAGCATTTGTTCATTCTATTCATTCTCATTCTATAACTGACAGGAATCATTTGAAGCAGTAGCTTTGCAGAAAAAAAAAAAAAAACATCTAGGCGCCAAGATCGATAACAGATTAGGACTCCGCGGACTGAGAAACCTTCAATCTGAGGTCAGACCAGCCAAAAATGAAGCCGCTGGGTTTCTCTCACTTTCAACGCTCCTTTGTCCACTGTTAATGGTAGCCCTGTCCTTCAAAGGAGCCCAGGGACCTTGGCTGATCATCTGGGTCATGTCACTGACTGATGGACTTTGTTTTGGTTAGACAGTGTGTAGTGTGTGTGTGTGTGTGTGTGTGTGTGTGTGTGTGTGTGTGTGTGTGTGTGTGTGTGTGTCCAGCCACAGAGTAAATCCGCTGGTTATGATTGTTGTGGAGATACTGAGTACCCAGCACTGTTGCAAAAAATAGATACAAGACAGATAACAGCTGCAAGATGCAGAATCCCTCACCGAGACACACATTGAGCACACACACAGTTTAATGCTGCGAGAGTTAGATGTGTTCTGTGCTTTATCCGTGGCTTTGCATACAGGCCTCATCAGTGTTTATAGAAGCAGAATGAGGACACTTTCTCATAAGTTGACTCATGACATCATGGGAAAGAAAAGCATCCCAACTGCTTGGAAATGAGCAGCAATTGAATCTTTTCACGGGTTGATAAGCGTGAAATCATCATTCAATATGAATGTCTTATGGGCGCACAATCTCAGGGTCATAGCCAGTGTAAAATTCCCCATCTGAACATTTATATTGCATCAACACATTCAACACAATCCTGGCAGTCAACTTGTTCTTGAATGTTGCTCAGAGGAAGCAGAATAAAAAATCTCAACCTGCTACTCTATTGCTTACTATTACTTTGTAATTTCCCCTTGGCATATGTTTGGAATAACAGCAGCAGTCTAGCATGCAAGCAATTAAAAGTTGGACTCCCACCATGTTTTTTTTTTTTTATCTGTATGTACTCCAGACAGAATGAGCAGTGCACCCAAACAAAGCCGATTCCGCAGTCATGTGCCTGAGTCTGATTTGAGCCTGTGGGCATGAAGGAAACGGGCAAATGAGTGGATATTTTAAAAAATAATCTTTGTATTTAACGGCTGACTCAAGGCTATAAGCCCTCTGTTGTGCTGGTGTGAAGCAATTAAGCCATCTGGAAAACAGCTTCTGCTAATTCATTATTGTGGACCGGACTTTTAGGCCGCCCATGCTGACACACACACAGACACAGGATTTTTCCATTTTACAGGGGTTCAGAGCCCACACAGTTATTTTACCCTTTGACCTCTGTAATACAACAACTATACTGTATAATATATGTTAATTCTAATTGGATGTGATTTTAAGTGCATGGCCTTTTAAAAAGCACCACAGAGCAGGGACAAATAAGGAGGTTTAACAGAACCCGTCACACTGAGATTCTTCCTCCAGGTTATCATGAATTTACAATCCAACTAAAGGAGAGAGAGATTTTTTTGTTGTTCTTCTGTTAAAACGATGGTTTGACATTTTGAAGAAATATCCTCATATGCTTTCTTGCCGAGAGTTAGATGAGAGGATTGTTTATACTCATGTTTATATGCTGAATATGAAGCTAGAGTAGGCTTAGCAGGCAGTTAGTTTAGCCTAGCATGAAGAACGTACAGGGAAAACAGCTGGTAGCATCTGTTGTTTGGTTTGTAATTAAAGATTTAATATGTACTGTAAGATTTGGCTGTGGAACTCCTGTGTTGCATTGGAAGCCGGTCGTTGGTTTATGTTAACAGACCCCTTTTCTGACACTGGCTACTGTTGCTCTCTGTTAGCAGAATGGAGAGACGAAGCACTCAAAAAATGTGCATCAAGCCAAATGATTTGGACTAACATGAAAAAAGCTGAATTCTTTACATAGAAATCGACAGACTAGCTGCATTAAACAACTTATACGAATCGTCCCCAGGCAACCGAGAGAGACAGGGAAGGTCTTATTTTAATGTCATTCTAAAATCTGTTTACATCTGGCCTCTAAAAAAGAGAATAATACACGTAAATTGCTGCAAATTGTTACAACAGGCCAATTATCAATTTCTCCATGTCACCATTTCCTCCCCAGCCTGCCATTACTTACTTTACTCAATTTTTAATGGAGGATTGTCTGTGGGCAGTAGTGATATCATTGTGTAGTAGAAATTGAGTTTAATGGCCTGTAAGTGATCAGCTTGTGGCTGCCTTACTGTTTGGCTGATGAGGCAAACTGGAGAAACTGGTCTCTCCTGGTAGCTGATATTAGACTAAAGGTTTTGGGGGGTTTTGCAGTGTATATCCAAACACTGATAGTCATGCTGTAATCAACCATAGTTAACAAGCCTGCACTCTAAATATGGGTTTGTGAGATAAAAAAAAATATACAATGGCCTACTGTAAATACAAGAAATTCCAAGAATTGTAATGTACAATTTATAATGTATACACAAAGGATAGGGAAGATGTCAAACCAAACCAATAATCACATACATGTAGATCTATGTACTTCTTGGGCTCAACAATATCTTAGCATTTACAGAATGTGTAAGAATGCAGATGACTAATAGATGGTGAAAGTTGCAGTGTGTAAGAATTTGCTCCCTTCATAATTAGAAAAAATAGGGGCAAGCAATTCACCAAAGTCAGTGCTAATTGCTTCTAAAAATAGCCACCATTAGCTAGTTAGCTAAGGTATCAATGGAGCTAGTGGTCCAGACAGTGAGCTGTTGACCAGGACAGACCAGGGCTAGCTGGTTAGCATGTTAACTTCAGTATATATCAATACTTTGCACCCTGTTGATAATTTCAGTGAATTCTTGAATGCTTAGATATTGCATCTTTAATATACTGAAGTATCTGGACTACAGAGCTTTATTGAATACGCATCATTTACATACATACTGATTGTCTTCTAAGTGGAATTTTCAAGAAATATACTGAACGACTGTCACACTTCCTTGGATTGTACCTCGTCAAATTGGGAAAAAAGGGAGAGTTTTCATGAAGTGGCCACAGGTTGAATTTGAGGGATAGAAAGTGTCAGATTTTGCACATAATGTGTCATTCATGCAGTCCAGTATGACCCCAGAACCAGTCTGCTAGAATCCAAAGTCTGAACAGCCTGTATCTCCCAGAGATTGATTAGCACTGTCTGCTTTCACTCTGTGTGTGTGTATACAAGTTTGTTTGGCAAAGATTGGAGGACTGCCCATCTCCCTGCTACTGCACACACACACTCGGAAAGAGAGAGGGAAGGACAGACAGAGAGAGAGAGAGAGCCTTGTTACACTCCTCCTCAGGGATTTGCTTCTCCCCAGGGGTGCTGAGGGAATGGACCTGCTGCCCACGGCTGCTGAATGAAAGGAACGGGAAGAATAGAGGGAATGAATGGACAGAATAAACGAGTGAAGGGCAAAGTAGTGGGACTCGTTTGACGGGTTTAGTTTTACCGCTGGCATCGAGCATGCCTCACTGGCAGGTTCTGGCCGTCGGTGCTACCTGCGTACTGATCTGCTTCCAAGCAGACTTAGTGGTGACGGAGAAGCCGCTTCATGCTGCAGCTTTAGGCCAGAGGAAGTCCCAGCTCCAGTCTGCGCCGCTCACTCAGACATGGGGCCGGTCTGCTGCAAGCCGGACAGGCTGAAGAAACAACATCTCCAAGGTAACGGGAAACAGATGCTGGAGATTTTTTTACTAGAGTAGCTGAGCGCTTGAGTAGCTTTGAGACTGATGGAAGCTCAGATATATGTTTAGAGCAACCTTTTTATGGCCTTTGTGCATAATGTTAAAGGTACTGACTTCTGTTTCTGCTATTAGCTTATTCTGTTTAAGCAGGATTCATCATAAATTTGGATTTTTTTACGCTGGATCAGCAAAGTATAGACAGCAGAGTGACTTTTTGTGCAAGGTTTTGCTGCAAAACTGGTTCTGCCAGTAAATCATCCACTTCTGCAAAATGTTTTAAAAGTGTGTGTGTTTTTAAAGGTGCACTATGTAGTTTGGAGAATACATTTTAATCAAGAGAGAAAAAGCAACCGACAAAATCTTCAATAAACAGACTGACCTTAAAGGACAACTCAGTTTCACACTGTTTGTCTTGAATTATATTTGGCGGACCCTGCCACCTTTCTGGCTCAAAAACAGTGTTCTGAGGACCTTGTTATCCTCTGAGAACAACTTGTTTAGACACTAAAAATAAATACTTCTGAGTTCAAATTTCTATTAGTCAAAACTGCACAGTGCCCCTTATATAGAATAGTGGATGAATTGTTACCTAACATAAAGAAAAATGATGTAGCAACATAACAAAAAGCACAACCGCTTAAAAACATCTCCCTTTCCTTACCCCGCTTTGACCATGGCAGGAAGTATTCTGACATGCAAATGAATGTCATCCGGCTACTTACGGAATCATTCAGAGATGCTAATAACTACTTTTCTTGGGAGCTGCACACAGTCACTGACACAGTATGACTGGTGGTTCAGTGTCCACTGTACTGTGGGAGCTTGTTGTGTCCGCAACAGTGCACACTGGATGATAACCATGAGGTCAGGTCTGAAGAGTGGCTTTAAGGTCAGCCAGTACTGGTTGGGATCCTCGTGTATAACCTCAGAGTGAATGCAGAAATGCCACAATTCCTGCATTCACTCTGAGGTTATACACGAGGATCCCAACCAGTGTTTGCTATTGTCACTATAATTACGTTACCAGCACCATCCTGCAAAAATTAACTCCATTATCGTAACACTATAATTACATTTTGTAATTGTAATTTTCAATGATTCTTGTAAACCAATCATTACAAGTCAAAAGTGCACAACTTTTTGGTAGTCTTTCGTTCGTTATGTTGCACTCGCTCTCTCTCTCTCATACATAATACCTATAATAAGGTCGCATAAAGTTAATCCCCAACCGATTCATAGCCCCCAATCATCAGTCACATTATTAATAGAGGACTTTGCCTGAGGGACAACACACACCAGACAGTGTATAAACTCAATGACCTTTTCTTGGCCAGAACAGTGGTTAGAGACACAGTAAAGTTACTGAGAGGTCACGGCTTTCTGTGTGCCTGTCCCACCAATGCGAAGGCCTAAATCTGTGCTTTTAAAAAGTTGCCAAATGCTAAATTACGAGCTTCAACAACTGAAGACTGTCTAAAGCAACCATAAAAGAAATGTTCAGTATGTTGGGAAATAGTCTTGAGAGTTAGATAACATCATTATCACTCTTGTGTTTGTGCGCTGGATGGCAAACTACTGCCAGGAGACAAAATTAGCTCATCCTAACAAAAGGACTGGAAACAAGCTAGGGGAAGCAGCTAGCCTGACTCCTCCATATTTAAAACAGTTGTTACACAGGCACCTCTACATGACTACCTAATATCAGCCTGATAACAGTCTGACCTGACAGATGTACAGTACAGCGGCGAGAACTGAAATGTCCATCGGGCACGCCAGTTAATTGGTTTATCCCGTATGGTTTATGATAGTGACAGACAACAATTGATGCAACAACTTGGAGCATGTTCACATTCTTTTAACAACAAATTCCACAACATTTTCATATTGACAAATGGAGCTCCTAGCAGCCTTGTATGCACAATTGTAAATAAAGAGAAAATATGTTAGTGCAGCGATGTCAAAATGTGAAACAGAAAAGACCAATTTAATTTTCCTTTTTTTAAATCATTTGTTTTTATTTGTTTTCAAGGACGTCAGTCCATCCTTTCTAATGAAATCACACAGACATAATGCTATGACTGGTCTGGGACTAAGACTTAGTCTGTCATGTCACTCAGCGAAGTCATGGCAAGGTTGTATTACTTTATAATTGCCTAATTTGACACAGTGACCAGCCAAAAATATTGCTCAAGAGTTGCATGTCCTCACACTGATGCATTATGTTAAAAAATGAAGTGTAAAATCCAAAAGTTCTTGTTTCACTTGGCCAGGCCAAGCTAGGTTAGCCATTTCCTTCTTCTTACAGTCGACATATCCACACTAGAGTGAATTGATCATCTCAGCTATCTCTTGGCAAGAAAGCAACTAAACATATTTCCCAACTATGCTCAAATATTCCTTCAGCAAGTTGCGATTTATTTAGTTCAGTATTTCAATAGTTGGCTATTTTTGGCTGCCTAGTGGCAAAAGAGTTTATAGTTGTTAATTCCTGTAACGTCAGATACTTTTTTTTTTTTTTTTTTTAATTCTTCAGGGGACTTCAGGATATCAATTCCATCTCTGTGCTTTAGCTAACGTTAGACAGACTGATCTAGGACATGCATAGAAACTAGCCCTCTGGTTAGTCTTTGCCAGTTTGCTAATTTACTGTGCATCTGTGTGTTTGGTACATCTTTATTCAGGAAGCATTTGGTTTTCCCTAGAGTACAAAGGTGAATGAACTCCTTGGTTTTTAAGGACTAGGCTAATTGGGAGCTGAGTGAAGCTAACATTAAGCTGTTGATGGTCAGTGAACACCTCCAGTATGTAGGCTGCAAAAGCACTGTAATGTGTAATTTAATGAACTGATGTTGCTGTTGAGTTATGAAGCTACCTTTTCAATGAGTATCATGTAAGAGTAATTGATATTATTCAAGAAACTTGAGGAATGATATCAAAATTTGATGGCTGTCGAATGTTAATGCCAGCTTGCCACTGTCACCAAGTGTTTGCTCAAGGGACAACACTGGGTCTCTAATGGTTTTGCTAACATTTGTTGTGAATTGATGCAATATGAGTAACTTGACTAAATAAATTCAAGTTAGAAGGTGCATTACACCACCTGTCTCTCTTCTCATGTTGTTTTACAGGTATCTCTCTACATATTGACAGTTTAATAAGATCACAGTTTGACATCCGAAAGGACTACACCGCTACACCATCTCCCACTCAACAGTGTCTGCGAGCAGTCTGACATTTAAGGGCTGAAGTTGAAATGCTGAATCACATTATCATAGCTTCAGTTCTTTAAATGTCAGACACTCTAAAGGCAAAAGCCTGATGCGCACAAGCTGTAAACATCCAACTGTCTCTCAGGCTCAAATGTCAAACCTCTGTCTGTCGATCGCAACGTGGAAATCAAATTTATCACTGAGACTCTGAGAGGAAAACTCAGTTTGTCGCATGTCTCCATAAACCCTGCAGTCAGTGTTATCTTGATTGGCTCCAGTAGGGATCTTTGTACTCATCTATCCAAGCTTGGATGTTCCAATAGTCCTGATGTCTGTCGGCTGTGCTGGGATTGATTTTAACAGGAAGTCTTCGATGTAGAGCGTCTCCTCTTTATATTTTCAATCAGACTTTCAATTAGTCTCCTTTCCTCAGGGCATACTGAAGCACTCATTTACCATTATCATTATATTAATCATTATAATTCATACACATGCTGTACTAATGAGGGCAAAATATCAAATAGTAATGCATCCTCAGTTTCTTATTAGGCAGAGGAGCACATGTGAGGCCCGACTGCAGTGTGTTGTTCATCATGACGGTGTGAGTTTGCAAAGCTGGGTGACAAAGGCACTTAGTTTTATTGCACCGCTGTTTATATTTGGATTCCCTTCTCACAGCTAAATGACTGGGACAACAGTAACTGTGTCTGTGGCAACAACACCATCCAACACCAACAGCTCAGACAGACGGGAGACAGATGATATATTCTTTAGATCATTTAAATGTGGGGCAGAAGAAAACAGTTTGAACACAAAGATATCAAGATGTGTTCGCTGCATTATGTGATTCTTAATGGAGTGGTTGATGTTTTACTCCATGTTGCTGATGCATTCTTGTCTCAGCCTGATCAATGTGCATTTAATTCTAGTGTCACAGCTACGTATCAAACAGTATATTGGCAGTGCACACATCACTAATGTTTATGAAGTCTGAAACAAAAAGTAGAAAAGAGGCTGAATCTGCTCCAGCACTCAGTGAAAGCTGCTCTGGACCTCAGTGTCAACCAGCTAGCTGTCCTCAATGAAATACAAACCGGGACAGGACAGGAGGGTTAAAGTACTGTAGAGAAACTGTAGAGAACACATGACATGACAACTGTGCCATCTAGTGGTGAAACTTCTTTACAGCATATTGGTTTAAAGCCGGTATCAACCCCAAACACAAATACCGGCTGGACATTTTATTTTATTTTATTTTTTTCACTTATTATTTTTCTGTCTGAACTCAACAATATTGTTTGATGAAACTGAAGCATCAATTTGTGAACTCATGGAAATATTGTACATGTGTGAGGCTGCTACACCTGTTCAATTCACAAGCTTGTTTTGATGTTATGATCTTGCTACCACAACTTTGATTGTCCATATTCACAAGAAAACTGTAGCCACGTGGTTGTTAACCAGCAGTAAGGAAAGTGGCGAACAGCATTTTCACCGCAAGCGCGGATTAACAAGCCGCAGCTCAGCTCCTCCTGGTGCTATTCTTGCCATATTGCATGCAAAAAAGAAAAAAAAAAGACTGAACAAAAAAACTAAACAGTGCTGTGCTTGCAGTGTTAGGGTTTAGGGACTGAAACCACTCGATCAGGGTTATAGGAAAATCAAACGTTTTGACTTTAAAATATCTGTTTTGGTCACCACAAACAAGGATGTAACTTGTCTCGGGGTCTCCTTAAAAATAATCAGTGGTCTCTAATGAGTTCAGGTGTTGAAACACGGGCTCAAGTTGGCTTGACAGTCTTCTCAGTTAACTCAGCCACCATCCCTTCCAACTCCTGATATGGAAGTCAGGTCATAAAAATGAAGTGTGAACGTGGTATCACACATGTTGTAGAAGTGTCGATATGGTAACCAACATATGACATGTGCAGACATGTTATCTGCTACCCTTTAATTTTGTTGACAGGGCTGGATTCACTCTGCCCCCTGCTCTGCTTTTTATACTGTGTTCTCTACTTCCTTTCTACTGTCTCTTGAGAAATATGCCTGCTGCCTCAAGGTCTGTCTGCACCAGCCTGGACCGACCAACTCAATATGAGAGTGCTGGCTCAAACCAATAATGGATGCCGCTGTTCTTGAGGCAAAAATATCTCTGCTGTACTCACCTCTACTTTTTTTTCTCCCTCCTTCCCTAATTTCTCCCTCCAGGTGGAACAGGAGATAAGGATCGTGCACCGATCAGCCATGAATCCTTCCTGCTCATGGCAAACTCTCAGACGGACATGGATGACTGGGTCAAGGCCATACGGCGGGTCATCTGGGCGCCCTTTGGAGGAGGTAAAGCCAGGCCTTTGGAACCGAAACGTGGTCACCTTTAAAAACATAGACAGTTTTCATTCTTCAAAAGCCTCAGAGGAACGAGCAGCAATTAAGATCTCTGCAGATTGATTTAAAAATATACCAAAACATACAAGACAGGTTAAGCAGCCACAGAGACGAGAGCCTTTCACTTCAAGTGAAGTCCTTAGATTGTGTTCGGTGTAGTTTGAAGGACAGCAAACAGCAGTGAAAATTATATTTTATTATGATTCCTATGTTAATATTCATTGAGGACTGTCATCATTCCTTCAAAGCCTTATTCCAAACCAGGAAGTCCTCACTTCCTTTCCACACTATAGGCTCCAGAAATCCCACAACACTTCTTGAAACAAGCTTTTGCTGCTGAAACTGGAAAAGCTTACAGACTACCTCTCCGGTGTGTCAGTGTCGTACTATGTGGGTAACAAAACTTGAGCCGAGTCATGAAAGTATCACCTACCCCTGCTGTGCCTCATCCCTCGCCCGCAGTTAATTCTCACCCTGATGTGTCTATTTCTGCTGTCAAGCCGCTGTACCTGACGGGGGATATGTGAGCAGAGCTTGCTGTCAGTCCAGATCAGTGTTACTTTGAATTCAGAAATAGCAGATAAAATGCTTCTGTTGGGTGTCTTTCAGTGCTGTTGTGACTCATACACTATGAGGACGTTGGACACAGTTGAGTTTGTGAGTTTTAATCCATTTGAGTTTCTGTGATTCCAGAAAGGTCTGTTTTCCTCTCCATGCAGCCCTGAGCCTGTAGTTAATTCTCACCCTGTCTGCTCTGGTCTGCCCATCTAACTAGTGTACTTGACAGGAGGCCAGAAATATAAGCAGGCCTGTCTGGGTGTGAACTGGGACATAAGGAGCAGCTGAACAGCCTGGTGTTGGGTTACAAAGGAGCCTTATATTAATAGGGGGATTCACGTAGAATAACATGCCGATGATATAGTGCATGACATCACCGGTCTCATTTTAAACTTCATTTGGTGTCGGCCAGTAAATTCTCACATCAACAGCCCATCAACTGATTTTCTGTTGGTCAGCTAATTGATAGATGGAACACAACAAGGAGACCTTGGATTTGAGGTCCTCGTATTTGATACTTATTTATATTTTGTTCGAATGTTGATTAAAATTACAGTTAACTCTTTTCTCGAATTAAAGCTGTTCTGATAAAGTGAAGGTGATACTAAACAAAGGTGGTGGCCAGAAATGAGGCACATCATTGTTTGTATGATGTAGAAAGGAATATGTTTTATTGCCAGTTATATTTCCATATTCATGTCAATTTCATTATTATGTATTTATTTTCAAAAACACATCATTTATACCCACGGATACGTTTTCATACAAAAGAATAGCAACTCTTTAGTCTTTGCAGAGATTGTTTTTTTGAACAATGTATACTGGCTACTCCCCAGTGAGGAGTTCCTCATTAAAAATTGAGTTTTCTTCTTATTCTTTTATTTGTTATGATTTAGCTCTAAGACAGAGTCAAATAGGTGACTAAACTCTTTTGACACAAACAAAACACAGTAAGTGGATGGTACAGCAAGCTAACTTACCATACTTACACCTAAACTAAGCTACTCTTAGCGTAACGATTGTTGGCCTATAGCTTCAGAGACTTACAAGTTGAGCTGAATCCCAACAGATGATTTTTTTCCTGAGAACAGAGTAAACTTGTGTCCTAACTATTATTTTTACATCTGTGTTAACAAATCACATTTTCACTGTTACTTACACAAAGTAAAACAGTATGAAACTGTGTTGTCCTTTAAGGTCAGTTGTTTAATTCACTTCATTCAGTCATGAAAACAAAGAGTTTGTTTATTCATATATTTTTTGTTGCATTTCACACTATTTTGGGCTTTCCTAAAGTCTTTAAAATGCAAACAAATTGATAATTCCTAGCCAATTTGTTGTTCATATGATGGGGGTGGGGGACCAAGCTGTGGGGGCCCTAAATCCCTGTTCACAGATGTAATACATTTTCTTTTAGAGGGAAGAGCAGATTCAAAATCGACAACATTTGGGTGGATGTAATGTGTTATCTGCTGGGCCGCCTCATGTCATGTGCCCAGCCTCCCTCTCAGATTCACAGGGTGAGGGGTGTCTGTCTCTCAGTTCTCAGTCCAGAATAGATCTGTCGCCAACTTATAGACCTGTCGTTAACAGCAGCACTGCGGTCACAGCACACTGACCCCCGTCAGCTGTCATTTGTCTGAAGTCCTCGGTCGGTTCCTCCAACCGTAGCTCGTTTCTGCTGGACACAAGTTTGTGAATGCAGGATTAATCTACCAGTGGAGTCAAATGCCTGAGCCGGAATGGATGAACTTGATGAAATGTGGTTTTGGGGTGTATGAGAAACACTCTCTGCTGCTTTGCAGCTCCGGTTCGGTGAATTACTACCATTACTGCGAGCTGTCAGGCAGCTGCGACTGCTGCAGCCACTCGGCAGGTAACAATCAGGCCAGTTCACCATCAGAAGTCATTTTCTTCTGTATGTAATTTTAGATTTTTTTATGTAGGCCTGTCTGTTATACACTATTTACAGGGCTGCCAATTTCTTTCTTTGCTTTTCTTTGTGTCTGCATAACTGGATTTATCTTTCTGTAATATTTGAAGTGTCTCACAGATGCAATATATCCTAGATATATATGTTATGAAGATAAGAAAGTGTTTAAAAAATAATATTGTGATTCCTCTATTTGTTCCAGTTGCCTTCAGTGGATGCACGAGTGAATAATCTGTTGGACCTACAGTCCAAACAAGTGAATATGTTTCCTCCATCTGTCACCAGGGATATTTGGTCAGCGCTTAGAGGACACAGTCCAGTATGAGAAGAAGTTTGGCCCCCGGCTGGCCCCCCTGCTGGTGGAGCAATGTGTGGACTTCATCAGGGAGAGGGGCTTGGACGAGGAGGGTCTCTTTCGGATGCCAGGACAGGCCAACCTGGTCAAAGAGCTGCAGGAGTCCTTCGACTGTGGCGACAAGCCTCTGTTTGACAGGTAGTCATAAAAGTACATCAGATTTTAAAGGGACAATATGTAGTTGTGCTGTGTGTGCGGACCTTGCCACCTTTCCGCCACGTTTAAACAAAGTAAAACAGTATGAAACTGTGTCTTCTTTTAAGGCCAGTTTGTTTAATCATTTACAAAAATGACAAAACAAAAAATTTGTTTATTTTGTTTGTTTAGGCATAAAGAAAATCAGTCAGTGAAGATCTTTCTCTTCTGAGTTAAACACAGTGCACCTTTAATGATGGATCATCCACTGACAGCTTTTTTACTGCGCTCTCTTGCAGTAACACAGATGTCCACACGGTGGCATCCTTGCTAAAGCTGTACCTGCGAGAGCTGCCTGAACCAGTCATTCCCTTCTGCAAATATGAAGACTTTCTAACCTGTGCACAGCTTTTGGCCAAAGATGAGGAGGAGGTATGTGCAGTGTACCCTGTGTGTTCGTGTGTGTGTGTGTGTGTGTGTGTGTGTGCGTGTATGTGTGTGTGTGTATGTGTGTGTGTGTGTGGACATCTAACAATCCTTCAATCTGTCATTCATCAGGGGGTCCAGGAGCTTGGCAGGCAGGTTAGCACTCTACCTCTACCTAACTTCAACCTCCTCAAGTACATATGCAAGTAAGTCCACTAACATTTGTTCCCTCTGGATATTTTATTTCACATTGTCCTCAGTTTTCAAGAATGATGTCTGGTTCTGCTTCAGTTTTTAACTTTGTTATCTCTCCTTAGGTTCCTTGATGAGGTCCAGTCCCACTGTAACGAGAACAAGATGGGTGTCCAGAACCTCGCCACAGTATTTGGACCAAATATCCTTCGACCCAAGATGGAGGACCCAGTAACTATCATGGAAGGTAAAGACAACGTGGCGTCATTGGAAAGCTCATGAACTATTCCACACCACATCACTTAAAGGAGCAATTTATAAGATATAAGATATGTATTATGTTGCAAAAGTTAGCATGCTACCAAGCTAACAACAGCCCCTTCCGTTACAACATTGCTGTGTTGGTTGTGTAAACACCAACGCTCCCACGGAGCAGCAAGCTCTGAATCTGGACCACGAGGTACACAGCTAATTGACCTGACTAGCTAACAGCAGCTATGGTTAGCAGCAGTTAGTGGTTTCTCTGGTGACATGCTTGTTTTTGTTTATGTTTGTATGAATTTAAGGGGTGGCCAATTCTTACATATTGCACCTTTACGTGTTGATAGTCCAAAATCTGCTGTACTTTCAGCTGGGAGATGTGTGTGAGTGCAGAGTTCTCCACGTTTTATAAGCTCTCGTTTTTCAGTCTAGTAAATAAACTCACAAATATGTCCAAATGGTATAAATGTCAAAAAAAAATGTTTTTACACATATTGTCCTACTAAAAGGGCCACTTAGCTCAATGGCTGTCAGTCAAATTAGCTACAAATGCCAGCTAGCTACAGCCATAGATAGCTACAAGACTGCAGTTACTCTTGTGAAATGCTGTCCCATCAAAATCAAATGACACCTTGTAGTAAACTATCTGTATGTGCAGGATAAAAACTGAAATAATCCAAGTCCCTCAATGATATCCTGTCTGTCTGTGCTCTATAGGCACCTCTCTGGTCCAGCACCTGATGACAATCCTCATCAGGGAACACATCCGTTTGTACTCAGGGAGGGACCAGGAGGGATCCATGGCACCCCAGACGGAGCTCCCTCTCCAGGGACATCAGCTCCAACATCGCAGCCTGGGAGCCTGGATCTCAGAGGAGGACCTCCCCAGCTGCCCGGTCTCCAACCCCGACCAAGAGCTGCACAGCAGCGCCTCATCACTGGATGCCAAACTTTGTGCAGCCGTCACTCCAACCCAGACCCCAAACCTGAACCCAGGACCAAAACTGGGGTCTTCATCAGGGAAAGGAGAGACGCTGGTCAGCCCAAGCAAACAAGCCAAGACCACTCCCTCCTGGAAGTACTCCTTCAAAAGCTCTTCAGCTCCTCGTTCACAGACACAAGCCAAGCAAAGTAGCAGCAGCAGCTCTGTGGCTGATAACACGAGTGTGTCTTCTGGTGGGGGAGGAGGTGGAGCTGGTGGTGGTGGCGGTGGAGGTAACTGGCTCATGAACGGTTTGTCCTCCTTGAGGGGACACCGTCGCACGTCATCAGGCGAGCGGTCTGCCCGGGATCGCGACTCCACTGGCTCCTCGCAGAGACTCTCCACCTACGACAACGTCACCTCTTCCTCCAGCATGGGGAGCGTCCCAAGTGTGTCCAGCACACCTTGGTCCACATCCTCCTGCGAAATCTCCGTCCCTGACTCAGGAAGCGAACCCTCAGCCAACCAGAACTGCGGAGTAGGGGGTGAAGGTGCGGACAAAGCGGAGTGGATGGAGAGCCAGAGAGAGGCCGACAGAGGAAGGGATGGAGGGACGACGACAGACCCGAGCTCCGAGCAGGACAGCTGCGAGGCCATGGAGCTGTGCAGCAGCAGCGCAGCCTGCAGTGAGAACGGAAACATGGCCATGGCAGCAGGGGTGCCGTCCATTATCATGTCCGAGGACGGAGACGGGACAAATCTAACACTGAGCAGTTTGGTGGAAGGACTGAAGGACGAGTTGAGGAAGCAGAAGACATCGTATGAGGCCAGGATCCAGAAGTAAGTCTGTGTTCCTTGATTCCTACATTTGTCATGATGGTAAAAAGGATTATAACACTGCAAAAATTGGGACGTACTTCATCAGATTATCTAGGAGATAACCTGATGAAGGCCTAATTACTAGTCTTTTTCACACCTGCCGACCATAAAGGGTACAAAAGCTGCACTCTGTGGTTCAACGATAAAAACATATATTTGACAAAACTACAAAACTTGGTGCCATTGTTACATAATGGCTGATATGTATATTATCATTTATAAATATTAAGTAAATCATGTGGTGTGTGACAGTGGATATGAGGGTATCAGATTTTTCAGTCACATCCTCTTGAGTCATGTATTTCCTGTATGCTTGCTAGTGAATACCAGTTTTGCATTCCACTTTCAAACTGGCAGTAGACACGTTTTTTGCTTTATCATGAAGTGAATGTTGACTGCAAAATGTAATGAATATAAAAGAATGACACCATCAGTTTTCACAGTGGTTCCGTAGAAACCTCATTTTCAATATGCAGTTCTGTCTGCTGGTGCCATGAATTCTGTTGTGAAGGCTGTCTGGAGATCCAGTCAGGCTGGCAGCCTGGCACCATTTCTGTCCATTTGCTTTCACGGCCATTATTGACTAAATGAATAAATGAACTCACATTCTGTCCTGTGTTGTCAGTGGAAGCTACTCTGCGGAAAACGGAAAGCAATCTAGTTGTCTCTGCAAAAGCTGAGCCAATAATAATAATGCCACTTGGAAACGTTAGGAAGGAGGGCTTCAATTTATTTCCTGAATGCTGACGATATCTAACAGCACATTTTATTTTGGGGAAACAGGTCAACTGAGTGGAGAGAGTGGAGATAATTCTATCTCCACTCTGTCTTTAATCTCATTAATCTCAAGCTGTATCTACATTAGTATTGCAGACACCTTTATGTGCCTAGATAATGTACACTTCACAAAATAATTTCACACATCTCAAAACCAGAGCAAACATCACCTGAACCATCTTAGTTTTATTAGATACCTGTAAAGTAAAGTAAGAGAATTGTTTCCTCTTTGTTTTTGTAACTTGAGTTAATCGGTCTGTGGCCCTTTGGTCTGAACCTTCACTCTGTGTCCAAGATGTAAAGGTGAAGTCACTGACCTTTGGCTTGTGTCTGTGTTGTGCTGCCTCCCCTCAGACTCGAGGAGTCCAGCGCTGCTCTGTGTGCGCAGATGGAGCGCCTGGAACAAGAGATGGAGCAGGAGAGGAAGAAGCAACGCATGCTGGAGATCAAACTACGAAACTCCGAGCGGGCACGCGAGGACGCAGAGAACCGCAACCGGCTTCTGGAGAAGGAGATGGAGGATTTCTTCTCCACGCTGGGAGACCTGGCCCTGGGTGCAAGGACTAGTGACATTTGACACGGCACGGCCACGTCAGAGTTTGTATTTCGGTGTTAGGTGTCTTACAAGGGCTCGCGTCCTCCACAGTGCATCAGGGCGTTCCTTCAGATGAATTCAAAAAAAAAAAAAAAAGATAGATGAACTGAACATACCTGTGTGCATTCAGAACAATCTCAGACTGAAAGGTGGAGTTGAAGGATGCAAAAATCAAACTGGAAGTGACTGTGTCTCCATCTCCACGGAGCACCAACTGGTTTTGACTTTCGTACGCATGCTTGAACTGGACCGTTAAGATGAGAAGACGACACTCCTTGACGAGTCCAGTGTTTGTCTTGTGAAGGCAGTGTTTTAACAGTGCAGGTGCCTGTATGTATGTGACTGGTGGAACAAAATGTAATTTCTCTGAAATTCTCTATACTGAAGTGCACTGACTTCTTCAACCACTATTGTACAAGGACATGACCAGAATGGATTTCTTGCTGAAACTGCAAGACCCGATAGAGACATTAATGCTGATTAATATCTTTATCTGATATTAATCTTTGAGGAATATGTGCTACATTTTGGGGAATACTCTGGTTTGCTTTCTTGCCAAGAGTCAGACGAGAAGGTTGATACCACACTTTAGCGGGGTTCTTTTTAGGCAGCGCTAGGCTAACTCCTCTCACTGTCCTCTACCGTTTTCGTTAAGCTAGGCTAACCAGCAGCTTGCTGTAGTGTCATCATTTACATACTAGCATTTTGTATTTTGTTAGTTTAGTTGTTATTCCATAGTTTTATAGGAGTTTTAACCTTTATGCAAAGCTAATGTTAGTGGCCTTTGCTTTAGCTATTTATGTAGAAGAGTTCTTTTAATTTCAGGCAGCACTAGGTTAACTCTTTCCACTGTCTTCTACCTTTTGTTAAGCTATGCTAACCGGCAGCTTGCCGTAGCTTTATCATTTACTTACTAGCAATTTATATTTGTTGGTTGAGTTGTTATATTGTTACAAGTTTTACAGGAGTTCTAACCTTTATGCAAGCTAACTTGACTGGCCTTTGCTTTATCTTCATATTTAGCAGGGCTAAATGTCAGGCAGCGCTAGGCTAAATCTTCCAACTGTTTACCACTTTTATGTTAAGCTAGGCTAACTGGCAGTTTGCTGTAGCTTCACCCACTTACTAATGTTATATCTTGTTTGTTCAGTTTATAAATTGAAATGCAAGCTGCTGCTGGCTTTTTCCCTGTTTCCAGTTTTAATGCGAGGCTAAGCTAATTGCCATGCTCAAGCTTCATACTCAAAGCGTACAGAGGTTAAAGTGGTATCAGTCCTCTGTCCTTGATCTCAGGAAGAAAGTGAATTAATGTATTTCATAAAATGTCATGCTGTTCCTTCAACTGTAGGGTCAGTTTAACCAAATTATATAAAAAAAAAAACATGATTTCTCATTTGCCCATTTTGGAAGCAAGCAACTCAAATTTCTCTCTCTTTGGACAGGTTTCTTAAATATGAAGTTGAATTTGAATTTTTTTCAAATTTGGTCTTTAATAGCACGAACAACAAAATTGACCTCCACTTTTAGCCTTTTAGGTTTACAGCTGAAGTCTCGTTGACAGCTGCACAAAGACCCTGGAAATATAAAACCCAAGTGATTTTGCACGGCTCGAAAATACAAGGGGTACTTGAGAAAATTAGGTTTTTTTGTGAATCTGAGTGAACTGACTGTTAATTAAACTGTGCAATGGTGGCTTTAGCAGAAGTTCCTTCACTTGCATATATCCTCCTGCCCTCGTTTTGTACTGCTGACATTTCCCTCCTGAATGTTTATCTCTAGAATCACATTTGTATATGGTAACACAATAGCAGGTTTAGATGACCACACTTCCCAGTAACAGGTGGAACCTCTGCAATAGCTGCCTCCGTATTTTCTCGTCCTCAGGCCCGTCCAGTGCCTCTCTCGTCACCATCTACATGGTCTCCATTTGATGGCAAAGCCTCAGTCTTCGGTTAACTCCGACCCTCACAGATGTCAGTATACCTTTTAATGTACAAACAACACAACAGGGACAAATGAAGCATTTACAACTTAGCGCATGCTGCCTTGAACACAGGCCACGTGGCTCAGAAGGTGAAGGCCATTGACAGTACACAGTTAATACCAAAGCTGGACCGCCTCAGCTGTTCGCTCACTAAAGATCAGAATGGCCTGCCTGGAAGCCATGTTGATTTTGGCACATGAAGCTGAACACTGCCCTCAAAGAAACAATGGAATTTCCTGGTTGTGCCTTCAGGGAAGTGTTTATAGGAAAAAAAATGTAGTGTTGCTTGCTTGTCCGGAGATTTAGTGCATATATTCGCGCATAGTCGACACAGTGGCTGCATTGTATCATTTTTTTCTTTCTTTTCAAATGGCAACAAACTGCTGAAGACGAGTAACTTGATCTCCCTAGAAGGTGCCAATTCTTGTGTAAGTGAATCGTGAAAATTGAATGGAAGTTTTGATTTGAGAATGTATCCTCGTAGTGAATGTAACGTGTTGTTGATGAAGCCAGCCCGATGAAAAAATAAACGAGGAGAGAGGAAAAAAAGACAGGTCACCGATGGTGTTCAGGTCATCCAGTTCTGTGACCCATTACTGTGACCTCAGTTCTTATCAATGCTGGACATGTGATGTATTATGGGATGTATCACACAGACGCGCATCGCATCAGGACGCTGCGACGTGCTGTGTGTGGATCCGGTCCATTGAATCATTGACAGTTTTATCTTTCCCAAAATGAAGAGTTGCATATGTCTCCCTTGTGAGAATTGCATGTGGTTACATTGTTGAAAATGTCTTATCACCAATCAGAAGAATGTCCAGAGGAGACACTTGATTCTTACAGGGCACGACAGACGGTATAATTACAAGTGAAAGTGTGCTTTTGGTTGGACAATGTGACTGTATTTTTCCTTTTTATATTTTATAAAGAAACATGAAGCCAGTGTTGTTCCGTTAGCCTCTTCAGTTGCACAGATTTACATGGGGAAATTGTCCTTTTCGACCTCACCCTGTGTGAACCATCACTATCACAGTTGACAATACAGTGGTTGAAATCTATCGCAGGTTCTTTGATTCCAACAGATGCATTTATTTTCCTTTATGTACGTGTCATGGCGAAAGGCTCAATGTTTCTTATTGCTCTGCTGATCATCTATGGTGCTTATTTATTATGGATTTCCACTATTGTAATGAATGGACATGTATGGAAATAAAGGTGAAAAAGATCACCTGTGAGACATGAGTGAACCTGAGTTCTTGGAGTATGTGATCAAGTTTTCTGCTCAAAAAGATCTAATAATCCTTTTTAAAATGATTTCAGTGAACTATGACATGAGTGATGAGGACAAAGGGACAAAATTATGATGAAACGGAGTCCCATGGGTGTATTGTGTAAGAACTGGCCACTCATTGAATTCATACTCGACAATTAGCTGGTTAGCTCAGTTAGCCCTGCAGGTAGCAGTTTGCAGCGGCTTCGACCAGCCTCTTTAGGCGTACAATGGTATTTTGAGAAAAAAAGGGGCCAGGGCTAGTCAGTTAGCATGCTAACTTTGGTAAGTATCTGCATTATGTCTTTCCATTCTGTTGATGATTTTATTCTTTCTGACATGTTTTTAACAAACAGTTATTGCAGGCTGCACATTTAAAGTTCCTGGAAAACAGGAAATCTTGCTTAGTTCCAAATTTCTACACTGAAATTGAAACGGGCTACTAATTCCTATTCTTACTCAAACATTTCATTGAATGCTGAACCCTCTGTTTAAATTGGAGACTACAGGTACATCCTATAATACCCCAAAATGCATTCCCCAATGGTCAGTTGTTTAATCTGTATATATATATATATATATAATGTGTAAACTTGTATTGACCAGATAGTCACGTCATTTGCTTTCAGGAAGTCATCCCGTCTGTGGTGCTAACTGAAGACAGTCATTAAAACTGGGTCATATATATCTGTACACAATTTAAATTTTAAAAAGACTGAGTAATTACTTAACACTGCTGGACTCTATAGGTTTAGTTATTCAAATACATTTTACTCAACACTCCAATTCTAAACTAACTCTAGCTCCTGTTAGCTGAGTGGAGTCACTGAGACGAGGCGCTCGAGAACGCACAAACACACACATTCCTCGCACCGTCAAAGAAAATACAACTTGAGTCCTTCATGAAGAAATCAGAGACACGAGGAAGGTCTTTTTTTTTTTCTTAGATCACATTACAATCCGCTCACATATGGTCGATTTAAAAAAAAGATTAATACATATAAATTGTTACATATCTCCTCTGATGAATCATGCTGTTACTGGTGCCATCAAGGTTCGATCTTACTGGACTGAGCAATGAAGCGATGTGATTTGTTGTTAAAGGGAAACAAAAGAGACAAACAACAATAAATCAAAGTGTTTTTCTTTTATTTGCAGTATGTGTTTTTTAATTTTTTTCTTTTTTTTTTTTTTTTAAGATGTGGCATCATCAGATCCCAGTGCATGTATTCTAGTAGTGCACTTCTTCGTTGGTTGCGGTTTTTTGGGACGCGCAGATCCAGGAATTTCTTAAAACTACTTGCATGGCTGGATTCACTAGCAAACATTACAAACCAGCACCATACATATAATGATTTCTTGTAGGTATTTACTCATCTTTTTTTTGTGTTTATTAACATTACAGTCCTTACCGCGTCCCCAAATCAGAAAATCTGTCGGCCACGTCCCGACCCGCGAGAGCTTCCCGTCTCAGCGTCGAACCCCCGGCCGACAGATTTGTTTGGCGGGGGGGGTAAGTCTTGATTACGTAACATCATGACTATAAACAAGTCACAGAAATAAAAATTGATCTTATTCATAAAAAAGGAAAACATGGATTGACAGTACCAAACATTTTCTTTACCTTCAGGAGACAGCTAACAAAAGGCTAGGCCCATCACATACTACTAGCACAGTTTGCTGAAGGTATTGCACATTTAGTTTAAAAACAAAACAAAACAAAAAAAAAGAACAAAAAAAAATACATATAACAATTCTCTTACTTCTAGGTGAAGTATACATAATGTACAAAACTAGAAGTCTGTTGAAACCAACAAATAGTACACTTTCAAATAAATAAATAATGGAATCTGTTATTCACACGTCTTCGATAGCTAATTCTGCAGGCGACTAAGTATATGCAAGAACTGGCAGAAATTCAGCGTGAGGTAGTTCATCAAAGCCGACTTAAATCAGAATGACATTTGTTTGGAGAGATGCAGTAATTATATATATAAAAACAAAAGCAACAACAACCTAAGAAGAAGAAAAAAAAGAAAAAATACTCCAATTAAAGCCCCTAATGTTGGGCTGACAAAATTAAGAGCACTTTAGACAACAAAGTCTTTTTTTCTGATTGGTAACTTTAGCTAATATGACAAATGGGCTAATATGACAAATGGATACACACCACAGATTTTCTCCTTTCTTACAGATGTGACACTGCTCAGATCTTTAGCTCTCTGTTAATCAAAAAAAGACTATCGCACGTTTAGGTTTTTGTTTTTTTGCTGTCGGAGTCTACAGTAACTGACTGCAGATTGAATTCAGTTTTGAAATGTACAGCTCTGGCTCTGCAGTTTCCTCCACTGCACTTTGCTGGCACACCGTTAGTGCTCAATACTCAACTCTGTCTCTTCAGGTCTCTAAAAAGAGAGCAGGATCAAACGGCACCAGCTGTTCGTAACTTTAAACTTCAAACCGAAGTGTTTACAAGGTGCAACCTTTAGCCTTGCGACACTGAAATGAGTTGCACCACATAAACTAGTTCTTATATAGAGATTAGCTTGTTGTTTCAATATCAAACACCAAGTGACCGCTGGGTTTACCTGTTGCATAGCCACTGTTAGCATATTAACTGTTGTTTAGCTTGCGTTACTCTGATAATATATCAAATATTAACTGTGGCGCAGCAAACTGTTAAAGCTAACATTAGCTTGCTCATATACCTTGAGTTAACTGTTGCATAGCCAAATGACAAAGCTAAGGATTTCATGCTAGTTTGTTACATTTATCTGTTGCATACTGACATAGCTATCATTTGTTTGCTAATATTTTATATATTAACTGTTGTTTAGCTCAATGACATAGATAATGTTGTTTGCTAATATATTAATGTTAACTGTTGTTCAGCTCATTCTCATAGCTAACATTTGCTTGCTAATATATTAAATGTTAACTGTGGTTTGCTCATTGAGAAAGCTATCGTTTCCTTGCTAATACAATAAATTTTAACGGTCGTTTAGCTTGTTGACAAAGCGAACATTTGCTTGCTAATAAATTACCCGTTTAGACTGAACAGTGAAAGAGGTAACGTTATGTGGTTGTTGCTCTGAAGTACACTTGTATAAATGTATAATTACCACAACAATAACACAAAATACTTAAAATTAGAAAATGTGCCATAAGTGTAAGAATCAATTAACCAAATATGAGCGATACAGCTTGAAGAGAATATTTTTCTCATATATTAATTCTGACACACATGTACTCCATTTTTGCTGTTTCTTCTACTGCCATTTGTAAAAAGGAAACCTACCTACATCTAAAAAGAAGTTTAATATCATTTGACTTATGAATATACATTATTTTTGGAATTGATTCCAAGTTACAGCTGTTGATGCTTCAATGAATTCCATTTTACATTTACATTAATTTTGATACGAGTTCTAGCAAACCAATTTACCCATTGCTAAGTATCTCACGGGCTAAGACATTCATTAAGTTTTAATGGTGCAACCCGATTACTGGCTATATTTTACTTAGGCAGGACACACACCCAGTAATGGATTTTACGAATAGCTGGTGCAGGTCCGGAACAGATGAGCCACGGTGCGGCAGTAAGAGAAATCATGTCGTTAAATAAATGGTTCCGTCCATGTTCAGCCTTTCACATTTGGCAGACGAGTTGCAGGTCGAGCACAGCACAGAGCTACAGTAGCATCATGCTACCGTCTGAAGACAGACTTTTTTTTGTTTTGCAACTTTGCTTTGAGCTTCCCAGAAAAACGACTTGATCACCGACCGAGACAGGTTCTAGACGGACACGGTAATATTCATGACTCTGCTGCAAACATCTAAACTGAAAAAAGCCTGTTTCATTCATTTACTATGATATTCATGATATCATAATTCATCAAACCGTTTGCTTGAATGGCTTTATGCTAATATAGCTCGTTTTAGATAAACTATGGTTAGAGCATTTTTTTTTTCAGTTAGTACAAGTGTTGATTAACTTAAACACAGAAGATGGATTAACCAGGAACACTGTGGTTGTTTGGCTCTGACTCTCAGATATGTCTTCGGAAACTTAAGCGTCAGTCCACCTTCCGACAGTCACACAGAACCATCGCAGAATACTGACAGTGAAGCCAATGATGGAGTTGACTCTCCAAGTTTGATCCAGCAGCTGAATTTCAACGCGTCCATCTTTGTCAAATCTCCTCTCTCTCCGACAGTCATCACATTAAATTAGTACTCGGAGAAAAAGCCAAAAAACCTGTTATTAACCTAGATTTCGGTTGCTGTCGCTGCAAAGAAACACTTCTTTTTTTTTTCTCTTTACTTTGATGAAAGACCTTTGATTAAACTGCCTCCTCTTTCTGAAATGACTCAAACACGCTCAAGCATCTCAACGCATACGTCATCGCCGTCTTTACCCTGCAAGACACCGCAGTCTCCCGCCCGAGGGTCCAAATCAAAAAACAAGTAGAAAAATATACAAATACATTTTGTGAGAACTACAACCCCATCACCGATTACCGGTTTGATATGGAAACTACTGTTGTTATCCAGACGCCACGAAAACCTACGCGGAACACGCTTCCTCCCGGGTACTCAGGAATGAATGACAAACAACAGGCACTTTTCCTTTCCAAGCTAAATTAAAAAAGACTCAAAAAGGGCACAGTTATTGCATACCATGAAGAACAATTTGATTCTTTTGACTCTGGTTGTTTGTGCTGCTAAGTTTAAGCTCCTTTGAGTTTTATTCACAATTGCAGGCATGTCTGGTACACAGAGAGTTTTGGCGATGTTTTTAGAAAAAAACAAACAAAAAAAAAACACTTTCAAATGTTTCCAAATTCAGAAAAACTACAGCACATTACCTACTACTAACAGGATCTGGTTCGTAGGAAGCAGACATCTCTTCACACCGTTCCCATCAGGCTGCAGAACTGCTGTCCCTCCCAAGCCGCCGAACATCCAACACGTTCTCAACCCCACGATTCCCTACATGACTCAAGCACATTCTACCAAACACCGACACCGATTAACACAACCCCCACACGACTCTCGATAAACCTCCCCAAACCGCCACAAAATTAAACATTCTCAAGTCCTGATTAAACTGTCAAAAACCAAGCCAGTGGAGAACATCAAAAAAAAAAAAAAAAGAGCTCTGTGCATCCCAGACCTCCTAAAGCAAACACCAGCACTTCCGGTTCGTGTCACACAGCCTGTCGCAGACAAACAGGAAGAGGTAACTTTAAAGCACTTTAAAAAAAAAAGGGGGGGAAAAAAAAGGAAAAAAAACAGAAGACAGTCATCAGAAAACAAAAATCTCCACGTTATCCTGCGGGACCTCACTGAGCCGTCATCAATCCCAGAAGCTGAAATGGTAGAAGGTAAAAATGAATCGCACGGTTGAGCGAAAATCACTTTGAAATCCTATCACGTCGGAACGGGAAGTGAAGAACGAGCAAATTATAAAGCTTTCATTAAAATCTTACAATGTAGGAAGTAGTAGTGACTCACAGGAGAAGAACGTTTTTTTGTTTTTTTTTTACAAGTAAATCTACAAGATCTCAGTTCAAATGAGCGGATATGCCGTACGCAGTTCAAACAGTATCCATGTGAGGCGAGATCGAACAGAAGGGGAGCACTAAGACCGTACGCTCGTCAATTCAGTTATGTTTTTGATGGCTCACTGCAAACTTGTATCGAAGATAAAACTACATCTACCATAAAATCTGTACAAACTCAGTCTACATTTATATGGCAAGTTGTAAAAGCAGTAGCTTACAAGTGAAACGAATGACTTCCAACAGAAAAATAGATCACATTAAAACATTGTACAGATATTTCTTTAAATTCTCACTGTTGGTTAATACAAACCGGAGCATCGTGAAATCATAAAAATTCTCTTATCATCATCTTAGGTTTCTGAAAAAAATTAAGAAAAATGCCACAATAAATTACAGCTAGGACTCAAAATGAAAAAGAAATCCTAATTTAAAAAAAAAAAAAGACTAAACCGTAAAAAAAAAAAAAAAAGAAAAAAAAACAAGATCTGTCCTTTCAGAAATCAAAATATTTCTCAAACAGCTAGCTGGCTAATCGCTACACTACTGAAGACAAGCACAGAGAGGAGGAGGAGGAGGAGGAGGAGGAGGAGGAGGAGGGGGGTGGGGATGAGGGGGGTGGGGCCAGGAGCCAGTGTCGGGCTATCGGTCTTGGATGTGACCAGGGAGCGAGGCCAAGCCCAGGACCGGGAGGAGGCGGAGATGATAGTCATCTGCAGCAGCCCAGGGGGGCGGTGCCTGGAGCGGCGGCGGCAGCGGCGGCGGCGGCAGCGCTGGCCGTCTCCAGGCTGCTGTCGGTGTCGGTCAGAGTCGGGTCGGTAGATATGAAGGAGACGTTGGCGGAGGAGGACGTCGAGGTGTGGTGCTGCTGGTGCTGCTGGGGGCGGCTGCTCACTGCTGCACCTGTGCTATGAGGAGCAAGGACAGACCTGTGGTCAGCCATCGAACGTGAGCACGCAGCACCGGCCGCTCACTTGTTGAAGACACTGTTGTTTGAGCTGCTATTTTAAGGTAAAACAATCACATAATGTTGCTTTAATAATAAGGTGTGACTTGTAGGTTTATGCCAAATGTAACAGGGTCATAACTCAACACATACTTAGAGTCCAACCAGATATATTAGTGTGCTAATACAGTCAGAGTCCTGCCCACATACAGTAGGATTCAATTTGAGTGTTACAGAGGTGAAGTACAAAGATGAGCCCAAGACTGGAATACACCTTTACACAGACAGAAACATTAGAACCACATGACAGGCAGAACTGTAGCAGTGCACTACTGACACAGTTCATGAGCTCCAGTTTGTAAAAAGAAAAACCAGTGATCATTTAAACATCTTTAGGATTCAGAAGCTCTTTCACATAAACTCCACTAACCTATGGACGCTGGCTGTCCCCTGATGACACCGTTCTTTGTCCTCTCTTCCCAGTCCAACACTTCTTTGTATATCAACTCTGCAACAGACAAGTCACAATCACTTAATAGAGAAAGAGGAGAGGAAGAAAAAGGCCTGACACGGTGAACCTGTGAGCTGCTGTCATCACTCTGTCAGCGCTGAGGAGGACGGAGCGTCCACACGAGCGAGCAGAGCTTCTCACTGTGGTGTTTCCTAACAGTCGCGCTCACTCACAGGGCCGCCGCCATTTTTAGTTACATGTTGCATTTCTGTTACATTTCGTGTGAACAAAACATCAGTCTGTGCTGTGCAGTTCTATGCTAATGACACTGCGCTATATATGTTCCACTTATAAACAGGCAAAGTATGAGACTGAGAGAGAAGTATGAGATCTATGACTGTTGCTGGATGTAAGATGTCAAGTGTGGCATCTAATACTCATTTTACACTCGACAAAAACCATCTAACGTGCTAACACTTGTTTTTTGTCCTCAGAGTGAATGTGTACCATCAGTATGCACTCCCAGGTCAATCGACTCTGCAGCGGTCACAGGTATTTTAGCCTCAGGCTACAAACGGCTGTGATGTGAACACAACACCAGGGAATTTCCCTTTTCTGGCACAATGTCATGACATGTGTTGATGTTAATGCCATAATATCTTTTCATACACACCTTGTGTGTTCTAATGAGGTTTATGAACGGCTGCCATCTACTTTTTCTTGAATTTGTGGTGCTATTCAAATGTGTGAAAATAGGATTGTGCATCAAACATTAGTGCATTTGTGAGTTCAGGGGAGAGGAAAACGTGCACATCAGTTGGAGAACAAAGATTAAATGTCCCGTACGCCGCAAAGCACGAACACAGAGCGACCTTATGCAACGCATCGCGAAAAAGCAAAGTGCTTCTGACAGCTTACTCAAAGAGGAGAGGAGAGGGGAGGGGAGCAGCGACAGAGGATCGTTCCTACCTTTCCACTCCTCCACTGTGTGCTCTCTCTCATCCAGCTGCTTGTCTGTGATCACGGGTGGTGGCTGGAAAGAGACAGGCAGACACATTTGTTATATTTCAGTTCTTTTAACAGAAGCTCTTTGAAAACAGAGCAACAAGTCCACATGTTTCACTCGCTCAATATTAAGAAAAAAAAAGACTGAGATTCATTTAGACAACAACTTCTAGTTGCAAGTTTCACAGTGACCTGTATTTTTACAGGCTAGCAAATGTTTAATCTCTGCTGCGCATGTTTTCATTCCAACTAAACACTACGGCTCATGAATGATGAGTAAAGTCAAACCAGAGAGCTGCAGTAGCTCCCAGCTTAAACTGAAAACCTACAGACTCAGCTAATTGATGGCACAAGATAGCAGAAGGAAAACTGCTGCAGTGGACCTTCCTCATATTAAACCCACTTAATGCTGATTTGTTTTCTGCTTTGGACTGCACAAATCTCTTCAGGAACACGCCACAAACCCCTAAAATCAAACTGATAGCACGCACCGAGCTGGAACAAACTACTTCAACGCTAGCCGTGGGATAGAGTTATCCGTCCTCCCCAGAGTCTGGTGGAGATGTGATGCATTTATGCAGTGTCAGAGATCTGTGTACAAATCTGCGGCTTTCAAGGCTACACTGTCAGTTCTGAGGAATCCTTCATGTTGCAGGGGAGAAGGGGGGAGGGGGGGCAGCAATTCACCACAACTTTCAATTCGCCCATCACAGGCGAAATCAATTTGCACTGGCTGACTCATTGTGATTCCAAGGAGTGTGAGGTGGATTATCACAAAGCATACAGACACTGTTGTGTCACCAAACACAGACCGACAACGCATTTAACATGCAGAGCAGACATTTTTTAAAGAGGAGAGGACATGGATTATCTTAATAACATATCGAGGGATTCAAAAGTTGTGCACCATAACAATTCTATTTATTCTACATGTGTCCACGTGGAAAGAAATGTGAATATCATTTGCAAATGTTTTTCCTAAGTCGAACCAAATGTCAGCAGAGCGCTTCTTTTTCTGCATGAACACAACACCTCCAGCAGCCGTCACAACGGTTTGGGTTATTTAAATTTCGTCTATGCTCTCCTGTTGGTGGGCCTCAGCTGGAAAAAGCTGATGCCTCGTATGTCTCTGCACCAAATCATAATTCAGCACCATCAAATCAAAATCTTATGACAGTTGAGTTGTTTCATGCCAAAAGGCCACCGTCAATCAAATCTGATCTAATCACACAGACGCCAGAGATACATCTTGAGACTGAGCATTCAGGCGCTTTTAAAAGGAGCTGAAATCATTAATAATTAGTGAGTACTTACCGCCTCCACTTCAGTGGGGTCATACCACACGTTGATATAAGGGTGCTGGAGAGCCTCGTCCACCGAAATCCGCTTTGACGCATCTATTACCAGCATCTTGGATAGAAGGTCTCGGGCTTGGCTCGCTGTGAAAGAAATTGTGGCAGGGACAGAGAAAATGAATAATAAATGTAAAACAACATTTGAAACAACCAGATTTATAAGGTCGCCCCCTCCCAAAAGCCCAGTCTGCTCTAACTGGTTACTGTCACAGCAAGTGTATAACACCCAGAAGTGCTTTTTATTAAAAATAAATAAACGTTAAAATTCCAATACAATATCAAACCTTTAACTTTTGACATACATTTTTGGTATATATTTTTTTTTAAAAATTCTATTTTTTATCATTTTTATTCTTAATAATAAGAACCTGTACAAGGAATTAAATAGTATTAAATATTCACTCCTAAATAAGTTTTTATTTATTTTTTTTATTTCAAAAAGCATATCTGGTTGTTTAAATAGTATCACTAGGGGCAGAAAATAGTTGGGTTTGATGGAGTCGGGCAGGAGAGGCAACTATTCAAAATCTATTTGGTTTAATTGTGATAATGTTTCGAGCTTGTTTAAAGGTACTCTTTAAACTTTTCTTCTAAACACAGTTGTTTACTTTCTGTGTTTCTCAACAAAAAACATTTTCTGTATCATTGACACCTTACAACTAAGCAAATACAAATATGCTTATGAGTCCTCCTGCATCATACAAACGACACAGGGACCTACTCGTACAAAACACAACTCCACAGCACTACTAGTGGTCAAAAGCTACTCAGGGCTCCTTTAAACGTTGCCTTTTAAACCGAAGCCAAAGATAGAAAAACAGAGGCATCTTTTCTTTCTATCTGGCACTTTCAGGACATCCGTTGTGATTATCATATGTTCTGTGTGAAAGCCAGCGTGAGCTCTCGAAGCATTCAGAGCCAAATGTGAACATCCAACACATGCAGTCTGAGAGGAGCACTTCAGGGTAATACACTGTTGTCACACTCGTGCCTCTGTAGATTAATGAGGACAGAAAAAGATGAGCTCCATTTTTGGAGGTTTTCTTTTTTTTGCCACATCTCACAGCAGCTCCACAACGTTTTGCTGTGAGTCGTCCTGTCATCTTCTCTCCGTTTACACATGAACACGCTCGAGGTAAATTCCTCTTCGCAGTAAACAACTTGGTCCTGAACTGTCAGCTTCCGTAATAAGTGCTTAATCTCAGGCAGCCACTGAAAAGTGATTTGTCACTTGGGCTTTGCTGTCAGTGCACGTTTGTGAGGCTGCAAACGCACAGTGCAACAGAAACTGATGCTACATGGGGGAAAAGTTCATTCAGCTGCTTTGACAAGTGCTTGGATTCATTCACTCTCTGTGGAGGCGTTATATTAATCCTTCAATTACCAAAAAAGACATTTAAAAAAGGTCACCTGTGATAAATTCTACAATAGCAGAAAGAACCAGCTTTAAAGTCTTTTGTTCAGATTTTTTGCAGTAAAATTGAAGCACATTGTGCCATAAAACCGGTGGCTCTAGAAACACTGATTGCCTCATTATTCTTCGCACCGTCTGGCACGCGATAAAACAGCTATTTAAATTTTTACAAATGGTTCCTCTTCAAGCCGGACTGCGCACCCGTAATAAAGGAACTTTGCAGCAAAGTGGTTTAAGCTCAAATGGCACTGAAATTACAACCTCTCATCATTTCCCTTGTGCTATACATCACGGACATTAAAAGGCACACTATGCAGGATTTGTCTGTTGCCATTTATCAACAGACGATTTCAGAAAAAGAGATTTGGAGGAAAACCGGCGGACAAATACGAACTAGGAGTGTTGACTGTGATATTCAAAAATGAAAAATGGATTCCATGTCAATACTGTGTTGACCCGAATATAGGACAACCCTGATTATAAGACGTCCCCTCTTTTCAAGACTAATCTTCAGAAAAATACTCTGACAACCAAAATTGACTTTGTTTAAAGAAATTCTAACAATTAATGGTGATGGGCAGGCCTTCGTTTCGTTTTTCAGTGACAAACTCACATACCCTCCTGTCAGTCTCTTGGAAGCGGCCGCTTTGAGGACCACGATAAGCTTTTCTCTTACTGTTAGGATTTTTTTGACGGTCTTTTTGGACCCGCTATCTTTGGGCGTTACACTCCATAACTCCATATTTCTTGGCTGGCTGACAGTTGTTTGACGCCTCTGCTGCATTGACCACCATTATCTAAAATTAGCATCATAGCTCCGCCTCAGATGTCTGTTAACTTGCCCCACTTTTGATCCACTTTGCTCTGTACAATCATCGCGCCTCTCCACTTTTTCATCTCCTGTCGTTTCTTCTCCGCTGTGATAGTATTCTACAACCTGGGAATGAGACTCACACACCAACTATCTTTCTCCAGAATCGCTGATGCCCACAAACATCAAAATAAGAAGAAAATAGCACATCAGGCAAAAAGCAGGGTCTTTGCAAACACTTTTAGTGGGTCAAAAAGTGATGATTGAGATGAATAACCTTTGCACGAGTCATTAATCTTAGGAAAATCCTGCAGAGTATTCTTCTACGAGAGAAAACAGCATCTTTACCTTTCAGTTTGTTGTGTTCAGAGTCCGCAGGAAACAGGACATCAGGGAAGAGCTTCTCAAAGCTGTAGCCAGCATACCGTGGCCTGTTCTCCACGTAGGTCCTCACCGACTGGTTGAGCTTCATGAGGAACTCCTGAGACGGTGTCCCCAGCTGCTCGATCACCTTGTTCCACTGGTCGATATCTTAAGGTTACAGTATTAAGAAAAGCACTCGGCTTGGTTTGGACAAAAGGAGCGCCCCTTCCAGAGTTGGGTTGGGTATTTTTCAGTTCCATTTTGAACTGATGAATAATAAAAGAGAGCCATCTGGAGTTGCTGTGTTTTGTACTACATTGTTCCGGCTTGGGTAGTTTCTAAATTAAATGTAAGTGCAATGTTGCTGGAAAAGGAAATGTCAATGCTGGGCGGCTGAAGAAGGTACAGCAGCAGATAGTACCCTCTTCTGTAAAGTGCTGACTCAAGATAATGGAGTACATTTTTGCTCATGAAGAAAAGGTCGTAAGAGATTTGAATCCTTTTTAAACCTGTGCAAAACTGATTTCAAACATCTGGAAGTTCATCAATAATGCATATTGGATGCTCACCACAAGTAGGATGATATAAATATGTTACTCTTTTTCTTGAGGACAAAAAACACAAACATATATGTATACAGATGTAACATGTATGGATCTACCTGGAGGACACACAAAGTAATGCCTTGTTCACATCTTTGTTCATCCTAAAATATGAATGAACAACAAGGAGGGAAAGTCTAGCCAGTCAAAAGGGAAAAGATAAGTCAAACTACAAATTTTGGACCAATACCAATTTTATGTCTAGACCTCAAACTGTTTACTTTCAGTCTGGCAGAATACTGAAGGTTCTGCTTCACTTAGAACAAACAGATCAAACTTGACAAGAAAGGACTTTAACTGGTCCTTGCAATTGCTACCTCAGTTTCTGATTAGATTTAAAATCACACTGTTGAGACTGATGTGTCACAAGCTGCTGGATGGTAAGAGTAGAATAATCCCTTCAGTCTAACAGACAATGGCTAGCATGGCCCAATGTCAGACTGAATACTGAAGGGCAACAAAATCAGGTTAGGAGAGACCCGCTTAGCCCGACAAGCTAAACATATATGCTAAAGAATATGCTAATTAACATTATCAAAATGGTCACTTTAATAGACATTAAAAATGTAATATTAAGGATACTATTCAAAATAGGACTACATTTTCTACGTGTCCATGAGCCACATCAGCGGGTAAATATTAGCCCTTTTACAGTGCTAAAGTCCTACCACTTCAAGCTAGCTTCTGCTTCATTGAGTTATTTTCATTTGGCTTTCTAAAAACCTGAAACATCACATTGATATGATCTATCATAGCAAGGTAGTTAAAAAGTATACTGCTTCAGCAGACTAACATTTAAGCACATCATTATTTTAACCAAATAGGAAAAAAATGGCTAACACTGATAAAAAAAAAAAGTGTCATGCTGATGCTGTATTAACCTTTGCTAACCAAAGTTATCTATTAGGATATTACAGTGTTGAGCAACTACTAGATTCATGAAGCTAATGTAAAGTAATAAATCAGTAATATGGCACAAAGACGTTCCAAAATGTACACTAAAAACTAGAAATGTCGAATAACGCACTTATAAACACATTGTGATCATTCATCGACAAAGACACAGTAAAACCATGGATGTAATTAAATAAACCCTGGCGCTGTGCTTGTTAGCCTAGTTGAATAGCATGCTGGGTCAAAGAAATGGAATAGATCCCTCATTAACATTATTACACCTGTGCTGTTTTATCTGAGGAGACAAACTGTCAGGCATGAAAAAAGGTTTAATCCTCTTCTGCTCAGTCACTGAAGGAAACCAGCATCAACCCTGAATACATTAAGCATCTTCACTCATGAAACAGGCGCAGTAGCTTGGCAGCATTTCCCGTTGTGTGCAAAGATATGAACAAGATGTCAGACAAAAGGGATGAGACAAGACGGCATTTCGGGGGTTTAGATGGAGGTTCAACTTAAGGATACGATCAGTGCCTGGAAACAACACACTACCCCGGACCATTTCAGCCATGATGCAGCCAACAGACCAGACATCAACTGAAAAATGAAATGACAACCACTAAATTAGCATGCAGGACTGAGAAAACAAAGACAAAAACAAAACAAAAAAAAACCCTCAAAAGAACAAAAAGGGAAAAAACATGATGTGGTGCGAGGTGATGTGTGTGATACATGACAGAAATGAATTACATGCAGTTGAGTGCACTTGGGTCAGCGTCCCAAGGGGCTAAGGGAATTGATTATCATCTATCTTTTTTGCTAGCATAATCTGTGTATACTGCACATTGCTGGAAGAACAGTAGTGTTACTAATCAGAATGATTTCTGCTTCGGGACACAAACAGTGAATCAGAAGCTTTGACTTTCAAGGTCTTCTGGAAATGTTTTTGCAGAGATGCATCTTAACACCCTCAGTTATCCTCAATGCAATTCATGTCTGATGTGTTAAACTGGAATATTCTGATCCATGAGGTCAGAAATTAACATTTTTTGGTGATTTTCTGTCACATGTGTGACACTGAAGATTCAGAGGACTCACAAATATTTCTGTAGCTGAGCATCAATTCAGTATTACATTTTAGAGCCAAAACTAATCTGACTGCTGCTATGGCATCCACATATGGAAAGCAGTTTGAAGATAGCGAGGGTATTTGTTTGCAGTGTGATTCTCAGCTATGGGAGAGCAAACTATTCAATTCTATTTCGGTTTCCTTATGTGACAGTCGTGTTTTTGAAGCAACAGTTCTGCTGTAGAGGTGAGTGAGGACTGTGTCGTGTGACTTTGTGCATCTGTGAGAGGAGCAGGTGGGTGGTTGCAAGTCGAAAATGTCAGGCGAATCCGAGAAATAGAATTTCTGTAGTTGCTCACAGGATTATGATCTCCGTGCGATCCGTTGGATGAAACTAATGGTTCTGAAGAGACGACAGACGTTTGTGTGCTGTGTTTTGTTTCACAAGAAGTGCCAGACACTGCTGCAAGCAGCTCAAGGATACAATCCCTTCCTGGAAAAAGGATTTTGTGGCGAACCATTTCTGCCATAATGCAGCCCACAGCCCAAATATCCACTACATATGCGCAGCATAAAAGGAGGGAGAAGAGAGTAAGCAAAAAAAAAAAAAAAAATGCAACAAGTCAGCAGAAAAAATTAGGGTAAATGTTTTTGGTCAAGAGGACCAAAGATGAGTATTGGTATTTATAAGAATCTACAGTTTTGCTATAACGGGAACTTTATTGCTTTGTATCTACCTCATTTTTTTTGTGCTATCCAAAAATCCCCCCAATTGCCCTAAAAATGACAATTCAGTCATCCTCATCATCATGCTGATAGAAAAGTAGGTAAAGTTTTTGTCTACAAAGCATTTCTGGAGCTTAACAGCAAAACAGTGTTGCAGCTTTCCCCTAAACAACTGAAGAAGAAGATGGGGACTAGGTTTAAAATGTAAAATAACACCAACAACAAAAAAAAAAAAAAAACTGTTTGTCCTGCATAATTCATGTCGTCAGAGGCCCCGAGATCCCAAATAGATTTGAAAATGCATCATGTACAATCATTTGGTGAAGTACATGCCCCAATTTCAGATGGGGTGCTTGCTAACGCCATTAGCCTAGCAGCCACAGTGAGGATCTCCACTTAATAAAGGGCGTCAACATCTTTTTAAATCAATTTGGGACTTCAGGGCTTTGAGATGCATGGAATACACCAAACGAGCAGTGTGGAGCCACTGTATGTTTTTTTTCTTCTGGTTTTTTAACAATTTAAAACAAGTCCCTATCTTATTCAATTGTTCAGGAGAATCCACCAACGCTGTTTTGCTGTGAATCTCCAGAAATGTTTTGTTAACTTTCAATTGACATGGGGGTGAGAATATATTGACTTAATTTTCATTACTCGGTTAATTCTTCCTTTAAATTGTTATTATACATCTGACTTTAGACCAAAAAGGCTGAGGGAGTTACAAGTCTATAAAAGGAATGTTTTGGGATCTGTTACATTTCCTGTAGAGATTCTCATGGGCAGATTGACACCACTTCCGTGCCTGTACACTAAATATGAAGCAAGATAGTTAGCTTAGCATAAAGACTGGAAACAAGGGGAAACAGCTACGCTGGTTCTGTCCACAAGTCTGAAACTGAAACTCACTGATTAACATGCTATATATCCTCAAGTCGTCCACCAAGGAATAGTCCAGCACATAATCCCTGTAACACCACAAATTGTTGTTTTAATGGTTAAGTTTTAATATTAAGTAGTGAGTTTTAGAGGTGGTGGAGGATCAGGTTTTGTTACTGTTGGTCAGTGCACGGCTAGCTTTTCCCCCTGCTACCAATCTTGGTTCTAATCTAAGCCAACTGTCTCCTGGTCTTAGTTTAATGTCTACTGGATAGGTATGAGGGTTATTTCAATCTAAAATATGGTAAATTTCCCAAAATCATGAACTACTCCTTTCTTACCATATTGCTCTAACTGCAATACGTTCTGAGCGGGAGCACTGAGTGAAACTGCAGAAGCATGCAAGTGCCTGTTTTCATTCTGCCGTCTTTATCCAGGCTGTAAGGAGCTCAGGACCGGCAACCTCTTAATAAAACATCAAACGCATGCTAAAGCACTGCTGGGAACTGAAGTCCCCAGACAGGAAGTTTCCCACAAAGCACCGATGCCCAACATGCCAACTTCCCCCGAAGTGTGACCTTTACAGGAAGAGGGAGAGTGTGTGTGGGAGTGTGTTTGGGAGGTGCTGTCGAAAAACATATCTCAGTGGAGAGGGCCATGCAGCAGGCCAGGCAGCAGCTCAGGAGCTCCTCATTGGCCGGTCACTGTCAAGACGCTGCCCCCCCACTTACCATTGGCCTGGTACCCCATGCCCAAGATGACTTCGGGGGCGCGGTAGTAGCGGGTGACTACGTAGGGTGTCATCAGGAGGCCAGTGGCAGCTGTCCTGGCCAGGCCAAAGTCCAGGATCTTCAGTGTGCAGTCGGACTTCACCACAATGTTGCTGGGCTTCAGGTCCTGGACAGAAAACACAACACAAACCTGATTAACGCTCAGGTGGTGGTACCGCTGTGGTGCGATATGGTGGTATTCTGCTCTGAAAGGTGAAACACATCATTATGATGGCTGCTGTCAGCTCAATGACTCAATGACGTCTGTGCCACAGCTGTGCGTCTTGAGGACTCTCTATCAAAATAGGTGGAAAGTAAGTCTTTTGGTCAACTTATCGATTAAAATGAAACTATCACCAAAATGCAACTTAGCAACTGAGCGGAGGAAATATCTGCCAACGTGAGTTCTTCAAAAACTCCTGAGTAAACACTGTGTACACAATGTTTTCAATGCTTATGTTCATGTGTAGAGACCCTGTTGATACTACACACAAAGTTTAATGTTGTGTCGAGCCTTCTAAGCACTTTAAAAATAGCGATTTTGATGCTATTGCTAATTTGCACCATGAACTCCCATTGAAAATGAGTTTGAACCGAAAACAAAAATACAGTAAATGTTAAAAATGCCTCTTTTGTCGTAATTATGCTTTTACACAAAAGGTTTGACTCATATACATTCACAAAAAAAGCCTAAGTTGCATTTTGGGGAGGGTTTCACTTTTATCATCCAACTGTTGCAGCTCTACATTGAGCAATAACTCAAATTGTAACAAGTAGTTTGATTTTAAGAGCTTCAGACATGGTTTGACTTGCAGACAAAGTTTTTCCTTCTTCTGAATTTCCATCCAGTGAGTTGTCACATCATAAACAAGACAGTGCCGGTGGCTACATGATCTACTAATGGCTATCTGCCAATTCATTCATTACAAAAATCTTGCCAGCCATGACAAGTTGACTGGTCAGTGTTAAGCATAATTTACATAAGGACAAACTGGATCCCTCGTCTGTCATATCAATTATTTTTGTCTTTGTTGTGATCACTTCCTGGTTCAGAGAATTATGCACTTCTAGTGCAATCCATCACAATAGCAAACAATGCAGCTCTAGTATGACAAAATCTGAACACACTGCATGTACAAATCATTACAATCATTGTTGCTTCTGGACAATGAGTCTGTTGTGCTCGACTGTCCTGAGAGGTTTGAAAGTGTGTTCTGGAGGGTGCGCTTAGCGACTCCGAGCATCCGAAAAACGACTCGAGAGCTCCCACCACAGAGACGCAGCCCCAGAAGAACAAGAGAAACTTTGGCGATCCGTGACTCATATTGCATCTGTTCACCTTATGAAAGCTTTGCGTGCCGAGCCTCGCTGATGCGAGTGGGGCTGGTTAGCTGCGCCTGTGGCTCAATTAGTTCTGGCTGGCAGAGCAGGAGGAGCTCCGCCGATCTACTGCTGCGTCTTCCACTGCGGGTGATTGACAGAGTGCCTCACAGTGTGTATGCGTGCGTCCGTGTGCATTACTGTGTATATGTGTGCACACATACAAGAAAGATACTTTGTACGTCGCTGATGGTGCTTTAGGGCGTTTGTGTACGTGTGTGTGTGTGTGTCATCCCGTGTCAGCTGTTTCAAAGTGAGCAAGCACCTGAGTGTGTACATGTGTACATGGGTTTTACTGAAACCTGTGCATCATATCCTGCATAACACACCGTTAATGTGGCCGTGTTGGCTGAAGATGTTGCATTCAGTTTCACAACATGGAAATGAAATTAAATACTGGCAACTCCCAATTTAGAAAGGAACAGTCAATTATCTTTCTGACAGTTAGATGAGAAGACTGATACGGCACTCATGTCTGTGTGGTGAGCATGAAGCCACCGCCACCAACCTGCACGTCTCCAATTCACCGATTAAAATGTTATGGGCTCTATTTCAATGGTTCACTCTTCATTTGGCTTTGCACATCTGTGTAGTATTTTTGGTGCACACAAACAGGAGGGAGGCTCATTTAAATAAGGCACGACAAAGAGAATTGTTTCATTGGTGGAAAATGTGACTTTGCACTGAAAATAGTCAGTCTGCTGCCATTTTGATGATTTTTAAATCAACAAAAACAAACCAAATCTGGGCACAAAATGAGCAGCAATAATGCACTAATGCTTAAAACTTACATGAACCTATGAATGTACAACAAAGTTAATCAAGCACTGTACAGGTAGTGGATGCATTTAGCTGAAATTAACAAAAATAAACAACATTTAATGGCATTAAAGCAGGAATCAGCAGGAAGTTAATTCATATAATCTGTTGTCCACAGCTGCTTTATACTGTATGAACACTTCATCTTTCACTTAACTTAATCCCTTCTGTCAGGTTGATAAATATGCTGCCTCTGATTAAAAGAGTCATTAAGAGATAGTGTTCGACAATCCACTTTGATAACCTTCATTAAGTCACCTGGAAATGACACCAAGCTGCTACACAATAATAAACACACACACAACCCTACATACATCAAGACTATTCCTGTGCATTGCAGCCTCCTTTATAGTTTATTCTTGAACTGCATTACGAATGAAAGGCTGCTTTATCAAAATCACAGAGAACCCGTCATTGCACATCGTCACCCTGGTGACGGCTGACGAGAAGGCTCTGTAGCAGGAGACCTACAGAGCATCAGTGATGGGTCTGCACAGCGCCCAGCAGATACTCTAAGACAACACCCACCCCAGCCCCGGTCTGTTCACCCTGCTGCCACCTGGCAAAAGTATCCACAGCCGTACCACCAGACTACAGTGAGACTCCTGAACTCATCCTCAACACTCCACTATTACAACTTTTTTTACATTTCTTGGTGAGCAGTTTAGTCATTGTTGTAAAATTACAGATTAATAAACCTTGAAGATATAACATAATAACAATGTAATGCACTGTGGCAATACGACTGAAATAGCATATTGGTGCGCTTGGAGACGTCCGTGCAGTCTACCACACTAATTGTTTTGCACTTGGATGATTAAAATAGGGGCCCAGATCTCCTGTGCTTAGTCCATATAAAAACTGAATTTTATAATGTAAAACATGATAAAGGGGCTTTTGGCCCAATTTTCTCCACTATCTCACAGCAAGCAAGTGTATTTCCAAAACAGTATAACTATTCCTTCAACTCCAAACATAAAGCTGGAAACAATATACACAATCAGTCTCCTGCTGCTCAGTTGGCTTACACTTGCTTTCCAAAGCCATATTTTTCTGGTGAACAACTGCCAGCCACATAAGGACATTTTGCTGAATCTTATCAACATATGACTGTTGGCAGCCTGGTCACTGCTCATTTCTCCAAATTTCTGATGCTGAGAGAGCCGTTCTTCTCGAGCTGCATATCTGTTTGTTCATTATGTGTGCTTACCATACAACATTTGGACCTGCTTATCTGGAGCCACCTGAACACCTGTGTATGTGTGTACCCATGTTTACATCAGTGCGCCTTACCCTGTGTATGATGCCGGCGGCGTGCAGGTGTTTGATTCCGCACAGCATCTGGTAGAGCAGGTAGGACAGCCTCTCGTGGTCCAGCTCCATCTGAATCACCTGGCAGAGGTTAGCATCCATCAGCTCCATCACGAGATACCTGCAGGGGAACCGCAGAGGGGAGAACAGTCACGCAGGGACACACACACACATACATTAACAGAGAATCCTGCGGACACAGCGCTTAATTAGTTGGTATTTTATATCAGCCAGAGAGCTCTGAACTGAAATGCAAATAGAGCTGCCACAGTTGCTTAGTTGTCTTCTCTTAAATTCATTTTGATAATACGTTTTGAGTATTCTATTCTACCTTCTTAAATTTGATCATTTTCTAATTTATTGACCCTATGACAGTAAACTGATTGTTGAGGACATCGTCCTGGCCTTTGGGAAACAAAACAAATGTTGCTGACCATTTTCTGACTTTTTTCAGGCCAAACGAATGGATTGACCTAGAAGAAAATTCATAATCAGTGAAAACAATCATAATTTGCCGCCTTAATTGTCACATTTTTGTGGAAAATGCTAAACTTCCTTGGAAAATAAAGAAAATCCTAAACCATAACACAGAGCTTTAACTACACACACACACACCTTACATCTACATCTTGATCTCCTATGTCCTCACCCACACAGTACTTGCTTTTCGTGGCATTTAGGAAGTGACAGTTAGGGTTCTCCTTCTCAAAACTGTTACATCATCACTCCCTACAATCCTCCTACATGGAGTACCAACCTGAAGACAGATTTTTATACAAAAAGAAAACATCTTGACAGAGCGTGGCGCTTCAGACTGGAGGAAGTACGACTGCTCTTGGACGATCTGAGTTTACATTCCATGTTTTAAAATGGGTGTAGTTCACTGTGTGCCAGGTCGACTTTCATATGTATAAATAGGCTGAAACTAGAAATTGGTATAATGTCTACTGCTCTGTAATACAAGTGTGGCTTCAGGTACACACACGCACACACTCGCAAATGGAGTGTTCAGCCTCCATCCTCCAACTGTGTGTTTGCCCTGAAACCCTCTGGCTATGATTTGTCCAGTTTCCTTTTTAGCTCCAATCAAGCAGACACAGCGCACGCGCACACACACACACACACACACACACACACACACACACACACACACACACACACACACACACACACACACACACACACACACACACACACACACACAGAGCTGCTAGAGGATGGCATTAATCATGTTTGTTCCTGTCATACTCGGCAAAACCATCACTTCCCCCCACATCTCAGTTTAGTCTTCCACTATCTGCGAGTCCGCAGCCAGTTTCCACTGGCATAGGCGTCTCGTCGACTTCAAAACAGATCCAGGTGGCTGCCTTACATGGCTCAATGGTGATCGTATTAAAAGGGAGTGTCCGCCCAACTGTTTTTTTGTATGCTGAAGATTTTGTGTTTTACCTTCATAGTTACTTTCGGTTAATCCACAAGTTTTTCTTAACTCTTTAAATAATAAACATGTCCACCAACTGTGAATACATGTAAGACAATTTCAAGCAAAAATACACCTGCCTGTACTTTGTATTTGTAGTAGTAATTTAGGATACCACACTACCCACAAGCCCCTAAATGTCACATCAGATAATCCGACCCCCCAGTGTGCTCCATCCTGTATTGATTTTACAAACACGCAGTGAGCAGATGTCATCTGGCTCACTGATACTCACACATCTTGGAATTCTTCCAGTGTCTTTTGTGGTGTGAAAACGTTTAATAGGCCGATTATCTGCAGAGAAAAATAAAATAAAAACACAGTTATTAAACTGCAAGTCCGGCAGGGAGATGAAAGTTGGCAGTGAGTGGCGTCATCACACCAAAACGCACCGCCGAACCAGCAGGGACATGTGAAAGGTGCAGCAAGCAGAGCATCAATCATGAGAAACAACAGGACATTCTCCAATTCAAAAAACACTACATGATAAAACACGTTGCAGCGGCAGGTAATCCACAAGCTTCCTGTTTTCGACATCACCTGTCAATCAGACAATGTGGGAAGACTTCTGGATCATTATGACTCGTTGACAGGAATGAGGATGATGTTTAAATTTAGAGGCTAAATGTTTTCCAGAGTTTTCCTTGGGGGAAGCTCTGCTCCAGCCAAGTGTCTTCTGTTATTTCTATTGAGAATTCACTGCTCTCATATGTGTGTTCGTCACATTACTCCAAGGCTGGTTTGAGCTCAGAAATAGCCTAATGCGTTTAAACCCAGATGCAAGCCTGTAACCAAAGGAAACACACCAACACGAGACGGCATGCAGTGTCACAGCTCGATATGTTCCATCCCTAATGGTAAAAATGAAGACAGAAACATGCAAAGCGGCGGAGAAACTGTCAGAAAGCTCTTACATTCTTGTGGTTGACACATTTCATGAGCACCAGTTCTCTGTAGGCCCGTTTTGCGTGAGTCTGATTCTGGAAGGGCCTGCTCAGCTTCTTGATGGCGACGTTCCTCTCCAAGTTGTGGTCGTATGCTGAACTGTGGTGAAGAATGAAAGCAAAAGCTTAGTCAACAATAACGCGCTTCAAAAAGCCAAAGAGCACTTGATACTTTAACCCTTCACGCTCTTTTCCAGTGACTGTTTGCAATGTTGAAGGAGGAATGAAATCACAGGTTGTACTCTTACCAAGCAGGCTTTGGAGCAATTGAGCCGAAGAGCTGATAAACAGGTCGCACCACTGTGTCTTTTCTTTTCCCCAGTTCTACCCTTCAGGGCTCTCAAAGTCAGAACATTTACATTTCCACTCACAGCGGCTTTAGATTGTTGACATCTCTTTCGAGAACCACATAACGTCAAACTGAAATCAAATCAAATCAATATTTGCACTCAAAATTCATGCCAAATATGTTGTTAGAAAAAGTGGACTTATGGTTAAATCTAATTGTAATACAATGTAGTCATGTGTCCATAATAAGATGGAGACATTAGCTTGAAAACTAATGTGTGTTGTTTAAAATCTGTGTTTCTTTGTATTTGGTCTCAGGTCAGTGCCGCTGTCAGCCTATTTTACTAAAGAATGGTCACGATTACAGCTCGTTAAAAGACATTCGAGGTTCACCCATATTTATACTCATAATCACCCTCATTTAAGCTTTCTAACAAATCCCTATGAAAATATCTCTTTAGCTGGCAAATGCTTCACTATTTTCATTGGCTAGTCACTTGAGTTGTTGCATGTACCTTTTGGGGTTGTGTTGCATTAGACTGAATTATACTTATAAGGGTGTTATTTATATTTTTCCACCTCACATACCTGCACTGAAGAACTAGACTTGACATAGTCAATATAAATGCGGATGTCACCAGATCAGATTTTCCCTTTTGTACTCTTTATATTGAGGTATCTCTCCCATTAAAACAACATGATGTATCTTTTTTTTACCTTAAAATAACAGCTACACTTCACTTCATTTGATTGTATATACTGTGACATATCTGAATTTTTATTTTTGTGTTTTGTTAATATTTCTGGTCCCCAAAAATAATGCATAGCATATATGCACCCATGGCCCAGTTTCCCAAACTGATGTGAGTAGTTTATATAGCCTCAGCATTAATGAGATTGCAAATATGTATGTCATTATCCAACTGTATTCACTTAATTGAATCTGTAAGTCCTAAGGGGAGCAGTATGCTGTTACGTCAGGCATTATGTGATGGAACGGACAAACTGGGGTTTAAAAAAATAATAATTTGCATGAAATCCTGCATCGGTTTAGCCAATGTAAGCGAAGCAGGGCAGATGTTCATATTTGATAACCAGCAAGTCATTTCATAACAAAATGAAGTCTTGACTGATGCTCTAATGCATCATTTTCTTGGTGTTATGAACCAAAGTAGATTAATAAACAAGCAACTTAGATGAGTTCATCATCTTCAGTTTATGTGACAAGTACTGGGACTAGATTACTTTAGACTTTACTTTTAGTCCACTAATTAAAAATATGAAGGTCCTTCCAACCGCTGGAATGACGTAGATGTAAAGCTCGCCATCAAGGGACAACTGCTGATGTGATAGAATATCATACTGAAATCCACAAGGAACACAATACCACACTGTATTGTCAACAAATCCACCGGATGCATCAATTTCTGTGTTTTGCTGATGTTACAACATCTGATCTCATCAAATCCCAGGGCCGACAGCTGGCAAAGACCGAGCGCTGCATCAGTAGCTTCCAATAAATGTTTTCTTACCTGACAGTTCCTATATAGGAAGAGAATGTTTGCAGCTTCAACCCATTCTGACTGACAAATAGATGCGAGTTTGTTTCAACCAGGTGAAACACTCCAGACACGTTGTGCACATGGCTGACTAAAACACAGCTGTACATAAGGCTGTGAAATTACTTCTTCTAATCATCACTGACCACTCATTTCTATCATGTTTTATACAGAAATAACACAAGCAACATTTTGTTGTGAAAAACTTTGTACTACATATTTTGTTTCTATGAACAAGCTTCAGGTCGAACACATTAGCATCCACTTCTTAAAATGTTATGACAAGTTCCTCTTTATCAAATATACATAAATAAACCCATAAAACAATACCAATATTGTTTGACAAAATGCTGTTGCCTGAAGGTCAAATTTAGAGTGTATTTTCTTTAATGGATTCCAACCACATCTCATAGTCTGCCGAATTGTCATGGAGATGGCTTAGTAGTCATTACGTGACACTAAATGAGAGACCTTTGCCATTTTCGTGACAATTATTCAAAGACAATGCCCTGATGACGCCCATTTGGAAACTCCAGAAAAGGCTGATTAAGTTGGTAAGTGGACCTTCAGTTGAGTTTATCTTGTCAACTTATGTTTTTAAAGTATTTTTTCCTCACCAGACAATTCCCTGTGCTCCGGATCCGATGGGTCTGAGGTTCTGGTAGCGCTTTAAAACCATAAAAGTTGAATCGCCCACATCTATACTGTAGTACTCCTTTTCACGCTTGTTCCGGTTCATGGTGAAGCCTTGGACAAACGCTGTGACTGGGCATCCAAGTGGAGCTCTCCTCTCAAGACCTGCAGTGAGTGAAGAGGAAGAGAGGTTGTCATTTTCTGTTGGTTTGTTTTTTGTTTTGCTTTTAACTCATTTTCAACCTTTGGGTTGACACTGTCTCAGCAACCAAAATTCACACGGAACTAACATACAGGGATTTTCAAAACACTGATCAGGCAGTCTTTATAAACTGTATTCTTTCAAATTAAGTGGTGCGATTTTGTCACAAGATTCAAGTTAATCCTATTTGTCATAAGAGGATAATATGTTTTATTGTTTTCCTATCAAGCATCATTTCTAGTAGATAAGGGTGTCAGGATTCTCCAATTCCACGATTTTAATTGTTTTGAACATTTATTTCCCAGCAATGATGACTAACAATCCCGGCAATGATGGCTATCAAGTCTTGATTTGTAAAAAAAAAAAAAAAAAACAACCCAACAACCATCATTTGTGTTTTCTAATTCTTTTTTTAAAAACGAAAGGAGCATTTTACAAATTTGACCACAACAAAGTGACTTTATCCCTGTGGATAAAGTGGGTAAGAGGGTAAGTCAAGATTTCACAGTTCAACACAAAAGCCCAGCCTTCAGTGATTCAGCAAAAAACAACAAACGACAGAAGTGTTTGTTACAAAGTTACATTTCTCAAATCTGCCCTGAGTAAACCCTCTTCCCAAGCAAATCAATAAAGGATCTCTGAAAAACAGAACAAACCCAACATCTTTCACAGGGAAGGTGAATAAAATGTAATTTTAAATGCATCATGATTCTCTCTTGAAGTCACGGTGACCTTGACTGTCCTGTCCTGTGTTCTTGAAATATGTCATTCACAAGAAAGGGATGCCATGAGGTCACAGTGACTTTGACCTTTGACCACCAAAATCTAGTCAGTTCATCCTTGAGTAAGAATGAACATTTGTGCCAAATTTGAAGAAATATCCCTAAAGGCACCTTTGAGATATCGCATTCACAAGAATGTAACGTGCGTATAGACAGACAAGATGCAAACATAATACCTGCAGCCACAGCTGTCGCCGGCACAGAGAAGTAAAAATAAACTGTGTACTGAAATCAAAATAACTACTTTATATTTGCACTGTACCCTCTGAATCAGAATCAAACTGAATCACGAGGTGCCTAGAGATTCCTACCCCTCATTATACAGTACAGGGGAAATGTTTTTCTTGGCATGACTCATTGAATTTTATAACAAAAGTTCATTACAGAGTCAAAATTCATCTCAACACTATATGGGTGGCAAACTAATATTCAAAATGGATAAACAGGAGCTGCCTGCCTGCTACAAGCATCAAAGCCAGTGCTTAGGAATGGTACGGCTGATAAACCGCTCAGACTGTAGATATGTCCATCAAAAAGCCCCTCTACAAGCAGTCTGGCTCAGAAACAGCTCACTGCCTCACCACTTCACTCAGTTAATTAAATGAATTACAACAAAGGTTGGTATTACGTGGGGACCCCATGTTGTGTCAAGTTGTATTCCTCAAAGACGTGTCAACAGAGCAGATCTGCTAATGGGTTTGACGGCGCAGTATAAATCTGGTCTCACTGCTCCTTATCTTGATTTGTCATTGAGAAAATTTTTTAGATATCAGAAACTCAGACCGGCCTTGCTCCCAATCCTAAGTCTCATCAATTATAATGGCTACTATATAAAACCCAAAGGTCTGAGCAAGTGATGATGTAGGCAGAGAGAGACAGAAAGGAAGCAGGAAGCTGTGTTTCCTGCCAGCTCTGAAGACGACGAATCATTAGTGGAATTTGGAACACTGTGCTGAGGAGGTCGGCTGTGAGATGATAGCTGTACGTTTCATGGACCACGACCTGACCTCTGGATTTCTCAAGACTAATGCAAACCCATCCCCCCTTTCTCTTTCAGTATCCGTGAGCCTAGGAGCCTTTCATCGTCATTGCTCTCCTCTGCACAGCACTCATCTTCCTATTCTTGGATATGAGGCTCTTCAACCTTTGCTCGTTTCTCCCATTTTTCTTTAATCTTCATTTGCAGGGCTGCAGTCAAGACCATAGTGTTTAAAACCAACTCATAACGGAGACCTGGTTCAATCGCACTCAGCATTCAGTTCAGAGGAGAGTAGAAAGCCATTCAAATCACAGTCAAAGATCGATAAGCACATCAATTGCTCTCTCTTTAATAAGATACACTAATTGGCGAGAGGACTTATCTTTTTTAGAAATTCCAAAAGTGTCTGAAATCTTGACTATACGCCAGAGAAGTGATCTTAACAATGAACTCCAATGCCGGCTCCTCCTCTCAGATGCATCGATTTCATCCTTTATGCTTCATCTCAACCCTGTCTCCTCTCCACTCCTCTCTCCAGTGTTTCCTTTCTCTGACTCTGATCATAACATCTTATTCTCTCTGTCCTGCTGAAGAACCCAGCCTACAGTCTGCAGCTGAGCCACAGGCTGCACAGGTACAGGGAAGAATAAAACACTCTGAGGAAATCTGTATTTTTATTTCATTTATTTCAAGAGACGTCGGCAAAAATAATTTATGCTTGATCAAACACTTGTACACATGGATGTACTCAAACACAGATTAACAGAGTGAACTTTCTGTACCATCTAAACCTTTTTTAGCAAGTTCACTCAAAAATGCAGATCGCTTCATTCCGATTTGTCTTGTGGTGATGACAGCCATTGTTAAGTGGCACTATGCAACCATGTTAGTCCGTTTCTCCTGACCTCAACCTGCAGCACCCAACCTTATCCTTAACCCCAATCAGTCGTCAGAATGCTTCACTAGACCGCAAACTAACATTAGCCCCAACCACTTCTCTCTCTGTGACCATAGCCCCACACAAGACCCCACTCTGAGTTTAATGGGAGGGACACGCTAGTTGAAGGGGAGAAAAAGTCTTCAACACAAGACCGGTTTGTACCAGTTGGGCATGGCTTTCACTGCATCTGAATTGGGCACACAAAGTCTCAGATGTGGTTAATGCTGACTTGCAGCCTCATTTATAGCAATCAAAAGATGCTGAGCATACAAAAAAACTTCCTTAAACTGGCAATTGACAAGTTTTCTGCTTCAATCATGTGTGTTTACATTTATTCCCATTAAACTTAGCTATGACTGTGCTATTATGTCTGCCATCTGGCAAGCGGTCACCCAGGAAAAGGAAGGTTAACTACTGATCCATTAATCATACAGACTAATGATGAATGATCACGTTTTGTCCGATGTTGTTGTTATTTGCGACTGATGGAAACAAAAATGATTGTGTTGTCTTTGCAACAGCAGTGCCAACAATAATACCACTTGGAAGGGGGGAGGGGGGTCGGTCTGTTGACATTTTAAGAATCCCATTCAAGTTTGTACATCTGTAATCAATAAATCACTAAATTACCTGCCTTGTGATTTCCCCTTATGTGATGCCAGCACAAATGACGGTTTGGACAAGAAAAATTTTGAGATCAAAGTAGATTAAAAGCATACTGAATTGGTTTGTTTTGTCTTTACTGATGTCCTCTTCGACAATCGCCATGACAACTGATGTTTATTCACACAAAAATTTGAATAAAGATGTCTTCGAAAGAGGACAACTCTTCTGACAGAATCTTGGGTTCTTCCTCCTCCTCTCTTCTTTGAAGATTTTTCATGTAACAATTTCCATCATTTTTTTTTTGTTTGCTTCTCTGCACAACCAGACAACAAACCATCATTATCCTTTAATAAAACGGCCAACACAGCTGAAGCGCACAGCGTGTGTGGTTGGTGCTCACTGTTCAGCAGTGTGGATGTCTGTCCAGACATGTAGTGAATATTGACATATGATTCCAGCGAAAAACATGTTGTCTTCATTCAGAGACTATTTATACACAGGCGTTTAGAGGGCCGATTCAGCACATGGTGTGACGACAATCACCTGAAGCTCAGTATATGCAAAACATTTTGTCCAAAATCTAAGAATTTTCCTCAAGGAGTTCTGGAGATGTAAAAGCCCTGAGGTCAATGTGACTGATCTTTGACCACCAAATTCAAACAAGTTCACCCTTGAGTCCAAGTGGGTGTGTGTGCCAAATTTGAAGAAATTCCCTCTGGGCGTTCCTGATATACTGTGTTCACAGGAATAGGACAGATGGAAAACCTGAAAATATTTTGCCTTTGGAACATGTGATTACTTCCCAACTGTAGCAAAGAAGCAAACATGTATTTGCACAATAATGATTGCTGTAATAACCTTGAAAAATAGTGTTTCCAACATTCCAGTATTTCCACATTATTCAGTCTAACGTTGCGTATCATCTAAATTACGTTGCCACAATCAATTTAATTAAGTCTTGCTTACTGATGGGCACCCACACCTCACAGAAAATGACTTTTTTCATGTTTAGACTGATCCATACTGCAGCAAAAAAAACAACTTTATTTGCCAGCAGTATCAGGCTGCAAAGGGAAGGAAGCCACTTCCAGTGTGCTTTTTAGAAAAATGTCATTCAGTAAAGCAAATATAGGCCACACTGGAGAGAGCGTGTGTACTCGTGTAGACCCATTAAAACACTACACAATATGTCTGAGCTGATGTTAAGCTTCTGTGTGTGGTGTGACATGATTTTCCCTCGTATGAAGATGCACCAGCACATATCGGGGTTACTGTGAGACAGGAGGAGCTGTGGCTGCCTGTGAAAAATGGGGCTGAGCAATACGACAGAGGGTGTCAGGCTGTCAACCAGATTCAGCTGTTAGGAGGCCGATTACACATTACATACAGCCAGGGCTGCGCACAAATACATGAATGAATGACGGAAAGCTGTTAGCTTAGTGATAAAGTGGGTTCTACAAAGCAAAAGACAGGCCTACAAGTTCAGTTTTTTATGTGACCACACGACACCTTCAGTCATCTAAGGTCATTCAGATCTATAAGACACAAATTGAGGCATCCATGTTGCAGCTTTATAACAGATTTCACACCGACCAACAGCTGCCGAACTTGTTGCCATCGTTCGTTAATCACTGGCTGTGAGGAAATAATGTCTCTGACAACCAGACAGAAAGGAACAGATAACCGTGTCACAAAGTGTCAGGTGCTTGCCTATGTGCAGGTGAACACACACAATCGCCTTGGCAGTCCTGTCCAGATTTGCCCCGGTCTCTCCCACACAGCTGTTAATCACGCCGAACCTCCTGGGAATGTATCTGTCTCTCACTGGCTGTCACAGGACTGCTCTTGCTCACTCTGATTGAGCTTTATCTCCTATATTTTTGGAATATCAACAAGGTTTGAGTGATCCTGGAGTTGAGAATTAATCCAACAGTAATTCTGGGAGAGTAAGATTTTATCTGTGAACTGCTCACATTCAGCCTGGGTTGCTGGTGAGAGCTCATAGGAGACACATTCTGTGCCAAAATAGCACTGATTCACATTTCTCCTCTGATTAACTGGAGGGTTGATTTGGGGGTATTTAGGCCCACACTTCCTAAAATCTGAGCCCAACATTTAGCTAATGTGGTAACCAAAAAGAGAAAATATTCCAAGTTACCCACTGCCATCGTCTAAAGAAAATAAGGAGACGAGTTATACTGCATGTACATTCAGACCTGCAATCAGCTGTCAGGAGCTCAAGTATGACCACTAGAGGTGTGTCACTCATGCCAGGGCATCTGGGCTCACACCATTCATGCTGGTCAAAAAACCCACTTACACCCGCTAACATCTGGCTTCCGGCTTCAATTAGAGTTGTTAAAATTGGGTTATTCACCCAGGTCAACTGACTGCAGAAATCAAAGCTATCAAGCAGCTCCAGCTCCAGTCAGATGAAAACATTTCACCTGGGTGGACACTCCTTTTTCCAGATGATGCTTTATCGCCTACTGAAATTAAGGCTGTTGGTGCGTAACTACTTTCACATCCATCTTTGTTCAGGTAGTGCTCAAACATCGTTCAACTGGTGTTTGAAAGAGACAGTCAGGTAAAAGATATTTAAGAAGTAACCGTGTCAGCATGGGTTCTGCGCATGTGCAAGAGTTAAGAATGGCGCAAGATGTCTCATTCCTTAGCTACTTCCATCATCAGCCTCGGAGAAAAATGTGTATTGTGTATGCATTTTCCTGCATGTTCAACACACATATGAAAACATGAAAAAACAGAAAGGCAAACTTCTACTGATAGTTTTAAAAAAACCTGCATTTAACCACAAATTTTGATGCTAGCACTGTGCCAACAGCGTCTCACATGCTCTGCAACGATCAGAGGCATGCATGCAAATGTTTGGTTATATCTGCTATTAGTGAATACATTTTTTAAAATCATTTGCGGGAAACATGAACATTTATCACAAGTTTTTTTTAAATTAACTAATGAATAATTAATTCAAACACTGACTTTAAGTTACATTGCTCAACAACATACAAACCACAAATCCCTTTACCTGAAGAGGAAGGGGTACCAACAAATCAGTGGCGGGGAAACAACGTACTTTGGCTACTTAAGTCCCCATTCGGCCTTGCACTGGGTACACCTCAAACAGGTTTAGGCTTCTTAAAGTCCAAAATCGAACAGACGGGTGATGCAACTGTTTTACTCTAGACTCCAATCTTAAACCCGTGCCAACAAAGACGAGACATACCGCAACCTAATTTAACCGCCTTAATCACCATCATCCAATAAGGCAGACAACTAATAGCAGCAAATGCCCAATCTCAAACAGCGACAATGACCCCATCCTCTGAATGCAGCATGCACAAGGAGAAACACCCCATAATAAACTGTAATGGCAATATGGTTTCTGACATGTTAATAAGCACCTCACACATGCTGTGGCCTTTTTTAATGGCTAAGTAAATAGTGCCAGTGAGCAAAGAGGGTCAAAACTGACAGATTTTAACTGATGACTGTGACTGACCCTAGCTGTTAACGTTTTACACAGTGATATGTGTACTGTGGTATCTGGATGTCAGTGGAGCTGCAACGATTAGTCGATAAATCGCTGGTTAATTAAAAGAAATGTAATTGATGACTACATTTTATAATCAACTAGTCTTTTTAGTCACTTTTCAAGCAAAAATATCAAACATTTGCTGGTTCCATATTCTTCAATTTAAGGATAAGCTGCTTTTCTTTGTCATTTACGACAGTATATGAAGAGTGTTTGGGTTTTTGACTAAACCAATGGATAATAATTTTTTTGAAAAATCAACATATCACCCCAGCAAACACTAACATATAGATGGTAATTAATTTAGCCTCTACTTCTTTATAAGAACCCTTATTTGATCAACTACTGTACATGAGGTGTAAGCACGAAACAATGTGCACACGGACAGAAAAAACTACAAATGAAATATCACATCTTGCAGGAGAGAATTTGGAGACGATCCAAAGGTGTGCAAGGACATGACAGCGTTGAGATTCTTTCTCAGGGAAACTATCTTTGCCTTCAACCATGACAGCCTGAAGCGTTGCATGCCGATGTTTTATTTGTCAGGTTGGGGAGGGACAACCAGCAAACACTACCCGTCTTTAAATAAAATATTGACTACACCTAACCGAGCAAATTATGGTTCTCATGCAGTGCACTTAGTTATAGCAAGGAGAAGAGAAAGCGCTGGCCTTGATTCTGTTATCACTGTGGTTCAACTAATGAGAACACTTCAAATGATCCATTATTCAGATGTCGATGGGCCCCGAAAAATCTGTCGCTGCCAGCCAGTAGGACCTGCAGATATGAACGTGAGCCCATCATGTGTTAGCCAGGAATCACAATCCCATCTCTGCAGGCTACCTTTAGGCTTTTGGTGCAGGAATCGAATTTCTTGGTGCTTTTGGCTGACCGCTGCTGTTCTCTTGGCAGGGCTTGTTTCGAGAAAAAATAAAAAAATAAAAACCTTGCAAGCGATGTGTGCAGTGCAGTGTGGGAGCTCCATCACCCAATATGACTACACCTTACACATCAGATAGATAAGACACAACCAAGGTGCACGCACATGCACGCTAACCCACCTTCGACCAGACAATTCCAGGAAAACACACCAAGTTATTAATATCACTGATAATGTGGCTGATTTCAAAACTCCACATGTGATCCCTCCGTTTGATAAGCTATCTCTCCTTACTGTATGAGGCTGACACATGTTCAGGATCTGATTGCTGTAACAAAGATCAATTAAACTGCAATATTGTGCAATGGCCAGGGAGTGTTAATCACATCCACCTTTTGAATGTGTGGGTCAGTAATGCACATAAATCACAATAAAAACACACAAACAGACAGACTGCAGCCTCGCATGGAGCCAAATATTGATATCCCATCTGCTCAGCGGTGTTGAGACATGCTGCTACGGTACAATAACCGGTATTAAAACCCACCCGTGCTCGGTTTACAAAGCAGGAATTGAGGGTTTTTCTTTTTTTCCTCCACCTTCCCAGCTAAGAGATCATATCAAAGCGGTAAATACCAGCCGGAGTGTGCGAGCTACAAGCAGGGGTGTATTCAAAGGCGTCAATACGAGATATTCTGTTTACATGGTAGATGTTATCGTCTTCGGTTGACCACAGACTCGAGGTCACGGCGTTTGTTTTTTTGAAACCTTTCGCTCGCTCTATGACTGGCAACGCCACCCGGCTCACAGTTGACAGTGCGAGCGGTGCTAATGTGTGTGTAGCACCGACACGGGTCGGTTACAGTAGTGTGCTTCCCAGCGTAGCCACCACTCAGCCCTGGTTGCCTTTTACCAGTTAGGCCAGACCTGTGCTTGCCTGCTGTGGTGGTCACCGTGTACACTGTAGTAACACATATTTACAGTACCGTGCGGGACACACATTAGTTTGTATCATTCCCCACTCCAAACAGTTGACAATACCGCGTCAAACACGTCTCGTAAGAAGAAAAAAAAATCCATATGTCGAGCTCACCCTCTCCGGTTAATTCCAACAGTGTCGACCCGCAGTCGCCGTTCGCTGCCTGCTGGAGACACAACCCGGACGTTTTTTTTTCTGCTTGTTTTTTTTTTCTTTTCTTTTCTTTTTTTTTTGTAAGGAAAAAAAACCGCTCTTTAATCCCTTTTTCCTCCGGATACAATCCCGTTTCCTCTCACGCTAGCAAGGCAGGGTCATCGCAAAATACATGTGTAGCTTCTACGTAACCTAATCTTTGTGCTTCCGTGACACAAGCAGTTTCTGCCATTTCATACCAACGTCGTCGAAACCTTGCGATGTTTCCTCGGCTGCACAATGAGCACCGGGGGGACGTTCAAGACCTCCTGCGCGTTCCCGGCAGCCGCGCAGGGAAAGCGGAAGCAACGATTTCGCAACGTTTTGAAATGTATCTGAATGCAACGCAAAGTATTGGAATTTTACGCATATTTAGTGGTGGATTTTCAGGGAATGTTTATAAATACATACACTACAAACATAATATAAACAGAAATACAAAAAAGGTTACATATCATCATTGCTTATTATTCCAATTAGTTACAGACTGGTCAATGTAGCATACAACTTATTTTAGACATTTGAATTCAAAATTTAACCGCCAGTGGACACTTAGTGTATGCTACCAACATTTTTGTGCTACTGTGCCAGCAGCGATAACAGTGTTGATAAAGCAGTAGACAACATTAGATCCAAAGTATATTCATTGTGCCAACTGTCAATGTCAATCACAGAAATAGTTGTCAGAAATTCTAGTAATCGTAGTCTACAGAAGCCCCAAGATCTCAAATTGAGTAATTTACATGAAGTCAAGCTTGTGCACCAACTTTGGACAGGGTGCTCACTAACGCTTTTAGCTTAGCTGCTACAGTGACGATTTGGGTTTAAAACAGGATGTAAATAATGTCTTTTCAAATCAATTTGGGATCTTGGGGCTTCTGGAGACTTGGATTACACTGCAGATAAAACATTTTATGGTTTTTATTCAGTAGTTTATTTACACTTTGAAACATGTCCCCATCTATTTAAGTTGTGTAGGAGAACGAACGCTACAGAGCTGTTGATGTGAAGATCCAGAAATGTTTTGTGGACTACGAAACTCCACCAGAAATTCCATCAGCATGGAAGTAGATAATGACTTTACAGTCCGGGCATATGAACCTCTTTAAACGCTTTGAAACCTGTTGTTATTAGAAATATAATCACTGAAATGTCAGGCTACTCAGTTTTCACCGTGGTGGAATGATAAACTCAAGTACTAATTTATACCATGTGCTGGTCAAGAACATTAATAAGTTACTTTTCAGATTAAGATTTTACAGTAATAAAAAAAAGAAATGCAGTGTATTATTTTCGAATCAGGAATTTGCTGCAAAAAAAGTACGTTTTTTAGGATGCTGCACTCAGTTACTACAGTTGGTGTGTTTCGCCATTATCACAGGTGTGGAATTTAACCCTTAAGAAAGCTTATGCTCGGGTCGAGGCGGTCACACGCAGGCATCACCTTGAACTGTCTTCCACAGGTCAGTGTGTTAATTATTCCATTGGCGGTCAAGGATGGAGACATTCAGGGCTTCTCTGAATGATGTGGCCGGTAAGCATATTCTTCAGCGTGAATATGAGGACAAGATAAGGCCACTGAATTGTATTGTATTGTATTGGATGTGGCTTTTTTGTGCTTAACATTTAGTGTTTTTTGAAATTTCACATCAGTCATATGACTTAGTTATACTCATTTATATGACCTAAAAGATGTTACATGTTACATCTGGTCTACTTAGATTATTCACGATTTACATTCACACTTATTATATTTGATATTTCTTATTGCAATTTTAAGTTACAATTTGCATTGAGGGCTTTGGAGTATTCCGACTTCCTACTTCCTCACTTCACACTAGATAAAAGTTGTAGTACTCTTTCTGTAGCACCAATCCAGGTGGAAGGGTACAATGTATAAGCCTGTAGCATCCATAATCTAATAAACTGATAGAAAGTGGGACAATTAATGTGTCACTTGTGGTTGAAGCATCAGATTAACACAGTGCAGCGCCCTACAATGGATTGGTCATTTGCTGCCCCATCTGCCGCTCGCTTGCCCTGCAAATCCAATTATGTTCTTATGTTCCCTCGTCTAAAAATAGGTGAAAATGAAGGAAAACGCAGAAACAACACGTCATTAGTTGCGAGCGCAGAGCAAATTGTGCTATGGAGCTGATGTGTCCTTCCTGCGGAGACAATTGATCCGTCATGAGGAAATGAGGGTGGGTGGCACACGGACGAGGGAGAGGTGGGTGGAACGGCAGCAGGGGATGCATGAGAGAAAGGATTAGATTCAGAGTGGTGGATGCCTGAAGGAACTTAAGAAGACTCTCCTCAGATACCGGATGAAATAAGGTAGGCTGCACAAGATGTTAACTTGTAATGTTTTAGTCTGAATGTCATTTATTACAGCACCTGTGAGTGCTGGCTGGATCATTAGGCACTTTATATGTGCTGCTGCTGTAGCAACACAAAATCCGTCTGGGATCAAACGTATAGAAGATTGTATGGACGTCAGTGAGGCTAAAGGTGACTACATTTCGAACCATTTACTGAAGCTCACAAAGAGTTAGAAGCAGAATGTAACTGAGACTAGTCAATAACACTCAAATTCTCAAAATACTTTTAAAATTTTTGTTATCCGCTGTGATGACAATACATTTCATGCTTTTAAAACACAGTTCTTCAATCAGTTTTTCTTGTTTTAATGTTTAACTTTTCATTTTTGCCTTTTAACTGTTATACTTTGGTACTAAGTCATAAGTTTAACTAATACAGTTAACAATTGCTGAGTTCCATTTAGCTACTTCAGCTTCAGGGTCCTAGCTTGCCCAGTTTCACTGTCGCAGCTTACCGGAGCCATCTTTAATGTGATTAGTAACGCCTGAGCTTTTCCTATTATAAAGTCAAAATGTCTGCCCGGTAAGGCCTTTTTCCTGATTGCCACCGCCAACATGTAGACACCCAACCCCAGGTTTTGTTGGTTGACTCAAACCACAGTACACATAACCTGATTATGGGGTAGCGCTGGGTTACTTGGCAATCTATCATGTCACCTGACATGTCACAGCAAGCATGTCTGCTTTCTGTCAGGGTTCTAATGCAGAGAGGTCACAGAGTTAAATGGATGCAAACAAGTGTCTCTATACAGTGTAGTGTAGACATGCCAGCAGCCGTTAAAGTGGTAAATTCAATTGAAACAGTTTAAAGTCAATTAAAGAAGTAACGTCATTAAAAAGAAAAATAATGAGGACCAATAACGTTCTTCTGTCTTCCTCGTTTCATCCTCTGTGCTCAGAGATAAGATGATTAAAATAAGATGCTTCTAGGTGTTGTTTGTTCTAACAAATTAACACCACTGCAAAAACATTTCAGAAGGGTCTTATCATATGTTTTAACTGAGCTGGTGAAACCAATGAAAATCTTTAGTCATACTTGACAGATTTATTCTCCCATGTGTAACCAAAAATAGTTGCTTCCCAGAGTCATGTCCATATATAATATAGTGATCTTTATTTTCCAACCATTTAAAGGTCCATGTAAATTGAACAGACAGAAATGAGAGGTCGTTGCCTCGTTCAACATATTTGACAGTGAACCATCCTTCAGTGCTTCTCAGTTGATTCTAATAGTATCTAATGCTTTCAGAGAATAGTATACATCTTTTTTAAGTTTATTATATTTTATGTCTTTCATTGAATTCATGATATAGAAAGCACATCAATTACACCACTTTGTTTCACCTGAACCTGATGTGTACCGGATGTTTACCGGAAGCTTCCCAAGGTAATTTAACAGCCCAGAAATCCCTCAGCGTAAGCCCCATAAGTGCTTTAAAACTGCTCAACACCACATTCAACTGAAGTGACTCCGTACGGCATAACATATATATGAAGAAAATAATTAATTAATCATAACAATTTAACAAAAAACATGGAGTGACGTCCCAGTGTATTGTGTTTTCTTTCCCCTCAACCTTTGGATACTTAAATTGCAGCTTGTCCAGTTGGATCGTGATTGAAGCTGTTATGCATTTTTTTTATTTCAAATATGAAATGAGATTTTGTCAGTAGAGATTATTGTTACAGGAAGAGTATAAAATCAATAACATGACTGTTGGATTTGTTTCCAATTAGATCTAATGCCACTAAACCCTGAGCTTGTCTGTCTCAAACACCGACCTCTGACCTCTTAATGCGTACCGCATCTGACCTACTCCCCCAAAGAAATGACACTTAACTTCCCAGTGCCAGAACTCCTCCTGCAATGTGCAATTATAATAATATTATAATGTACAGTAGTGTTATTCCCACTATCGGGGAGGCCATTATTGATTAGAAAAACTACATGTACATATGACCTTTGTGTCAGTCACTGAAATAATCATTGAAATAACAATTATTTCATATTTAAAACCCCTGTAAAAAATATCAATACAGACATCTGAGAGGAGCGATTGTAGAGCGTTAGATTACTTATAGTCTATATATGTCTTCCAACTAGTGTCTCTTTTCTGGATAAGCGTGTTATCTCGATATCCAGGAGAACATAATCTTCTTTCCCATGTACAGTTCAACACTATATAAACTTGTGGCTTTAAAGTTCCCATAATACACTAACATTCAGATTCATATTTTTTAGCTTGTGTGTCTCTCTCAATGTTTATATGCTTTATGGTACTTTTCTCTTTTCCTCTGGCAGTGAGGACAATAATAAAGAAGACATGCTTATGATGCTATAGGCATCACCATCCACCTATTTTGCTGTAGCCCGAATACATGCTGTCTCTATGGTTGCTCCTCTCTTCAGCTCTGGCGAACTAATCTTTGCCGATTGACATTGAACACACCACTACCATTGCACCGTCGCAGGAAAGGTCCCATAGACCCCAAAGTTAAAAAGATTTATACTTTTTTGGCAAGTATTTGAATGTAACTGATGTTTCATCACTGAGGGATTGTTTGAAGGCACACTTTCCGATCTTGGGCTGAGTTAATTTCTCTATAGAACGAGCATTTTGATACTGTCAGACCTGCTTTATCATAAAGAAAAAAGATGTGGAAATCTCACTTTCAACAATATGAGACCTTTAAGCGTGTGTGTCTGTTGTGTTTGTGTCTCCCAGCAGGATGGGTACATTCGTGACCCTGGCAGAAGTATTGGAGGCCCGGGGTTCACCACTGGATGAGGATGAAGTCTGGTGTCTGCTTCTTGCCACAACTGAGGCCTTACTGGACATTCCCAAAAAAGGTTACAACTCAGTTCTCATTTCCTCCATTTTCATTTGTTTGGGTACAGGCCTCTTTCTCAGGCAGCATTCAAGAGCATAAAAAAAACCCTAATTTTGAAACGATGTGCTCTCCCTGGTGCTCTCTGTTCAGGTTCAGGTAACATGTGCAGTGTGCTAAGCCCAGGCTCGGTGCTACTGTCAGCCAATGGGAGTCTGGCCTTCAAGAGCTGTGCCCGACATGAAGACGTGGCCTCTTTCACAGCTCCTGAAGTCCAACAGGGTCACAACGCCTCCACCAGGACTGCAGCCGAAAAGGTTGGGAAAACTCAGACTTTGCCATGACATTTATGAAAAAAAAATGCTACACATGGGCCTGGCCAAGCCCGCTAAAAGGGGCCGCAGAAATGAATGTCTGAATCACTTCCCTCTTCCTCTGTCCTCAGATGGTTGTGTACTCGCTGGGGATGACTTTTTACTGGTGCGTTGACTATCATCTACCTCAAAACCAGGTACTTTCCTCCCTCTTCTATCGCACACTCAAACCATTAAAAATAATCTAAAACGATCGCACACCGTCCACTTCACTGTCAACTGTTTCCCTTCCAGCCGGTCCACCTGAGTGCGGAGCTGGAGGGTTTACTGCTGAGTATGTGCGAGGACGTGCTGGTTAGGCGGACCGACCTGCTGACAGTGCTAGATACCTGCGAGCTTCACCACAAGGCCTCATTGCTGCCTCCTGCTGAACGGCTCATCAGGCAACTGGTAGAAGACGTCTACAGAAACTCAGTGAGTGCTGGAGTGGTTTAGTTTCAGCTGGTTGGGTGAGGTCATGTTTTGGTTTTGAGCGGTTTACTATCTTTAGTTTTTGAGTTTACTGATAGCACCGACTTTATGCTTGCTTCCTTGAGCTGGACAGTGATGTCTTTGCAGGTTGACCATGTGTCCATGGCTGAAAATGGATCCCAGCTAACAGACCGCAGTCAAATGGTCAGGGACAGATTACACAGTAAGAAACGGAGCCCTTTAGTCAGTTTTCCAAAGAGTTTCAGTCTAAATAGAATGTTTTTTGTCTGCTACCACATTCACATTTGCTATGTAATCCATTTGCCTTGTTCTCATTTGTTAAAAAACATACCAAAAGGGAGAAACTGACATTTTGTTTCAGTTGTACTTAAAAGCAGTAGCTTGATATTTCTGCAAGACAGTTTATTTGCTTTCTTGCAGGGATTTAGATGAAAAGACTTATACCACTCTTATGCCTGTATGCTAATAATGAAGCTACCACAAGTCTGTTCACTTAGTTAAGCAAAAAGACAGGAAAGTAGGAGGAAATAGCTAGCCTAACTCCATAAAGGAGAGAAAATTGGCACTGCTCACAAAGAAAGGCTTTTTGTCAGATTTTGTAAATCCACAGTAAATGAGTGAGATTTACAGATGCTGGTGGGTGTTTATAGTTCTTTTTTTCAGTTATGGTCAGAGCAAGGAGTGGAAGCAAATGGAAACAGCTAGCTGGGCTCTGGTCATAGTTATCTAGGCTACATCAGCCTGCCAGCTGGCTCTGTTCATAGCTAACATTAGCAAAATCCAAATCCAGCAACTGTTAGGCTAATTGTTTTACTTTTTTAACAAAAAAATGGCATAAAAGTGTTTTATAGTGAGCCATGTTAATTTCTTCACCTTTGGACAGATCCCGGCTAGCTGTTTCCCCCTGCTTTAAGCCTTTATGTCAAGATAAGCTAACTAGCTGTTTGAAATAGCACCATATTTACTGTACAAACATGAGAGTGGTATTAATATCATCTAACTCTTAGCTTTAAAGAAAATAATGCATTTTCCAAAATGTCAGACTATTACTTTTAGATATTTTATCCTGTCAAATGTGAGAGCTATAACTCGGCCTTTGAGGTTAAGTATTACAAATCTTTTTTTTTTCAGGAAGCTCTTTTAGTACCTCACCATGGGCGCTGAAGAAGAAGATTTCCAGGACATTTTCCGGGCCATCCTATCCATGCGAGCCTCCTGGGTAAGAAGTCTGCGGTCAAACACATACTACACACCTTATGACAGAGCTATTTTAGTACATGATGCATTGTTATTATCCCATTTACTGTTTTGAAGCTGAGTAAGAGGACACAGTAAAAGCATATTTTTTTACTTCAAAATTATCCACATTCAAGCAAAGTTTGGCAAGTTGCTAAAATCAAACTGTCGATTAGGGAAAGTAAAAAGACAGAATCCCCAGAGGAGGATTCTGGCATGAAATGTGTGATGTGTCATGTCATGAGTGACAGATCTCGGCGCCTGTCAGACTGAAAATGGAAAACCCATTTTTCGCAGGATTCCCTCAGGACCTCGACACACAGAGTGCTACAGCAGTTGGCAGCAGCTGAACCGCAACCCCTGCAGTCCCTACATGGATGGCGGACGAAACGCCAACTCAAGATCCATCACGAGGTTTGATTCCACAATGAGTCTCAATGACAAGAGAGTGAAGGTGAGCCACATTGTTATATCATGTTATAGCGTGGAATGAAAAAAAAATTAGAATTCTACAATTATGATATCTTGTGATGGATGAGCTTACAATGTATTTCCCTTTGCCTTGTCTTTCGTTGCAGGACATGGGTCCTGAGTTTATTAAGATGTCAGATGAGCCGCTGGTTGTCTTGGAGCTGCCTGGATCTATCGTGGTGAGTTCTTAAAAAAAGACATGCAATCCTGTCATTGTGTTTGGAGTTTGGAGATATTAACAGTTGTGTGAAAAGGACACACATGCTCAGGTAGCCCAAACTTCAAGAGGTGAGCTTTGTTCACGTCAACCTATTCTGGGTCCAATGTTCATGTGTGTCACAAAAGGTGAAACAAAGAACAACATCATATTGCAAGATTCTGTGTGTCATTTCCTTGCTTGGTCACCTTTTTAAAGTATACTTTACAAAGTGGTGTAAAAGGTAAGTATTTTAGTTTAGTAAAAGTACAACAGTATTACTACCATCACATAGGATAAATATACTGAGAAGACTAAAATGTGGTAAAAACAGGGCTAAAAAAACAGATCATTTATTCTTTTTTGATTATATATTACACTATATCATTAATCTGAATCTAGTATATCAAGTTGCTGAATAAAAAACTGGAATAAGAAGTGCAATATTTGTTGATCATTATTGATGTTTCATCATCATCATCATCATTATCATATTGCAGTTATTAATCTTACCTAGCCACATGCTGTATTAAAAATAATCTGCATCTTTCTTTCACTGGAATTCAAAGCAGTTGAACACACTAGCCAGTTCATACCGTTTTTGGCCACCAAACAAAAGTTCTTTGTGGCTGCTTTAAGTATAGTGCTGCGGTAAATGTATTCTGTTACTGTCCGCCTCTGACTCTGCACAACCTCCCAGCAAAAGTTGAAAAGGTCACTCCCGTCAGGTTTTTTATCTAATTCAATCGCTAAAGCTCTTTTCGCTCTCTTACAGTCAAAGAAGGGGAAATCTGCAACCACTCAGAGAGAGCTGAGTGTGGTGATGCCAAACGGTCAGAACATCCTGGTCAAGTGTGAGGTGAAGTCCAGAGGAGGAGACGTCTTTGACATGATCGTGGCTCACTCCAACCTGATAGAACATTTCTACTTTGGCCTTGCTTATATCGATGGTAAAGAGGTTTAAGAAAATAATGAGATAGTGTGTGGTAATCGGAGAGAAGGAAGATTAGGTTGAAACTGTCAGTAGGAGGGAACAGGAAATAACTAAATAAACTGATGAGGTCACTGAGGTGACATAACTGTTTGATGTTATTTAGATCCTAGCATAAACTCGTATACACACCAAGAGTTTGAAAATGCAGCATGCGGTCCTTTTCCTAGAGAGCTGAGGTTTGATTTTTTTTTTGTATGTGTGAGTACAATATCTAAGTAAGACTTAAGTCAAAACTTGAGAACTAACAGTGAAAAGCAAGAAAATGGTCTTACAATCGAGACACCTGTACCCACAACTCTTTTATAGGACTTTGTGTGGTGTATGTAGCTTAGAAGTCATCCATTATTTATGTTAACTCACATTTTTTTCTGTGTCCATTCCTCTCATCAGATAATGAGTTCTTCTTTGTGGACAACGATACCAAGATTTCCAAAGTTGCTCCAGATAGCTGGAAGAAAGTGCCTACAACCACCCTTGTCCTTTTCTTCAGGGTCAAATTCTTTGTCAATGACATTTCTCTTCTTTTGTGCGTATTCCCCCTTCTTAGTTATTTATCAAAATACAGTAATTAAAAAATGTGTCTATTAAAGAAGAGTAGAATCTTTGAATTGCCTGCCGTCTTCTCTATCAGGCACAAACAGACCCGACACCAGTATTACCTCCAGCTCAGGAGAGACCTTTTAGAGGACAGACTGTCCTGCCATGAGGAGACGGCTCTCTACCTGGGAGCTCTGGCCCTGCAGACGGAGTGTGGAGACTGCATGCCCGAGGTTGTGCAACATACATTTTAAAGAAACATGTAAAGTCAAAGGCATCAGCATCTAAGATTGAATTCATCTCGCTTAAAACTGATTTAAATGTGTCACATTGATCGTCAATGTGTCATAGCAATAGTATTTGGAATAGTAGGGAAGCAATGAGAACATGGCGGAGAGAAATCCAGCTATTTGTCATTTGATCAACACCTATAGCACACTAAACAAATCGTAGGTACAGTAGCCAGGATGTGCCAATCTAAGGAGGTGTATGTGATAAAAGATCCTTCTTTCCAGAGGAGTTGGCACATATTAATACTAGAGAATAGGACAGTGGTTTGGGTTAGGGTTGCAGATTTACATACAAATCACTGGTCTAAGTTTCTTGATGTGCACCGTATGCTACTGGTGTATTTTTCCCGTAAGTCTACATTACATAAATACTGTTGTTTTGAGCTGTATTGCATTTGTTTTGTTTTTCTTAAGACTGAATTGTGCTTCTCCTTCCAAATGTTTCATTTTGCACCTTTTAAAAATGTCTTGGTGTACACAACTTAGTCTCTAGTGCATTAATTAAAATATATATATGTTTTATTTATCTGTTGTGTTTAGGTGTATGGTAGGAACTACTACCGCCCTGACCAGTATGTCTCCAAGAGCGTGATGGAGAAACGTGCCTTGCCTTACATTCAGGGGGAGCTGCTTCGACTTCACACCAACAATGCTCAGATGCTCGCCGACGAATCGGAGCTTGAGTTCCTCAAGGTAGCAAAACAGTCAAATACGATAATAAATGCTTTTATTTGAAGATATAAGTCAAGTCAGTGTGCCACACCTGTACAAGTACTAGTAGCATCATATGATATATATCGTAGCATAGTCTACCACTCTCTATTTGTGGCTTTAGGTGTGTCAGCAGCTGCCTGAATATGGCGTGTTGTTCCACCGCGTGACGCGTGAGAAAAAGCCTCTAGAGGGAGAGATCCTCCTCGGGGTTTGTGCCAAAGGAGTCATCGTCTACGATGTCAAAAATGGCTGCCGATCCACCAGTCAGAGTTTGTACTGGAGGGAGACATCTACGATCTCCTCTAGTGTGAGTGGGAGTGTTGGTTTTATCATATCATCCCTTTAACTAGGTTCAATACAAATCAAATAGCTGTTAAAATGAAAGTGTTGTCTGTAATGAAATGTCTTATTTTTCTGTGCCTAATAAACGTCTCGTGTTCCTGCAGAGGCGTAAATTTATAGTAGAGTGCCGGGGCAGCAAGAAGAAGTATACCTTCATCACAGAGAGATCCAAGATAGCCAAATATCTGTGTAACCTCTGCTCAGCCCAACACAAGTTCAACAATGAGATGAACTCTCGCCAGCTCACCCACAGCCTGGTCTCAGGTCAGTTACTGCACCATAACTATTGATGAAGTTCACTTTTGAGATGCAGAGCTCATCTCAAAAGACAAAAGCTGAAATCCAGTGACCACTCTTGCTGTCTGTATCCACTTCTTCTTCCCGTTTACCTCCAGAGGACAACATCGTTCAGTATGCCGCAGTGTGTCGTGCTCAGAGCAGCCGGCTCAAGTCTGTCTCCTGTTCAGAGACGCCACAGGACGACAGCGGTCTGACCACACCTCAGGAAGAGCCCATGACCAAGCTGTGCGATGATGTCACAGCCAGGATCGAGGCCCGCATTAAACAGCGGCACCAGAGCCTCAATGAGCAGAGGTATTTAGTCATCTAGCAGTTCTCTTGTGCATATTCCCACTTCCCACAAATTCAGACTACAGCAAATGGTCTTTTTGTGAGAAGTTCTTTAACTCATTCAGAAACGATCTACTAACTTCTTCTTCTTGATCTTAAGTCTATCCTCCCAGGCTAGCTCACTGTAAGTTCACCCACTTCTGCTTTTTTCCAAACAAGCCACTCCAGCAGAAAAAGCACTTCCTGTTCTCAGAGGACACGATTGTGTAACATCAGTCAGTCCCTCTGTTATCGCTTTGTTTTGTCTGTGTCTCCTCTGCAGTACCTGCTCCAGCAGTCAGCGCAGCAGCACTGGTATGCGCTCCCCATCCTGCTCTCAGCGGAGCGGATCAGAAGCGCCTTCTGGCTCCCCAGCAGCCAGAGGTATAACCAAGTATTCTGCCCATTATTCCTACCTGATGTCCCTCATGTGAGAGATGTTGTACCCCAACAGCTCAGTCATATAGTCACAAAACAAAGATGATGTCACTGGAGGTTTTGCTGTCAAGAATTGTCCATATTTCTTTAGTTTGCTATATAATTCAGTGTTGACAATAGTTGTGGGACGATGCACTTTGAAAATAGTCATTGCTTTACCACAGTGTGACTTGGATTAAATATGCACGAATGATACCTTGTATTGGTTGATGGCTTCATCCGATAAGTTTACTTTGTAAATACATTATTGTTTATCATTTTTTCCTATGTTGTGTCTCACAGAAAGCCCAACAAAAATAGGGTCAGTGTCAGAGAGAGAAGTTTTATGCGTTTCTTTGAAAAAAGACCCGAAGCTTGGCCTTGGTAAGCTGATCACACTTGAACACACAGCATCAAGAGAGAGATTTGTCATGTTTGTTATTATTTTTAATTCATTTAGCTGCTTTTTAGATTGCTCTCTTTCATTTTATGTCCAGTACATTTTCACTAATCTACCATCTGCTATATGCTTATGATCCTTTTCTACAATTGTTGCTACTATTGTCATTCCTTTACTTTAATTTCCAGTATATGCACAGTAATGCTGCTGTGTGTGTTGGATGTATTTGCCTTGATTATCACAGCACCAAGCAAAATGTACGAGCAAACTGGCTTTATATTAATCCCTGTAAGAAATGCTAGGTACATTAGGTATATCTTATTAGTTGATAAGACCTGTTATGTCTGTTAACAAGTATATGGTTGTTTTAGCCTTATAACCTATTGATTAATGCTTATTATAAGGATGTTACCTAAAGAAATGTGTAAGATCATGTGAGGACGTTATGTAAGGTGATGGATAAGTCATAATCTTACAGAAAAGTCTTTCTTGATGCATCTGTGGTTTGTGTCCATACAGGTATAGTGATAGTGGGAGAGGACACTGTGAGACATTATGATTTGGGCATCTTTGTTGCCTCCATTGTGCCTGGCGGACCCGCCGCTAAGGATGGACGCATCAGACCAGGTAGGGAATCATGTGGATTTTTCTTTGCTGTCCCCTTAGTAACACTGTGTGCAGCGCATTGAAGATGTTGCAAAACTTAGCCTTCACATTTGGAAATCATACTTTGCCCTTTTCAGTTCTGTTTTTAAATGTTGTTTCCTGAAATCACCACTAATTTGTTCTGTTAAAGTGCTCTCAATGTGTTTTTCAACTAGTGGACACCTCATTTTGGTGCATTAGTGTCAAATTATATAGAGATGGGTGTTTTTTTCATTTGAATTCATCCAGCATTTTAACAAAATAGATTCAAAGAATACGTAGCAGGATAGAGAGGACAGAGAGGGTGTGGGGGTCTGTGGGGTTCCATCACAGGCCTTTGGAGTCACACGCAGGTTCAGAGGTGGTGGAGAGTTCTTGGCTCTCCACTGATATTGGACGCCAGCACCATTTCACTGTGACCTTTGCCTGCAGGTGGTCGTCTGATCTCTCTGAACCACATCAGCCTGGAGGGCGTCACCTTCAGTGAGGCAGCGGAGGTCATGCAGAGCAGCCCTGAGGAGGTGCAGCTCATTATCTCCCAGCCAAAAGGTGCACTGTGTTTGTCGGTGTGTGTGTGTGTGTGTGTGTGTGTGTGTGTGTGTGTGTGTGTGTGTGTGTCTGTGTTTGTGTGAAGTGTGTTGTTGTGTGCTGAATAATACTGTGGCTGTGACCCTTCCCTTTCCCATTGTTTGTGTGCAATATTGGCGATATAGTAATTAACCACTGCTACTAATGCACCTGTTCTTTTAACTTACATGTAAAAACGAGACTTGTCCTTCCATACTGTTTATTGTACTCCACATTGCTTCCACTATGGTTTTAGCACATGTTCCTGGTTGGACTGTTTTGCTCTGTATTGTTATATAAAATAATGTGTCAGAAATATTAGTTGTTTGTCTGCAGGCAAAATGTCGATTTAGGTTCATTCATCTCTTCCTCAAGGGCATGAATACATTCCCTCCTCACCTTTTCATCACAGAGTATAAAGTGATGAGTGAACTGAGAAGTGTTTTCTCTTTCTGCCATTTCTTTAAATTTTAAATGCTAAAATAGTTTGTATCAGAAGGATTTCATTTATATCTCAATACAATATATAGTCAAACAATGTAATAGATAGCAGCTGGTTAGCTTAGCTTAGCACGAAGACCGTAAACAGCTAGTATTGGTCTGTCCAAAGGTTCCTACGTGGACATCTAAAGCACATTTAGTTATTTAAGTTATTTAATATATTCACATTAACTAAACATGACAGAAACACTGAGCATTAAATGATACACTTTACTTAGAGGGTAACTGAATTACATGGGAATCCTTTATGTAATTTATGTAACTGAAATAAGTAAAAACCACATGTTGTGGTTTTATGGCTGACTATGGGCAGTATCACGTTAACCCTCACGTTCTTTGTGAACACAAAAGCGTAGGTGTAACAACTAGCTTGTATGCCCTTGTATAACTGCAGTTATTGTACCAAATAGAGCTAAATGGCCCTTACTTCTCAAAGGGGTTGGTATACTCTGTCAGAAGTGAAACTCTTTTGAAACTCTTTCCCCAGATCTTTCTGATGTCAGATGGTGTCCATCCATGTGTATAACTTCCTCCGATAATATGACAATACAAAATTCAAACCCAATTCACATCAGGGTTTGGTCAGCTGTGCAGAGGTTAGAAGGGAGCCAGAGTTTGAACTTTTCACTCCACCTCTGTTTTTTCATTCTTCACACAACTAGATCTGTCAATTAGAGTTTGTACAACTGAGTGCAACACTACAATTGTCTTCCATTACCCCAGAGCTCAGCTCTTAGCCTCTAACTTTACTGTGCAGGCATTAGAATGGTTTTGATCACATTCTTGGCAAGAGAACTATTCAATTAACACCTTCAGTGAAGAATACTTAGCTACATTTTGTACTATTTTTGATGTATAACATTAACTGATTGTTGCTTTTCTCCACAGTCCACCTTAGTCCCATCAGTGTGCGGTCTCCTCCTGTGTTGAGGAATTACGAGTCCCAGTCCACGCTGATGGCAGACGGCCGATCTGTAGACAATGGTTTGGATGACATTGTGTCGGTCATGATGACGCCGAAGACCAGCAACAGGCTTAACGTCCCCCGAGAAGTACGCATCTTCAGTGCACAGGTAATGTAGTGATTGTTTGAGTTTTTCTTTTTTTTTTTTTTTTTTTGTGGCTCTATTTGTATTATTATGAGTAATGGTGTCTATTTCCTCATTTATTCTCAGTATGGAAAAAGACAGGACTGACGTGAGTATTGTCTTTCTTGTTTTGCAGGATGGCTGCTCTCTGTCTCCTCCTCTAATCTGTGCAAGGCCCAAGGAGATTACTGTAGAGCTCAGGAAGATATCAGGAAGTCTGGGCATCAGCATCTCCGTGAGTACATGTAACATTTTGTAAGAGCAGTAAATGTAAATGGCAGAATTCACCCCAGGCTTAAATGTTTTTGACTATACTTAGAATTACTGGACTTGACATTATGTATAACTGTGTCAAAAAGAGGGCAAAAAAAACACTGACAGTACAGTGGATGTCTCATAATGTGGTGTTAATACGGAGTGATATAGTATTTGCTGCTTTAAGTCTGGTAGTGGCATGTTGATGAAAGGTTCTAAGTCATCCAGGTCCTGGTAATTCTAAGTGCTGTATCGTAGGCAGCTTCTCAAGAAACTGAGTCCAGTTGCCCATGATACAATAAAGTCTCAAAGAAGGGTTTTAAAGGAGACCTATTGTGCTTTTTCAGTTTCTCCTCTTAAGTGTTTTATGCATGTAACAGCTCTTGAAAGTTGGAAAGGCCAGAGTCCACAGCAATAGGAGGCCCTCCCTCTCCAAAACACTTCTCCTGAAATGCCTTGTCAGTAATCCTGCCTTCAATTCCTCGATTTTGTGACATCATACTCTGTAACAATGTCACACATTTTCACATCTACCTAGCGGGTAGTTTGGCATGGAAGATTTGATTCAGCACAGCTGCTCCGTGTTGTTAGCACTGCTGGCTCAGGCATGTGTGAGCTGACCAATCAGAGAGGAATGGGTATTCAGGAGGCGGGGTCTTAAAGAGCCAGGGGAAAATATAATACGCATAATATGTCTCCTTTAATAACAATCTGCCATCATTCAGTCACTTTTGTTCCACACCGATATAAATATAACTCTATTTAACAGTGTTAGGTGAGGTAGTCTGAAATTCTGCAATAAAGCCCTGCTTACATGTCATAAAGCTGCTAACCTATCCAAAATATTTTATTTCATCACTCCATCCTGACCATCATAAAACATTTGGGAAGATGACTGTTCACAAAATGTTGGCATTCCCTCTGACCCATCAGATTGTCACAGATGTGTTCTGAATGAGTTTCTGTCATGAATCATTCAGGGTGGTGTCAACACTAACGTTCCTAACGGAAGAATCTACATAAGAAGCCTTGTTCCAGGAGGAGCTGCTGAGAGAGACGGACGTTTGATAGCAGGTATTACAACTAAAGATCAAATCTAACCATGCCAAAGCCTTATGAACTTGTGTTTGATCTACTTACAGTCACTTGAAGCCTCCCCATTCAGCCATTTATTGATTTTTTACAATGACAAATTGTAGGTAGTGGTGCAAATTGGTTGCAGATTCAATACAGCGCTGCAAGTCTCCAGCAGTTCACATCTGAGTCCTTTAGCACATCATGAGTTTGATAGTGAGACAGCTCCAGCGATTAATATATATCCGTCTTTCAAAAATGTATTATTCTGATGGAGAGCTACAAGTTTATTTAAAGCCTCTGTTATTCTTTGGGATCAAGGAAAAACAGGAGAAAAATAACAGGCATGCAGTAGCAATAAAGACAAGCATATAACACATTGCATTCAGCTGAAATTGTACATGGCAAAATTAGGATAGGATACATGTTATGTGATTTTAAGTCTATTTTTTAAGCTACACTAAATAATAGCAAACTGCAAATAATTCCATTTAACACTTCAGATTTATTTTTGAACATCTTCCCTGGAGCCATAACAGCTCTCCGAGTGGACAAACAACACTCCGTTTAACACCGTGTCACTGAAATTCAACACTTATTAAGGCTGGAGAAGTTGGTGTGTGCATTTTGGCATTTAGTTGCTGTTTTCAGGAGACAAAGAACAATATCACAAGACAGAAACAGAAACCAACACAAGGATTTCATGTAGGAATGTAAAGAACTGAAACAGACAGAGAAGGAAAATATAAATTAGTGAAATGCAATTTAAATTTTTGCTTCACTTACAGGTGACAGACTGCTGGAGGTGGATGGGATTAGCTTCCAGGGCTTCACCTACCATCAAGCAGTGGGATGTCTGAGTAAAACTGGGCAGGTAAAAGACAACGTGTGACTGATGTTGTATTATGTCAGTGTGAGAGGTCCATCAGAGAGCATTTAATGAGAGAGAATCATTACCTACATACTGTATGCTGCTGATGATAAGATGTTTTAGACATGCTGTCAGGGAAGACGGTGTCAGCCTGTTGTTTGTTGGTCGGTTGGTCCACCTTGTTGGTCAGGACTGAAATATCTCAAAAACTATTGGATGTGTTGTCACAGGCCGTGTCCGAAATCACCCACTCATTCCCTGCTCCCTAGTCACTGTAGGGAGTCCAACATAGTGGACTATATAGGGGGCTCATCTGCAGACAAAAAAAGGCACTTTCGGACTCTACTCAGGCACCGTTAACTACGTTGCTGCCGTCGCATAGTTGAAACGTGAAATTGCGGGGCTCAGCTCCCGGGCCATTCCAAAATTTAAGATTTTACATCCCACCCATGAATTATCAAATAATACATTTACAAAATACAAAATCATGCAGTTGTTGTGAAACTTTTACTGGTCCAGTGACCAACTCTACTCAAATAAATTTGGAGAAAAAACAAATTGAAAATATTTATTAAAATACCAAATAAGTCAGGAGTACCCCCTAACATGCTATTTTTCTCTTGTCCCACACCCTTGGTGACCAAACTGATCTCCAATAAAAACTGTCAAAATGACATTTAAATCTACTTTCTTTTGTATTGTTTTGTTCATAGATGTCTCTTGTAGATGGGGAAACATCTTTTTAATAAAACATTATGTTTTACATAAGTATTATTATGCGCAGCGCAATGCATGATGGTAAATATTGCTTGGTTCGAGACCATTGGTTGTACACTACTTTTTGCGATGCATTGTTGGATACTGAGTCCACTATATAGGGTATAATAATCACCACTAGACATTCGGACAGCACTACAAACTGGCGTCGTCACTATGTAGTGCACTATATATGGAGTAGTGAGTGATTTCTGACACAGCTACAGCGAATTTTATTGATGGCATGAATTTCACCGTAAGGGCTGATTTTTGTGGTTTTGAGTAAAGGCAACTATTGGAGACATTCCTGTTCCCTGATGAAAAATTAACATTTCTTCAAGTCAAAAGTTTTATTTTGCAAGTACTGTTTTTAGCTGCATCTTGAGTTTAGCACTGTCACATGCTAGCACATTAAAGAGGGCTTTCACATTTCAGTTGACCCTGGGATGACTTATCCCCTTTTCACGCACACGTCATTAACCTGGGTTAACCTTATAACCTAGGGCCGTACCATGCACACTGCATTTCTACTAGCCCTGGATTAAAAGCCTGTTAAAATGTGACTCATGTCTACGTTCTAGAATGATTCGCCACTAATCTGTTTACTTAAGCCCATTTTACACCAGTACTTGGAGCTGTGTGTTTAGTCATTTTTCCAAAGATAAACTTGCAAACTCCAGGACAAGAAAGCCCTTGACTAAAGTCGCAGTTAGCCCAGTTGGGAATCTGCCAGAATTGTGCAAGTGTGAGGCTTTTCTTAGCCTGAGGCTAAAAAGGGTTCTTTATCAGGGGGGACGTTTGAAAAGTCAGATGGTAAACATTATACCTGCTAAACATTGTAGCACTGTTATTGAGAGCATCTTAGCATGCTGGTGTTAGCATTTGGCTCTATGATCCACTATAGCCTCACAGAGTAGCAGGCAGCTAGCAACCCTTACTCCTCTTATGTTTTGTGTTTGTTTTTGTTTTTTTACTTCACCAAGCAAATTGATTTCCTACAAGTTTGATTCAACAATCGAGTTCCATTCTTCCCAACCATACCTGTCCATTGTCATGTTCCCTCAATGTCTTGTCTTTTCCTCCTCTTTCTTCGTGTAGGTGGTAACCTTAGTGGTGGAGAGGGAGTCAGTAAATCCACCACGTGTTGCCCTCAGTGAAGACACCAGCAGCAGCGTATCAAACCAGAGCCTCAATCGAGCTACCAGCCCGCAAAGGAACAACAGCTGCCCGACTATCATTACCACTCCAACAACGAATTCTGTGAGCTCCAGGGACTACAGCTTTGTCAATGACGGTAGGAGGGCTCATGTTAGGTGGACTTTGAACACAAAACCATGCCCACAACAAACTAAGAATGCCCAGGATCTGTTTTTTAAGCAGCTCAGAAATAGTTGCGGAGAGCATTTGTGTACTTGGGAAATTCCATAATGAAGAACATTTTGCCAATAGATCAATGTGCATCTCGCTTAGAGCGTCAGAAAGTTAAGTCACAGCACCTCACACTACTGAGGAAGAACCCACATGAGAAAACCTGTCGGCCCTAAGCTGTTGTGTGCTTTAATAGCCCACCACTAGTCTGGCTGCTTCAAGGTGAACTTTTACACACTTCCTTCCCTTCATCCTGATCTTCCTGACTGACCCTGACCTTCCTCTTCTTATCCCTCTGGCTTACCTTATCCTTTGGCCTGTCTTTTTATATCTGTCGTCACACTTCTCTCCGCTCTCCCCTAACACAGGCCGGCAGATCACATGTGTAAACACAATACAGAGTCGGTTTTATCCAAATTAGACAACACAAGTCATCCGAGGCCAAAATGGCTCTTGATATATGATCCTTGAGAAGGAAATGTGAAGGAGGGTCCTCCCCATTTCTGTACAGACTGGTATTCTTGCTCATTTGCTGTACCTTTATGTTTGAAGATGTTCTGATACTGAATAATATAACTGAATTGAATTTATAATTTATCAGAATGGTGTTATAATTGATTTTACTGCTGTCTTTCATCATGTCTACAGAAGGCTGAAGAGGACATGCAAGTAATGATTTCTTTATCTTGACTGTGAATTCTTTATTATTATTTTTTTTAAATCATCCTGACATAACGAGCCTTGATTTCCTGTGCAGACATCTTTTGAGATGACAAAATGTTGCTATAATCAGATATCTAACAACTTAACTTTTTTAAAATGATAGTTTGTGTTGTGTGTGTAATGATTGCGTGACCTCATGATTCCTGACCTAAACCAGTTATTGTGCCGAAACCTAACCAGACTGTCCAAAAGTAACAAAAGCCACCTCCAAAAGACATTACGTATCTCATGGATTTATTTAATCCATACAGAATTCTGTGTAAAAATGATTGCAGAGCTGTAGTTTTATACATTTTATTGGTAGGCAGATTTTTCTACCTCTGTTGTCCGAAGCCAGGCTAGCTGTCTGTATGCTAACTAGCTGCTGGCTTTAGCCTTATATTATCAGAGAGATATCAGAGAGCTTCTCACTTTAAGCAAGAAAGCAAATCCCAAAATGCCTGAGCGTTGACTTTAAATGAATGAAAGCTGCTAAATACACAGTAAAAGTAGTGTGTTGAATAAATGTATATGTCCCTCTTGCACTACACTGGCACTACACCGAAGCAAAGCCACTCAGCTAGTTCAGGCAGACAGCTAGCCTGCAGCTATTCTGACATGACATATATGCACCTGTAGCTGCCATCTGCACCACAGCATTCACCTGTAGGTTCCAAGTCTAACTGTCCAATCCCAGTTTTGTGTCATCCTGGCGGAGAGTGACGAGGTCAAAGACTGGACATCAAATATCTATTCTGCCTGTATTTTTCTTTTAATTAATTTTTCATTTTGAGAACAATTTAAATCAACATGGTCTTATGAATTAACTCAACAAAAAAGATAATCAGCGTTTTCTTTTCTCCTCCCTTCCCTCCCCCTCTCCCAACTACCTCCTTTTTCTAACTGATTTAATCTCCTGACCTCCAAACATCATGTTTCACCCCATCTTTTCCCCATCTCTGCCTCTCACCTAAAAAACCCCCTTTAGAAAACACCCAGGAGGTGACACTGACAAAAAGCGCCAACGGCCTGGGCTTCAGCTTCGTAATGTGCGAGCTGGATCCGCCCACTCGGGACTTTGGCAGCCTGGTCCGGATAAAGCAGCTTTTCGATGACCAGCCGGCCCAGCAGAGTGGGAGGATCCAGGAAGGAGACGTCCTGTTAGCCATCAACGGCCAGTCACTCAAGGAGCTGTCCTATCCAGTATGTGCGGATTTTAAAATTAAGTTTTCCTTTTTTAAGTTTTTTTGTGATTACTTGGTATTAAAATGGTGTGTTTTAATGATCTGCGCCAAGATCAGCCACTTCTCAGCTACTCCACTATGTTTGTCTGACAGCCACAGTTACTAATTACTTTTCCGATTACAATGTTTCACACCCTTCCTAGCCAGCATAAACACATATCTCCAAATTTATTGATATAGAATTTAAATTTGAATGTTAGTGTTAAACTGAAGGAGTCTTTCCTTGTGGATTGAGAAAAATCTCCTACCTCTTAACCCCTAACCCTAACGATTAAAAAAGCCCCTCAGATTAGCTGAAAAATACTTTGGCTCCCTTCCCTGTGAACTCGAGAGGCCCAGCCAGGTGGGAAGTAACACTTTAATAAACGTAAGTAACGTAAGTACAGCCGCGCTAGTTCCTCTCAGGTCAAGAATCACACAGCTGTTAGACTGTGAAAAATATTATATTCAATACTATCTAACATCAGCCGAAGCCTAAAGTATACTTATTCTGTATCAGCAATATTAACCCACCGCTGATGAATAATAAAATAACTTTTACTTGAATAACCTCGAGTTTGATTACTCTCATACAGGCCTGTTAAAAGTTCTTTCTTCTTCCTGTAGAAGGTGCTGAAGCTGTTCAAGTCTTCACCACCTGAGGTCCGACTGACTCTTTGTCGACCTGCGCCTGGTATACACACGCACTGTCACACAAACACACACAGACACACACACACACACACATTTGCGGACACCTGACGTCCTCACCTGCACATCTCTTCTATGCAGGGGTCCTTCCGTCCATTGATCAGTTAATCGGCACATGAGCGACGTCACAGTGTTACACAGCACCTGGATCAGCGGATGTTCCGTGTTTCCTGATCGATCAGGACGTGGGTGATGGAGGCCGAGGACAGAGGGAGCGACGGTGGCGTTCAGATCATTTCATGACGACAATCACATCGATGGACTCCGACACTTCACAAAGGTCAGAGATACTCCTCAGTGTGATGTGACTTGAGCTGACAGAGCATGTTTTGACCTTCGCGATGAACAGCCCGTGGGAGTTTATTTATCCTGTGTTGACATAGCCCAGAGGAATAAACGGATGTTTTCAGTCACCTGAAACACTGCAGCCAGACACTAATATTACCTAAAGAAACAGGAGGCAAGGCAGCAGCATCTGATAAGATGTAGCACACTCTGATATCTTACAGAACATGTTGTGACATGGCATAATGTTAGTCAGTGGGACATGACACAACATGACAGGCTACATAACAAAATATGACAATTTTTAATCAGGTATTAATGCCGCGCTGTCCTTAGTGGGAATTTGTGTCTCATGTTAGTGCGTCACACACAGAAGCTTCCTGTCAAAAGACAGAATACTTTTGAACCTGTACTAGCTCCGGCTGTTTGCTCTGTCTTTTCCATTTCAATTATGCAACTTCTAACTACATGTAATGTTCTGTCCTGTCAGTTTTCCAGGTATACTGAAGAAACAGTGCAGGAGCAGAGAGGTCGGAGGCTGAGTGCGGACAGATCTGTGGGAGGAATAATTAAATGAAAATGTGAGTAGCAGGATAATGAGGTGTCAGGCGGGGCTTGTGCACAAACATCATGGGAAGGCACTGAAATCGCAGACAACCGGGCGGACAGGAACAGTTCAGTGATTTGCATACTTAGAAGCAGAGGCAGCAAGTCTGAACAGAGGGAGCAAAGAATCCACAGGTAAACAGGAATAGTTCGCAGTGCAGGCAGGCAGGTACAGATTTGTTTTTCAGGTGGCTGGAAAGCAAAGGCACAAAGCTGCACCGACAATCTGGTCAGCAGAAAAGTGGAGATAGAATAAACGCTGTGGGTTAAGACGCCAGTAAGAGGTAAACAAGTGGATGTAGTAGTCAGGTGACTGGGACCAGTGGGAGAGTCTGAGGGCATCTTGTGGATGGATGGAGAATGTGCAAGTCTAGAGATTAAATGCGTCGGCCTGGGGGAAGCGAGAGTGGGCTGGAGGCAGTTTGTTCATACAGAATTCATTATTCGAATTAAAAAGTAAACTCTGATCTAATCAAGCAGGAGTTTATCAAGTATTGTTTTGGTAGTCATACATCTTAAATACAACTCCCCCTTCTTACTGTTCCCCTATTGCATTACTGTTGGCGACGCTGTTGCAGTGACAGCATTAGCAACATGGCTACCGCTAGTAGTTTGGCTACTGTCCAAGGCAGAAATCAACAATAGGATTCCCAACTTACTGGCTTGATGAAGAGAATGCCTGTTATGAACCATCTGAAGCAGTCAGTGGAAACACGTATCAGCATGGGGACAGACTCTGACACAACACCGGTGCTCTCCACTGGCTGAATGCCTGTTCCTTCACTCTCGCTTTTCTTGGTTTCTAGCACTCTCCCTCTTTACCTTTTGTGCCCCCCACACATTAGTGGGGCTTTTTTTTCTTTTTTCTTTTTTACAGTGTAGACTTTTCAGTTATTCCAGTTGTTCCTGTGTTACCTAGGAATAGCAACCTGGGAAAACAACACCTCTTCCTGTTTTTTCTGGGAGAAGTCCAGCTTAAATGAATGGGATGCTGATAGTGAGGCTCATAGGGAACCAGTCTAAATGTGGACAGTGTCATTTTTTGACCGGGCAATCAGTATTTCAAATGGCAAACACAAACATTTTTAATCTTGTGCCTATGCAACATTTCAGGTCAAAGACCTCTTCTTACCACCGGTCTGAGTCAACCTTCATAAAGTTACTTGTTCATCTTTTGCCCACAAGGTGGCAGCATAGTGTTAGAAGTGCCAACAGTTGCTCTCTTTGTATGGCAAACAGCAATCATCACTCTCACTCACTAAGACTTAATTAACAGCGTTTCTTGGAGACGAGGGTAAAGTTAATAGAGTGATTGTTTTTCTTCTTTCTCCTCAACAGGAAATCCGCGAAAAGAAGAAGTCGAAGGAAATAAGAAGAATCACTGGTATTTATTTTTGTTAAAGGCAAAAACTCCAGTTAGTCAAAATATGTTGTATCTTGAAACGGTGAAAGGAAAAATAAAACAATCATCAACTTTTCTGTGTTTTTGCAACTTATTTTTGCTTTTGAGTGTTCTGAAACACAAAACCTAATTTCTCACAAAAACAAAAGGCATTAAACTGAGTCTGACCTGAATATGGATGATCCACCCCCAAACACTCATTTAGTATCTGGACAAACCAGGCGGTACACACACAAAAACACACACACACACACACACACCTCCCTGGGTGAGGAGCCAGTAATGGCCCCTCGTAAATAAGGGTTCCTGTATTTTGGTGAAACCCAGTAGTGCATCTGGATCCCATCAGAGCTCGTGTTCCCTTTGCAAATGATCCCAAATGTTTCTAATTATGCCAGTGGAGTCGGCACGAGGCTGTGTGTGAGCACTTGTGCGTGTTTCCGTGTGCGTGTAATCGCCCTGACGGACGTGCACACCCATACACTGGCCTCTGTTTATTCATGAACAGGGTAACAGAGATGGACAGCGTGGCCTTGACCTGTGCAGCCTCTGCCTAGGTCAGCGCACGTGGTGATGACTGATGGGTGAGAGATGGGGTGGAGATGGATTCCCTCCAGCAGTCTTGTCTGCTGACATTGCTGTCTTTCTGTCGTTCCCAAGTGATTTCCGACCTGGGGAGGGTTGGGGATGAGATTATAAGGGTGGCTGAGGTTGCAGGAGGTGTAAAATAAAATATGGACAACCGTACAGCCATATGTGGAGTATTCGGAGTGAGAGCATCGCCGCTGAGAGAAAGTTAATGGTCTAGTCCATCGTGAAAAAGATGGTCTTATTACAATTGCAGGCCAAGCATGCAGTGTGCAAGACCTGCATCATGTTTAATATATGTAATATGTAAGTAGTTTGAACCTAATCTGATTTAGCACACACACCACGCATATGTGACTGTTTGCACTTGCATGTGTTGTAACAACCTCGTATGAGCGTGACTGCACACACCAGGGAACATTTCATTAAGTGCTAACAGAGTATTATGGTGGACTTCACCATAGATGAATATTCTGGATCTGGGCCACTGTTCACTGTGCCAAGTGTTGTGGGAGTGGGAGTGCAACAAAAGCAAATATTTCGAATTAAAAACAAGACAAAAACACGGTCCATTCGCTGACTTTTGTTCTCATAGCAGTGAAAACCTCACCGGGGTTCCACATTTTCAAAGTCATTTTTATCACTGTTCTTTTCGGTGACAGCTCCTCTGAATTTCCATGAATGTAATAAAACAGACCTCTGGCTACCATAGATTTATTTTCCCTCCTCAGACACCATGACCCAATGATGACATCATTCACATTTATACTGTATTTATCAGCAGAGATGTGCCTAAAAAGATCATTTAACACTGCTTTAGAGGTGGAACATATGTAAGATACGGCCACCTGTTGAAGGTAGCTCCAAAACTATAGGGGGCAGCATAAATACTAAATGCCCTTTTTTTAAAATCCTGTTTGAATTGTGCCACAAATTGTACATCATTTAATTTAAATCTTTCCACCCATTAGTTTTTGTATCAAATATAAGATTGTGATGATGCGCAATTAGAAAGACTACACACCCAATGGTTAGATAAGTGACGTCGTCTTGTTTTATGCTCACCAAAACCCATAGCTGAAACATCGTAGGACCGATCCTGTATATTAGTTAGCTCATAGAAGTGGCTGTCCTTTCATATTGTGCTGTTATCAGTAGTGCCCAGTAGTGACCAATGTTTTGCTTGCTGACATTTTGTGAGTTAATTTTGTGCTATGAGTCAGAGCGGCGCTAGCTGGTTGGCATGTTAACTTCAGTAGACGTCTCTGGAACACAACACACTAACGTGTTTGATAGCGTCAACACTGTTCACAGCTCTTCACATTCAGTTGATAATATTGGGTCGTTTTATTAAGTCTTAAACTAAAATTCTGGCCATATCCTACAAACTGTCTCTTTAACAGGGCTCTTTCCAACTTCTGTGTGGTGTTGTGAGCCGGTCTTTATTTCATGTTAGCGGACTCCATTTCTAACTATTGTAATCTACTGTTGTGCTCTGTTGGTGGAGCGGAGGAAGGCACTGAGACAAGGCGCTTGAGAACGCGCATAAAGTCACATCCTTAGGACTATTGCAGATAATCTGATCTGCATCCTTCACAAAAAAATCAGCATCTGAGAAAGACCGGGAAGGTCTAATCACTCACATTATGTTGTGTTAAAATCTGCTCTCATATTGCCAATAAGAAAGAGATGAACACATGTTGATTGCAACTCACTGTTACACAAAGTCTCTTTAAGGTTAAACGTATCCAATTATTTCTGGCCAGCCCTGTTTTCAGACAAACTGTAAAAAGCCTTGACTTCCAGTCTGCACTTGAACGTCACAAACTATGAGCGCACATGCAGGGTGTGACAATTTCCCACCCACATACTGTGTAACATGGCATTGTGTATTGTACACATTCACAAAGAACGGCATTATACAGTCACTGGAACTCAAGCGAGTGGTCTGGTCTGACCTTGTCCTTACCTTGATGTAACCGGGGGGAATGTGACATACGAGAATCTGGCTCCTAAAAAAAACATAAAACTTGCTGACTGTTTCGTATTGTGCGTCCAGCACATCACGGATGTGGATAAATATCTCTGCCCTGCCATGTAGAGTCACATGCCAGAGCTCCGTGACCCCCGAAGTCACGTGAAAACGCCACCCAGACAAATGGGCACAGTGATGCAGCCTGGCAGGCCTCAAAGACCTCTCTCTGCATTACGAGGCATTGTGAGCGATTCACATTTTCCACTTCAGTCACTGTGACGCACGGCCCCGTCCGGAGGCAGCGATGGATGCTGGGCGATTGCATGCGTTTGGGCTGTTTGCCTCCCTCTTTGATGTCACCTCTCGCTCAGCTATTTCCCCAATTAAATTGATTGTGCTAATGTGTAAAGTGGACTGCCACGATTAAAGGTAAAGCCGTGTTGTTTTTGAGAAGGGCCTCAAATCCATCACCATGGCTGCAGCGCCAAAGCATCCAGCGACACAAACGCCGGGCTCGGAAAAAGCCCCTGCAGTTCTGCGGCGGGGGGAAATCATCAAATGTGACTTATTGCTGGCGAGTGGAAAAGGATATCCTAATTATAATTATATCCTGACCGAGACGGTTGATATTTAAAAATGAAAACACTGATAATTGCACATTTCACGGGAGCAGTCAGCCAAAGAATTCCACCTTTCTGAGGGAGTCAGAAAAGAGGAGAGGAGATTGAAAAAGTAATTGAGGGGTTGTCAGTGAAAAAGGAGCCGTCAGCAGAGAATAAAAGTTCAATACGTTGAATAGATGAATAGGGGGTGAAGGGCTAAGTGGGTGTGTATTCATATGTGCACACACACACACACATACACACACTTTGAGGGAAAGTGAGAGAATCAAAGGAAATAGGAGACTTATACAGCGAGCTCATAATGTGTCAACACTGTTCAGTGTGGGAGGTCGCCCCGGGGGATCGTTGCCTAACACACGAGGGAGAAATTCAACAGCTCTTTCAACAGAAATCCTCATCATACATCTCCACTGCTTTAGGAAAGCAAAACAACCTTAGCAGAGGACTATGGAGCCCTTGGTCTCAGGGCCTCGGCTGTGTTTGTCTCAGTTCATGAGGTGGAAAGGAACCTCAGAAGATCGTTTTGACGACCGGAATCTGATACTCCACGCGTCAAAACTTCCCCGTGGCACCAAATCACCGAGATATGACTGCTGGGGGCTGATAAGGTTTCTGATTGATGCCGAAGGTTGCAAGATGACTTCATTCGATGAGATCTCCAGATTTCCTGCTCCCTTTGAAATAAATACTCAGTTCCACCCAATGGAGCTTTAAGACATAATGACAGGATCCACCTATCCTGGGAAAGGTGACTGTTACGTGTCTCGTGCACATGGTCTTTCTCACCAACACCCCTTTTCACACTTGGTTACACCCAGTTACATCTGGGAGCCACACACCACATCATCAGTCGTCTACTGCTGGCTGCTGAGCACCTCCAATTGGAGCTAATGTGGCAGATTGAGGGAACGGCAAGACATCTGACAGACAAGAACCCGCCAGCAGATCTTTGATTTGGAATGCTCTCTTATCTTATTCAATCCTGTACATAACCCACCCTGATGCCACCCATTGGTTTGTCGGCAACTGTTTTAAAGCCTCAAGTTTAGCTGTCACCGTCTCAGTTTGTTGGAGCCTGAAGTGACCATATTTAAGGGGATGGTGGCGCGAGGTAAACGATATCTTGTTTGGATCTGACATCTGGATTACAAGGTAGCAACGCCTTATAACATACCTGGCTTTGTCATTTATTTTACTGAGTGGGACCAATTTAGATTTTAAGATAAACATGATGCTGTATTAAAACAAACATGAAGCTACAGTTGAGAACATGAACTTATTTGGAAAGGATTTACTGAGTTTATTAATCAAGGGAGAAGCTAGTTAATTTTCTCATAAACTTCTTTTTTAAACCAGTGCTGGCCATTAGAAAGAATTCAGGTTCATCGCACCTCCCCCATGGGCTTATTGGGCAGTACTTTACAGAGTCAATGGTTTGGTTCCTGAAGACTACGATAACTCTTCCAAGTTTCAAAACCATAGTCTCTCCATTAGCTATCTAAATAAGCTGCTTAGCTTGCCTGTTGACAAGCCATGACCACGAATGAAAGGTGCGATATGAAAGGATTTTAGTTGAAAACATTCATAACTAAGTCATAACAGAACTTGAAGTAACAATGCCCATGCATGTGTTGTGTTGCAGAGATATCAGCAGCTAAAGTTAGCAGCAGTTAGTGGCTACTTGATTGCTATGCAGCCCCCTATTTGTTTTGAGTGTGACAAATGGCCAATTCTTAGATAACTGACCTTTAAGAATTTAACTAATTTTCTGCTAACTATGACCAAAGTGTTTTTTTTCTGCTCCAACATAAAGTATTCAGCTAATACCGATCAGCATTTCTTAATGGTGTAACATAACTTAAGATTTAAAGTTATAGCTCAATATTTGTCAATTTCACTATTACATCGTAAAATCAAGTGTTGTTTTCTCAATATATAAAACAATTCTTAAAAAAGAAACACATAATTCATAAGTTGGTACTAACATTTCATGCCATTGCTACATTCGGCAAATTGTTGTACAAAATGTATATTATATGTGATTATGGCTCACATCTCTCAATAAAACCAACTATTATCCTTGCCTTCTCTCAGAGCCTTTTGGTTTCCTCATTCCCCTGTTAGCCAGAGCCGCTCTTGGCAGGACAGCATAAACGGTCAATATTCTTGAGTTCTTTTGATACCATAAACCTGGTTTTTCAGCTCTCACTCAGCACCTATTCCTGAAGAAAACCATCTGTGCAAAGGATCAAACGGCCATAAGGAAAGAGGCTCAGTCTCGCTGTTGCAGAGGTTAGGCCAGGGCCTGATGTTCTGGATAGTTCAAGGCCAAGAATTCCGGTTATGGACTTACAATGAGGGAGCAATAGTACTTGTAACAGACAGAGGAGTGATGGGGCTTTAATTTCCCTGAATCCCTTTACAGTGATGATGAGACCAGAAGGATGAGGTACTGTGTGACAAATTAACTCATTTTTCCAGCCTTAATGAGGCTTACATAAGGTGAGGGAGCTCAATATGGCCAAAATCTAGACTGAGACAGGACCCTTCCACTATTAGAGAAAGATACATTTATATATATATATATATATATATATATATATATATATATATATATATATATATAAATAAATAAATAAATAAAAAATATATATATATATAATATATATATATATATATATATATATATATATATATATATATATATATATATATATATATATATATATATAAAAAACGTGGTGTTACCAACCACCATGTAGTTAGTTTAGCTGTGGTGTGGTAACTAACCAGTCGAGGATGGAGCTATATCAGACTGTAAGCTAATGTACCGCTTTGGGAAAGATTATGTTTAGGCCTACACTTGTGCATCCTAAGCTTTAGGTCTGCCAAACACAGCGGTTAATCTTCATCTTGAAAGCCTCATGTAGTGCAATAAAGGTTGACTGAATGTGGAGACGTTATTTAAAAGACGTCTGTGTATTGTGTTAACCAGCTAGCCCCGGGCCTGAAAACCTCTTTCTCCCTGTGGTCCAAAACTCCTGTGCTAGTGGCTAGCTGCACAGCTGACTGAGCTAACAAGCTAACGGTAGCTATAGTCACGAATGAATAAACAGAATATAGTTAGCTGCAGTAAGCAGCTACTTTGGTGATAGGCAGCCCCTATTTTCTTGGAATATGAAATAAAGGCGATTTATTCTTAGGTATTACATCCTTTAAAGTGAAAAATACGCTTTTGAAATCAGAACAATAAAGCAGGTCTAATAGGCTTATATTTATGAAACTGTAATTGTACATTTTTGTACATTCACTTAGCATGTGTCACATACCAGGGCACCAAACAACAAAACTTAACCAAAAGTTGCTCCCACCTACATAAGTACTCATTTCAAAGACTCCTTTGAGCAAGGCATTCATCGTCACAGTAGATCTACCTCACTGAAGCTGGTCAGTAGCCAACTAGTGTATGATTGAAGTTATTTATATTATACAAATCTAGTTCACACAGGTATGACAGAGCTGGATGTGTAACGATCAATCCTCCCTTACAAATGATGTTAATTGAACACGCACACGTTAACACCACTCAGTCTGTCACAGCTAACGTGACCCTTGGTAAGGGTTTCCAGTCGAGTGTGACATCAGAGAGTTTATTCTCCACAGGAAATCAGGAATCTCCACATGGGCCGATCCTGCGCGGGGGACACTCAGCCGGGTGTTAATGGGCCAAATGTTCCGTGCCGTCGAGTGAAACACGCTCCATTGCAACTTTATGGTTCGAATCCTGATGGAGTGCACCACCCAGATATGCATGAGAAAATGAGCGGGGGAAATAAATCAAGGTGAGGATTGTTGTTATACAGTAGGAGGAGGCACGGTGCACGCACTTATCCCGCACAGCACAAGAATTCAAACAAAGACTGTCGCAGTTGGAAAACTGAGGTGAGCTTCAGGTCTACATCCAGCTGGGATGGAGGAAGAAAATGTGTTCATGTGCGATGCAAAAGCCATTGTAAATGATGGGTTTTATAGCGCAGGAGTGGAGTTACATCCTAAGTCAAAGTCTGTTATGGATCTGCGAGTACACTGTAAAGGCAGTAATCGTTCTGTCAGTTGGATGGCAGGAGCATCTGCCAAACGAACACATGCGGTCAAACCCGTGCAGCACAACTCTCACACGTACTGTAAAGCCCGTCCATCTGCAGTCAGAGCCTGGATCATCCAGAGTCATCCCTCCCTCTCTTTGTGCACCCAGGTACCTCCCTGTCCAGGATAAACAGACCGGGCCCGGACCCTCCACCTCGCTGCAGCAGTTAACATCAGCCTCCGTGAAACGCAGCGAGACCGAATCAGCCCCAGACAAGTTTTACAAGCCCTGCGTTTTCTGTCCTGCCCTCGATCAACCAGCCCCATTTGCCCCCAAGGCCCTGTTCCCCATCCCAGACCACTCCCCCAGGACCCATTAGCACTCTCAGGTTGAGGTTTTACTTAAAGAAAATGTTCTCTTAGACACAGCTGCTTCAGAGACAGAATCATTTCAATGGGCCGGAGCCAGAGATCAGCAGTGGTTTGATGTTCGCAAGCTTGAAATCTCGACCAACAAAGAAGGAGCTGCACTTAAATGGTGACCACATCTTAAATCTGAGGCTCTGATTTATATCATCTAAATATTCAAACTGTTAAACAGCTTTTTATTTGTGGTTCTAATTGTATGCATTTGCTTCCTATCCTGGTAAAATATATATGGATGGTAGAAGAGAGAAGGGCGAGACATACCTGTCTAAATTTTCGAACATCTTCCAGCACCCTGCTGTTTTGTTGTTTCTCCCAGGAAACTCCCATAATTTGTGTTGCCCCCAAACGTTAATGTTCATAGAAAGGCCAAGTCCTGCCTCTTTCGGTGGACCACATAGGGACCGTATTTCAGAAAAAATATGTATGGTACTCATTGGCAAGAGACAAATTATTTGTTGATTCTGCCTGAAAGGACATATAAGACTGTCAAAACACATTATTAGAGAGACCATCCACCCAGCAGTTGGGCAAGTAATGTCACACCTTGTAAGGCCAATCCTGTAGCAGTCAATAAGTCCAGACCTGTATAGATTTTCACCTTTTGAAATACCTTTTCAGTGCTGAGGTGACGGCCATGTTGGCGTTGGTGTATTTTGTGCGAGGCGATGTAGCCTCCACTGAGTGGTTTCGCGCAAAACATCATAAAATCACATTTTGCTACCTTTACCACAAACCGTGACTCTTGACTTGCCAAATTCTATTTTGTGTATTTTGTGAATCATGGCGCAATTCAAATGGATCCAACTGTGACTGTGACAGAAATGGGAGAGACACTCGCATGTGAATTCTGGAAAATGTATGAATGGATGGAAGGAAAACAAGCCGACAGTTAAAAATGAAACCAGCATGTAAATAGCATCTTATTTTTAAAATTTTAGATGGCATTATGATTTACTACTGGAAAGGCACTGAAACTGTTTGATAAAGAAGGAGAGATCAAAATGAAGTTGATAAATTGATCAAACTGTGGATGATGTTGGCTGCTCATCCGTATCGTGGGAAGTAGCTGTAGTGGAACGTGACCGTAATCCTCTGATGAAGGCGCCTTCACCAGCTGTCATTCTCAGCATCGGTCTCAGGCTGGACGTCCACATCACTCCCCACTGAATTCATCGTTTAACGACAGCATCTTTGTGTTGCTCGTGCCAGCATTACCACATTTTTCTCCTGAAGGTACTTATGGAGCCCCTCTCTAGTGGACAGCATACTCCTTAACATCACAAGCAAGTAAACACTGGGAGATCTGGAGAGTTTTGATGACAGCCCAACTGCTGTAGATGTTGCAATCTCTTCCAGGCACCTCGAGGACGCCATTATATTGACCATTAAAGCATTTACTGAACGCAGCTGGCACGCTCATCGAGTTTTGGACAGCTGAACAATTTCACTCTCCAGCAAGCCCAGAATTTTCTGCATGTCTGTGAACGTCTGATGATTCACGGGAGAAATGCTGAAGAGAAAATACACTTTCCAATGTTTCAAAGAGACCAGTAGCGTCTGGCACAGCTCTGAGAATGTGGCAGAGCACTGACTTCAGCTCATGTGCAGAGAAAAACACATACACTGCTTTAAGATGCTTTGTATGCAAATGAGCCTGGACTCTACCGATGCTCCATTGTAGGCTTGAGCCACACATGTAAGACCTTTAAGTCCATTGGATTCTAGCACATGATCAACTCCATGTATATGATTGACGGTGCATTAAAACAAACTTTTGCAAAGTTTGAGGACACTTTGTTGACTGTCCTTTCAAGTCCAATTGCAAGACATGGCTGTCCCTTGCTGTCATGAGCCAACCCTGCACAGATTTTTTTTATTGTTTAATCTCTTTAGAATTCTTGCAGCAACTTCTTCTGTACAACACTTGACCGTTTCATTCCGTGAGGAGGAGAAAGGATTCAGATTCCTCATGGAGTTTTATTACTTCTAAAACGTTTCCTTGATCACTGGACTCTCTCACTGCCAAGGGATCGATATCTTTCTTTTCCTAGCTGGCGACAGCCACAATATGATGCATGTATCCTTGCCTCTGAGTAACATGAACAAGACATTCCCATATTCATTTTCTCAATGGCATTGCCTCGTATAAATGGCAATTTCCGCTCTTGCCTGGTGATCATTTTTGAGGTGGTTGACCTCGGCAGCCACCACCTCCTCCATTTTAATGTTGCAGCATTTGGTTACAAAACCAAAGCCGCCATCCCTTTCTCACGCTGTACAAGTGAGCTCCCTTTAAATAGCCAGGGATCATCGTCAAAGACGGAGAGCAGAGGAAGAAGATGTGGTTACGACATCAAGGGTGGGGTGTAGTTGGTGGAGTTGATTATTAGTGCCTACACAGTACCATCGCGTATGTGGTGCGAGTTAACTCTTTCAGGTCATGGCCCAATCACATGTCCACATTTAACCCCCACCCCTGGTTTTCTAGTGAACCCTTGCCTCTCAGAACAGAGTTACAAGGGGTGGTGGTTGAAATCTTCCTCTAAGAAATTGGGACAACCCTTCAAAACTATCATAAGCATCAACCGATGTTGATGGTTTCACAATGTTATGACCGGACATTTCCAACATGGCTACTTCTGCTCTGGCGATTTGTCATGTGTTACTGTGGAAATCATCACAACGCCATTTCCATTCATCTGAAGGAAATAGAAGAGCAGGGCGAATGCGGTCACATAATTACGCTATCAATGAAGTCATCAACTAGCATAGCATAATACATAATACATGGAAATGGTATTATAGTTCTCATAACCCTTGGTTTGAAATAGGCCTGAGAAAAATCTCTATTTGGAGGCCATGTATCCCTTGCATTAACCCTAAGCTGGGTTAATGGATAACAGGAATTGGGCCACTCTAGCCCTATATGTAGGGATGGGGGATGCATGGTAGGGGCAAGGGGTGTGTTGGGATTGGGCCTATGTGTTGTGTAATGAATAAAGTATGACTAATGTGTGCACTTTGGCAGATAGCTATAATTGAGTCCATGTCCTGGATATATCCTGTTAAAAAAGCAGAAGTTTTCAGTCAGGATGTCTCATTTCACATCTTTACCAGATATATAGCACCTTGGAGCTTGGTAGTCCAATTCTTTCTAAACTGATCTTTCAACCTCAGCTCAAATAACCATTGAGGGAGGAAAAGAAAGTAAAATGACTTATTACCTCTAGCAGCTCCTCTTTACGACTCATTTTACTGGAAACTGACATTGATATGTTGGAAAAACTTACTCCCTAAAAACTGTAGTTCTTTTGTTTCAGCCAATAATTGTTCACCGACTGAGTTTTAACCGAGCCATCAAGATCATTTCTGCTCTTAGAGCAGCTCTGCTCAAGAGTGTTTGCATAAAACTGTAATAAATAAATGAATAAATAAATTGTAAGAACAGACAGCCACATTCATGCGATCATCTGTAGAGATGTGTAACTGAACAAGGGTCCAATAATTTTTATCTGCAGAATGTGGAAATGTAATGTGTGGGATGTGTTTCAAATGCAAGATCTAACGGTAATATCAGTGTCAAGTGTTCAAGGCCAAATCAAAGATGTTGTAGTTTTTTGTCTCCGGTTTGAGACTTGAGACCTCAGCCTGCAGCGGAATGTACTGAAACCTCGCTGACGTTTTATTTGACGCTAAAATAATGGCAGGGAATGAAAAGAATTCAAGTATCCTCACAGCACTCTTTTTCTCTTTTGTCTCTCTTCTGTTTCCTCTGGTTTATTTCTCTTTTGCGATCTCTTCCGCCCCTCCACCCCGTCCCCTTCCTCCCCATCTATCTCGCCCTCCCGTCCTTTTCCTTAATGCATCCCTGCGGATGAGCAGGCCATTCCAGAGCCGTAAATCTCAGCTCTGTATCTGTCCATCACATCTCATAAAAGTCTCATCCGTCCCAGTAAAAACTCAAGCTTCTTTCCCTGCAAATGTGTTTTGGGTGGCACGGATCCCTGTAAATAATTTGTTGCCGTGTATTTTACAAATCATCCTCCCTGTGTGATGTCCATCTTGTTTCAATCACCGCTTGGAATGGATGATTTGATGCACAGCATGCGCAGATTGTTACAAGGTGGACTGGAGCTTGAATCAGGGATGGATGCACGCATGTAAGAATAGAAGACGACTGTGTGTGCATAATGTATCGTGACCTTTGGGTCAAATTGTCTCCACCTGTTATTTTGTCTCCTGTTGCGTTTTCCTTTTGGCAAGTTTAAGGATACAAAGAATCTTTTCAGCATGTTGTGAATCGTTTATGAATCTTGACCTCAGACCCTGTAAATAGAACCATGGAAGGGAACCTGGATGAAAGAGGATGAAATATGCTGTATAAAAAGCTGCTGAAAGATCAGTAAAGCGGTGTGTCTGTAATGTATGTTGGCTGGAATATGGATCTTTCTACATCGAGTCATGTGAAGGACACACTGAACAACCACCTGTTGCCACAAGGCGATGATATGACAATTGTGGTTCAGTCAAATGTGGAAATACTCTCCACTTCCTTGACAAGTACCACCATGGTGCCACAGCACTATGGTTGACAAACGATTGAGGTTTTGCTTAAAGGTATAGTATATATCTTATATCTTATAAATAAGATTACTGTATCTCTTTAAGGAACAATTTACCACAACATAAAAATTCAGTAATTAATGTACTATTTAACTTGCATCAAGGATGAAAATAATAAATCACATTTCACATCAATTTGGTTTTTCAATTGGGATCTACCCTGAGTGACCAAAATTAAATAATTAAAATTCCCAAGTAATTTTTCCACTTATTCTAAATTAGACAAACCATCATCTTTCCCTAAGCTACCTGGGTTCTGTGAGTGCCTGAACGTATATGAAAACATTAATCTAGTTGCCACTGAGTTGGATGTTACAAGCGTGGATGTTAAATGAAAAATGAGACCTAAGTTTTCATATGTTCTAAGCAAACGTTATGCATATTTGAAGATGAAGACCAAGAAAATGTTCTCTGGTTGCCAAGCATGTCACTTGTCAAAATGTAGTGAAGCTGACTGCTTCGAGTTAACATTTAGGAGAGATTTTGCATGTTTATAATGCTTTTTATTACTTGCCCACTCACTGGTATGCAGTTTGCAGTACACAGGAGTGTCTATACAGCGTGAACTCATACATGCCTACACTAAAGAGATGGAAATCTAATCCTTTATGGTGCGTGATAATTATGCTTCTCTGAATACAAGCTCCCTCTGCCTCAGTGAATCTATCTATGATCTGCTCTTTCTCCGTTTACTTTCCCGGATCTTATAATTTGTTGACTGTAATGCCAGTGTTGATGAGACCTGAATGTAGCTTCTTATCAGAGTGTGTGCAAAGCCAGAAGATGGCAGTGCAGAGCTTCAGCTGGTGTCAATATCACAGCCTGTCATTCCGCATTCTACAGGTCCCACAGCTTAAAGTCTGGATCAGGGCTTCTCAGCTGAGGGGTCAGAACCACCGATACGTCATTCACTATCCTCAGGAGTTGAGGCGGATATAACTGTAGCCTTAGTGCTAACGGCACTTGACCAAAGCATAAACTGCTTTTTCTTCCAAACAATGGCTTAACCTCAACATAAGTACATCTGAATAGGACATTTAAAGTGTGTGTGTGTGTGTGTGTGTGTGTGTGTGTGTGTGTGTGTGTGTGTGTGTGCGTCCATCATTAAAGATGAATCAGTCTAGTCATGTCTGTGTTTGCCTGGCCATTATCAGAGCAGACAGACCATCAGATTGCCAAAGTGGATCCTGTTAGTGTGCGCGTTCTTGTCTGTACGTCTAAATGCATGGATGTGCATGTGTACCTCTAATTGCACGTGTGTGCGTGTATCTTTGCTATCAATAGAACTCTGTCTTCTGGTTCACTAACTTCAACCAGTACAACAATCTATGTGATGACTTTTGTTGGTTCCAGGGTACATTATCCTTATTTTTTAATTAATTAATTTATTTTTATTCCAATAGAGGATAAGGCAAAGGGGAATAAATGCATTATCTTATTCAAAATATGAGGATTGTACATCACATTCCCCCTTCTACTCAAAGCAGAACGTTTAAGATTGGAGTTTTGTATGAATAAAAATGCCTCCATTTTTCTCTTGAAAGCCAGAGAGTTTCCCAAAACTTGTATTTACGTTTTTCCCCTCCATTTGTCAATTTCCTTTGACATGCTGTGGTTGTGCCCTAAAACCCAAGACTCTTCCGCTCCATTGTTAATGACGCCTATGCTCACAAAAAACAAAAAAAGCATGAAAAAAACTAGCAGCTCATCAGCTGATAAAGATTTCTCATACTGTATGTCATACCTGCCTCATGTGCCACCCGCACTCCCGTTTCATCAGCCTGTACGCAACATGTGGCACACCGGCACAGCCGACTGAAGGACAGGCTGTGGCTCTGAGGCTCCACCCAACTGAGGTTAAGCTCAACCAACGTGATTATCTGTGGTTCTATAGCTGCTTTTAAGCTTTAAATTCATCCAACATCAACAGCAATAATGCGTGGAGCACTGACAGAGTGGTGAGAGGAACTCAGCATCTGTCACATTTACACTCAGTGCTGCTTCCTGCAGGGGAGCGCAGCACGCCTCCAACTAAAGACCGGCAATGTGCTGTTGTGAGCGCACTCAGTTGCTCTCTGCTCTGTTCCCTGGATGTCGTGTGAAGTTCCACAAAATTGTGTGTGGCAGTTAAAAGTTATATTTCCATTACAGCCTCTGTGTGTGTGTGTGTGTGTGTGTGTGTGTGTGTGTGTGTGTGTGTGTGTGTGTTTGCATGTGTGCAGACGTGTAATACTTACATTGTGGAGACATAAATTTACACAGTCATATTGTTGGGACCCATTTTCCTTAAGAGAACAAAATGCAAGTCCCCATAACATAAATCATTTAGTCTAAGGCTGAAGACATGGTTTGAGGTTAGAGTAAGATTAGGTAGTATTTATGCTTATGGTTAGAGTATGTCACCTGGAAATTAATGTAATGTCCCTGAAAAGTGATGGAAATCCATTTGTGTGTGTGTTTTTATGTATTTGTGTGTACGTCTGTTTAGTTTTCAGGTGTGTCTTCGTCTCCATGTCTACACAGACAGGTGTAAAGTGGCTTAGCGTGTGTACTGTGCGTACATGGGCATGTGTGTTTATGGATGTGTGCGTGTGTGTGACATTGGCTCCTCCACCTGCCATTACCTCACTGTAATAATAACACCATTATTCTCGCTAACTAAGATTCCATCCTCAACTTTTGATGACAGTTGAAGCTCCTCCAGCTCCTGTGTAAATGTGTGTGTGTGTGTGTGTGTGTGTGTGTGTGTGTGTGTGTGTGTGTGTGAGAGAGAGAGAGAGAGAGAGAGAGAGAGAGAGAGTGTTTTTTTTCCTGCCAAAGACAAGTGCCCCAGGACACACAGCTGAGCCGGCTGGTGGGGGCTAACATTTCAGTGCAGAAAATGTGTCATCTTTTCTCTCCGTGATGGATATAATACCCATGCTTCCTCCAGGTGCCCGGGCTCCGCTTGACGGTGTGTGAGAGTGTATGTGTGCATGTTTCCTGACTTACTGCGCCCTCGCCATAATTTCATTAATCACAACCCTCAGACATTCTTTCTCGTGTCAAAGGAGAAAAGACGAGAGACAGATGATCTTTGTTTCCACAAAGACACTTCTTTGATTTCCGCCAGCGTCTTTCCTCTCCCAAACCGCTAAATGGGATACAAAACATGATCTCTTTTGACTGCCATTCAAAAGCCCTATTGGCGCTCCAGTCGGAAGGCTAGCCTGTATTGTCTTTAGATATGGGCTAGATCATATAGACTGCGCATGTGGTTTTCCTGGCTTGGTAAAAATGCAGGAGGGAGAGGAAGAGAAATGTTGAATAGACATTACCAGAGCCATTTATTTTACATTGCTGAAGGGTATCAGTGTCAGGGAGGGATACAGGCCATTTACTGAACGTCTGCTTTTCGAAGTTAGAGTGCAATGCACATACATATTTCTTGTTCATTCACTTATTTAACAGCATATTTAAGTCTAAACTTTATAGACCTGGCTTATATTCCTGCCCTGCACGGCTGAAGACCAGTGCTATAAAGAAGAAAATAAAGTATGAATAAAAAAACACAACTGCTAATAAAACTTCAGACAAGAATGTACAAGTATGAGTTCATGAATTTTTCATAATGTCAATGGTCAATGTATGTTTTACTGATACTATATTTCTGTTATGATATATTATAGAATATATCCAGTATGGAACAATGATCCTCTGTCAACTTGACTGTTTTGTCTTTTTTGCCATATGGCAGCATGACTCTTGAGACGCCATCAGCAGTCATCCATTTGGTCCACAGTCTCGACAACTATTTGATGAATTGCCATGACAGACATTCGTGCCCCCCTGAGGATAAATGCTGTCTGTAGTTTGTATTTAGTCCGGACTGGCAAGTGTTAGCAAATGTTAGCATGCCAACATGCTAAATTAATTAATAGTGTTCCTAATATACATTATCAGCCTCGAAACTGAAAAAGGCTTGAAAATTACCTTAACTTAATTAAAAGAACTGGCCGACAATTCAACTGTTCAAACACTGACTATTTACGAATGCAACCACAATTCAAATCATTCTACAGTGTTGCCCGTCTTTTGGAAGCTATCATTACCTGCTGAACATCAGTGTGTTAGCATTGTCATTGTGAAACTGTTAGAACGCTGGTGTCAGCTTGAAGCACAGCCTCACCACGCTGCACACATAGTTGAAGGTGTGAAGTTCCACAAAATTCGAAGGTATGTCACAGCACCACACAGATGCAGTTGTTCCATCTATTTCTTACTGCAAATCACAACCTTAGCTGAAGGTTTACTAGCCCGGAGCGCTGGTCAGGCCTTGCATCAAGTATAAAACCAGCTTTAGTCTTTTTGTCCACTCATCAGGAATAACCCTCCCATGGACTATTTAATCTCCACGGCTTTCATGGCCAATACCTATTCTGTAATGACTTGATAACATTTGCAGGCTTACTTTTAAAAAGAGGAATCACACTTTTGGATCCACGATGTGCCAAAGTCCATAAAGTTACACATTTTGCGAGGGATCATTTCGCGTTGAGCGTCTGTTTCTTCCTGTGGGCATCGAGTGGTTGGCAGGAAGTGGAGCCTAACGTCATGCAGCACTGATATGAAAACACACCTCAGCACAGTGAAGTGAGGATAAACAAGCTCTCTTTATGGTTATTGTTATGGCTTATGTCTCTGGTCTACATGGTGGACAAGACTGAATGGCGACAAACAGCTTCTTCTGAAAATGGAAAACAAACCATGTCCAGTAATGCTGACAGCTAGCAGAAAAAAATACAGCAACAACATTGGGATTATGCATGAATAAAATATTATTCAGAAAGTTAAAAGGTTACGCTCACAAACACGAGACATTCCAAGTGTTTTGGGTGTGTCTTCCTTTCAATATTTATGGTCAGCATTGTTGTGAATCTGGCTGAACTCCGGTGGTTTTTGATTCATGCTTTTCGTGGCTTGGAGTGAACTCGACCTTGGGACATGGGTTTGGACTCATCCAATAACCCGCACGAACACACATACCTTCGCACAAACTCACGCACACATACAGATAAAACACAACCAGAGGTTGCACGGATCTGATGGGAAGCGAAAAGGAGTGTTCCTGTAAAGGGTTTGAACTTCTTGACTGGGGATACACATTTCCAATAGGCGGTTATTTGTTTCTCCACTTCAGAAACCGAGTGGTGGTGGTGAGTGAGCATGCTGGGCCAGCTTCCCAGATAAAGACTAACTGACCCGGATAATTTCAAACGGAGATGTTCGAGTCAGGAGTCATTTCCCAGCCAGAATCGAGCCTTATCGGAGTGTAGAAAAACATCAACAGCGCAGTTCATGGTTTGGACAACAGCAGAGCAACAAAGCCGGGCGTCATCCACATCCATTCCTGGGTTGGTGTATCTAATCATGCTAAATGCTGTTTATATGTTCAGTGTGGAACTGATTTAAATGCATATTTTCTCTCAGTCCCTGGCTGCAGCGGTGGTAGCTGTTGTTGAAACGCCGCTTCGAATTGAAGTTTATTTATTCCTGCAGGCCGTCATCACAAGCCTGTCTCAAATCAAAGTAATCAACAATCAATTACAGAACAAAACGCAGCTGTGCAGTATGAAAAAAAAAATGTAATAACCATGGAAGACATAACAAGTCTAATCTACAGAAGCCAGCCCAGGCTACCTGGCACCACCAACCTCAGACCCTTCAATCTGTTTAAGGAAAAACACCATCATATATTTATTTATCCTACATCTTTCATAGGCACTGGAACAAAAGATAGTCTCGTACTAAACTGTCTGCCAAAGGCCATGCTCTCCTGTAGTAAATGCAGTGATTAAGTATGATTTTAATCCAGAACAAATATGCTTTATTTATTATTTGTTCTGGAGAGATTGGCACTCAAGTGGCCTTCCGCATGTTGTTAAAGACAGATGTCCCTTGTTAGAGTAACCCCGCTCAAATCAAAAACACAATTCGGTTTTTAGCTCCCTTCAAGACAGAAACTCTCTATTTTTCTTGACGTCTTATAACCAAATGCAGGAACACTTTTTAGAATGTGTTTCAAGTGCACGTTGGCTTAACACGAATCTGGGGCATAAGTCATAGCTGTCAGCTGTGCAGATGCATTTCACCAAATGCAACCGTCCAAGTTGGTGGGGAAAAAAAGGAGCCTCACCAAATAGTGATATAATACAATTCAACACAAAGACGTTATGGCTTTCATGAGGCTTTGCAATAGCAATGCATTGTCAGAGTAAAAAAAACACATTGCTCAGGGTCATGAGAACCATTAAAAATACTGTATTTGTGGTTTTTGCATTTGGCAGGTGGCACACACAAGTGAACAAATTGCACAACATTATCAACACCAACCAAGCGAGAACGGACTGTGCTCATTAGCAGCCTGTAAATTAGCAGCGTGAATTTTCTCCGACAAGATTGTATCTGTAATTGGGACACACATATTCTTTTCTGAGGAAAATAAATATCACTTCCTGGAGACCAGGGATAAAGAAAAAAAAAAAAAAAAAAGGGGGGTGCGCAAGAACTACCTTATACTCCACATACTTGTCTTCACAGCAGGCAAAAGCTAAACTTACAGTCTGATCACTGAATTGCCATTTACTTGTCAGTTTTATAGGAAAAATACTGTCCAGCCATCAGGTGGATTTAGCTGTTATTTGCACAAAGTTTGGTTTTTTGGGGGGTTAAAGTTTGCTGCCACACAGCACCTGGAATTCCAAATATATGAAATGAATTTTTAAAACTCAAGTTCGAGTTCAGGTAACGCTGTGGCTCCTCTCTCAAGCTATGTTTAAACAAGTCTCGTTAGCCTGTTAGCATGCTGTGCTTTTGCTTTGGCTCGCTTCGTCAAGGGCTTTTCATTATATTCTTTTTCCTGCATCTCTTCTGGTAAACACGGTGATAAATTACAGGTCAGGAAGTTATATTATATATAGTCATATTGGGGTCAGTTTTCCCACAGAGAAGAGATGAAGGTCCTTCATGCGTAAGTTCTCATATTAATAACATTCTTCTTGAGCTGGAAGGCTGAAACGACGAGGCAGGATAGATGCAGGGCAGACACAATGGTTCCTTCTGTGCGTCGAGCCGTGCGTTTGTGTGCTGTTTGTATTTTCAGGACAGCACCATTAACTGGCCCCTTACAGAGAAACTCAGCGGGGTTCAAATGTGTTTTGTCTTGCTGTTGATTCAAGCTGTGTTACTCTGAGGCGCCACAATCATCATGGGTGGCCACGCTGGGCCCTCGGCACAGCACACACACACACACATACGTACGCATAAATGCTAAGTTACCCTTTAGTACACAGTACGAAATCTCTGCAGACATGCTAAAAAAAAATCAAAGAGAAAAGTGTATGCATTTATAATCATTCTCTCCCAATGGACATACACACACACTTCTGATACACAATTAACATTCTCTGACTATTTCACTTCTCAGCCATGTGCATACATATGCAGTAAATGCACAAAAACAAGAGAAAGTCGTGCTTAACGCATGTTTATATAACCTCAGCACCAATTCAAAGGGACATACACACACTCTCTCATGCTACTTCACACACTCACACCCCCCTGCTGGCCCGTAAAAACAAACGGCTCAAAATATGGCATTTGTCTTCTGATTAAACACTCACATTCCAGCAAACTGTGCTCGGCCTGCCAGGCAACAGCCGTCATATTGACAGTCGGACATGCGGTTTGTCCGGGTGATCTCTCATGAAGGGAAGCTTTATGGCACAGCCAGCTCCATATAATCAGCTTTAAATGGCCCAAATGCTAACGAGAACGCCGGCACCCTCCCTCCCTTCATACCAGCCCGCCGGCCCCAGGAGTCAGGAAAGACACAGACAACAGCCGCAGAGGCCACGAAGGAATGAGGAATGTTACAGGGTTCAAAGATCACCAGAAGTCAGATTTATTTGACCCATAATTGTGATAAAGTTTTAGTTAAATCCACAGCCATCTATCTGGAAATTGTTAAGCAAGAATTATGATTGGTTCCTGCCATGCTAAGTTGCTCCAGTTATGCGTATTGGACGGGATAGTGAAATTAGCTGCCAAGATATTTGAGGTAATTTCAAGTCAGCTTCACCAAGACATCAACCATCTTAATCCATAGGCTGACAGTGATGGGTCATTTATTTCAGGAAACGTTTATACTGCTGTGAAAATATCCTCTTTGTTTCCAGAAAAGTACGACTGGGAAGAAAAAATGAGACCCAAAAGATTTTGGGATTGAAAATGTGCCTGATTACGATTGTATCTCATCTTATCTTTGTTTGATAGAATATGCTTGTGTAAAAAAAAAAAATAAAAAAAAAATGGTTTGCATCATTCTGCTAAGCTGCAGAATGTACTCCACTGTTAATACAGTGCTCACAAATTACACAACAACAAACGTAAGTTAGAGTTCTTACATTTTGCCTCGCTCAGCACCACCAAGGATGCTTTTAAATGACCCCAAAAGCTTACATATATGCACATAAAATATTTACTCTACTGTTTAGTAACTTTACTACATGGCAACTCGTAGATGGATGCATGTATAGTATACATGTTAGTAAATCTATAATTTTCTATAAAAGTATTTTTCCACAATGTATGTTCATATATATAATTACAAGGCACAATCTCATTGGTATAACTGTATTTTTTAAACTATTATTGTTCCATATGCGGTTACAGTACTTCAGACAAAGTCATAAACCGGTAATACTGTATGGAGGCTCCACTGTCTGACTAAGACCTTTCATATCCTTGAGGGACATATTTTATCAGGCAATGCAGACAGGAGGATGCCTTTATGGTTAAGTAGCGTCTCTGTCTCAACAGTGTCTGGGATGGAGGGCAAGGAACGATGAAGTATGCTGCACTTTGTTCATTTGTTTGAGATGAAATGGAGAGAATAGAAGATAAAAGAATAGTGTTGTGTTAAAGGAGCACCATGTGAGAATTCTGGTTGAAAACATTCACGAGAGAGACGTCAATGAAATGCGTTGCAGTGTTCAGCATGCCCACCAGCTGGCCTTGGCCTGCCCGGGTTTAAATCTCCCACTGGAGCTCCGGCCCTGAGCGCTAGTCACATGGCTAACTGAGCTAACTAGCTAATAGTTGCAGTAGTTAGCATTTACTCTGAAGTGTTAATTTAACGTATGGCCAGTTCCTACATATTGCACCTTTAACTATGTTCCTTAAACTGAAAGACTGAAATTTTGAATTAAGCCAAAGCTAGAAAGCTAGCTTGAAAAGTGGAGGCTCGTCAGCATAGCTTGCTGACATTAGCGCAACAGTTGTCAGCCCAAACTATCGCTAAAAACGATAAATACAACTTTTTTAACCAAATAGTTACTCAACAAAATCAGATGTATTTTCAAAATATGGAAAAGTCATTTTGCTAAAACAGACAGGACCGTTTGCAGTGCATATAGAAGAGCAGGACATGCTGTAGGTGCATGAGCTGTGGTAGGTTAAAGTCTCCACTGAATTGAACCAACCATACATACTTGTGGGTAGCTTCTTGAATTGTTGACTTCATGTTCAGCCACGCAAATCATATTAAATGGGCTGAGCTACAAAGGGACAAATGGGCAGAGGTTTACGAGGCAGAGAGCATCTGGTAAAAGCACATCTTTACAAGCCCCAGACACACAGACAGAGCTCCAGAGTGAAAAAAAGACGCATTATACAGAGATAGGAAGAGGATGGCTTTACTGGACAGCTGTGTAACCCAAGGGGGCAGGAGGAAGTGGTAAAGGATGCTACTGAGGCATGTTGACACCGACCGTCTTCCCTTCTTTTTTTGTCAAATTTATTATTCCTCTTAGGTGAAAGTAAAAGTAGGTGACTTTTTTTCACAATCAGAAATTCAGATTTTAAGACTTTTCTGGATTTTCTCTGTAAATAAAACACTTAATTTTACAGGGAGCTACATCGAGAGATTGGTGTGGTATCAAAATATATCAAATAAAAAAATAATGTCAATAAAAACTTTGGAAAAATCTAATGTTTCAGAACATCAATAAGATCACCAGACCAAATCTAATATTCTAGCAACTTTAGACACTGTGTATTGAGGTAATCAAAAACAAGAAAGGTGAAAGAAATAATGCTTCTTGTACTTTATGGGGTCAAATCAAAGTGTTTTCATTTTCAAAAGAAACCTTGGATCTTTCTGAGTCACACTTTGCTGCCTTAGTACCTGTGATATGTGTCATAATTGCTCGATACGCGTTAATGATTCGAAGTGCGCATTTCTCCCTGTGTGTGCGTAGCTTGTAAAAATATCACTGCTGTGTTGCGACTGTAGAGTTAAATGGCCGTAAAAGCTGTGTGTGTCTGTCTTGGCGTGTGTGTGTGTGTGTGTGTGTGTGTGTGTGTGAGAGTGTATTTCAGTCAAAGCTAGGAAGGGGTGCTGCCTGTCTGCATGAGTACCTAACCTCAGAAAGCACCACAAATCTACAGGATACTTAAATGCATAGCAGACATAATTGAAACCATAAGAATGTTTGTCATCCGCAAGGAGGGAAAGTCACTAATTTGAAGTATTCTAATTACTGTAATTATGTACTGAGAGCATCAAAACTGCGTCAAACTATTTCAGCTGTCTGAAATCTTTTTGAAAAATAAGGAATTACTGAACATTTCTGTGCAGTTTTCACTTCCGACAATCTTACTTTCTACATGAAATGTATTTAAAGAACCATAATATATAAATTTTCACTGTTTTAAATCAGTTCTATTTTGCATGACTGCTTACCATTTTCCAGAGAATACCACAGTGTTTGAGTTTTTTGAACGGTTCCATTCATTTTTGTATTTATGCTGAGACTTGACACGAAGCCATTGCATTGTGTGAGTGCAACGCAGACGTTTCAGATCAATCTTCACTACAACTGCCTTACCGCTCAAAAATAATTTAACATTGACAATGATAAAATACACATTGTTCATTGTTACCTAAATCAAGCTGGCTCTGTATATCGATGTTCATAAATAAATGGAAACTGGAGAGATATAAAGACCTTGTTTAAAAAATCTTAACCACAACAGGATGCAATAAAAAAAGGGGTCTGTAGTCGGGGCAGTTCCTACAGTACCACTGAGGAAACTGACATCACCTCATAATTTTATTGGAATTTTGAGACTGTGTGCGAGAGCTCATATTCTGAAATCAAACACTTGGCTGATTGCAGTAGTTTTAAAGTTTGATATATTTGTATTTAACTAACAGTGGGTCATGAAAAAATGCCCAAATAAAATTGAAAAAAGTCAAAGTAATTAAAACATATCACTTAAAGGGTTGGTAAGTTATTCTAGAAACATGTTGTATTTGAAGAAAATCTCTTAACATCCCAATAGCAATCAATAAATTAAAAAAAAAAAAAAAAGCTCCATGGGTGGAAGCTCTTGAAACTGCATGTTTAAAAAAAAAAAAAATCAGGAAATTTGCCCAAGCAAATGTTTCATGTTAACACAATTTGTTTTGTTAAATGTAAACATAGCTGTATTTTTCTTTTTACAAAACACTTTACACCTTTAAGTTGTTTTTCAGGTTATGTAGTCAAGGCGTGGGGGCCTGGCTCAGGGTGGACTTGGACCCCATGGCCCTGTCTACAGTAATATTAAATTGTGTGGAATTTTTCGACAGTTTGCTAACAAACACCTGCTCTTAAGGCCTGGCGGACTGTTACATTGAGCTCACTTTAGCCCCAACTTGCACTCAGCTTATTTTAGAATGTAGATGATGTCCTGCCAGATCGGTTGATGAGCAGTGTGAGGCGCACTTATCGCCAATTAATGACCAACGATCTGGCTCCCGGACTATCGTTTGGATTTCTGGCAGGTCACTTTGATTTTGGTTGGCTGTCTACAGTTTGAGCTGTTCCGCAGTCAGTTTTCCCTCAGGGCTGCTGTCAAAAGAAAAATTACAAACCGTAGTGAGTGTGTCATAATGTTTTTTTTTTTTGTGGTAGCAGTTTTCATTTCTAGCTATAACTGTCGTCTTTTGTGATACAAAACTGCATTTGCCTTTGAGAATTGCAGTAAAATGTATTTCCATTGTTTGTCTTTTATAGAGGATTCAGATGTTTTGTCGGAATAAACATTGATATTGGACCAAAAAAAAACACAGGGCACAATTGATTCTTATTGAGAAATATGCTTTCTGCACTCTTGCCATTTTTGGTCACACTGCCAAAACTTTTAACTTACAGCCTCTTACATTTTTCTGGACAGTAGTGGTCCAGGCATGTCTATGCTGAAGTCTCTAAACCAGCGCATGATTCAGTACATTGACACTTTATGACTATCTGGTGATGTTATGTGCAGCCAATGGTTCTTTGGCGCGATTCAAACTCAAATTCTAATGTGACCAATGTTCTCGTGTTCAGCTGAGTGCTGAGGAAAAATGTTCAAGTCCGAGCAGCTGTATTGTTTAGTTGGAAGAACACCTCCAGGACCAAACAGCGCTGGCTTACAGGGAACACTGGGTGCAGCTCACCTCTGAAAGTGTTTTCTCAACTGGACTCCAGTGTGACAGACTCAGCGCTTAAGCACTATCCCAGATGTACGCTATGCATCAAGCTTTTTGATGGCTGTCCATCGGACGCGGCGTCCAAATGGCCACGGATCCGATGGCTTTCCAGTGGCTTTATGACTTGAGATCTTAATAAAGTGTCTGAATGACTTTCCAGTGCTTTCATTCGAACCTTATTCTCTTTACTGGGGGAAAGCGAAACCTCGCTGAGTGCTGTGAAGATCTGCCTTGAAGAGCTTTGCAGGTTTTTGCCTTTGAAGGATCCATACAGCAGGGATTTTCCCATACCATTCATCACTGTCTGTCTATTCTCTCTCTCTCTCTCTCTCGTTGTGTGAGTGCGTCTGTGTGTGTGTGTGTGTGTGTGTGTGTGTGTGTGTGTGTGTGTCTGCCACAGGCCTTTACCGCTATTAGTGGGGATTTTGCCCTCTCTTCTTTGAGGTGGTGATCTGTTTCCTTTAAATAGGTGAGAACTTGGATTAGTTCTGAATCTGCTCCACACATTGTGGGATCGGCTGTCCCACAGGGCGCTGCAGTTCATCATGCAGCGGACCACCGTCTTCCTGCATGCGTGGTGGGTCTACATGTGTGATTTTAAAGAACTCCTGAGATGAAATCATGCTGGGAGTGTGGACAGCGCAGTGACAGAGAAGTTCAGACAGACTGTCACGTCAGCGGAGAGGTCAGAGAGTGATTGGACTGAAAGATTTAGCCGCTAAAAAAGCCAATTTTTTTCTTCGGGAGTTGGTGGAGTCCAATAGGCTAAAATGCTCAAATGAGTTTGAACGTGGACTTTGAGTTGTTGGGTGGTGGGAAACGTGATGCAAAATTATTGTTAATGTCTCTCCACGGATGCATAAATAAGCAGCTGCCAACTGAGTTTAAAAAAACAAGAAAACAAAAAAAAAAAAAAAACAAAAAAACAATTATTATCCTTTAACATTTGTTACATTTAAGAGAACTTTTCATCTTGTAAATGAAAAGTGCCATGTATGAGCAACTAAACACATCCTTCAGTATATTCCATAGACTTTTCTGCTGGAGCCTTAAAGACAATATGTATGAATTTGGCATTAAAATATCTAAAAACAACATCCATCAATGGAGTTCAACTCCGCGGGAGGCTGCTGCAGATTGATGAAAAGAACTGAAGATGAACCCACTTTTTAATCCCAAAAAAAAGTAATCTCTCAGCTCTCCTCCCATCAGTAAATGTCTCCGGATCAGAGCAGAGTTCTTAGTGATTGCGTGGGTGTCAGTGTTTTTGTTTTTTTCTTTTCATAGAGAGCCCACTTGCAGCAGAAGTGACAATTGGGATATGACGAATAAACAACCCAAAAAGGATAAATATTCCCCTGCAAATGTGTTACACTGGAACTTATTCATTTGTAATACCCCATTATGCCAACATTAGGACACAGGTATATTATTACATTTAAAAAATACTTACCACAGACTAAGCAGGACAGGAACTTACAGAAAAATGAATTGAATTGTAGTCAGGGAGATCTTGTTTACCAGCTTCATCTCAGCTGACTGACCCCAAACCTCCATTCCAGTCAGCTGAGATGTATCAATAAGTTAAAACACCACACAAGTAACAAACAAACTGAGCAGCTCTAACGTTCTGTGATGTAAAATTACTGTTTTTATCAAAGTAGTCTGGTTTATCTGAAGACAGCACAGATGGCTATAACATCTCCAATAGATAAATCCTACATATCCAGCAGTCTGTCTGTGCAGGCAGCACATGAGCTTACTCACCTAATCATTTTTGTCACCTTGTCTTTATATTTTGAGTCCCCTGTCATATATTGCAGGGTGATGACAAACGTGAACAATCAACCGGTCCGCCATCGTTATGAGTGACGTGACGTCTGTTTCTAACGTTAGATAATGTTATCTTGCGTGTTGTTGATTGATATTGCTGTGAAATCGGCATTGCTGGGCTCTCTTTTTGGATTTTTCTGATAGTGTTACACCACGGTTTTAGCACTGAGCATTATCCCATAATCGCTTGCACCCTCGGCCTGCAAAAAATGGGACTGCTGTAAGCGAACCAGACACAGAGCTGTTGTTCGTGAAGGAGCAGAAGCAAAACTAACAATTAAATGCAGTTAGCTTCGTAGTGCAGAACTTTATTGGCCCTGATGTGTTTGTGGCAAGTTGTGTTGTGTGTGTGTGTGTGTGTGTGTGTGTGTGTGTGTGTGTGTGTGTATCAGGTAAGCAGAATCTGACGGTACATTTCACAATAAGTCTTGCGTCTGTTTCAAAGGGAGGCTTTCTCCAGACATCGTTGACAATTTACAACCCCGGGGCTTGCCTCAGGTCCTGAGTGTCCCACCTTACACACATTCATGCGCACACTTACCTACTTGGAGTACCTTTCCACTGAAGTAGTTTGCCAGGGAACCTTAGGCCCTTTCATGTGCTTAAGTCATGTCTATCACATTAACCTTAATTGGTGTGTGCAAGCACAAGAAACAACAAACACGCCCTGAGTGCTGCAGACAGCTCGGGCCCAGAGGGGACAGCACGCACATCAAAACGCTGTGACAGGAGGAGACGAGGGCGGACGCTTCGGGGACGGATGAAACCGGCTCGCCTTCCCGCAGGATAACGTGTTGCGAGGAGTTGACCGCAACTCCGCGGAGCAGCTACTGTGCGGAGGGTGATAGTCATGCAGGAAGCAGCAGCGAGGTGCACTTAAGGATTAAACAAACACATACCAGAGCTTGAACTCATTTACCACATTGCATTTACACAGTGTAATAATTTGTGCACAGGTGTTGCTTTGTGTGAATGAGCAAAAAAAAAAAGAAAGAAAAAAAAAAGAAAAAGGGCGGGGGATTTTTTACTTTCCACCATCTGCACTCACCGCCGACTCTCGGAGCTTTTGTTTTATTTGCTGTGATCAGCGTCCTCTTCCTGTTATGATTAGGAGTCCCCTTAAAATTTGACCGCAGTGGATTACAGTGTTGAGCTCCTTAGCTGGCGGCAGTCCTCAATCTAAATTTGTTACAGTATTTAGATTCCAATGAACATTTAATTATGCGCTTTGAAAGAGTCACGTCTCAAGTCACCGCACTGTGTACCAAACAGGCAAACACCAATCAAGCCCAGCGAGGGTGTTAAAAGGTTGCAAACAAACAAAAGGGAGAAAAATGAGCAGAATCCACCTCCACATGTTTATTTTCCTCACCTTTTTTTTCTTTTTCTCCCCTTATCACGAAAACAACTCCTCGGGTCCCTAAAATGGGAACTCGAAGCAGCAGTATTTTGCGTTTGCTGAAAGGACAGACAAACTGAACCGATGCGCCAGTCTGATGCATCATAAGTTGAGCTTTTCAACATTGTTCGTCTGATACAAATACTTGTACAAGACATTTCTGTGTGTTCAGGGGGATATTTCAACATGGAAGTCTATTTGTTTTATGCTGCATCCAGATGCTGGGCCAGAAGCTCCTTTCAATCCCAGTCATATCCGATTATAAAAGGAAAGTTGTTTTTTGGATTAAGGAACCGATTTTGAAACAACCACAGCAGACAACATTTTCCAACTCTCCAACCTTACTTGGCGACTGCCCCAGGAGAGAAGTGCAGTTGAGCTAATACCCAGGCCAAGCTTAGATTTAAAGCTGCTCCTGGCAAATATCGGCCCACAGGAAAATGAAATGGACAATGGGGATTGGCAAAGCAACGGGAAAACAGACTGCTGCGCCCAAACCTTTACAGAGACCTCACAGTGTCCCGTACCAAGCTGTTGCACTTGACCAGGAGACTTGACGGGACAAAAGCCCAACAAGGAGAGGTGGAATCAGTGTTTACTTCACTGACACTCGGTGCTCCAACACAGTCAAAGTGGACGCACAGTGTTTCCCAGATGTCAAACTTTTAACATGAAGACGCAAACAATATCATCATCGCTACATTGTTTCTGCAGCTTACATTCACCCCTATGTAAGTCTAAGATGGAGTTGCAAACTTTCATTTTGTCACGCAACCCTGTGCTGTATAAATCATTTTGGACCTTGATATGCTGAAATTTCAAGTTTAGATCTTTTAATACAGTATATCATATTATCAGAATACGCTAAATGACGTGGACACTAATTAGTTCATACAGGCTGAGTATAATTATTTACTGTAATATAGTGTGGACATCTATTGCAGCCCACAGTCAGCAGGCAGGAAAATGACATGCAGCTTAACTTGTTTGTATAGGTCTTGGGAAAGCACGAGTGGAGCAGCTTAGTTAAGTGTTTGATTAACACCTTTAAACACCTATACTACACACACACACACACACACACACACACTCACATGCTCACACACCTTTCCCTCAACCAGCATTCCTGGCTCCAGTTGGAGCACTACATGCGAGACACCCCTCATTAAGTTTGTGTGTGTGAATTTTCACTGGCCCCACTCCTCGCTTATTAAACATTCATAGGAGGGCGATTACTCTCAAGTCTAAGCTCCCATAGTGTGTGTGTGTGTGTGTGTGTGTGTGTGTGTGTATATTCCGAGGACTGCATCCTGCAGTGAGCGCACAGAGAGAGCGTTTTGGTCCACTAACAAAGAACCACTGTTCAACGCGTTACCGTACAGAACTGTGTAGAGAAGCCGTTGTCTCTGCATCCCACTGCAGAACACGCATTTCCTCGTGCATCGATTCTGCGACTACATATCACTGATCTTCACTGAGTGTACAATGATATCTGCAAACCATTTAAATTCAGATAAACAACCCTTTGCAGGAAACATTTTTCCACAAGAATTTCATTGCTGCTGACAGGACATTGTTCAGTGGAGCGCAGTATCAAAAAACTCTTGAGTGTGATTCATTGCCTTCCAAACATTGTGACACTGGATATGCAAATACTGATGACCTGCAGCTGTCATCGTGGCCACAGCCAGAATTTATTTAACGGTCCGGTGTGTACAATTTCAGGGGCATTTAGGGGCAGAAATGAAACATAAAATTCATAATTATGTTTGAAGCAGTGTCCTCCTCCACGGAGTCTGCCGTGCCGCACCGGCATGTTTCTACAGTTTCTTGTTGTAGTCCGTAGCCTAGAACGGACAAATCAAACGCTGGCTCTAAAGATTTTTAGTTGGCACTTTAGTGGAGGCTGAGACGAGGGTTACTCAGTTGGTTATTATCTGCAATCTCCCTGCTAGACGGCACTGAATCCTCGACAGTGGACCTTTACTGTCACTTTCTTTTGGAGTGGGTAACATATTAACATTGACCAGAGCGTGACGGCACTGTTGGTGGTGCTGGTGTGGTTTAACACCACTGTGTACAGCTCTTCATAAGCCCATACCAAACACAACACAAAGTTTGGAGCCAATAAAAACAATTGATTTGGTCTCTTTTTTTATGAAATTGATACCCAATCAGACTTAGTTTCAGTATAATTGTACCTGATGCAACAATGGGCCCTGGTTGGGTCTCGGCTGTAGGAACTCAGCGTACCTATGAAGACCTCTACTCAAGCATCATCAATACAGGCCTGCTTGGTCAAAGCTTAACTTTGCCTCTGCTTCTTCTTGACTTGTTCTTGTTGGCCCGAGAGAACAACAAAAGACCTGTGAAGCAACTTAAAGAGGTGGGAAACTCTTAAAACTGTTGGCGCACATGCCTGCCTCTTGTTTGCCCCTCCAAATAATGAAAACGGTTCAAATCTAGAGAAAGAGCCTTTTCTTACATCTTGTCTGCCTCAGCAGTAGTCCTCGAGCCTGGCCAGCAGGGTTAGAGAAGTTGGATCTTTTAAATCCTCTCTCTGGGGAGCTAATCTTCCAATCCACACTTTAAGCCAAAAGAACATTTCAGGCGATGTAATTATTCAGCCCTCACAATGTCTGCATCCTTGCCTGCTTGTGTACCTGGCTGGCTCCCCAAGCAGGGTTATTTGCTCAGCTACCAATTGCTTGTAAAAATAAAATAAAAAAAATAAAAAAAAAACAGCTTCTGAAACCGAGCAACTCATTACTTCTGGTAATCAAGTTCAGACTTGGTTTATTTATCGACCGCAGTTTTTCTTAGCGTTATGAAAACTGGGTCGTTTCATTTTCCTGTGATTTAGATGCTGACGGTGCGGACTGTTAGAAATGTTACAGCGTGAGTAAGTGAACAGGGACGCGTACATGTGTTTATTTAATAACAGACGATAAAACACTGCTGCGTGATTTAGCCGCACATTCAGAAATCTTGGCAAATGATCGACGTTGCAAATGTGAAACTGTGGATATTTTAGCAAACAGACAATATAACTGTTCCTCTCTGAATTTATGTGCAGACAGAGACACACATGTCCTGCTGACTGGGTTCCATCCCTCCTGAGGCCGGAGCAACGCAGCCAATTATTCAATTAACGCGTCTGCAAAATTGTGTCGCGGCCTTTGTGGGCGTACATAAAGCAGATGTAAGACCCCAAACTCTGAGGCTAACAAAAGCCGACAGCTTTCATTTCCTAACAAAACACAACAATTACTAGGATAATAACGTAGTTTCCTGTAGAGAAAGCAAGGTCGAAGGTTAAACTTTGATCATCATGATCGAATACTGTGTGTGTTGATGGTGGTCAGTTTGAGTTAAATTTCCTTTTCAGTTTATAGTTATATACAAGGTGAAAATATAGTCAAATGTTATTTTTGTAACGAGTTCAGTATGAACAACTTTCCATATGTGGACTGTAAAAACTAAAGTTTTATTTCTGGCAAATACTAATACAATATCTACTTTAGCTTTTTACTTTAGCTTTGTTTCGGTCTCATCAGTCCCTCTGGAAAATACATAGCCTTTTAGCTTGTCCAGCTAAGCTAGCTAAGCATTTAGTTGCTACCATATTACTTTCCAGAAGATGCTAATTTTACCTGTCTGTGATTTAGTAAGTCTAAAATGAACTCTCTTTGTAACCCTGTTTCAATTCTAACCAAATACCGAGGACAACTTTATCTTATCCATTTTAGCTACTTAAACATATATGGACTTAACCAGCTAGTACTTTTCTAGCCAGTTAGATGCTAATCTTATTTATTTGAACCAGATACTGAGGAAAATATCTATCCCTTTTGCTAGCTATGCTTTAGTTAGCCACGATCACTAGCTAGTTGTTTGGTAAGTCTAACACTGACTCGCTTTTTATCTAGATTGAAAACACACAGTCCATTTGCTAATCCAGCAGGTCTAACATTCGGTAAGCATTCTTTTTTTTTTTTTTTTTTTAAGCTCGTAAAAGCTTCACCAGCCTGTCTGAGTGTTTTCCACTGAAAACAGCTTCCCACAGATGAGACCAAAACAAAACAATGAGCCGAAAGACGTTTAAAGGCTCCGGGCAGATGAGAGGAGCTGGGTTAAAATCCAGTGTGGGTTCATCTTTATGACCAACCGTTTATGTTACTCACAGACATATGATCCACTGGTATTGCAAGAATCTTGATTAGTGCAGCTTTAAGCATGCTGCTGTGTAACACTCTCAGCGCTTCATGAGTGGTAAATATTTCACAGTGTGATAAAATGAAAATCTTTGGGAATGTAGTCATATGTGTTAAATGTCGCCGTTTCACCATCTCTCTCTCTGGGATCCCTCTCTTATCAAACAGCCACAGGGCTCTGTTGACAGTTCTCACGGTCGAGCAAGTCCAGATGGCAATAATGGTATCGGCGCATGTCTTTCTGAGCACCAGAATCTTTGAATGAAATCAACACGTGAATGTCTGGAAAAGTATGGAATTCTAACCACTTAACCCAGAAACCCTGTTGTTTTTTTTTTGTCCTTTTAACATCCCCCTGTTCCCTCATCGTCTCCTCTCTTTCTCCCTTCTCGCGCACAGCCGCGCACATCCAGTTTTGTTATCAGTTCAAAGCGCAGAGAGGGGTCAGCGAGGGAGCACGTCAGTCAGACAAGTTGTCACCCAAATGATGACAAATTGGCCGCCTCTCCGCTCGCCTCCCAATCAAGTCCAGACCCGGCTTTCATGCATGCACGGTTCCTGTAAATGGAGATCGATGGCACTCAGGTGAGGCTCGTGGTCCCTCGGCTGAGTCCCGCACAGTCAGCACTCTGTCTCTGCCACGCGGACCTGAGAGCTGTTTATAGTCAACATTAACTTTATACAAGTTATCTGGGTTTCTGTTGATGGTCTTTAGTGTTTCATGATGGTCTGGACGCTTTTGCGAGTGTATCGCTTACTGGAAAACGCACTGGAATGCTTGTGATTTTGGCAGGAAAACGGTCACGTTTGACTGCGTTGAACACGGACGCTGTTGACGCGAGGCCTTCCTCCCACCTCGTGCATTACAGCAGCACCAGGACCGCGTGATGGAGGGAGAGCCTTCACCTGTTTCTGATCTCCACTCGGCTGCTAACGCTGACGCCTCTCCGATGGGCTTGTTTCCAAGGAGACAAACATCGTGTAACCCAACACTGCGAGTCTTGCAATAACATTGTCTTTATCGTCAGCGATGGATGGAATTTTTCTCATTTCGCGTCCTGAAGCTGGGAGGATATGCAGGAATGCCTTTCCTCCTGCTGAACGCAGAGCGGTGAACACGGCAAAACACATTTGCTTTCTTTTCGTGCTATTTTCTCCCACTTCCCTGGGCCTTTATTGTTTCTCTATTTTCTTTTCTATCTTTGGCCACCTCACTCACTTGGGCTGTGTTTGGTTTGCAGCTTCACACGGAGCCGCAGCTGCTTACGTTTCCTACTCAGGCCAAATTAACCTATGAGGCCAGTACAATATTAACCCTAATAAGAGAGCATTTTTTTATTCACAACAGCCGTCGTTCGATCTGAATGTGACGAGTTACAACCCAGCGGTTCCCAAACTTTCTCTCAGGGCCCCCTTTTTGCGAATATTTCCAATAATTCCCCATCTGCACGTGTGTCTTTTGCTTGCAGACTCCTTCAGAATTTATTTTAAACATCTGTAATGCAGAGCTGTAACTTAAGTGTGAAATCTCATTGAAAAAACTAAATGAGGTTTATTAAAAGAATTGTGTCAGGGTCTTTGGGAGCAGATCCATAAAGCAGAGCCAAGACTCAAAACTCTGACGCTAGCAAAAGCCAACAGCTTTCCTTTCCCAACAAAACATAATGATTTCTAGAATAATAATGTAGTAATGTAGTATGTAAAGTCACCTTTATAGTTGTGGCAGCATTGACAGTGCAGCATGCATCTTTAATGTTTTACTATGTGAGAGCATTCATTGCTTTCAACAAAATTTCCCCAAAATATCTTCTCTGCTCAAAAATTACAACTCCCTGGGAACCACTTGTAGTCTCCAAGTGGCATCTAAACTTGTTCAGCTTCATACAATCAGAAGCAAATATTTTCAGACGCTTGCAACACACTGTGGTCTGTCTTCATTAACCACCATCGTTCATGTTATTCTTGGATTTGTTGTTTTTTTTTTTTTTTTTTTGGAGTTGTCACATTTGTTGTTGATTCATTATGTGCTTCGCCTCAGAGCCCTGTCACAAACTCGTCCGTACTTTCGAAAAATCCCAATTTTCCAAATCACGCCTCGTTCGTTTCACTTGTTTCATTTGCAACAAGCGGTTGTAAATTTCACCACGGAGGACGGCAAAAAGTTATTTCAACCTTGGACGTCACCAGTATATTCTCTGCCCGCCTTACATGCTCTCTCCACTAAAAATGATCTCCAGTTTGCCCTCTGCTGTCTTCCTGGATCCACTTGAGCGCAGCATTGATTTCCATTTTTTCACGTGGCTCTACAAATTGACGGTTTTTTTTGGTCAGTCAGTTGGTCTGTCAACCGCACTGAAATATCTCTGCAGTCTCTGGATGGATCGCCATGAAATCTGGTGCAGTCATTCATGTTTCCCTCAGGGTGAACTGAAATAAGAGATCATCTAATAGACCCCATTAACTTTTGGTGTGGGTCCAGGACGTTTTTCCTCACTGTCTCTAACATTGTGGATTTGGACTTTTTTTTTTTGGTATATTTGTTAATTTCTCAGGCGTATTGAGGCGTATCTGAGGGAGTTATTGAGTTCACATTTAGCAGACACTTTTGTCCAATCAGCTTTAAAATAATTCATATATACATACGTGGTTGGTGGTGGCTACCATGCAAGGTGCCAACCAGCACATCAGGAGCAGTTTGGGGTTCAGTATCTTGCCCAAGGACACTTCAACATGCAGAGCAGGGGGATCAAACCAGTGACCTTCCCATAACAAGATGCTGGCTATACCCCTCAGCCACAGCAGCCGAGTCTGATATTGGATGAGGCCTGATTGAATTAAAGGAGACAGTTGGGCCTTGGCGTTCTACTGAGTGTCATTCTGGTTGCTGTTGTCACATCTATTGGAACAATCTTCTTTTTTTCCCCCCACAGAACTAAATAAGATACCAACTTTACTGTGACTTCAACCTACATTTCCGCTGAGGCGGGGAAAAGGTTTTCAGCTTAATGCCTACTATGGCCCCTAAAATGACAATATATTCAGGATGCCTGGTCCCCGGATAAACTTTGGGTGAAAGCTGTTATCCTGTGTTGGTTTCTGTCAGTGAAACCTGAGGAGATACAGATGAAGAGAAGAAAAGCATGGAAATCTTTTTTTTTTTTTTACACAATTCATAACTTTCTGTTTGCTTTTGGCTTCTCTCTGTTATTGTTGCTTCTGTGAGACCCGCAGGGATCCATGAAATTTAATGTTCTGTCACTGAATAAATCCTATCTCTGACTTCACCTCTGCACTTTTGCCCCTGTCACCTCTTTCATCGCCGGGATGAAGAATTCAGAGAGTTTGAGGTCTGAGGACTTTGAAGCTAAAAAGACGCCGACTTTATTCCATTTTTGTGGTATAAAAGTAACAAATTATTCCGAGGACAAACGGAAGACGAAGGGGTTCTACGTTGGCCTCCACTGTGATGTGGACAAGTCCCAGGGCGAGGGAACGACTCTGATTCGCTGCCATCGCTGCGTTCATTCCCCGCTCGGTCAGAGAGTGCCCGGAGGTGGGAGGGGGCGTGGGTGTTAGAGGGGGCAGAGGTGAAATCCAAACTTTCAGGCTCGACCACAAGGTTTGCATAAAGAACAACCTCTGAGCCCTCAGATAGCAAATGTGAACAAAATAACCGGACTCGTTTTTTTCTGTTCTTTCTACCGCAAGCTTCCTACGGGCGGGGGTCCGCCAAGTCGCAAATTATCGTTGATTTAGAAACAACAGAAGCCTTTTGTCTCCGAGGGCTCAGGTTTTTTTTCTTTTCTCTCTCTCTCGACCGTCGAGCAGCTTGGCTCCGCGTCATGTTATTTTTCCACGCATAAAACTTTCATGATGAAATAAAGCAGAGGGCGTACGACGGCGGGGACGGGGCCGCTCGCTAGGCCTTTGGCTGCTATCACTCATGAACCTGTCTGACTGACGAGATGAGGCCGAGCCGGCTGTCTTCCCTTTTACTGGCTCATGTTGTGTGTCCTTTTCACTTTCTCTCTTTTTTCTTTGTCCCTTTAAATCTTTACATTTTCATTTCCTTACCTTCACGCTTTTTTACCTCCTTTTTTTCTCTAGCATAACTCTCTCTGTCCTGGATTTTTCCCCCTCTCCTTGTCCCTGTCTCATTCTTAACTCAATTACCAAACCTTTTTATTGGCTCGCAATCCTGAAAATCAATCTTGCTGACAAATCAGAAACACTCCTGCTATCTGTATCATTCTCTCTCTCATCTCCCCCCACCACACACACACACACACACACACACACACACAGGCTCGGGTTCCCTCAGATGTCGGGTTTTGGGATTCATTGTGGACGTCTGATGAAGAAGTGCGTCTGGGTCATTTCCACGCGGATGTTGGTTTTGCCCGCAGAGCGTCGCTTCACCGTCGATATCTGATATTCATATTCTGTCATCTCCACTGTTTTTCTAAGCCCCTTTCTACCTGTCCTCATAAATAAGGATAAGCTGTGGATTTAACGGGGCAGCGGCAGACACTGATGGCTGCTGGTGTGCGCCGCACCACATTCTATCTCGGATGTCTTGAGGTTTGTGATTCAGTTTCACGTTTTATGACAGGGGAACTCGAGCCTGTGTCAGCTGGATACAAAAATAAACTTTTTTTGACCAGAGAAAGGGATGTGGAGCTCAAGAGTTACATTTTTTACAGCCTCTCAACTAAAACCAGGGCTGTGAGCTGATATGAGCACCGCCGCCGTGTGAAAATCTGACACGCATTTCAACACAGCCCTGAACAAGTCCCTCTCGAGGCCGCACTTGGAGTAAAAGGCTAATGGTGTCTGCGGAAGGTGTCACTCATGGTGACAAACCTGCAAAAGTTTGCCAGATACAAGACTCATATCTGTACAGTACATTTTTAGCCACTGCCACAAGCTGGCTAGGTGAGCCTAGCATGCAGACTGAAAACTGTAGTAAACAGTTAGCTTAGCTCTGTGGAAAGAAAACAAAATCTGAGGTGTTTGCACATGTTTTGGCAACTTCTCAGTATAATGAGGGAAATATGTTTTTAGAGTTGGGTTGAGTTGGTGGAGACCAAAACAGAGCAATAAAGGACATATGAGGGACTTTATCCTTCATATGTAAAGAAAAGAAAACAAATATCAAATAAACAAATATCTATATAAAGCCTTAATGAATTGCAAATAAAGCTTTAGTGGTATTAAAGAATACATTACAACTACTTCAGAGGTCCGTTCGAAGCCAGTATTAAACTGACAAGCCTGTTGTTACTGTTTTGTAATGCTGTACAACTTATCTTAAAAAAAACATGTTAATAATTGACTTTTATCAAAACTATAGTTACAATTTATTAAATGTTTTCAAAAATGTCTGATTTTGTATTTCGAGAGATAAGTTGCCGCTTCTTCCATTCACTTCTATAGAATAAGTTCTGTATCTGGTGACCATTAGAGAAGTGCGTGTTAGTGCACCAAGGCACAGCCTGAATGTTGGCAAAGTACTGAAAAAACAAAAAACAAAACACATATATTTAATCAATACATCTCTTCATGTTGCAACTTTCTTTTCTTTGGGTTCAATTGTCTTTTCTGTGTTGACTCTGTGCTCATGGTCTTATTAAGTTTAGGCACAAAAACAACTTGGTTAGGGTTAGGAAAGGATCGTGTTCTGGCATAAAATACCAGTTTTTGTTGCTGCAAAGCTGGGTGGACATGTCCGGACTTCCACTAAAAAACCCTTAATGTCGGCACAATCACAGCAGGAAATTGTCCCTAGGTCTCCTTAAAAGTATCCACTGGTGTCAAATTATCACATTATGTCCAGACATGAAATTAAGCATTTAATCTCATCATGATATCACTTGTATTGTAGAAATGTCATAATTGTACAAATGAAATGTAGAAATTTTCTTGGTTTGCAGCCATGTTTGTCAACTTTTTATTCTGGAAACTGAGCTGGCCTTCAGATTTTAGTATCTGGCAGCTGCTGTTTGGGTTAACATGAAATGTGCACTGCAGGACTATTTTATAAGAAGTCTGTTAAGGTTCTAGCCATTGGGGAGCATTGTAACTCAAGGAAACACCATGCTACTCTGGGTTTACAATGCTGTGGATGCTTGTCTGTCTGCCTGTCTCATCTGTTCCAACATTAAAATGAAATGTTGATCAGAAAAAAACTGGAGTAGGCTAGAGTTATCAGATTTCTCACTCGGCGGCAAAAAGTGGCAACAGACACCTGACGCACAGAAAAAAAACAGACTGACGGACAGGAAGCCAGAAAATGAAAGGAAAGTGGGCTGCGAGCTGGGAGTTCCTCCGTGTTATTTGATGAAGAGTGGGAGGACGGAAAGGAAATGGACAGAGGGAGAGCACACTGTGATTTGATAAATGCAGCGGTCCACGTTTTACAATCACATCACACTACATTTGGAGGATTTCATGTCAAAGGTTCAGGACTGGGTCATGTGACCATTAAGGGCAACCTGAGAGGCTGTAACAGCGCGGTGTGTGGTGGAAGAGTGTGGTTACAGAAATAAGTCAGTCGGAACCAGAAATGTGCTCAGCTGAAGTCACTGCTGGCCTACGGACAAGTTTATATGTGTGTACTCATTGTAAGCATGCAGGCCGCTCAGTCTGTTACAATAGCAATCTGGGTTAATCAGAGTCAATGAAAGTGGAGACCACACAATTAGAACTTTGCAGTTAAAATATATTGCAGAGGCTGACATTACAGCACTGCGGCAACAATGCCTGAGAGGCTGATTCTGTCAGTATGACTGTGGTGCAGTAGATACAAGGCACAGCTGCACACCTTAACGACTACCAAAGTATCAGCGGGGGTATTTTATGGATACAAATCTTTATTCATGCATGTGTACACATATGCTCCAATTCCAATCCTCTTTAGCAATACAGTGCTGACAGCAACACAGAAACTAAATCAAGTCCAAGGCCCAATCCCATTTCTAATTTTTACTCATTTTTTAGAGGGCCCCTTTGCCCCTAAGAAAAGAGTTACAAGGGCAAGTGGTTGTATTCTCCACCTCTGAAATAGGACATCCCTTAAAGACTGTCAAACACAATCAGTTGTTTTCAATGGCACTCTTGTAAATAGACGCAATAGGACATTTCTAATACCACTGTGACGATTTACATTGCATTACCGTGTCACAAGGCCTATTTATCCAATGGAGACAGAAAACGTTGACATTTGCAATTTGTTCACAGCTACATGCTATCAATCAAGCCATCAAAAATTTGAAAAAGAAAAAAACAGTTCTTCTTTACCCATCAAGATCAAAAATACATGTAATTGTCCGCACTTGAATAAGCTTTCATCCTGGCAGCATTATAAGGTGAGGGATTCTCCACAGGGTGCATCTTAATGTCATCTGGGTGGAGCTCTGGCTGGGACCTGGCGGTTTTTAACAGCTGAAATACCGCAACAGGTGCTATATACAGATCGCAAGTGCCCAACACTTGCAGTTTATGTCCATATCATTCCTTTTCTACGGTTGACAGGTGATCTAAATAACTGTGCGAGGGGAAATTTACCAGCTTCTGCTGTGTCCCTACAGGAAGTCCGGTATGAGCCGCCATCTTGGTCTACTGTGTTACCATCGAGGTCAGCATGTGGGTCACGTTACTGAAAACTATGAATTGGCTAACTTAAGCGACCCATGCTCATTCCCTGCCTTGCATCATTACCAAAGATACAAGATGTATCTGTAGAAACGCTGAGCTAAGGGCAGCTTACTCGTAAATCTCTCTCAAATCAAGGCCAAAAGTCATGTAGAGGATCACTGTGAACATAATGTTTAACAAAAAATTCCAAAATAACTACAGCACAAAATAACACTAAACCAAAGATGATAGGAAGGAGGAATAACAGGGACTATTAATATTACTTTACTGCGTGCAGATATAATATGACTGCCTCAAGGCAGAAAGGCTGGTAACACAATACCACCTCAGACGGGTTTTTTTGCTCTTGGAGAGAGAGAACACCCCAAAACCACAAAACCACCCAAACTCTGGTCAACTTACCATTAAACAACCTTTAATATGGCATCAATTTAGTAGATGTTTGTACTGAGAGCTTTAGTTCCACGAGAACGGACATTTTCAGTTTGAGCACTCCCAGCAGGATCCGACCATTTGAGGTATTGAGTTAAGTTTCTTTCCCAGGATAAAAGCCAACAGTGTACGACTGAGCTTGCAGTCAGTGTTCACTGGAAGAACAACTAACACAGAACTGTTCTAACATTAAAGAACTCATATTATACTAATAAAAGTGCATGTTTAACATTTTGGGGAAATGCCTTTTCACTTTCTTGTTGATCACAGTCGCTATATTATAGCTAAAGCCACCAGCAGTCTGTTAGCTTAGCTTTGCTCAAAGATAAAATAGGAAATAGGGGGATAAAGCTGGTCTGGCTTGGACCAAAGGCAATCCAAAGTGTACCCTATCAACCTCACAGACTCCACAAAGTCATTGCTTGCCCAAAATGTAGTCCTTCACCGAACTCCTTTAAAAAAATTATTTATGTTAAAGCGACATACTAAGCTTTACAGTTGTGTTCAAGTTCTTTCGAGTTGTATTGGATTTTGGCTTCAATGAGTGAATTCAATTGTTGTCCGTCGTGTTTAATCACTCAAAACAGGCAATGGTACAAATGCTAACTGTAAGCTAGCTAGCATCAAATGCACTGACATGAGATTGTAAAGCCCATTGAAGCAATGTGACTGTGGTTTTGAACTACATAAATCCAATTTATTTGAAGGATGACTTTAAAGTCAAGCTAGCCAGGGCTGGTAAGCTAAGCTGAGCTAACGTTAGCTTTGATTTGGGTACAGCTACCTATATCATCATCAGCTGGGAGTTTTTTTTAATAATTAACATTTCGTTATCAGTTAATGGGTGACTGAAATCCTTAGTTTAGGGCTGTTGTAGAAACATGTCTGTGTAACATGACGGACTATGCGTAAGAAGACCCGCTCCTTCTGTCTATATTAAAGCTAATGTTTAGTAAATGAAAATACAACGATGCCTAGGTTGTGGTGACTCTACACTGATCAAAACAAAATTCTGAATATCATATTCCACTTCTGCCAACACACTGGACCTTCAGGGCCTTAAATTGGCTTTTTAGGGTTTTTTAAATCATTGTGGTGTGTATAAGTTCAGCGACAATCAACATTCTTCTTTTTTACGGTCATCTCTGCTGCAGGTGCCATTTTAAGATACCGTCTGGAGTGCAGTTGAATGCATTCTAACTGTAAAACATAAAGCCTTTTAGTTTCAGTTTCCACTATCACTCCAGTGGTTTGTTTCACGTCCCTGTTGTCTGTCCTGCGCCTGCCGCCTCCTTCTCTCCTTCACTCATCAGCTCCCAGAGACAGGAAGCAATTCACTAACCCCTCTCATCACCACTCAAGTTGTTCCCGTCTGCAGCACTTTGGCAGGCCATTTTGATAAATACCATGGCAATTCATATACAGCGAGCCCAGCCATACCATATTAGCCTCAATATGATGGAGTGTGTGAATATGGAGCACAAATCTAGGGCCCCTGACTGAGCATAGTGTAGTATCCTCTTAAATCCCTTCAAAAAGGGAGCATTCCCTCATGGATTCATGAAAAGAGCCCATTTATAGACATGAAGAGAAAAAAAAAGGCCAGTTTCAACAGACTTTAAGTGCGGCGGCCAAGGAAAACAATGTGCCTGGCCAGAAAAACTCAAGTCTGTAATGCACCGACTTAATTCCATTCTCTCGCATGAAAAGAGAATAAAAAGTTTCAGGGCTGGCTGGAAAACTCGCTGTGTCCGAATTGTGTGCGACTGACAGAGGCACTGACATACGAAGTATCACTCTGCACGAAAAATCAACTCGAGGCTAAATCACACCACAGGCTGCCTCAGCGGGGCCGGAGTACGTCACAGCGATATGACAAGTGATTTATCGACAGCCACGCACAAAATGCTGAAAACAGGATGGAGGGAAAACGTGAGAGAGGGAAGTGAGGAGAGAGAGAGGGCTGAGCAGACTGGGAAAGGGAGAGAAAGTACACAAAGACTGGATAATAAAGTGAGGCTGGGTGGGAGCGAGGGGGGGTGGAGGACGGAGAGCGCTTGGTGCCAGTCGTCGGTCCATTTGGTCCATTAATGTGCAGAGTAACGGCCTCACTGACTGAGGAATGATGGGAAAATGGCCCTTCCTGCAGGGTAGCCCTTGAAGTGATGTATAGTTGCGAGGACGGAGCGCGGCGCTCGATGGCCGATTCCTCCTTCCTCGGCTCATCGCAGGCATAAACAACAGGGGGCCTTCCTGTGCAGAGAGGGCACTCTCACAACGCAGAGCCAAACCAAACTGCAGTGTATGAACTGTGTTGCCTTGGTCTGATAACTTTAAATCTGCTCGGCTCCCAACTGTAAATCTTGTAGCTGCTGCCTTTTTCCAGCTTAATACAAACTGAACAAAAAGTCTGACACGAAAACAGTCATTAAAGGGAGACATATTATCCTCATTTTCAGGTTCATTATTTTCATTTTGGGTTTCCGCTAGAATAAGTTTACATGCTTTAATGTTGAAAAAAAAAACAATAACCACAGCAGTTTTCTCAGACGGTCTGTTATCCCCTTCTGTCTGAAACACGTTTTAGCTCCTGACTCTTTAAACCCCCCCCAATATAATGTATTGTCTACTCTGATTGGTCAGCTCACACACGCCTGAGTCAGCACCACTCATTGGGCCTCCGGTTGGCTTCAGCTTCCCATTAGCTTGAGATCTACCATGAATATAGACGTAAATTGTGCAAATGCATGACATGGTGACGTAGTCTGACGCAAGTCCAGGAATTAAGGGCGGGGCCACTGACGAGGCGTTTCAGGTACTTCAGGATTAGTGTTTCCTGTGGGAGGGAGGAGCTCCCAACTGCTTTTAACTTTCAAGATCTTTTACTTATACAACCTATTTAAAACACTGAAGAAAAGAGGGAAATAAACAGAAGAAATATTATAGGTGTCCTTTAATGCGGTGTACGTAATGCCACAGACACCTCATATTGTTTCAGTCAACTGTTCAATCAATACTCTAAAAACCATTATAGCCACGCTTATGCCTACCTGAGTTTTCAAGACATCATTGAAAAAATATGTGAAAATCGCATCACTGACTTGTGCCGTCGCTAAAGGACGACGCAACAAGTCACATGGGTGTAGCGCTCCTTCACAGTCATCATCTTCACGTCTCCCTAGCAACTGGCGTGGAGATTTGGTTCAGCTTGGTATTAGCCAACCTATCTCTTCAGGTTTTGAATATACATTAACTCCAAGAAAAGATGTTGATTAGAAGCGGCAGTCACCACAGATCCAAATGGGTGGTTCAGCGCCACCTCTCAGAACCTAATGGTTAGGTCAGGATACATTATGTGATTATAAGTACTGATGGGTACGTGCAAGGCTGTGGCTCAGGTTATCTTCTCAATGATAGTACATTACCAGATATTAGAACTGACTATGGTAAGAAGTATTGGAAAACTTGAATGAAGTGCCTGTTTTATAAGCTTCATCTAAATGAAAGAAAGGTTTTGCCGGCAGGATCTCTTAACCGACTGAATGAGAGGAGGGTGAGCCTGCCGACATACCGAACTGAGCTGGCGTGAAATAAAAATTTCACCGAGAGCGTCAAACATTTCAACTTGATCCATCACGTCTTGGTTTCTTTTAGTTTTTTTCTTTTTACGCTGTTTGAGCTTGTTCTGGGCTTCAAAACATTCCGCTGGCTTGGAAACGTGTTGAACCTGCGCTCATATAAATCAAAAGCGTTCACAAGATCGTATTCCCATCTGGATGTGAAGAAGTGCTCTCTCTTCGTCTAAACTACGCCTAAACAGTAACAGCTAAAAAACACAAGACACGGTCTGGTGTTGTTGAACAAATGAATTGAATCTAAAATTTTTATGTGGCATTCATATTTCAGGGTGGACAGAGCGACGGCAGTCTGGAGGTAGTTAACAAGGAGAGAGCTAACAAGGTGAGGCCAAGTGTGAGCGCAGGTCTGCTGCTAGAGTGTGAAATCGAGTGGAGCGCCTGGTGCTGCAAAAACCCTCTTCCTACTGGCAGAGAGCGACCTGCAATCATGGCTGGCTTTTAAAATACAGCTGTTCCAGGAGCCTGAGATGTGAATAATAGGTGCAATTTGAGATCGTTGTCAATTTTTCAAATAACTGACAAACACATTGTGGGTGATTGTTCTCAGACGGGGGCCTCTGGAGGAGGAATTGCCAAAACAAGTCGCTTAGAGAAAATTGCAGCCCTGCAAACAGTGGAGGAGACTGATCACCATTTACTAATGAAAGCTCTCCTCGTGGGAGACATTGAGACTCATCCGTCACGCAGTCACGGACCGACGTTTGTTTTAGAGATAGTTCAGTTCGGGGGCCCTCGGCTGTAAAGGCTTCCTATGACATGTTTTCCTATGATTAGTGAGAGTAAGAGTTAAGTGGGAGTCCCCTCAAAACCCCACCACTGTTGGATGGCAGCGCAAAGTCGTTTCTCAAACAGTGCGTGTTGTCTGTCTGCAACTTTTCAAGCCTGTCTGTCTTTGGTTTGTGACTTCAGCACCTCTCGTCTTCAGATCTGGTTTCTCACTTTCCTCCTGCGCTCAGGGATTTCCCCCCCCGACTCTTTATTCCTAACCATAATGAAACTAAATTTCCTCTTTAAAGTCAATCCATCTTCTGATCGACGGCGCAGTCCATCAGGATCAGACGGTGAGACACAATGAGAACTGAGCTTTGTTAGAGAAGAAGAAGAAGAAGAAGAAGAAGAAGAAGAAGAAGAAGAAGAAGAAGAAAAACAAACCCCACAAAAGTATTTTCCTAATTGGGCCGCTCGAGGAAAAGCGTGTCAGGGCTGAAATCCATCACGCTGATTGCTGGCCTTGTCTGCGTGGAGCCACATGGGGGTGGTGCTGTGTGGGGTTTTTGTTGGGGTTCTTGTGGTTTTGGATCCTGCACACACTAGTTGGATCTCGGGAGGGAAGCCCTCGCACAGCCGAGAGCAGCTCATTACCTCGGTTAGTCATCAGCCCCACTGTCTGCGACGGGATGATAAATGAGCAGGTCCTCATGTGTGTCTCTGACAGCCCCGTGGCACCGGGTCAAGCTGACATCTACGGAGGGGCGCAGACAGCAGGGGAGGCCGAGCGAGAAGCGAGCAGCACTTCAGAGAACCCCTGAGGGCTTTCTGGGAATTGAAACGCACCCTCCGGTGGCTGCGCGTGAGGGGAAGACTTCCTCCGGTGTCGGAAGTTGCGCGAGCAGTTGTTTTCTAAAAGTTTAACTTCCTATGTTGTACACACTTCACACTGATCACTCTGTCACTTATTTTAGGGGAGGGAATACACAAGATGCCGGCAATGTTGAAAGAACACAATGATGGCAGAAATCAACTACGAGTGTGCAGTGTACAGGCGAGGAGAACACCTGGGTTATCTTGTGGGTCATGTTCAGATACGGCAAGCATCTGGGCGTGTCGTAGATGTAGTGACTCGATAATGAGCCTTGTAAGACAAAGGCAGAGTTCAGACTTTGCACCCCGTCGCCTCGAGTGAACTGAAGTCAACTGAAACCAGATAACCAACACACACTGTAACACTCTGCAGAACTTCAACCCACTGTGGTTGGGTGGAGAAACGAAGTCAATCCATCATCCGTCTCAAAATGTTCAAATTCCCTGCGCCTGCTCGGAGCTGAGGATTACGCTGGGTTTAACTGGTGTTAACACTGCAGCAGAGAGAGAGTTCTTTCTTCACTATACACACTTGTGCTTCTTTTTCACGCATATTCAATCACAAATTGATGAACCTGTTTGCTGGAATAAATGATGACAGTGTAGATTTGTGCAAATCATGGAAGTGTTGAGATTTTACAACTTTACAATTCTTTAGGTTAAACTTTTGGTTCTGTGTTGGTGCAATACTGCGCTTACACCTTGATAGGGTTAGAAAAAGATCATGCTCTGACTTGAAATTTCCGTTTTTGTCACGGGTGGAAATTGTCCCGAGGTCTCCTTAGAAATATTCAGCTGCATCACCCTTACAAATGTTGGAATGCAGTCTCGGACTGTGGTCAGTGGTTAGGCGTTCATGCAGGTTATGAACAGACCTCCAGGGTTAAACACCTTTTTTGGAAAAAAAAATTCAAGGGTTAGTGACATAAATCATTGCTGTGACTATTAATTACAAATCACCAAAAAACATTTCCTAAACTAACTAACCAGCTGACTTCCTGGTTCAACAATGACCTGGTTTCCCGAGGTTGAGTGCATACACTGTGAAATTTGATTAGGTACCTTATGGGCGCACTCACTTTTGCTTTTCCTCCAAATAAAACGATAAGACCTGCAGATCTGTCAGCACGTCTGGTTGCCTGAACACTCAAGCCTGCTGCCCTCTCCTGACTTACTTTTCGTTATGTTGCTGGCACTTTGTCAGCTCTCAGTAGTTATTTCTGGGAGCACAGTGTTATCAAAACCTATAAAACTGTTCACTGGAGCAAAAGTTGTCATGAACTGCGGTTTTCCTTTGAAGCTTTTGCAATTTGTATTAACATCATCTAAATTGGAAATTGGATTGTAAAAGTATATTTTGTAGTGCAAATAACATTTCTTTTATTCTTTTACAACAAGAGCTATTTCGAGTTGTCCAAGAAGCTGACTAACAATCTATGGAAAGTCAGTATAAACCCAAGATGATATACACTTTTAGCTCAGCAGCCACAGTGAAGACTTCTGGAGATGTGGATTGCGTTCAGTGAGCTGTATGATATCATTGTACGTTTTATTCAGTTAATTATAACGTTTTAAAACAGGTCCCTAGCTACTTCAGTTATTCAGGAGAACACCCGCGACGCTGTTTTGCCATTAAGCTCCAGAAATGCTTCGTGAATGACGAAACTTCATCTGACTTTCCCTCCGAACAAGGTTGAGCAGATAATGACTGAATTTTCATCTCTGGGTGAACTCATTGTTTAATAAGCTCGGTTCGTTTTACATGTGGTCGGTTGAAGTGCCATGTCTGCAATTTGTTGGCCAGCGAAGCTAACAAAAGCCAGAACAATTAGTCCAGACCCACGGAGCTGACTTTTGCCAGCGCTACGAGTCAGGGGGTTTCTGGAGGAGCAAGGCTTGTTGTTGCTTCTCACAGATGTTTGTACACAGATAATTCCGCAGCTGATCCTTCGCTGGCAACTCGAAGTCTGCTGGATGGGGGAGCTCTGTGAAACTGGAAAAACTGCTTCCTGTAGGAGCTGACATCCATCACCAGACACCACATGCTCTTTGACTCTCCGTCACGCACGTGACGCTGATGACTCCTCTGTCGTCCAGGTGCTGCGTGAATAAATAAATGCGCTGCGACTCCTGCTCGGATGTCGCTTGTTGGTTTTTTCGCGGTGAGGTCTGGCAAATTGCGATTTGCAGTCATAAATTTGTTGCGCGCAAGTTTAACCCCCCAACTGCATCAGACGTTCCTCGCTCAGCTGGCACGGCACCGCAGCTGCTTTGCGACTGTAACGCGCGAGACGACCGGATGTCTCCCGGAGAGAGCGGGAGGGCAGCGTGTTTGTGTGTGGACCTGTCACTCCGAGCTGAGTGATGTCGATGTGAGCCGGAGTGGCATGACTGCGGCTCTCTATGAGGGAGGTATGGCACGGAATCCAGACATGGTGTGTGTGTGTGTGTGTGTGTGTGTGTGTGCGCGGTGGACGGCTTTGGCAGACGTGAGATGAAGGGGGTGTCATGCCCCTCGGACTCTCTCACACACACACAAACACAAACATCCATATCCAACGACTGCGAGCATGAATGGTCATTCAGCTCCAGCCAGCAGTATGAAAACAAGTCAAAGGAGAGGAAGAGGAGGAGGGAAAGGGGGAGGATGAAGGATGGAGTCTCGGGCCAAAAGAAACATGGTGGGCTCGTCTGTCCTCCTCCCTGTCCTGATGAGCACCCCAGGCAAATATTCTGTGAATGAGAGCATATTTTTGGGGGGCTACACTTCCCATTTTACCCCGCGAAGGAGGAGGTGGAGGAGAGGTGACTCACCCATGATGTCATGGGTTGTGAGATGAACATTTTTAAATGAGTCTCAATGTGTATTAGAGGATGTGATTTTCGGCCTGCCTCTTGGTCTGGTACTTCTGTAGCTGTACAACATCACTGGTTCGCAATCATTTCTGTGTGGTCGAGGAAAAACATTCAGAAATCCTTTTAATTACATTGTATGTAACATTTCTGCATTACAATTAAAAATGATTACAACTTTGTTATGTAATTTGTCCAGTTGTTTTTTTAGATTTTACCATATGTTTCCAACAATGTTCAAACCCTGAGATATCTGTAATTTTGTTCAATGTAACGATGATGATGCATTTTCATGTTCTGTCCCTATAACTTCAGCAAGTCAGAAGATCTTCACAAATGTAACTAAATGTAGCATAAATAAAACTTTAAAACATAGCCTTGTCCCTGCATATCTCTGACAGACATGTAAATAGATTTGATGGTAATGGTGGTTGTTGAACAATGATGACAAAAACTCCCATGATCCCACACTTCCGAAAATGTTTGTTTTGTTTTGATTGTTTGATCCCCAGTGGCAGAAATGATATACTGTACTTTTAAAAATGTTTTTAAAAAAATGATTAAAAAAAAAACAAAACATTCCTTTGATGTATGATGGTTTAAATAATAGTTCAAAAACTTTTTGAAAGAAACTTACTCTCTTTCGTGCTGTGAGGTAAATAAGAGATTGATACAACTCTTGTGTCTGAATGCCAAATATAATGCTACGGTCAGCTGCTGGTTAGCTCAGCTAGCATACAAACAGCGCTTAGCCTAGCCTAGCTCTGTCCTTCCTGAGGGTAAAAATCCAATTGAAATAGTTTTCGTAGTTTGTATATATTTTAACTAGTTTGCCATTGATCATTTATATTAAAATTTTGTTTTTAACTTGAAAGGTCAGCCTGTCAGCTAGCCTTGCTGGCATCCTAAACAGTAAAACCAGTCACATTTGCTTCAGTCACTTTCGTTATTGGCAGCTCTTCAAAGAGTTAGAGTGTCTAAAAGAGCCACAACGTTAGCACTTGGCTTGCTTACATAGCCAACGGCTAACCATCTATCAAAAGGATCAGAAGTCCAAAACACTATGTCCAAAAACAAGCTTTGAATGATTACCAATATATACAAAGGGAACCAAAGTAGCTAGCTAGCTAACTATGTACTGTAATTCTTTCCTTTTTATTGCAGGTGGCAACCTGTGTTAAGGTGTATTACTGCCACCTACTCTAGCAATGCGAGTCCTGGAAGGATTATTTGCACAGTATCATCAGGCGTGTATTATTAAACTTGATATTTCAGCTACACAGATAAACTCCTAATGTTGGCTAACTTCCTGTAAACCACAACATTTCTGCACGGGCTAAGCAAACAAGTTACTAAATGTTCATTAGTGAGCTTTGGAGGTGCTGGTAGACAGATTTTGTCACATTCAGTCCCAGCAGGTTTAGCTGTTTTCCCCCTGCTTCCTGTCTCTGTGCTATGCTAAGCTTAGCGGCTGCTGGACTTCGCTTCTAATTTAATGGACAGTCATTAAAAAGTGTATTTTCCCCAAAAATACACCCCAAATTGTTCCTTTTTCCTTTAACCATCCAAACCCGGAGAACATGATGAGCTGAGATATTTACAGCACCGCTCCAAGGAAGAAAAAGGTTAAAAGCATCTATTCAACCGTTTTATTCATAGAACAAGTTAAAAACTCCTCGTGGAACATAAAGCCTCGAGCTCGTTTTAATACGTGTACTTAAACACATAATAAGGAGTATTTTTTCTGTGCGCTCTGTCGCTCCATATACACTCTTTGCTTTGTTTAGCGGCTCTGTTGGTATCCAGGCTGACGTGTGCGGGACACCGAGCCTTGGACACGCTGCTTTGATCCCTGGCTGCGAACCCGGCCACGATAATGAGGTGACTTTATGATCATTGAGAATTTATGCTCATTGGATGTGACAGTTTTCAATTCAGCAAATTATGAGCCCTGTCCCTCCAAACGTCCACCCTGACATTCCCTCCACTTCTCCTGTTGCAGGAAAGCCGTTAAGCGACGGGGTCTCATGAAGTTTGCTGCGGGTGTGACAAGTACTCACGAGGGCTTGAATTACCTTTGAAGTGGCGGCTAATCACTGTGGTGAAGCAGTCTTGGCTCAGTGGCCACAGCTGCTTCTCCCGAGGAGTCGATGCCAGGAGCCGGGGCCTCGAAGGCTGACGTATTTCCACTAAGGCAGGGTGGCACAGTGGAGTGTGATGGTCTTCTGATATCAGTGATCAAAGGCAGGTCAGGTTTGTCTCTTAGAGCAAGGGGTACTCAATAAGAGGTGGAATGCTGTGAGAATGAAAATCATTTCCCTGTCCAATTTTTCAAGAGTCTCAGAGACTCTTCCTCGAAAAGGTAGGAGACAATCCTTTCATATCTAATATATATGTGTCTTTACATCTTTATATCTATATCTAACGTGACTTATTTGCCATCATGTACAGCCACACCAACAGTTACATGGAAGCCTGACTGTACCAGCTTTATGATCGTTGATTTGGCATTTGGTTAGGTAAGCTTGCTACGCTAATACGTTTGATTTCATGTTAATGTCTATTTTCAAACAAATTCAAACTTGTGAAGAAATAAAAACTTTAATATAAATATTATCAAACAATAATTTGACAACCCCCAACGGTAACTCGTCAAGCCAGGGATAACGGACCAAATTAAAGACTCTCTGTTGTTGTTCAAGTTGTTTTATATGAGTATGTTGCTCTTTGCATGAGGTCTAAAAGATTCAGAGCAGCTGAGAGCAAATTCCAGGATTGGCACATAATAGAGATTGGAGTGGGGTGGTGGAGCGTATCAGCAGAGTAACAATATGAAGTATCAGGTGATAGTGTTCTGCAGGGAAGACATTTTTTGTCATCCAAGATAAGTTAGCATCAACCTGGTTCCCTCTTGGCGAAAGGCTTATGAGACTTTTGAATTGGATTTTGGATTATGGCAGAAAATAAGCAAAACACAGGTTTATAATACCAACACATTTTGTTCAGTGAGACAGTTTTCGCAAACAAATACCACTTTTATGGGCTTTGAAGCTATATAGCAGTTGTCGGAAGTAAAGAGCTAACGCTTGGCCAAAGCAAGCTACATAACGGTCACTTTACTTCACAGTCACCACTGAGCTTCCTCCTGCACCATACTATACACACTTTATGAACTGATCAATCTACAGATTGGAAGGTTGGAGTGAGAATAGTTTGAAGTTCACATGTAAAGACAGACTAATGAGTCTGTGGTCTCAGTTAGCCACTTGTTCCGACATGGAAATGCTTTATAATCAACCGTGGGGTTGTAGAACAAAACATGAAAATATCTATCAACACAAACTGTTTTTTTTAGCAATCAAACCACAAACTATCAAACAATCTATCATGGTTGTGCTGCACATCTGCATGGATGTGACTGGATGTTACTAGCCAGCGACTGTGACGCGTGAATAATGTCAGTCAGCTAATGCAAGCACAGCGTCACAGCTCTGATTGGACGTTATAAAGCTTAACTTCTAATGAGGTGGACCATAAATCTCTGCATGAATATAATATCGATACACAGTGTTTCGCTAAAGATCACACAGAGCACAATTATTACATTATATTACATTAGGTTTTGATGCTCCACGAGGGATTTGACTGATTGCAGCCAAAACGATATTTTCTGGCCTGCCACCTGGTTTGGTTTGGTTTAGGAAGTTTAACTTCTAGGTTAAGGTTAGGAAAAGATTGCGGTCACGTTCAAAACATGTGATTGTTATAACCAGATTAAAGTGAACCGCGACCGTCTCCAATATCAAAGTCATGCTCTCTGTGCCCCCGACCATCTTCCTTGACCTCCTTTGTGAGAGGTTTTGTGGCACTATAACCACATTAAACCGCTCTCGAGGCCTCAGGTCCCAAGGGCCCAGTTAGAAATCGAGACTTGGTTGTTGTTACCTTTGCTCCTGAGAGAGAGGAGGCATTATCCGCGTGACCACAAGACGCTGCTCGTCAGGAAAACAAGAGCAGAACTTGTTTAAGGCAATGGATTTATTCCACTACTTCTACTGGTGTGGACAGTCTAAAAATAAGGGTTTGACCGTCAGTTCAGTGTAACAGAACTTATCTTCCTCGGTTCCACATCAGTGCATTTTCAAACTGCACACAAGTAACACCACACCACCAAAAGTAAACTAACAGGAGCAACATTGGTTTGTCAAACCCCATTAGAACCAATTAGACAGCCCCACGCTGAGTGATAACAGAGTTTGATAGCTCCCTGGGTGGAGACAGATGCTATCTGGCTCCTTCATTGAAGCAGCGCGACCTTTAAACACACCAGTGTTTTACTGAAGGGGATCCCAGTCCCAGCAGAGTCCTTTATCTCTCATGTAAGACACGGAGGTGTCAAAGAGCCCGTTGTGATCCCCCCCAGGACCGGTAGGAGGTATTTTAATAGCTGTCTGACCCGCGGTGCCTCTAGCGTGCTGCCATCTCTCACAGGGAAACTATTGTGCCGCATCAGAGACGGAGTAGACCCTGAAAATAAGTAAGGCGGTTCCTCCTCTGCCGCTATCGGCTCTCGTGAGGCTGAGATAACCATCTTCAGTTAAGTCTCCACACGATGCTCAGCGGTTTTAGCCATTGGCTTCTTTTTAGCTTGACACTGGTAGTATCTTGCCATGCTGATGAGGTTTGATTTTGTTGAAGCTATTCGATGGTGCAGAAAAGTGTGCTGGAATGTTTGGGGTTTTTTTTTTCCACTGAAGCATGGCCATCAGAATGGAGTTTTATTGCTGCTAATGATGGAACTGATGTACGGTATGTCGAGGGCCCACTCAGGTCAGCATTTTATGATGTATCTGTGAGAAGACCGGCACAGACACCGACAGCTAACATAACTGTCCGCAGATGTATTGCACATCTGCGCAACTCACCGGCAGCAGCCACAAGCATGTTTCCACGCACACGGTCGAAAGGTTGAAAGGTTATCATCTGTTTTAGCAACAACAACAAAAAGTCCATTAATTTCAATGCAAACGTCACAATTAGTGGATTCAACTGTTATTCCTTCACATTCAGTTGATGATATTTTTACGTTAGCTTTTTATGTTTTCAGCTAATATTCTTACGTACTGCACCTTTAAGTAAATAAAATGAAATCTGCTGTTTTTTTCTGTTTTGTTGGTCTCTTGAGTCTCTTGAGTCCCATCACGATGACCACTCCCCAACAACAGCAAAGTTAGTTTAACTGATTATCATTGAGAAGTTAAATTGAGGGTGATTTAGACATAAACAAACAATGGCGTATAGTGTTTGTTCTGAGTGGCTTATGTTAAAGGGTAAGTTCACTACTTACTACCACTCACCGCCAAGCTTATGGATTTTCGGGTAGTCCACAAAACATATTTGGAGTTTCACAGTAAAACAGCTTTGCAGCATTCGACTAAGTAGATGGGGACTTGATTTAAAACTAAAATGCGTGACTGAATACAAAATAAAAATCATCCATCAGGGGTAATCCAAATCTCTGGAAGCCCCAAGATCCCAAGTTGATAGAACTGAAGGTAGTTTAAGATACAAAAACCGAGTTTAAGCCAAAATCTTCACTTCAGCTGCTAAGCTAAAAGCACTAGTGTTCACTCTGTCAGCAAGTGTAAATGACATCTTTTCTAGTCATTTTGAGATCTCGAGGTTTTACAGAAATCTTTACATTTTAAAACAAGTCCCCATCTAATTGTGTTGCTCAGGAGAATGCTGCAACTCTGTTTTGGTGTGAAGCTTCAGAAATGTTTTCTGGACTAACAACCTTCACCCGATTTTTGATCAGCTTTGAGGGGGTGATTATATAATGAGTTAATTTTCATTTTCGGGTGAATTTTTCCTTTAAACTCTGCAGCTTGAAAAGCTGAAAACCTCAGAGGATCTTTGAATTTCTTTGACTGGCCACACTTTACCTGGTCCCTTCACATGTCTTCCTCTCAGTGATGGAGTACTTACAGCACAGATACTAATACTAACACTTTAATACTCTAAGGTGAAGCTCCTCAGTTTTGTTCTGAACTTTGCTGGTGATCAAAACTCGTCAGCGGTTCACCTTCAGAAAGCTGCGCGTCTCTCGTTGGCTGTGCGCTCCGAGGCGTCACCATCTGTCATCCAGCAGCAGGGCTTCAAGCGTGCGTCCTCCCCCATCTCTCCTCCCACTGTAGAAACAGCTGTAGACCGTGAACCGTGGAGTGCGGGTCTGACACGGATTACCTGGATACCGGCTCGGAGTCTGGGTGGGCATCAAGCAGCGGGGAACAGAAAGGCAGCGCGTCTTTTTGTTTCTAGGAAACTTTCTTATTTTCATGGAATCGTTTGCTAGACGTACAAGCATGGCGAGCCGGCTTTTTCACACTCTGCACTTATTGCTGATTCTGGAGTCGAGCTGGGGTAAACTGGTGTCTGAGGATCTCGGTGAAGCCGCGCGTCAAGGTGCCGATGTGCCGCCGGCTGTGGAGGAGCGCGTCTTTGCGCACGGAAGCGCCAACCGGGACATGGTCTCCATCAACATGTTCAAAGTGTATGAGAAGTACAGCAAAGAGCCACTGCAGAGCCAGAGGGACGGAAACACCGTGAGGGGTTTTAAAGCTGTCCCGAGTGAGTTTATAATACTTTTACAACCGGAAGTCTGATTTTCATTTCGCGTCAAAAAAGATAAATTACTGTGTGTCACTGACTCTCTGATTGACTAAAGATCCAACAGGTGTTTTCAAGTTATTTGTAATAAATCAACAAATCAGTATTGACGGAGCATTTTGTTTAAAATTCTAACTTGAATTTTAGGGTTGAATATCTGTTTTAAATTGGTCCATTTGTACTTTTGAAGCAGGTATTCCTGCCACTAACGTCATAATAATTAATCTAATACCCAACTGGAGCTCATTCTGAAACATCTCAGCTTCTAGAAAACAGACGGAATGTTTCTTTCCAAAAATGAAAAGGGTAAAAATGAGCCAGCGCAGTAGTCTGCTCTTCTTTACCCTGAAAATGTTCTCTCATGTAACTTAAAGGGGCAGTATGTAGTTTTGGAGGAGAAATTCAAACTCTGAATTTGAATGTTTACAATATTAGTGAGGTAATGATACAAACTCAGAAATATTAATCTTTTCCATAACTGAATAACAAAGCTGTTTTCAGAGGGAAATAAGGTCATCACAACACTGTTTGAAGGTAGAAAGGTGGCAGGGTCCGCCACATGTAAATATAGTAAAACAGTGTGAAATTGTGTCCTTTTTTAGGGGCGTGAAGACATTTTAATTAGAAGCTAAAGATGTTCACTAAATGATTTCTTATGCCCAAACAAGCACTTTTTGTTTTCATGACTGAAAAAACAAACTGACCTTAAAGGACAACACAGTTTGAAACTGTTTTACTTTGTTTATATGTGGCGGACCCTGCCACATTTCTAGCTTCAAACAGTGTTGTGATGACCTTATTTTTCTTCAGAGAACAGCTTGTTTATTTCAGTTTGTATTGTTACCTCAATAATATTGTTAATATTACAAGTCTGACTTTGGATTTTCCTCTTCAAAACCTACATAGTGCCCCTTTAAGGTCAGCCAGTCAGTGAGTTTAGTTTGTTTGGGTTCAACAATAAACAATCAACACAGACCTTTCTCTTCTGATTAAAATTTTGTCCACAAAACTACATATTGCACCTTTAAAACAGTTTTTATTTTACCAATGCCTAAAACTCAACATTTATGCCATTTAATGTGCTCCCTCACTCTGGTTTTCTCACTTCTAGATTGTAGCACATTTCTTCACAGGTGGACCTTTTACAGACACAAAAAGGCAGAAGCTTCACGTTACAAATCTATCTTGTGCACAAAAAATATCTTATCTTAATTATTTAATATGTCTGACGCCCTGAAGAAGTTAAACACAAGTGTTTTGTCAATCACACAGGCGCTTCCGCGCCCCTCTGTGCCAAACATCCTCAGCTCTCTATTCTGTCAGTGCTGTGATTCAGTGATTCTGGGGGACTCTAAGTCTCGAGCCCTGTTAGTTATCCAGTAGCTGCAACAGCCTAGGTGTTAGACAAGAGCTTATTATCACACTCAGACACCGGCTGCACGGCAGAAAACCCTCAGAGGAGCTCTTTCTCCTGTAAGCATTTCCATATGGCTGCGACGGACCTACTGGACCGACCCAGTGTTTGTCTTTCAGGCTGTGGTAGAAGTGTGTGAGACGAGGTTCAACATGAAGAGCACAGCGATCTCAGGATGATGGCTTTTGGTCGTGTGTGAGGGAGGCACTTGAGCTTGATATTTTCCTTGTTTGCGGCTCATGCGGGTCAGATGTGTTGAGCAACATTTTGTGGAAGATATATTGGAGGGTCTTATTTGTGTCAGTCAGCCATGCCGGAGAGAGATGATGGACGGGGGGGGACAGACAGATTCTCCTTCAGGGGTTTTGACGCAACATCTGTGTTTGAACCAACAAGCCAATGACGTTTTTTGAGTCCTTTTTAAAGCCAGCAGCTCAGACGGAAAAAGCGTGGGAGACAGGATGAAAGCAGGCTGTTTCTCTCAGTTCTTTATCTCGACAAACTTTGTTTTCCTACTCGATCGACTCATTCTCCTTCTAACGTCTTTTCCCCAGGAGTCGTGCACGGCAAAGACGTGTTCGAGTTCAACCTGTCGTCCATCCAAGAATCAGAACACATCCTCTCCGCCTCTTTTCATTACCTCTACAAGCGCCCCCGCCACAACCAGCGACCGTGGCGTTTCCGAAGGCCTCGCCACCCATCCGGCGGCCTCCAGCATCCCTATCCCACCTCCCCGCAGCTCCTCTTCCATGGATCATCCCCAAACAAAGCCTTTGCGACACCACTGGGAAACATAACTCTGGCTCCTTTCAAGAAAGGCTCTTGGCAAACAAGGGATGTAACAGCGGTGATGAAACACGCCAGGGATGTTAAAGAGCTCGTGGTCACCGTGGAGTTTGATATGGGGTTCGGGGCGGCTCGGGTGCAGCAGAGGAGTCCTCACGGCCAAGAGCGCCTCTCTCCCGCCAGCCTGCCGTACATCTTGATATACGCCGACGATCGAGCTATAGACGAGCCGAACAGCGTGGCCATGTCGCTCCAGCGGTACGGTTCCTTCCCTGTAGGGGAGGATGCGTCCCCCTCAGCCTCAAGGATCCGGAGGGAGCTTCATCTCCAGATCCAGACCAACGACATCCCGGAGGTCCAGTACAACACCTTGAAGAATCATGAACTGTGGCAGAACACGTATTTCCCAGCGAAAGCCAAAGCGTCAGTGAAACCGGGGAGGAAGCAGGGTCAGGAGAGCCACGAGGGCCTGAGCAAGCCCCAGGTGCTGAGCTTCGACGAGAGGACAATGAAAAAGGCCAGGAGGAGACAGTGGAGCGAGCCCAGGGTGTGCTCCAGGCGCTACCTCAGGGTGGACTTCGCTGACATCGGCTGGAGCGAGTGGGTTTTGGCGCCAAAGTCGTTTGATGCCTACTACTGCGCCGGAACCTGTGGATTCCCCATCCCTAAAGTGAGTCAGAGAATAATTCAGACGACACAGACCCTGCTCATGCAGCACTGTCATGACTGTCAGGGTTATAGAACTGAAAGTGTTGAAGATACAGTTGCATGTCTTGTAATATGTTATGAGTTTGTACTATATTTTATCATATTTTTGAATAGAGTCTTTTCTTTTAGACTGTGACTTGTGAACTGAAACAAAGTAAAGGCTTTAAAGACGAGTGCTGCATGTGACAGATTTGATTAAAATTAATGAATACTCAGTCTGAGAACTAGAGCATGGACGAGTGCACTTGAAAAGGAAAAGGCAAATGTAAAGTACACAACAAAATATATTTAATGCATCCATTTTTTCACACTTCTTGGTGACTTTTTCACTTTATGTGAAGTGGAGCCTGGCCAGTACTGGATTTTTAGGGCTAATACCAACATTAAACTTTAAACTTTTTCATATTAAATGTTCTGCTTCTCTCTTGATTCTCAGAGCTGTGCTTATGCTCTGGTTAGGTTTAGGCACAACAACCACTCGGTTAGGGTTAGTGTCGTGTTTACAAATGCCGTAACAGACTCGAACTGTGGTCACTGGCTTCCCAGCCTTGTTGCCTTTAACTCCACCATCGTTGTCCCCACCTCCGGTTAAGTAATTAACATGTAACATGGACATGATATGACAAGTTTGATGCAAATATTAATATGATAGAAAGCCTATGACACATACATTTGGATGAACATTTTATCTTGGTGACTTGGCAGCATTAGAGCCGGACCAGTACTTGATTTATGGGGCATATGTATAGACACTCACATTTTTGCAGTGATCCCTCAAATATGGTACAAAAATATGGTATGAAAGCAGGATATTTAATTTATCAATATCCAAAATGGCTTCACTGGTATCTTTTTTTTTTTTTTGTATACTAGGATGTATTAACATTAACTCATTTCACCATCACTCCACTTTCCTTAGGTGGTGCGTCCCTCCAACCACGCCACCATCCAGAGCATCGTCAGAGCTGTGGGGATCGTCCCGGGTGTCCCTGAGCCGTGCTGCGTCCCAGAGAAGATGAGTCCCCTCAGCGTTCTCTTCCTCGACCCAAACAGGAATATGGTGCTGAAGGTTTACCCCGGCATGTCTGTGGATACCTGCGCCTGCCGATAGGGCTGGAGCCACTGAGACGCTCAATAGAGATTACAAAAATAAAGATTACGAGGAGGACCTAGATGTAGACTCGGCAGATATGAGGAGGGCATTTCCGCATCGGGGAGGACAGTATTGATGAGGACAGCTGGGGATAAACTGTAGGTCTGGAGTCTCAATTGAGAACTCTCTTCTGACCCTAGGACTGGACTTGGTCCATCGGACGTGACTCCATTCTTTCCTGTTTATCTAACAATTTTAATAAATGTGTTTTCCTCCACACTGCATGTATCTAAAAGCAGCATTTTCTATGTATTACTGGACGTTTGAAGTACAAAAATCCTACCGGTGGATCTTCGTCTCTGTTGATCCTTCATAAGCTTTTCACTCCTTTTTCAGCACATTTCCACTTTTATAAAGTGATATATATATTTTTTGCCTGTATTAATATTAGACAAGATAAGACTTTACTTGTCCTGGACTCAGACCTGGTTTCGGGATTTGGTCCCAACATGACCAAGCTCAATTTCGACAGTTTCTGATCTGGCATCAGTATCTCCTGTTGCCTCTCTCCGTCTTAAGGATTCAACAGAATTACACTGCACATTGACTCACAGGCTCAGGAGGGTCGAAGGGACACATGTTCACGTCCTGCAAAAGTAATTAGTCCTTTGTCGTGTAAATACAGTAGTTACTAACGCCAACTAAATGGTACTTATTCTCAAGTGATGTGTCTCACAGGCTGTCATGTTGTCACTGAATACCTCCCATATATTAGCTAAGAAATGTTAATCATGCATGAGAGGTCATTTTTGTCTTTGAACTACATTCCAATAGTCATTTGTTTATATTTGTATATAATAAGATTTGATGTCCTACAAGCATTGAGTGACTTGTGACACGTTACAGCACAGAGGGGGAAAAACGGTGCGTTGCTGCCACCTGCTGTGCATTCTGGGAATGTTTAAGGGGCTAAAACATTTTAAAGGAAGTGGTTGTAGTGCTTCCTGTGGCCATTCAGTGTTTCCCTTTCCTTTCATACATAAAAACTGCTCATCGAAGGTGACATGTACAGTTTGTAATAATAGCAGAATTCCATAGTCATGAATTAATAAGGGATAAATGTATCCAGCCTTTGTAACTGTATGGCTAAACATGTATTTGAATAGTTGTGTGATGTGTGGTTTAACATATCATGAACATGATGTATGCCCGGTATGGAAATAAACTGAACTGTACATAAGGTCAGAGATAATTGCTGACTTTTTTTTTTTTGTATTTTTAGACAGTATATAAAGCATATGCCTAGACATATACCAGACTGACACATACATTAGGTAGAACCTGCTAGATAACATTGCATATACATTTTTATTTAAATCTAAGCTCTGTTTGTTTATGTGTAATCTTGAAATATGTAGAGTATGATAATGTTCCCTTGTCTGTCAAAGCCACAATTAAGATCACTTAAAGATTCTCTGGGTTTTCGACAAATAAACGAGTTGAGATGCCAGATCATTCCCCCTTGTTTAGCTGAAAATAAGTCACATTATGTTCACTAATTAACCTACAGGCTACTTCTCGTTTTAATTCCTGTTTGAAGCCAATAAACACATAAGCCTTGTTTGTATTTTTTTTTTTCTTTTTTTATTAAGATAGGTTCCCTTACACTGCTAATTGACCATTTTGATGTGGCGGCCATTTTCCTCTATCATCATGATCAGTGTAAAAAGCTCAAATAAACATCTGTCTGAGGAAATGTTTTCATTCACCAGTGTCACCGATCAAGGGTGCTATCAGGCCAATGTGTCAAGGTAAAACAACATATTTGATGGCTCATTAGCTTCCCGTAGACTACAGCTAGCGTTAGCATCCAACCACCTTCCAGCGGGCCTGACCTTTTGGCGGTGTTACATAATATGACAGTAAAACAGTAACTACAGTCTAAAATCACCATCAACACATACCGTTGACACATTCAATTAAACCTGGACCTAAAGAACTGGATAATCGAGGGGTAGTGTTAGCAACAAAGAGGTTGAATGCTAACGTTAGCTAACAATTATCAAATATGTTATTTTACCTTAAAATATCGACAGTGTGCATAACAAATTAATGTGTCAATTAAGACAATGGTATATGAATAAATCTGTAACTGTTGGGATGCCAAATTGCAAAAAAATACTGAAACTTGATGGTCTGAATGTAGTTTTAAAGCCTTGTGAACCCTTATATGAATATCACTTGAGGAAGCACTTGCATACTTCTACATTTCCTGACTTGGAAAAAGGAAATGTAGGTCATCACCTGTCCTACTATAATATTGACATATCAGCCACCAAAAATCATAGGTTACTGGCCAAATTTCCAAATAATTTAATAGTTTTTATCTCAGCAGATTTTCCGACCCAGTAATTTGGCCCACAGTGATACGACCACAGATCTTTGTCAGCCCACTCCACCCTGCCGTGTTTGTTTCCCTCCTGCATGCCTACATTATTTGCTGTGTCCATGCCAGTAGATTCTGTCGTCGCCTTTCATCACTGATTGACTCCATAGAAAAGGAACGCTTAGAAAGGGCCGCAGTGAAAGCATTTTTATGAAACCCAGCATGAACTGAGTACTGAGTGACTGCATGGGTGAAATTCCAAGATAGGCCAGACTCGGGCCAACGTCCCCAGACTCGTTGGCTTGTGGTTCGGGGCTCAGACCCCCCACAGGAACAAGGGACAGATCTCATCATCCATCCAGGGCATGCTGGATGTTATAGAGGCCACCACCATCATGTCCTTTGTTCCATTTGCCAGTGGTGTGAAATAAGCTTTCATGCCTATCAGATTTTATAGATGCAGTCCATGAGTGTTTTCCCACGTGTTGTTCCGAAAAAACTCTATGACTGCTTGTTCATCTTAATTGAATCTTGAAGTGAATTGCAAAGGGAGTGACACATTCTATCTTACTTGTTTGAGTGGAAGAAAGATTAGGTAGTTAGTCATAGACACCCCAAATCTTCTTTGGAAAGTCCAAGGAGAAATCTGAGAGTACGACTCATACTGCTTGACCAACAGGGTGGTCTCCGAGAAGTGCTGTGGAGAAAAAAGACAAAACTCTAACGTCTTTCCCGACCACAAGTGTATCTTTTTCATTTTAAATCTGACAAATCTATACTATAAGCTAAAGTAAGTCATAACAGAGTTAAGTCAGAAAATAAGTCAGAAATAAGTATGGTAGTTAATGGAGAGAGACGAAATAGGTTAACATCTGGCCTTCGATCCGTTTCAGTTTAAGCGGTTGTTAACAGCTTTTCCTAAGTTCAATACATTTGAGTGAAACTGATTCAGAAATCTACGTAGAATGCTATCATCTTTATCTGTGCTGTTAAAGGGATCAACGTCATCGGTTTTGATCACACTTTGGTATTTTGATCTGCGAGTGTATAATGGTTGGAAACACTAATGCGTAATAAATGTGTGGCAGTGATGGCGGTCAAGAATGCAATGTGCTGTTTTGTTCCTTTTAAGTGTTTTTGTTTCCACTGAACTCAACAGTTTCACCCTCAAGCTGGGAAACAGCTTTTTATGGAAACGTCTGCCTTTCAGTAACCTCACAGTTTCCAGTGCCTCCCTCATTATCGCAGTCAAGTGTTTACAGTGTCTTCATTAGCAGCCAGCCCTCTAATGATAACAAAGCTTAAAAGAAGGCATCAATGGCAGTGATAAGCATGGCCACGCTACTATTTTGGTTGACACAAGTCCCCCTGTTTACTCTGGGAGCATGGGAGCGGACATCAGGACTGTGGCCCTCACACTGGGGAGCTCCATTTTCAAACCTTGCCATCCCAAAGTGAATTCTCAAGCCCAAGAAGAAGGTAAACTCAGTGCCAACTCAGTAGCTTAGGAGGAATCTCATTTCAGAATGTGGAGCTCCAGATCGTTCCTGTTCCAGGTCTGTTTGAGTCTGGTGGTTTCTGTTGGCTCCTGCACCTGTAAACCTCTCAGTAACGACATCCAGAGTGAGGACCCAAGGGAAATCTACACCCAGCTGTCACAGGAAGATCTCCTGGAGGAGGAAGACACTGACGCCAGGATGGAGAACCTCCTGGGAACCATGAAGGAGGGCTTTCTGAGGCAACTCAACCTGTCAGATGTTCCTCGGGATCACAGCAAGATCTACCCTCCTCCATTCATGATGGAGCTTTACGACAAGTACGCCTCGGACAGCTCAACGATCCCTCAGTCAGATGTCATACGAAGCTTCACTGTTCAAGGTATGTGAACAGGGTGTAACTTTGAACGCAAGTACGAAGTGCAATAATGAGCTGTCAAGCTTATGGGAGGAAGACACTACTTGTTGATAAAGATAACTTTACCTGAGGGCCTTTTTTCTGCAGACTTGAAGCAAATAATTAGGTTAATTAGTTAAGGCTATCTTGGTAAATTGTTCAGTTTGGGATATTTTTGTGTAAATTTTACAGAAGCTCTGTACCAGTGGTTCCCAACCAGTTTTGGCCCACGACCCTTTAAAAGGAATCAATGTCTACTTGCAACCTCTTGTTAATGTGATCAAAAGGATCTTCTCCCTACCCCCCTAGGTTGGGAGCCACTGCTCTAAAACATCCCAGAGCATTTCTGTCAATGGATGGTTGCAATACAATAATTTATTCTTCCATGGTAACCAAACACTCCTCCCAAATCCTAGAAATGGCCCCCACAGAAACATATTCAACAGTGATTCACCCAAGGTTTGATCTCTATACACTTTTTGTGTAGGAAAATATAGACTAAAACTACACCCTACGGCAGCTATTCCACATACTTTTCCACAATTAGTATCGTCTAAGCCTCTGGCACAGCATTTTGAGGGCCACTTGATACATTTTTCTGTTCATCAAAGAAATGTTCCCTCTCAAGACGACTCCAGATGTTGGTTATCAACTGTTAGCAATAAAACACTCTGCCTATATGACATCAGACAATTTTGGAAGACCCATTGTGAGATTAGGTTCATGTCTCACACGGCAAGAAGACGCTAGCAAGCTAGGCTAACTAGCTTCAAAAAGTTAAAGCTAGTTAGCCTAGCTTGTTAATGTTAGCACTAAATCCCTTTTATTGATCATTACATTTCTCTTCAAATTAGCGCAAGTCAAAAGAAACAGCAAGGATGCATATACTGATGCCTCAGGGGAACAAAATGGAGTCCAATCTCAGCGTGAATCCACATCAAACAGTTCAAATCTCAGCTTCTATTTCAAATGAAAACTCTGATCTCTTTGTGTCCCTCCAACAGATATCACACTGTCTGTCACAAATGGCACAAAGTCAAAGCACAGGCTCCAGTTCAACGTCAGCGTCCCCAGCCATGAAAAGATCACGACTGCTGATTTACAGCTCTTCTTCCTCCCACATCCAAGGTCAGGGGTCACCTCCCACAACTTCAAGGCCACCGTTAAAGTCTATGAAGTGGATTACAACGATTTGACATCAACAACCCAACTACTGGTTGGCAAAGAGGTTACAGGCTCTCACAGCATGTGGGAGACGCTGGATGTGACTACAGCTATTCAGAGCTGGGTCAGGTCGGGCCGTGGCGCAACAGTTTTTGATGTAGTGGTGGATCGGAAGGACTGTGGAGCTTCTTACAGTGGAGAAGAAGGAGCAGGCTGTTTCAATATGAGCGTGTCTGTTGGAGATAACACCTCAGCGGCTTTAATAGTCTTCTCAGATGACCTGGGTAGCAGGAGGAGGGAGACGAAGAAGGAATTAAGAGAGATGATCCTCCATGAAGAAGACACCATCTTACACTCGGGCGCCGACTGGAACAGAGGAGATCAGCTTCCAAACCAGATCCTGGAGGCTCAGCATCCACGGAGAAGGAAAAGAAAGGCGGAGAGGGAATACTGCCAGCGGGCCTCTCTCAAAGTCAGCTTTAAAGACATTGGCTGGGACAGCTGGATCGTGGCGCCTCCAGAATATGATGCCTTCGAATGTCGAGGCCTCTGTTACCACCCACTGACGGATGAAATGACCCCATCAAAGCATGCCCTCATCCAGACGCTGATGAACATCAGGGACCCCAGCAAGGCCAACATGGCGTGCTGTGTTCCCATTAAACTGGACCCGATAACAGTCATGTATCAGGAGAACGGACGGCTCACCATCAGATACCTTTATGAGGAGATGAAAGTGGCAGAGTGTGGCTGCAGGTAGTCAGAGAGATTCTCCCGTACTCTACTGGCAGCAAAGGTGATTGTGATGGATCTAATGCTGCATTTCAAGTCAGGCCAAGTAGCACAAGTATAAGAACAAACTCGGAGGCCTCTTGCTACATGTTTAAAAGAGTGAGCTACCTGGGAAGTTAATGCTTATCTATTTTCTTTAATAAATATGTAGGTAGTGGGTTAATAATTTAAAATATTCCTCCTCATGAAATAGCAAATGTTACATCAATGTTACTTAATACCAAGACTAAAAGGCTAAAGCATGCTAGCAGCACTGTGAATTTTTATTATTAACGACCTACAGTGTTTTGAGCTAAACGCTAACATGCACACAATCGCATTGCTAACATTTTGGTAACTTTTTTTTTTTTTTTTTAACCAAAGTCATGATCTTATGTTGGCGTGTTAGCATGCAAACATTAGTTAATCAACATTGAACACTATGTACAGATTACTTTTACAGGTTGGCTAATTAGCTATAATGCAATGTCCCCGCTGGAAAAAAACAGCATAGACCAGCACCAAAACCAGCACCAAAACACAACATATGCTGGTCTTGCCACTAACCAGTCACTAGCAAGACCAGCATATGTTGACTTTTGGTGCTGGTCTATGCTGTTTTTTCCAGCAGGGGTATTAGCCCAAAAGTAGTCTTGACCTAATGATGGCACTAGATGATAAGTCAGGGGATCACAGTTAATTAAACTGGGCCTCTGGCAATCATCAATGTGAGTACCACAGCAATTAATAAAATAGCTGAAGACTTTTCTTTCTTTTTTTTTTTTTTTAACCTCATGGTCCATAGAGCTAGGATGGCTAACTAGCATGCTAAAGGCCATGCAATGCTAATATTAACTACACTGTGTTTATATTTTTGACACTGAAGCTATGAAACAGTGATTCCTGAAATTCAAAATAATGATATTTCTGGAATGCAGTATGCATATGTAACGTGTTAAAGGCACAAATCAGAAACCCCAAGGACACTGTGTATTTAATACTGGTTATATGTACATAAAATGCTTTACTTTATATTGCCTTGATCTGATGTGTATAAATAACACTTATGAAACTGTATTTGTATGAGGGAAATAATGTAAAACATAAAAGTATGTAAAAAGTACAGTTAAAATAAAAGTTGAAAATTAGATGTATTAAAAAAGAGTCTACAGGCTTGTGGGACATTTTAATTACTTCTACAGCTACAAACACATTTTTATTTTCATGAAAACAATAAGACAGCATGCTATTTTTTATGTAAATCTGTACATTATTGTGGTATTTGTAATTTGTTTATATTAACATATATTCACTACCATACATACTTGTACATAATAGTCAGCTTATACATGCATACATGCATGCTGCATCCACCTCAAGAGCAACTGTGTTGTTACACTATGCAATCTTCCTTAATCAAGTCATCCAAAATTTGATGACAATCTAACCCTGCAGCTTCAGTCTTTTGATAGTTAGGGAGTTATTGTGGTCCTGTGTGTCTCATGATGTCTACATTTTGTTTCTGAGGCTTTCTACCCTGAAATTAATAAAATAAAATGAATTTGTAGTTGCTCATTTAATTTTTTCGGCATGACATGATGTTCTTCTTCTGTCAGATTCCTATGTTTTTTTTTTATTCTGGTGGTGATTATAGTGTATACCAAGAGGCCAAAACTCCAGCCAATAAAGCACTACCTTTGATGTGCAAGTTCAGTCAGGGAAACATCAACAATTCCTTTCACAAATTTAGTTTTGAAGCTTTACTGTGCTGGTTGCTCACTTTTATTCTGATTTTGACATTTAAAAATAGAAATATAATTATTAACCAAATAGAGCTCAGTTTTAAAAAAAAAAAAAAAAAGTCCTACAAGAATTTACATACCAAGATAAATGAAATTGTGATCTATTTGATTGTATCATTACAGTATATAACTTTATTTATCTGAGGGAAATGTCTGCTTTCTTTTAGTAACAGGTGTGAATATTTTTGTCAGTATTTGTCGATGTGTTGAATAACTGGGTCAGAGAGGGCAGTTGTGATTACTTTGCTCTCCCTTTGCAGTGGTTTGTTGACAATCATCAGAACTGGCCTTTTTAACATCACACTTTTTGTAAGATGTCATTAATAATATAACAGTAGCAACACAAGGAACTAAGTCTGTCAAATGTTCAACCATAATTATTTTTATGATTTACATGTTTTTCCTGCTGTCACATGGGGTGTTGAAGCCCCAAGATGCAGCTAGGGGGAGACAATCACTTCTGAGAAGACTCTTGTCCCTTGCAGAATCACAACATTTTAGGCAGCAGGGGACAAAGGTGATACACTGGACATCCAAACAGTAAACTGTAACCTGTAAGTGTAACCTAACCAATCACACCTGAGAATGATTTGTATCTATCATAAAATAATGGCTATTTTATGGGCAATACACAGTTCCAAATGCAATTAAACTACCATATTGTTTTTACTCCCACATTAAAATATTTTTAAATGATATCTATGTTATTCATACTTCTGAAAGGCGAAAAGCAACTTGTGATTTTTATGTGTGTTATTGGATTTGAATCATCAATACATTTCTCTGGGACATTTTCACCTGTCTATCCAGGAGCAGTGGGGATTATTAAATGCCTCCACTTAGCTAAGTGCTTGTCTGATGATAGTGAAAAAAATCTGTGCCTCACTGGAACCCAAGTTGGGGACTGACAATAGTGGCTTAAATGACTTTAAAGCAGATGATTCGGCTAAAGTTGGTGCAGATAAGCTTGTGACCTATACAGACTGTTGGGGCTTGTGCATGATTGGCTTTGGCCTTACTCTTTTGTTAATTCATGGTCATCAGAGTTTGGTAACCCACGTCAGCCTTGTCTAAAGTCTACCGGTAATTAATCAGAATAACACCTGCGTGGGTGCGAAAGGCTTTTAATAAAACATCCTATTTTTCCCAGACTGGTACCTGTAGTTGATGAATAGCCCATCAACCATTTAAAAGTTTACCCTTGCCAAACAACATTTATTGAGGTTTTACGCTATACAGTGAAATCCAAAATATCAGTTATTAAGTTTGATTACACAGTGCTGTCTCTTTGGAGTTGTAGCACTGAAAACCGGTTCCTGCTGTGTCTGGAAATAAAGCTGATGAAATCAGATAGAAATTAAAATGTTGTGGGCCAGACTTAAGAGCTCAGGAACACTCCCCTCTCACTCGACCCCCTGTTAACATCGAAACAGAACAAGTTCAAAGGCAACACTGAGGACAGTATGCTAACAAGCTTATCAAGCTAGCCAGCCTGCAGTGTAGCGGATAAATCAATCTGCTCACTGACATGCAATTTCTTAATTGAGATTATTTTAGCTGAGTGCAGCCCTGCCTTTCAATATCATTCGTACAGCTCAAAATCACCAAAAATGTATGATTTATTATAATTTCTCCTCATGTAATATTTCAAGCAAGTTAGAAGTTCAGGGAATATTAAAATCTAGACCATTGCTGTAGCCTGTTCTTATATTTGATACACAAGTCTTAAGTGGTGTACCGGTAAGTGGCAAAGCAGATTATATTGTGTAAGGCATAAGGCGGTATTAATGGTTAAGACGTTAAGATTAGCTGAGCACTGTCCGGCATTTGGACGGAGATCACGTCTGGCTGCATGATTCAGAACTGCGAAATTGTCTGGATCACGGTCTTAGAGGGACCCGAGTTTAAGTCCTTACCTGCGTCAGGGTCAAGATCAACGTACAGATCAAACACGTCATTCCTCCACTGAATGGAACTGTGTGCATTTTTGTTAAAAAAAAAAACTTAATAAACAACTAAAAACTCAGCACAGAAATGCAATACTGTGAGAAATACCAAGGCAGGATAAAAAGCAAAGTGAGCAAACCCTTAAGCATTCAATCCAGATAAAGATTTTCCAATCAACCTTTTGTTCCTATATCCAGTGTTAGTGTTTTTTCATCCAATTCTGATCCTGCATGTGTTTTAAGAAGGCTTTGCCACGTGTCCACAAACTGTGTAATCATGTCACCAGTGGAGCGACCCAGACATGACCCTTAAAGATTACCAACCGCACTAAAACTCACCACCATAAGCTTTTATAACAGACAAGGGAGAGAGAGAGTGAGGGAGAAGGATCGTGAGAGTTTCAGATCAGGCTGTCACATCAATCACATCCTGAATCACCTGCCCTTTGAACCAGTTTATCTAAATTAAATGTCAAGGGGGTTTTAGTATAAATAGAATAGCATGAGGTGAATAATTTAAAAAAAAAAAAAAAAAAAGCTGATTCAACCATAAAATAAGTTTGTTAAGCCCCTTGGACAAAGACAAAGCAACTGCTTAAGAGTCAAATACGAGTAAAAAAAAAACAAACAAACATGCATTACCTAGGAAAAGATAAGAAACTGCACAGGCTCCCTTTTGCCATTTTTTATTTTGTCTGTTATTGTCTGCTAGCTGAAGCACCACAGATAATGCGATTAAAGATTTATTGGGACAAAAGCCTCTTATGTTGATGTTGTTGTCCAAAAAACCCCAGCAATGACAGTGTTCCCTCCTACAAAAACTGTCATCCCTCAATGCAGACATATGAACTACTACAGCCCAGTGAAAGAGAAGACGGAGGGAATCTCATTCCATCAGGGATGATGAAGACATCTGCGATGGCGCAACACTCACCACCACTACTGGTGACACTTCTTCTATGTACTCTATCTGTCAACTCATCATTCCAGCCTGCCCTGGTGTTAGAAATGGCAAAAATTCTTTTGGAAAACTACTGCTTCCCTGAGAACCTGGTTGGGATGCAGGAGGCCATCCAACAAGCCATCAACAGCGGAGAAATCCTGCAGATTTCAGACAAGAAGACCCTGGCAGCTGTGCTCACAGTCGGAGTACAAGGGGCACTGAATGATCCCCGGCTGACTGTGTCATACGAGCCAAATTTTGCCCCAGTGGTGCCACAGATGCTGCCGTCTCTCCCAATGGAGCAGCTGATCTGGCTGGTGAGAAACTCTTTCAAGCTGGATATACTCGACAACAACGTTGGATATTTGCGGATTGATCGGATAATTGGGGAGGAGACAGCGGCAAAGCTTGGCTCTCTGCTGAGGGACAACATCTGGGATAAAGTTGCCCAAACATCCTCACTCATTTTGGACTTGAGGTATAACACAGCTGGAGAATTGTCTGGCGTTCCTTTTATAATCTCCTATTTCTCAGACTCTGGGTCCCTCATTCACATTGACACTGTGTATGACAGGCCATCAAATACAACCAGGGAGCTGTGGTCCATGCCATCAATAACAGGGGAAAAGTATGGAAAGAAGAAAGATCTGATTATTTTGACCAGTAAGCGTACCGTTGGGGCAGCTGAGGCAGTGGCATATACATTAAAAAATCTAAAGAGGGCCATCATCGTTGGAGAAAGGTCTGCTGGTGGGTCAGTTAAAGTCCGAAAGATAAGAATCGCTCAGTCCGAGTTCTACATAACAGTTCCTGTCGCAAGGTCAGTTAGCCCAATCACAGGTCAGAGCTGGGAAGTGAATGGTGTTTCCCCAATGGTCAGTGTCATTGCCAAGGAAGCTGTCACGAAAGCCAAGTCCCTTCTGGCTGTAAGGAGTACCATTCCGAAAGTTATACAGCGTATCTCTGACATCATCGAGAGGTATTATGCTTTCACTGACAGAATTCCAGCTCTTCTTCAACTCCTTCAATCTACAGACTTGTTTTCTGTCGTATCTGAGGAGGATCTGGCAGTCAGACTTAACCATGACCTACAGACTGTGTCGGAAGATCCACGACTTATCGTCAAATACATGCAAGACGATGCTGCCACAGGAGAGGAGGATCTTTACAACATTCAAGATGATATGAAATTATTAAGAGAGTTGGTTGATACAACGTTTAAAGTGGAAATTCTCCCACACAATACTGGCTACCTGCGCTTTGATAAGTTTGTCAAGTTGTCTGCAGAGGCTAAACTAGAAGAGCTGATGGCTAATATGGTATGGGAACCCCTCAAAGACACTAATAACCTAATTATTGATCTACGATATAACACTGGTGGATCCTCCACATCTGTAGCCCTTATACTGTCCTATCTGCAGGACCCTTCCCAGAAGCATCATTTTTTCACAATATATGACAGTTTTCAGAACATAACGACAGAATATAATTCTCTGCCCCAAATCACAGGCCCGTCCTATGGCTCCAAACGTGGAGTTTATGTGTTGACCAGCTACTACACAGCAAGCGTTGGTGAAGAATTTGCATACCTTGTGCAGTCCCTACATTGTGGCACAGTCATTGGGGAAATTACATCCGGCACCTTGATGCACTCAAAGACGTTTCAAATTGAGGGAACAGATATTGCCATCACTGTCCCTTTCATCAACTTTTTGGACAATAATGGTGAGTTCTGGCTGGGAGGTGGTGTGGTCCCTGATGCTATTGTGCTAGCCGAAGACGCCGTGGAGCATGCTCACAAGATTGCAGATTTTCACCAAGGGATCAAGTCCCTTATAGAGGGAACTGGGGAACTGTTGGAAAAACACTATGCAATCCATGATGTCGCAATAGAGGCCAGCAAGGTACTGGTGAGGAAATGGGCTGAGGGGTTATACAGGTCAGTGGTTGACTTTGAATCTTTGGCATCTCAGTTGACGGCAGACCTGCAAGAGACTTCAGATGATCACCGCCTCCATGTCTTCCATTGTGACGTTGAGCCTGAGTCACTTCATGATGTCCCAAAGATCCCTACCCCTGAAGAAGTTGGATACATGATTGACGCTTTGTTTAAAATTGAGCTTCTGTCAGGTAATGTTGGCTATCTAAGGTTTGACATGATGGCAGATATAGAAGTGGTAAAGGCCACTGGACCTCAGTTGTTAAAATTAGTGTGGAGCAAGATAGTCAACACAGATGCTCTCATAATTGACATGAGGTACAACACTGGTGGATATTCAACAGCAATTCCCCTCTTGTGCACCTATTTTTTCGATGCTGAACCTTTGCGGCATCTTTACACTGTCTTTGACCGCACTACGAACACCATGACAGAGGTCATGACATTGTCTCAGGTTAGTGGTCAAAGGTATGGGTCCTCCAAAGACGTCTACATCCTCACCAGTCATATGACAGGGTCAGCAGCCGAAGTGTTTACTCGCACTATGAAGGACTTGAAAAGGGCGACAATCATTGGCGAACCAACAATCGGAGGGTCTCTATCAAGTGGAACCTATCAGATCAGGGACAGTGTCCTGTATGCTTCCATCCCTAACCAGGTTGTGTTAAGTGCAATCACTGGGAAAATGTGGAGTATCTCAGGCGTTGAGCCTCATGTTATTGCCCAGGCCGCTGGCGCTCTTCCTGTAGCACAGAGAATTATTGCAGCAAGGCTGATGAAGAAAGAGCAAGGAAAATAACTCCTTTTGTTGGTATTCTTATTTCTTTTGAAAACTTTTCTTTTATCAGTTTGTCTTGTGTTTAGCCACCAGTTCAAGTCCAGTTTCTTTGTGTGGCCTAGTAGTCAATGTTGGATATGAACCAGTCATGTGGGCCGCTTACCACAGCTACAGTACAGTTATAAAATAACCTTATCCTGTGATGAAATGTTATAGTTGGGTAATGTTTTAAATAATTAATTCAGCATAATTCAATGCATTTATGTTTCATAGAGCTTTCCTATAATTCCGAGGTCATGTTGTATAACAGAGGTGTCATCACACAAATTTAATTTAACTGATTTTGGTTTCCAAGTTGCTTCAAGTGGCCTTTTCACAAAAATATAGTAATGGGAGAAATGAATCTTTGTAATCTCGTTTGACATTTAAAGTATCTCCCAGCTCTATCTCCTATGAAATTTACATTTACCTTTAAGGTTTTTATCTGATGTCTTCATTTAGAGAGACGTATACTAAATGGGTATGGAACAATGTATATCTCATCACAAAAGGAAACTAATTTGCTTTTGATAGGGTCAAACCTCAAATCAACATATTTACTTTCGTACTTAAACCAGTAAAAAATGTCATTTAAGTGTGAACAGTGATTTGTTTTGTGAATAAAACAACTTCCAACTTAAGATAATTCACCAAAGATGTGTTGCTTAAGGTAGATTACATAGCACTCCTTTAATATAAATGATGACATTATACTCCTAACCCCACCACAGCTGTATATTTTTTATTCATATTATGTACAGTTGCCTTTTACTCTTCTGTTTTAATATTACAATATGTGTTATTTCCTTTTATATTAAATGCCACATTGTATAAGGTAGATATTCTGTTTTCCAAATTATTTGATTATTATGTTAATACATAGTATGGTGATTGGTGGCTTATTATGTTATTTAGAAAAAAAAAATATTTCATTCCTATGTTTCTTACTGTTTTTTTTTTCGGAATTCTTTAATGACTTTTCATTCAAATGTTCTGTTTACCAACTACAAAACCACCAGCAGAGGGAGCAAGTATCAAACTAATCTCAACTGACTCTCACTTCAACACCACCTCAGAGAGGAGGCCACCACCAACAACTGAACAAATGTCACTACATATGCAACATTTATGAAACAATAAAGAATTCAGTGGTTCTGATTGTTGATTTACTCTCAAGACACTTACAAGCACATTTCCTTGGTAGGGAACACATCAGCTTTGATTTTTGTGTTGAATTAATGTATATTCTAATCACGACTTTTAATCATTTTCTTGTGATTTCAGTGACTCTTAGTGACCCCCAGTTACAAATACTGACACCGATGGGCTTAGAGTGAACACTGACTAAACCTAGCAAGATGGATATTTTCAACACCCTTAATCCATTTCTAGATATTTGTCGGTTACAGATCTCTTCTTATTTGACACAGGTAATTTCAGATAAATCAGTGTTAAAATACCTTGTATAAATGTAAGGCTACCATCTTTGGCAACACCCCCTTGTTACTACACCTACTTGGCAAGGTTGTTATTGTCTTACAGAAGTGCTCAGGATAATGCGATTAGAGGTTTATTATGGGCCTAATCCTCTTATGAATGTGTTAACAGGATCCTTGCAGCCAAAACAGTGCCATTTGACAAAGAACCTCTCTGGAGAAGGAGGTTCGGCTGAACAGCCTCCACTTTCCATCTACTCACTTTTTGACTAACTAAACTTACAAACATGGCGAAGGCTCTCTTCCTGGTGGCTTCTCTGCTAGTTTTTGGAAATGTTTCCTTTATCCATGCCTCTTTTTCACCAACCCTCATTGTAGATTTGGCAAAAATTGTCATGAACAATTACTGTTCACCAGAGAAGCTGGTGGGGATGAAGGAGGCAATTGAAGCAGCGGGCAGCAACACAGAGGTTCTCAACATCCCAGACGGTGAATCCCTGGCTAATGTCCTCAGTTCTGGAGTCCAGACCACCGTCAGTGACCCACGCCTGATGGTCTCCTTTGAGCCAAACTACGTCCCTGTGGTTCCCCCACAGATGCCTCCCTTGCCGCCAGAGCAGCTCGTTGCCGTCCTCCAGACCTCAATTAAGCTCGACATCCTGGACGGCAACATTGGCTACCTGAGGATCGATCACATTCTTGGGGAGGAGGTCGCTGACAAGGTTGGCCCTTTGCTCCTAGACCTGGTCTGGAATAAAATCCTGCCAACCTCAGCTCTCATCTTTGACTTGCGCTACACAAGCAGCGGGGACATCTCAGGAATCCCATACATTGTGTCTTACTTCACTCAAGCCGAGCCTCAGCTTCACATTGATAGCGTGTATGACCGACCCTCCAACACCACCACTAAATTGGTTTCTATGGACACACTGCTGGGGGAAAGATATGGCGTCACCAAACCCCTTATCATCCTCACCAGCAAGAACACCAAAGGCATTGCCGAGGATGTTGCCTACTGCCTCCAGAACCTAAAGAGGGCCACCATTGTGGGCGAGAAGACTGCCGGGGGCTCGGTGAAACTCGAAAAATTCAAAGTGGGCGACACTGACTTCTACGTTACGGTGCCAACTGCAAAGTCCATCAACCCAATCACGGGCTCCTCCTGGGAGGTTACAGGTGTAACTCCTGATGTGGAGGTCAACGCCGAGGATGCCCTTGCTACCGCAATCAAAATCGTCAACCTCCGTGCCGAGGTTCCAGCCATCATTGAGGGAGCAGCCAACCTGATCGCTGACAACTACGCCTTTGAAAATATTGGGGCTGATGTCGCAGAGAAGTTGAAAGGGCTCCTGGCAAACGGCGAGTACAACATGATTGTCTCAAGGGAGAGTCTAGAAGCGAAGCTGTCCACTGACCTGAAGACCCTGTCCGGGGACAAGAGCCTGAAGACCACCAGGAACACCCCAGCCCTGCCTCCCATGGTAAGACCCATGAACATGAGATTATTGATTTTTACCTTTGAAAGTACATTTTATTTTCTAGACTGACTGGGGCATAACTAAACTTCCTTTTTTGCTGATTTTTAAGTTTTTCACTTACAGAGCTCAAAATTCTCTGGTGTTCAAGACGTTTGCAATAGTATTGGTTACTGTGATTAAAACAGGATTCAGCGGTGCACTAGATAAAATGTTTAGTATACAGAGGGTAAGAGAAATCTGTAATATGCAGCAAATATAAACATGAAAAATTGCTTAGAAAAATATTTGTATACTTTTATTGATTATATTAAGTGAGAGACATTGGTCATGCTTATATTATAAATGCTGAGTTGTTGCATGTTCTTCTTCCACAGGATTATACTCCAGAGATGTACATTGAGCTGATCAAAGTCTCCTTCCACACTGACGTATTCGAGAACAACATCGGCTACCTGCGCTTTGACATGTTCGGAGACTTCGAGGAGGTCAAGGCCATTGCCCAGATTATTGTTGAGCATGTCTGGAACAAAGTTGTCAACACTGACGCTATGATCATTGACCTTAGGTGGGTAATCCTGCTCACAGAGTGAGTTGAAGCTTCTTTTCAAAATGCACAGGTCCATTTAGGAGAAAGTATTAAATCATCCGCTAAAGCTGCTGAAGCTCATCAGTCCATGTTTACTTACTCAGCCTTAGTATAACACTGCTTTTTAGGATGTCTCTATTTGTAGTCTATGGATAATTATTAAATATGGACCACCAGCAGATCATATTAACTTAGTCTTGGAGAAAAAGGTGAATCTTATTGCTGATCAGTTGTTCAATAAAATAATTTATCATGTTACCATATTTGACCAAGATGCAAACACTTTTCTCAGGATCTAACATTTCATGACTTTTGTGCAACTGTTTTTTGCAGGAACAACGTTGGTGGCCCAACAACAGCCATCTCCGGTTTCTGCTCTTACTTCTTTGATAATAAAAGGCAGATTGTGCTGGACAAGCTGTACGACAGACCATCCGGCACCACCACAGAGCTCCGGACCCTGCCTGAGCTCACCGGTAATAAAGAAAAAAATAATTTTATGTAAATTATTGCACAAAGTGCCCTAGATTCCTGTTACCAACAAAATTAGCAGCTAGCTGATGAGCACAGTGTAGCATTTAGCAGCTAAAGCGCCCAATATTTCCTGAAAGAGTTGGTGGAAACAAAACACAGAGCTAAAAGGAAAGTTGTACTGACCAGAGGCATGACTCCAGATTAATGCTAACAATGCTCTGTACATACTGGGGTATATATCTTAAAATATGATCATAGTCGTGTTTACAGTAAGTTTCCTCTGCCCCCAAATAGTAAAAAATCAGCTGCTTACACCATTATGTCTACTTTTATCCTCTACATCAGGCGAAAGGTATGGCTCCAAGAAGAGTCTCATCATCCTGACCAGCAAGGCAACTGCCGGTGCCGCGGAGGAGTTTGTTTACATCATGAGGAACCTTGGCCGCGCCATGATCATGGGAGAGACCACCAATGGATCCTCCCACCCACCCAAGAATTTCCGTGTTGGCGAGACCGACATCTTCCTCAGCATCCCCACTGTCCATTCCGACACTACCTTCGGGCCTGGATGGGAAGGAGCTGGCATTGCCCCTCACCTACCCGTCCCAGCAGATGATGCCCTTGAGTATGCCAAGACCGTCTTAAACAAGCACTTTGCGGGTCAGAAGTAAATCACGACCCGAACAAAGCCGGATGGGGGGTGTTTCAACACTTTTGCTTTGGCAGCCAAATGGTCTCAAGATTTAGAATCTAGACATGTTTAAGAAGTGAGGAATGTAGATTACGTCCACAGTAATTGTAATCTGTTATTCATCACCTCAAACCTAAGCCTTTTAGCCTTTCGTAATGTAGGGAAATGTTCCAACAGTAGGATTTACCTCCGGGTTTTATTTGGGTTGAATGTTACTCTGGCTGCTAAAGGTTTTGAGAATGTGTGGCCCTGGCGAGCCAATTCTCTTATGAAGTGTTCATGAAGAAGTCTGTGTCAAAGATCAGTTGTCATAACATCATCAAATCACCTTTCAAAAATGTAATTTCTGAGAAGTCACATGCGAAAGAAAGTAAGTAAACACACATAAAAAAGGGTTTCAAACTAAGTTTGCCATTCATGTATTGTTTTGGATATTTGGAATTGGGACCTCTGTGAAGTAATTCACTTGTTGCTGTTGTCAGAAAACCACCAAGTGATGCCCTCAATGTGTTTGGGGAGTACTGTATGTCCATTATGCCATGTGGGCCTGCTTTGGTTGTATCAATGACAGTGGTGAGACACAATAAAAAAGACAACTGAAATTTAGTGTGTTTTGGTCATGTTTTACATTAGTCAAGGAGGCAACAAAGAGAGGAGGGGAAAAAAGCTTTACCATACAACAGTCCTTTTATGAATTCTTGATGTATCTGTCCTATAACTGCCATTTATAAAGACATTAACCAATTGCTGGAGAGAGAACAAAACACCTCTGTTAAATTGTAACATTAGTTAAAAAACAATGGCTTAAACATATGGACGTCTACGTCTATGCCACAATAGACACAGTTTTGGTACACAAAAGGATTGTCCAGCAGCTTAGGAGCTGAACTGAAACTGAACAGCACCACATGTACTTTCTGCATAATGGGGGCTGTTTTCAAACTTTGTCAGCTACAGTACAATGTTGAATATTTTGCTTTGCTTAAGGCGCATTATGTCAAGTACTGCAGGAACAAGTTAGTCTTTGACCATGACAGTTTTGGTGGATTCAGTGGTTTAGGTCCCGAGTTAAAGCATGATGTTGATTAGAACAAAAGTTAGCCTTGAATATTTTTGCTCCCATATTTTAGGGGCTAGACATGTAGTCTTGATGAAAACTACAAAAACACTAAACTAAGACGACACTGTAGCCCAGTTTTTATTGTTGTGCATAGTGGACACCACAATGGTATCAGACATTGGTATCAGACAGTGTCATTTTCTAATTTGAACCTGTACATTCTCAAATCTCTCGTAATTATCTTAAATGCAAAATAAAGAATATGTGAGTTTAAAACAAAGTGAAACTTTGAATGTCTATCAAGCTGTCAAACAAATTCCTGAAGCTTCCCATTTGTGTCATTAATTGATAGACTTGAGCCTAATTGTGCAAAGAAATATACTGTATTTGGTCACTGGATAACTTTGATGTGAATCCCCTGAAACTATCATTTTTGTGGTGCATTTCAGAATATGCACCCAGATAGTAAAGTGGATTAAGCTTCCCTGAAGAATCTGGCCATGTATTTGGTTTTGTTTGGACTTATTCAAAAAACAGACACTGTGGCGAGATAAATCTGCAACTGACTATGAGAGGAATCTGTGAGAATGCACTCAGGAAACCATGAAGACAGGCAAGGACGTTGTGTTGTACAGTGGTATGTATGTAGGCTAGTGTATATAAAGACACTGTATGTATGGGAGAACATGATACAGAATAGCAGGGCATTGGTGAGTGCTGGACTTTCATATGTACACCACAAGGATCGGGAGGGATCACGGAGGTGGGGGGAAAGTCTCCACGCATCAATATGTGTTAAGACTATAAACAGGGGCCAAATGGTTCAGGGGCACAGTGTTTGTGTGTGTGGAAGGGGGTGTGCGGGACTGAAGCTTACAGTTTCACAATGGGACTGATCATAAGAAGAAGTCTGGCTGCTTCTTTTTAGTAATCTGTTTGTTTTCTGGTTTGTGTAGAAATGACAGATTAAAGTTCAGCTATCCAAATATTTCCCAGAAGAAGACTCTGGAGGAACAAACCGCAGCAGATGTAGCCAGTGGAGCTAGCATTTTTGTTGTTGCTGTTTATTGTTTGTGTACATATCATTAGATCCGATATTGGTGAAACAATACAAAAATAAATAATGATTGCATTATGTAATCATGTCTCCTGAGGATGTCATTTTAGTTGTCCTTTTAAATTCAAACTAGACATAGCTATTGTGAACCACGGCATGTTTTGCATTTTTGACAAATGTTTGCAGTCAACACTAATTTCAGTGGAAAATGAATTGGGTTTTCTGTTTCTTAAAAAAGTTAAAAACTATTGTATGTTGTAAATTCTGATTTGAGTGTAATGTCACATAAAACCAAAAGTAAGGGTTTGATTTTGTGCAAATGTTAAGGATGTAAGAACTGATAACCTGACGATTTCAAAACAAACAGGGTAGCATATTTCTAGAGTAACCGCTGGCTGTTGCTACATACTGCAACTATAACTCACAGCCATTAGCTAGGTAGCTCAGCCTTGGAGTCCTGTGCAGTCGTGATTGGGAATTTGGAGAATCGAAGATAAATTGGAAACCTCTGCCAGGTTAATCCGCCCATGCTTACAGAGATGATTAGAAAGGTTCAGACAACAAAACATGCAAATAATCAGATGTCCTCCATGTGTGTCCTTTTCGTGAGTGTAGTTGATTTGCAGCACCATGTTTCAGTATATGTATCACAAACTTTTTGTGGGATTTTTTTTATCATTTAATATCAAAACATTACCATAAATACACCACACAAAGACATACACTTTGCCCTCACCCGCAATTGATTTTGTCAACAATTTTACATACACTTTGTAGTTTTTTGGGAAGAAAGCCAAAGCCAACTCAATAAACTAATCATCTTCGTTTTTCACAACTGAATAAACTGAATAAACAAACTGACCTGAAACGCATTTTCATACTGTTTTCCTTTGTTTATATTTGGCGGACCCCGCCACCTTTCTAGTTTCAGACTGTGTTCTGGGGACCTTGTTTTCCTCCGAGAACAGTTTGTTTATCCATTTACGGAAGAGATCAATATTTCTGAACTGTAAATGTTAAAACTTTAAGTTTAAATTTCTTCACCAAAACTACATAGTGCCCCTTTAAGTTCTTTTCAGAACTTTTCAGGTCAAAAGTACAATAGGTTATATTATACAAAAAGCTACAGCTATCAGCTGATGTGCTAATTGTAGACTTTGCTCCATCCACTCTTCTGCTGGATAGAAAGACCACTGAATGGAACCATCCTCCCAACTTCACCCCATAATATACTTCCTAATTGATTAACAGTATCTGGGTCACTCCCCATATGTTAGAGGAACAACAAAAACACATTTTGTGTAAATGTAGAGATTGTTGTACTGTGTAAATGTGCCAATCAGCATATATTAGCTGCTCTTACTACAGCCTCTGGTTTATGGTGGTGTAATTAGAGGATGCAGCTGTACATGGTCCCTGCTGCTGTAATTAACTGGGAGCAGCAGCACAGAGAAAGCAAACAAACATGTACTGATTAATGAGGACTTAATGCTCCTGGGCTGGACACACACTGGTTAGGTCGAAGGTTATCAGGCGTGATGTTTGCCAGCGTTGATCGGTGACAGTGTCCTGTATCTCTCAGCCATCATCCCGTCCTGCTCTGCGCCGGTTCCCCCGCAATAAATGCGCCAGTCTGCCACGTGAGGGAGGCGCAAAATGGGATCTTGACCCATTTTTCCCTCTTTCGTCTCTCCTCCTCAGTTTGAAATATGAAACCTGGTCCATTTTCAGCCAAGTCTGTCCCCCGGGCTCCCAGTTCCTCCAAGCGCCAACGCTGCTCCGCACTACCCAGCTTCAATTCGGCTTTTTCACACTTCAGCCAGACGGTCAAAGGAAACTTTTATGCATGTTTTTGCCCTGCGAACCACCCACTCCATCACTGTGTCCAATCATCCCACTGACGCGGGTTTGGATTTGTTTCTGCAAAAAGTTGTGATTGAAACTTTTTTCTTTGTTGTTCCTGCTGACTGGGGGAGGATTCTGAAATATCCGAAACTGTATTGTTTTTAATGAGAGCATCTCTCCAGCCGGCGTGTTGACCGGGATGTGGGTGGCCATGATTGTAAACTGAGCTCCTGATTGCATCGCCTGCATCCCTTTTTTCTTTTGTCTTTGTTGCATCTCTGCCTCTTCACTGTCACTGGGATGTAAAGACACTGAAGTACTGTGGTTGGCTGTCATTTTTCTTTACACCCACAAAGGAATTAACTCTTCAATTTTTGCTTTTTTCGCGAGGGAAAACCATGGCGAGATTTCTGTTGAACATGCGCCTTTTTATGGTTTTATTGGGATTATTTTTGCTCTCGTCTCCATCTGCAAGAGCCGAACCGGAGCCGCAGGACGAAGAGGAGGAGGAGAGCTCCTGTCAGGGAGCTTTTGACCTCTATTTTGTGCTTGATAAGTAAGTGGAAACAGCTTTTAAAACTTATTTATTTATGAGACATAATGGGAACTTCGCTGGGCTATTAACTTGTGGGCTAGCAGCCCCCCCGGTGAACACAGTTAGCAAAACGCCAGGGAAAAAAAACTAACGGATGCGTTTTGGAGACTTTGTGTGCTGCTGTTGAGGGTTTTGTTGCGGTGTTTTTACCTGGTTTGTGTCATGCTTCAACTGAAAATGAAAGGGGGGCTTGTTTTCCAAGCTCAGTGATATTTATACCGAAAGTTTCAGCGTCTGACACGACTGACAGAGGTGGATAATAAGTTTTTCGGCTAACGGAATCAGGTTAGCTCAACGGCACGCGCTGCATCTGGCCGCGCGCGTTCACGTGTGCTCGTGCCCGGTGACGCTGGAAAAGGAGGCTGACTCGCGAAGTACAGTCTGCTGAATAAGCGAAAACCGAGGGATGATACGAGAACGATCTCTCCGCAAGTAAAAACCCCGCTGCCCCCTTCTTTCTTCACACGAAAAAAAAAAACAGCAATGCAAACGAGGCTGTGCTTTTTCTTTCCCTGCCGTGTTTGCTTAAGGGACTTCCCCCCCCCTCCTGCTCCTCGCTCAGTGACTGCTCACCGGTCCTCTCTTTCATTTCCAAATTTCTCTCTGAACGCCCACGTAGGAAAAATGTTGTGGTTGTGTGACATCTTAGTGCTGGACTTCAGCTTGGGGAGAAAATAAAATGTCAGAGGAAAAGCGGGGACTTAACTTCCAGCAGAGCGCCTGCTTCTGCTTTCGGAGCCTTTAGTGAAGGCTTGATGAACTTTGACTCGAGAAACTGGTGTGTTCTGGCAATTTGCAGACTCAGTAAACACTAAAAAAAAAAGATGTTTAAAGACCTTGTTCCATTTATTGTAGAGACACAAGTGTGGCCGCAATCCCTTGAACAAAACATTTCAAGCCACTGATGCAAATTTGGTGTAGATAATATACCCTAATAGAAATCGTGATTGTGAGCAAGATAACTTCATTGTTGCTTAACTTTTCAAACTAGTTTTATCTTTAGACACAGTTACCCGAAGCACATAGCTGTATCAGCTCTTATCCTAAATCTTGCACTGATGGACTGACGCCAGGAATAGGGAGGGGAAACAAGAAAGGACAGGAAGCAACTACATTTATGGAAAATGTGGTCCCAATTTGGTGAACTAAATGTTGCACGCAGCACCTTTAAAGGCCTGTTTCTGTAGGTGGTGGTGGTGGTGGTGGTGGGGGCTTCATCAATGATTTGTGCAGATTAGCAAAGTGTCAAAACCCTTATATACCACTTGATGGATGGATGGCTTCATCGGGCTTACGTTTTTAGCACTCACTGCCCCCAGTGGGATTCATTGCTTAGTGACAGCATCTTTTGACATTTTTGCTGGCGTTTGCTCCAGAGCAGAGGTGGACACAAAAGCGTGGGACTGCTCCCCAGATGTGGAGGGCCGCATTTGGCTTGCGCTGTGCGGTAAACACTGACACATGCTGCAAATAAAGTAACAACCTCTTCTTTTTTTTCACAATGGCAGATGCTATTGTTAGCGCATCTGCGTGCCTCAGTGCCCACTCCAGGGGTGACTAACAAGGTTCAGACGTTGGTCGTGGACTTCAAACAAGAGGAAGCTCATTAGAGCCCCCCCCCCAGCCCCATCCCTCGGGCCTGAGTTGGTTTTATGAGACACGGTCTGAACTCTCTGGCCCGGTTGATCCACATGGAAGGTGTAAAGTGTGTTAGACAGGGTTTCAAGGATGTGTAGAATAGCAGAGAATGAAGGGTATTAAAGTGGTGACAGTACTTCCATCTTCAGTGTAGCACACAAACAACTACTGCAAGCATTCTTTCATGGCTCACCTAGACCTCAACCCTGCTCGGTTCTGTCATTAGAGGCACCCTTTTATAAATCACTAAAGAGTGCTCAACACACTGTATTTTAAAGCAATAACAAGAGACACAGGGGATTTTATTGCCAATCTTTCATTCTTTTGGAGTAGTCTTTTAAGCCGTGCAAAGTAGGACAGGAAGTTCACTCAGAGTGAGTGACACAATGACTAGACTGAGCACTTAGAGGGAAAAACAAGGCTGAGGTTGTTTATATTGTGGCCACAGAGGATGTCACTTATTAGCTACTCCTCTGGTTGTAGCTGTTTTTATTAGTAATAGCTGCTGTGGTGTCAGCCCAGTCACCAAGAATTAGGCCGCTATCAGACAATGATACAAATCTAACCTGGTGTCAACTTTTAGACTAGTAACCCTGCATGGCGCAAGTTGTAAAGTAAAGCCGTAATTGTGTTCATAATGAAAGAATAAATAACAGGCTGGCATTTCTCTTAATCTTTACTTTGAGCTAAATGCTAATGTCAGCATACTCAGAGTGACACACTAATATGCTAATGTTTAGCAAGTACATTGTATACGACTCTCACCACTTAAGTTTACTGTGTAAGTGTACAAACATTTGCTAATTAATACAAAATACAGCTGAGGCTGATGGGAATGTCATTAGTTTTGATGAGATATTTCAGTCAGGCCCAGAGTAGGTCTACTCTGACTCACCGGATGTAGGTTAGACTGCCGGTAAATCTGCCATGTTGCTGTTATTTAAGTATTTCCATTCTTCTCCACCCCTCCACAATCTTTGTGTCCATACTTTCAAAATCTACATCTATACAGGAAACTCCAACAACTTTCAAGCTAGCGTTCTACATGCTGAACATGGCAAGTAAGGCAAATATTAACCTGGGCACTGGTGGTATGAACATTAATATGTTCCTGTTAGCATGGCTGAAAACTTTGGCACCTATCATTCAAAAACGTTATCTTGAACAATACCAACATCTTGTCCTCTGATTGGGCTGCTAGTGTACAGCTAGGAGAGGAGAAGGAATTTCAATGGCTCAGTTTCATTGAATGAGGAGCACACTTCGGGTAGTGTGTTTTAGATGGAGGGGAGTCATGCAGTAAGTTTCAAAGTAATGAGGAAAGATAACTGCTGCGCTGGCTCATAAAGTCGACTCCAAAGGCATTTATTGCACACTTGGGCAGATGATGTCACGTCATGGCTTGAACATGTAGAACAATGCTCTCTGAGACACATGGGTGGCTGCAGTCTGAAGGTTAGAGGGGCTAGCTAATGGTTGTGTGGTTGCCAGTTTTGGACATCTGGGACTTGGTTTGGAAAATCTGGGCTATAGCGAGACCCACTGTCCTCAACTGCCCCATGCCCTGCAGGAGTGTATATGATATCATAAAGGAAAGCAGGGTTGTTACAATTCCAAGTAGTTTTCATAGGGGTGAGGGGCAGCACAACAACAACCAGTGACAGAACAGAAAGGTTGTCAAGTAAATGTAGAGGTTCTCCCTTCAAGTCCCAGTAACACTGGTGTTAAACTGTGACTTTAATGTTCAGGCACCAGTAACTAATAGGGTACAGATGCTGGAGTAAATGAGAGACCGCTTACACATATGATGGCCAGGGGCAAAATGACACAAAACCAAAAACCTAATGAAAATGAACATTAACCATTCCAACTCTTTGGCAAAAATAAGTGATTAAAAAAATGTGATTTGATTGAGTTGAATGTGCTATATGGGCTATAGCCACACCCCACTACCCCACAGTTAACAATGTGACATCATACACATGAGTTGTGGTTTATGGTATATCCTCCTCAATCAGAAAATACAACAATAATAAACAGATTTCTTCACTACTGTACCCTAAATAGTCACACAGAAACTAGACTAAGAGTCTGCAGCCATGCTAGCAGCTCTGACTAACTGTAGCATGATAAGTTGCGCACACTAACAATGCTAGCATGCTGTTGTATCAGAGATATTGTCATTTGTTAAGCAGATATGTGGTCATAAAGCCATGCTTTGGATGCTTTTCTTTCTCTGATTGGCTTACCCTGATATTCTCTCTTTATAATCCTAACCAATGTCACTCCTCATGCCTAAACCTAATCAACCAACCCAACTGAGGCAACCAATCAAAGGCAGAATGGGGCAGGTCTCACACACTTTACACCTTCCATTATGATAACTAGATGAAAATTATGAGTCATCCTCTGGAAACCATGAATGTATGTGCAGAAAATGAAAATACAGACACACAGCCAAATTCTAAAAAGTCAGTGGTCAGTTGTTTGTCACCCAGACCCATGCGTAATTCTTGACTGTAGACATACATTTTAGGATGTTTAATTGTTGATCCATTAAGCTGTCAAATGACAAAACTGTGAGCCCTAAAATAACCATTGAGATAATTTGGTGTTTAGCTTTAAGCCCTATACTGTTGCATCTCTACATACAAGAATGTATATGTGCTGACTCAGAGTGGGTGGGTTGCAGATTGCTGTTTTATATGGAACACGGAGCCAGAGGAATGGCTTTGGGTGTGTTCATATGGGAGACAAAGGAATTCAACTATAGGCCAGATGCTTATGTTCACCTCTAAATCAAGACTTAATGATCTTGTTTTTGATAAGTGGGTGCAAATTCTAAGACACTCATGCTCAAAATAATTCTAGTTTTGCTATCTGTGCCAAATGTATAAATGTAGCTGGGGAAGATAAAATAAGATAATAAGCCTTGTTACAATTTTCATGAGAGATCTACAAGGATGCAAACAGAAACATGGAGCCTTACAAGCTGTCTTTGCCTCTTTTTCCTTGTGTCAGTGTTCGCCTGTTTTTTTTTTTTACCCCTCTTTTCCGCAAGCTTTTTCCATTTGTCCCAGACTCCCATTACCTCTTCAAGCCATGCTTATCATTGTCCCACTACTGCAGTATCATTGTTTTGAGATGTTGAGATAAACTTTTTTAGCACCACTTAAGTGCTGCCACAAATGACAGGCCTCGGCCGAATCATAGCCGTTTCTTTCGTGTCTTTATAATCTGAGAACATTAAGCTGGCCTGCAAATGTTTTTGTTGTTGTTGATGAAGTCACAAGTTGGCACACGGGTTGGGCGTTGGATCATGCAGCCTGAATCCTGGCAAGTCAGTGGAAAAACCAAACTGCAGCTGCAGTCCATAAATATTTTTCATGATGTCTTGCTGTGGAAGACGTCTTAGCTGTGGAATGATACTGTCTCTGTGTTTTGTCATTTTAGAATTTTGCAGTGTGTTGCTTTGCTGCTTTAAGCAGGAAGAAATGTCTTGTTAAATGATATCATGCTGTCAGATCCTCAGGGACAAAAACAAGACATGAGGTTTTAAAGAGGATGAATGGTACTTTAACTTGAAACTTCCTGGTAATAAACTATACATGGCTGACTGAAAGTACATTATAAAGTAGATTTTAAAAGATCAAATAATGAAAAATCTTTCTCATTTGACACACTTTTCAAATGCCTTTCCACTAGCTCGTTTTTTTCCGAACAATTCCTCCCGGTTTTGGAAAAGACGTGCAGCATTAGCTCAGCAATCACGCAGTAAAGTCTCTGACTTCTGCAATGGCTGTAAAAGTAGGTTAGTGGTTTTAAACAAACAAATCCTTGTGCCCAGTCAGTTAAATTGGAGCCCCACCATTGGCTGTAGGCTGGGGTGGTGTGGGTAGGCCCAGCTGGAATTGCAGACAGCCTCCTTGGTGGAATTGGGATTTTTTTTTGTCATTCTTCAACACTTTGAACCGTGAGAACGAAGCGGAGAGCTGCTAAGCTCTCAGACTGATGGGGCTTTTTCCCACATGCTGTCATGCCATCGCCCACTGGGAGAGAAGTGCCTGCTGGGTAGTTAAGGGTGAGCACGCTTGAGAAAATAAAGATGGCTTATATCAAACATGCTTCAGCTGTAATATCCTTTGCTGTAGTTAAAAGATTATAGACAGGCATCAATTCCATGACGTTCAAAACGGCCGCTTTAAGGCCCCCACACACCGCCCAGACTCAAACCAACAGCCAGCAGCCTTTATCCGACCACTCTGTTGCCTCTTGTCTGACCCGTTCAGCAAAAAATTTGCATTGTAGGTAGCGTGTACATTCTGCGCTTGTGCGAGATGCAATAAGTGGGTGGCGCTACATGAAAACAGGAAATGACGGAACGGAGTGCATAGAAAAACAAAGTCCACACAGTATTCCGTCCCTCCCAAACACCGCGCTGATTCGCTAGCACATCACCAATCAGAGAATCCAATGGCTCAGACGGCCGACAGCCAACCTCCTCAGACTTCGCATGTTGAATTGGAGCAAACAACGTTCGTGTGGCTCCGAAAGCTTCCAATGCAGCTGAACTCACTGAGCATGTTTCCGACGTCGTCCGAGTCTCCCCAAACACCTCAGACATCCAATGGTTGGGCCAGTGTGTTCCTGACTTTAGGGCCCTTAGCATAATTAGCTGTTTTTTAAACATCAAACTGTTTTGTCCTATGAGAGCTTTTCTTTTGGAGGCAGTAGAACAAGCTGTAAACACACTAGTAATACATTAATACCTTAAGCTGACACGGATCATTGTTAACAAACAGCTTCTCATTTGCACCGATCCAACCAGCATGGAAGTCCAGAGTTGTGTGTCCTGTCAGCTTTGTTTAGGTTGATACCAACTCCTAACAACTGTTGCAGATGCTTAATCTGCCATTATGTTCAGTAGCATATCGCTAACTGTGTCTAACTGGCTTTTGGTGCTGGACCAGTAGCTTATAGTGAGCCTGTTTTTTGCTGAAAACAGCGGGCTGTTGCTGTGTTCAGTGACACTCTACCGCACAGTAAATGTGTGAGCAGTAAAGCCAAAACAATTAGCTGAAAGTTGCTATAAAACAGCTGTGTCTTTGTGAGTGTGAGCAACATTTTTGAAATTACACACAGTTTGACATATTGTTAATATAAAGACTATTGACTAAAGCTTTAAAGTGGCAGAATTGTTTATATAATCTCTTTAACAAAGCTTTTCTCCATACCACATTGGTGATGCACGCAGCTGACTCAGCACTGTGGAGAATGTGAGGCTATCGTATTTTCTACAATCGGTCATCAGTCAGACTGTGTTTTAAAGTTGTCAGCATAAATGTAAAACGCACCGTCATGGTCCTGCAAAGACTGTTCTGCTTCATTGCTTTATGCATTTCCATAATGTGGTCTATACTTGAAGTGTCCCGCCTCTTTGTTTTGTTGTTGCGAGTTCTCTACCCTCTGTTTTTCTTGTTCTGTCTCTGTCTCACTGCTTTTCTGTTTTTCTTTTTGCTCTCCTCAACACACACATATTCAAACACACTCTCTCGAGAACACAAAAACACCACCACAGCCATTTTCTGCAGATCAGCCATTGAAATCTCACCCAGCCAGCAGAAAAAGGCATTATTAAGAAGTATGAAGATGTTTTTATTCTTCAGGTCTTCTCAGGCCCATGGGAGACATCTAGCAAATTCCTGTCTCCTCTTGACACGGTCTGTTGGGCATCGCTGAACAGTAATGATGCGTATTACTTCCCTCTGTGCCCAAAGCTGTTTGGAAACATTAGATCACTACACTGAATGTTAAAAGTACTAAAGTAGCAGCAGAGTAAACTAAATATCTCAACTTTGTATAAGTGAGAACAACTGGATTCAGAGGTGAATGTATGCTGGGTTTTGGTTTAACGTGTTTCTTTGTTATAAGAGCCATGAAGCTGCTCATTGGGACAAGAGGCTGTAGGTGCTAAGGTGGGGCTGAATTTGACTGCGCCAGTGGCAACATCACAGCTGAAAAACAGACAGTTAAGCAAACCAGCTCAACCTCAAACATACTCCATCTGTAAGCCTTGCGATCCCATTAATCAAACAGTTTTCACTACCGAGCATTAACTTTAAATTTTGATAAATTCCATCTTACTCGATTAGCATACAGACTCCTTCATGATGTAGCATCTCCCCCACTTAGACCTTCATAACTTAGAGAAATGCTAAGGACAGATTAACCAGATCGATGATAAGAGGGGGTGTTTTCATCCCAAGGAGAAGCCTAATCACTGCATGCTTTGTTCGTCATCTTCCTGATTTATCATCAGATAACTGTACAACCTCTGTCCTTTTTATCACCTTCTTATTTAGTAATTGTCCACTTTGATAAGCTCCACCACATTTCTCATGATCAAGCCAGAACATGTGAACATGACCACAGTGGTGAATGTATGTATTGGTGTACTGCTATAGCTCAGAAAAGGGCAAGAAGAGAGGAGAATAGATATAACGACAGTACAGCTAGAGCTTTGTCAAACTGATAACTGTTTGTTGTTTTGAGCAGAAGAAAACTCGGTCAGCTTTCTCCTTTTTCTAAAGCAACCACAGGTTTCAACACTCAGACAGCAACTTACACTTGCATAGCATCACAATTTTCAGGTGACACTCAAAACAACATCTGAGATTGTAGCTTGAAGCGTCTGTGTTCATATACTTATGTGGCTTATGTTCCTGCCCTTACTCTTCCCTTCTGCCTGCAATCGTTTCTTGCTTATTATTCAAAGTCAAATTAATTCCAAATTTGGCAAACATTTTAAACTGTCCATTTGGCAACACTGAAGTACTATCACTAATGAATTGTTCCTGTAAAAATAATGTACAACAAACATAAATATGTTAACCATACAGCGATTTATTGATTTTTTTTTTTCTCCTTGCTTATGTTATCTGCTCGTGTTGGTGCTTCAGGCTGTTTTGACACAATTTCCAGCTGTGCTGGCTGAAGCTCTTGGCCTTCCAGTTGAAGTTTTGTTTGAATCATCACTTATTTCCTCTGGCAGTCAAGTGTGCAACAGAGCCAACAGATTTTTCACATTATCTTGTAATGTCACCGATAAGGCTCCTCATCTTTCCCTAGCTCTTTCCTTCCCTTCCTTTTCTTTTTTTGTGTCTTTTTCTCTCAGCACTCAAATGGCATACAGCCAGACACATGCTCTCCATCTTGCACAGAGAATCCATCCAGTCGAGAAAAACACTGTCACCCGGCTTTGACGATTTGCTATGACATAACTTCAAACTGCTGTTGGGCTTTAACACTTTGTCGGCAAATTGTAACTCTCCTTACTCTCCAATCCTTTATTTTTCTTATGTGTCCAAATCCCAAACCGCTGAACCCAAGCCATTAAAATTAGATCAAGGGATTGAGGGGGGAAAAGGAACCGCATAAAATGGTTTCATCAAGAATCATAGAATGAAATGGCCCACTTCCTTTCCCAATGTTGTTTGGACAGGTGAGTGAAACTGCAAGCTAGGCCTCGGTCCCACGTTTGCAGCTACCTCAGACAATTGAAGTGTTCCAAGGCAAACAAGACCCATTGTGGTTCAGAAATAAAGATAACCATTTCAAAACCAAAGGTTGGAGTCCTCAGATTCACCCTGATGTTAAATAAATACTCCAAAGTGATCGGCTGCACCTCTACAAGACTACTAGCTGCATGGAAGTCTCCGCAGACTTTATATTCTTTCCCCTACGTTGCTGTAATGGAACAAGTTACAGGAGAAATTGGCTGCTGCCCTTCCTTTAGGTCAGAGGTAGTCTGTGTGTGTATGTGTGTGTGTGTGTGATCCTTGTCTGACTATTTCTGTTTGCGCTGCACATTTTGTTGAACATCCAAGCTAAACACCTCTCCTCCACCACCTCAGGCTTTTTATATTTTGGGAGGGTTTGGTTTAGCTTGTAAGGTCTTGTCCTCTCTCTTTTGCTTAGTCAGCTTCACAGGAATTTAAGGCCTTGATGTGGGACAACAAGTCATGTCATTAGATCAACATCAACGATGAGAAACTGCTTACATCGGATGTTTTGTTGAACGGCGTTTGTATCTGCTCAGACTAGATGAGTCATAAACGCTGAAACTTACATAACATGTATATGTTATTGTGGATGCTTTTGTTGTATTTGGAGTCTAGGGTCTACATATTACCAGCATGGGTGGCCCAAGGGAGCCCAAACCTGAACCTCTAGCTTTGGCAGAAGTTGCAAAGTCTTGGGCCCAATCCCAATACACCCCTGAGGCCTACCCCTCAACTCGGCAGTTCTTGTTGGGATGGAGAGGTAGGGCTACCGTGGCCCTTATTTTCTCTTCTTTTTTTCTCTTTTCTTTCAGATGCACACTTCAGACCGAAGGTTATGAGAGCTTTATGTCAGTTTGATGTATTATGATCCTTTACCTTTGAAGAAGCATTATGATAATTGCTACGCACTTGCTGATATCTCAGTAGCTAACATGCTGGCTAGCTAATGTTGTATTTTTTTTTGCTGATTAGTTCATGACAGTCCTGAATTCTGTGTATTACAGAGACATCTGCATTTGGTCTTTCCAATGCAACTGGTGCCAACGTCTGCAAGACGTATGTGTACTTGTACTTGGGATAGGGAAGTGTGAACTTCTAGCTTTGGCAGAAGTGCAATGTTCTGCTCACTCTTCAAGAGTCTTAAAGTTGCTTTCTTTCTTACCAGCTTGCCATCGTCTGAGCAATCCATTTGTTTGTTTTCCTTGGATTTAAAGTTGATGAAGTTAATGAACTGGCTCCCAGTTCGACTATGACGGCTACTGTTGCTTGTGCTGATTTCTCCTTGACATGATTTAAAAGGCAAAAAGTTCAGCATATGCAAAAGTAGTCACTGATTAAAAGTAAATTAAGTTTCCATGACGCCTCTTTCAAGTGAAATTAGTGGGATTAGACACATGAACACAGTATTATTCATATGTTGTCCAGTCTACCAAGCAAAGCATTTGGCAGGATAAAGAGACTTAAATGTCTGATGCATGATGGAAAAGTCCCTGGTATTCCCTGGCTGTGTCTACCCCCAGCCTGGTCAAAAAAGTACCCCTCTGCTTCCAGGCAATAACACAAAAACACTGAAGGGTATAACCTCAGACACAGTCAGTGGCAGGCAAACAACATCAGTCACAATTTATTTCCATTTCAAGCTTCGGTCTTGTAGGCGGTCCTGTTTTCCAAAGCAGTTCCCGAGACTCAGGCTCCGTCGGTTCCGCTATCTTCAGATATCTGAAGAATCAAAATACATTTCCCAGAAAATAAACTTTGTTGATACTAATCTCATTCACAGAACAAATGTTTTCATGCTTTTCTTTATGTTTTCTGACCAAAGTATACAAAGCTTATGAGTAAGAAATAATTCATTCTGTTTATTATGGCTAGAGATGATTCTCAAACAGATTTCCAAGTGGGCTGGTTGCTATCACAGCTAAAAGGTAAGCTAGGATAACAGTGAGTGTTTAGACTGGTTCCCATTAAGCTACACACACTGATACAAAATGACAATTTCCAGGCCTATTGTTGGATACAGTATATTTGCCTCCTGCATCATGAGTTCAACTCCTAAGTGATGTGTTAGCTTTTTAAGATTATTTACTGGTAAATTACACTCAATATTATGCTTCCTTGCATTCAATAATAAAGTTCTAGCTTTCAAAATATTTTAAGATTTTATAAAAATTCTTCTTTGCTGACTGCAAGTCAATGGAAACGGTTCAAGAAACTGAAATCCCACTAATCCATGTGGATAAAAAATGGTGTTGACCTCCTGCTCCACACAACACATTAATGCCAGCCAGTTCCAGTGTCTAATGCCATTACATCAGTGAGTCAGCACCTAGAATAACATTCAGTTAGCCTTGCACTTTATTTTAAGTAAGCTTCATCCTCTAAACAGTTCTCCAGTTTTACCAGAGTCAATTAGATCATTTCCCATGTGTCATCTCTCTGGCTCCCTCGTTAGCTAACGGATGACCTGCTGACTGGGTCACATCATGGCGGAAGTCCTCTCCCTTAATGCTCATACTTAATTAAATTGCCACAAACAGACACAGACGCTCACTCACACACAAAGTCTGCCCAGGGGAAATTAAGGTTACTCCATAGGGAGTTTTTAATAATAGTCCAGTTTTAAGTTCCTTTGGGGAGACCTGGACCTGTTTCCTTAGCCTTCAGGGGCTCATTCAGGACACGAGGGGCACTAAATTACACACCAGACCATGCTAGCCTCTTTTATTCTCAAAGGTACACTTATTGGTCCCAGTTGGTGCAGGCTGATTGATCAATGTTGTTACTGTAATAGTGTTTGTGATACATTAACAGGATGTTTTGTTTTTGTTGTTTTTTAATCAAATGTAGGCTTAGTAACATACAGTTTGTAGTGGCTCTGTTGCTAGCTTGATGTCTAGATAGCATGCTAGCAATTGATAGCAACTATGGAATTACTGTAATGCAATATTCCAAACAAATAATCTATGCTTTCTGTCACAAAAATGTGATTGGTAGTGAAGTCACATTAGCAAGTAAAACGTTTGTGTTTTACCCAGGATGCAAACGGCATGTTCTTACTGTTGTAGAGCTAACGGTTTTACCCCCCTGTTGTTTTTGGCTAACAAAGCTGTACTTTTCTTGTTTGACTGCTCCACCATATGGAGGTTAATGTGTGTCTGATAGATAGCTTGAGCTGTGGTATTTCATTCTCTCTGAACAAATAGTTTGTAATTCACAGATTCACAGACATACAGGAATTATATTTTACAACTCCTACAGTCATTCACGCTACTTCCAGCCACGCTAATAACAACTACGCATTAAGGTTGCTGATTCTGCTTATATGTTATTGGTTCCATCAAAAGCACAAAGCTACTCTGGGACAATTCCTGCTTATTCCTGCTGATTGTTATGTACTTGTGTGTGTACATTCATGACTGTTGAACATGACTCGTAACATAATTCAAGTCATTTCCACAATGGTGGTATAACTGTAATTCCAATAAAATTTACTTTCTTTGACATAATTTGTTATTTCCCCTTTTGTTTATCTTAGGTCTGGCAGTGTGAAGAACCATTGGGATGAAATCTACTACTTTGTGGAGAATTTAGCTGAGAAATTCAAAAGGTAAGACACTTCACATTAACATATTTTACCCATCAAATATGTCTAAAAAAAACTTAGTATACTGTAACACTTGAGAAGTTTCACAACTGAACTGTAGGTCTCTCAACAGCCTTGTTGCCTCTGTGCTCGACTTCCTGGAGCCCTGAGATGTAGATCACTAAAGAGAAACACATGCTTTACACAGCAGTCACCACGGTGAAGTAAAATAAAATCTGTCCCTACAGCTACAACTCGCCATATGCTAAGTCATTCATCTTCCAGGTTGATGTTTTGCTCCATCTCTGCAGTAGCTGAGCTGATGTCTGGTTTCAGTGGGGTTACCAGCAGGGAATACGGGCTGGAAGGTCTCTATGTGTATGAGCAGCCTGTGTTTTACAGTCTTTTTAGAATGAGAGGAAGACAAAGAGTGATGGACACTTGCCTGCAGCTTGAAGTGTCCCAACTCAGATCTTTTTACCCAAATGTAATTGGATATTTTATAGTAAATTTGAGAAAAATCTCTGTTGGCTTCCTTTTATAAAGTTGTCCATCTGAATTAGAAATACATTATTGTTTTATATCCTGTTCATTTAGGTTCTGTACCATTTCGAAATTGCAAGGTGATAAAGGAAAATGTATTGCAATGGTACAAGTAAAGTTGGTACGGCTCTAATATAGGAAGATTAAACATGTGCACGGATATTAAAAAAACAGTTACAGGCTCTTGAATAAAAATTATTACATAATCCTGCAATCCCTGATTAATTGATTTGTCTAATCTGAACATTTAGGGCAGAGTGACATTTTGCACAGCAAGTCTGTGAAAGGAACTTTGGATCCTCGTACTATTTTTGATCTTAGCAATACAATACAATATATTACAATGCAATACAACACAACGAAATAGGTGTTTGCTTTTGGCACATGGCAATGTGTAATGAAGCAAGAGAAGAGTTTGTAGATATGACTGAAGTACTTGCATCCTCTCATGACAAAAGGATTGACTATACTAGGACTAATACAGTTCAGCTCCAGAGCAGTAAGAATGCATTGTAAAATGTGTCATTTCAACAAACGGGACCCAGCTCGTGGGTGGTTTTGTTTTGTCCGTACTGCTATAAGGCCACAACAACACCTGCAGCACTGTGATTCAGCCATAACAGCAGACAAACCCTCTTCAGAGTTTCTGTTTGAAACAAACATGAGAACATTTCAAACAGCGCAAATATGCATGAACTTACTTTCTCTCACAAACAACACAACTAATTTTTTACCTCAGATAGCGTGTTTGTTTACATGCATGTAATTCCTTACCAAATATGATTTATCCACTATAAACAAAAATATACAAACGTGTCCACATCTGAGGATTCAGTGACAAAGTTTGGATATCAACTTTGAAGTCATTGTCACGCACACTGGCACAAAACTATGCAGTGTCACTCTGTTTCTTGGTGAGTTGGACTGCATTCAAGACGGATACATACACAACCTGTTGGAGTGAATTCAAAGGAAATGAAGTCATTTTAATCACTATTGTTTAAATAAAAAGGAGTCCAACTCATTTTAACTCTGGCATGAAAAGTAAAACTCACGATGATAACTGCCAGTTATTTTATGACTCTAAGCAAAACAATATGTTGCAGTACTGCTATAACAAAGTAATGACACAGGGTTCTGATTAACTTCAGATGATGTGGAAATGTTGGTGTTACTTCTATGTTTTGCAAGGTGGGAAATCACCAACAAAGCAGCAGCCAAATTCTGTGGAATCTTGTCTTTGGCAGTTTCCGCCAGTCTTTGGCACTTATCATCAGTAGTTGCTTAATCTGCGGGGATTTTAGTGCTGCACATTAAAGTTTTTTTTCTGTTCCAGTCCCATGCTGAGGATGTCCTTCATAACATTCTCCTCCAGAGCATCCACCATCATGAAACTGACGGAAAACAGGTAAAAAAGTCAGGGCTGATGCATTTGTTGCTCCAAGTAATTAATTAGGTACAACTGATTGAATGAGGTACGCCTGAAGTCAACTTTACGTTTTAAATAAATGTTATTCTAGCATGGAATGCTCTTTCACAAGACAAACAGTCAGTCATAAAGTAAACTCAAACTGTTGCAACCAGATTGAAAGCAGATGCTCTCTGTTGTTGCCTAAAACTCAAGTGTTGTTTTGTGTTAGAGAGTTTTGTGTATGAGAAGTGAAGTTCCCACAGAGATGTCCTCGGTTTGTATTAGTGCTCCAGTGAATAAAATAAAAATCATCAGGTGAAAATGTCTGTTAGGGATAGAGACATTATAGACCACACACTGTACAGAGAAGATGGTGCTAATTGTGTAGAAAAGAGAATAACAAAGGCTGAAAACTGAAAACAGGACAAGACTGCAGTTTAGATTTATGACAAACCAACTCCGCTGTCTTTCCTCTCTGCAGAGTGGACATCAGAAAGGGACTCAACGCTTTGAAAAGAGAGATCCCTGGTGGAGACACATTCATGCACCTCGGATTGCAGAGGGTAAGCCTTCGTTGTGTGGCTTTTTTTAATGTTATTTTGACACTTGAATCAAACGATCAAAACAATCTGACCATGAAATTGTCTTCTGATTTGAAGGCAAACGAGCAGATACACCAGGAGAATTTTGGTAAGAATCAAATAACCCATTTGTATAAAAATCGACTTCTAAGTTACCAATCACGATGAAGGTTACAGCCTGTATGTTTCTTCCAGGCACAGCCAGCGTGATCATTGCACTGACAGATGGAGAGCTGCAGGAGCACCAGCTCACCACGGCACAGCAAGAGGTAGCAACTTCAAACTGAGACTCGGTTTTCCTAAACTTTTGCAGTTTTAGCTCTAACAGATGCAGAAATATTCTCAGTGTTGTTGCTCAGAGTGCCAGTTTACTGGAAGGATCAGATGTATTCTCTCATTTTTTTCCAACAGGCAGAGAGAGCCCGGTCTCTCGGCGCGATTGTGTACTGTGTTGGTGTCAAAGACTTCAATGAGACACAGGTAAGGCCCATGCCAGTGCAATAAATGTATGGCATGGTTGGCCAGTTCACACTTATGTTCCATACATGTTATACATCTGGTCTGAAATAAAAACAATTCCCTAAACTTCCTTGTAATGATCTTTTAAATCTGCAGGCCAGTTACAGTTTTCCATGCATGTACTGTATACCACATGTGCTCAGGAATCCAGAGTCATGGAAGCATCCAAAATGCTGTTACCTCCATGTTGTGTGGTGTGTGTTCAGTGGCCCCTGCACAATTTGGCTAACCCATAATTTAAAATTTCCTGAAAGTAGATCCAAGTGATTTTAAAGCCCAGAGCTGCCTCATTGGCCTCTGCAGATGCCAACGCACGAGGCTGGACCTGAGAAATGCCTGAGTAATATGCAACAATCAGCTTCAGCATGTTGATGATGGGGATGAGTGAAGTTCCTGTATTTAATGGGAAAGCTATATGAGACCTGAGTGGAGGTTGACCTTCACATCAGTACATTTGAGTTCAATTTTGTCTTGTTATAAAAAATCAAATATCAGCCACTCAGTGTCTACCACCTCTGAATGTCAGAGGTGTCTCCCCAACCACAGTAACAGAAAAAACAATCTGTTAATTTAATTTTACAATGTATTGATTCAGTAAATGTATTTGTCTCCCCTTTCTCCTCCCTCCACACCTCTGTTTCCACCTCTCTCCCCTTTTCTAGCTGGCCACCATTGCAGACACCATTGAGCATGTGTTTCCTGTGCTGGGCGGCTTCCATGCCCTCCGGGGAGTCATTGATTCGGTAAATAAACTCTTCTCTGTCCAGGGATGCATTCCTGTTGCTCAGGCTCAGAAACAGGTCGAGCAAACGGCCACATTGATGATTTTTCTTCAATCTGTCTTGTGTTAGTACAATCACCTTTTATTACTCCCTCAGGTGTCGGAACTGACTTTAAGAAGCAAAGTATGAATACACAGAAAGTTTACTCAATGACTGTAATATCTATATATATATCTGTAATATCTAGTTAGATACAGTTAGATGAGTTTTGGTAATCCCAAAAAAAAAAAAGAAAAAACAGGCTTATTTACGACTGCAAGGACGTAGTTTGACTGTTGCCATTTGGCATACGTCCAAGTATTGAGAATACTGGTGGAGTTATGCTTGAAAATAACTATTTCATCACTCATGCTGTCTGACCATACTGGTGCGTTTGTGTACTAAGCTAAAAGATGACTGTCACAAATATGTCAGTAATTTTACACATTTTTAGACTCTCCTGGACAATATCCATAGTAATGCGCTTAGTTATTCATATGAAAAGTAACTTGAAAGAAGTGTGTGTCAATCTAGGATCATCAGTTTCAGAAAGTTACAGTATTGATGTTAAAAATAAAAAGCCATCTCACCACCTGACAAGCAGTTCTGATGAAGTATACTTTACTGTTGTGATACAAATAGACCGTGCAAGAAGAGGAATGAGGAAGTGAGAATATGACACAGTATGATTAAGAAAATGACTTAATTCATACAAAGCCTGACAGCACTTCTTATTAAACTCTCGACACACATCATTTGTAATTGCAGAATTTTACAAGCCTGACAGCATTAATAAAAAAAGAGATGCAATAATTGCTTTCTTTCTCCTTGTTTCCCTTCCAGATCATCAAGAAATCCTGCATTGAGATTTTAGCAGCCGAACCATCCAGTGTGTGTGCAGGAGGTGGGGCGCTAAAAACACACACACGCAAACACTAACTGAATCAGGTCTCTCCTGAGTCATCCATACCAGTGCCAGCATCCCATCATGTCTTCATCTGTGTAATTTCATTAACTCAGTGCCCTGTCTCCTCTTCTGTCACTTCAGTAATGACAATCCCAGACTAAAAAACGGCCATATATGGTCATCCAGGTCACTCACAGGAAATCTACTGGGACAGAGTATTGCTGTGGGGATAATTTTGCAGGGTCTTATTAGAAGGATTGACCGTGAGGTGGCGGTGGCAAGATTGGCTACAGCTGAAATGTTAAGTAGACAACAGCCTTTAGTGTCCCGCCAAGAGAAAGATTATGACGGTTAAAGCAACATTAAAAGGCTCAAATGAACAGATAAAAGCAGGAGTTGATTAAACACTTTTGGCAGAGGCAGGAGGACTTTTACTATTCTTCACATCTGCTTTTTCTTTTATTATGCAGTGAATTACTGTCACCTTTCAAAAGGGAAAACTATTTCACTTGAAACTAAATAGTAGTCACTAGTCTGCTGCTGCAGAGAGTGCTGTACTGTTTAGTTCAGTCCCATTGGTTAGGCATTGGGTATTTTCTCTGTGTTACAGGCAACATTATAACTATTGAAGTGGGTGTCCAACAATCGTTTTTGATATTGCTTGCTACACTTTCGATTTGGCAACACATTTTAAATGTTATTGCCTCATGTACAGTACATACAGTGTAAGATATCATTTAGCTTGGCGAGGAGTCTAAAATGTAAAACATCGATGTTTGTCATGTAACCAGAGTCTTTCCAAGTGGTGGTGAGAGGAAATGGTTTCCTCCATGCCAGAAACATCAACCAGGTGCTCTGCAGCTTCAAAATCAACGATACCGTTACAGTCAGTAAGTAAACGTACACTTACCTATTTTCTCTCCTCTAATGTAAGCCCAACATGTCTGTTACAAGGTTTATCAGTCTTTTTTTAACAAACTTTTTTGTCAGTGCATTGAATCTGTTGTCTCTGCCTTTGGAAAGCTCAGACTTAGAAGTCGACTTTAGAGGAATGTACATTTATCACATTGTTGTTTTGTCCATGCAGGTGAAAAACCGGCTGGTGTACAAAACACATTCTTACTGTGTCCAGCTCCTGTCATCGATGAAGTGGGGAAGTAAGTGCCTCCTGATCCTTCTACGATTTATTGTTCTCAAAGATCCTCCTTCAACTGTCTATAGGGGAAGCGCTCACTGTATATTTCACATTAAGTGGCATCCATGTGCACCCTAGATCACATTCTTTGCTTCAAACACAAAGAAACACATGAATGCATACACGTGTGTATGGGCACAGTCCATAAGAAGCCTGCCATACATTAGCTCCTTTTACGATCCCTATCCATGGCCGCATTCCTCTTTTCTAGATCCCAGTACGGCTTAGCAAAATATAAGGGGCTCTGTAGCCGTGCCAGCACATGCAGTGGTAAACCCTCCATGCATTTGTCCGGCTTCTGTCCTGAATTAGAACAGAGCAGTGAAAACAACTGGAGACAAATGGTTTTTGACTAGACACTAGTTTGTCCAGAATAGAAACTTCAATCAAAAGTTATTCATCCCATGACTTTCTTAATCTTTGGTTTTGACTTGTTATGACCCAAAAAAGATGTTTTGTTTTTGGTTTTTTATTGACTCATTCTCAAAGAGACAGGCAGCTAAAAAAAAAAACTATTCAAAAAAACACTGACCTTGAGACAAGGGAAGTGCAAAAATGCTTACCCATTTCCTGGCTATAGGACTCATCCTTGTGGCACACATCTGCTGAATGTGTGCACTGGCAGCCGTTTGGTAGCATGTTAGCAGTAACAACTTTATGAGATGATAATAATGTAATTTTTGTGTTAAAGCTTGTTCGGTTGCCTCCAAGTGGCTAAGAAATCTATTAAACCAGCTTAGAGGGCTTTCAAACTGCTGTTAACACAATGTCCACATGGACCATACACATCATCTCTGTTCTGAACAAACAAAATTTAGTGTTTCTTTGTTTGATGAGCTGCCATTGTGCCTGTGGGGGAAAAAAAACATTTAATACACTGCTGGCTTCAGACTGAGATAAGCAGGAGAAGCTCTGATCACAGTAGGTTATATTTGTTAGTTTAGAATCAGCTTTATTGATTTACACAATAAAGTACATCTTGTTTCAATCACCTCAATGTTTTCTGGCTCAGCGAAGGGTGAGGGAGGAGGCAACGGGATGTGAAAACTAAGACAACTGACACAACCACACGACAGTCACACAATTTTCTGGTGTAACCAACCTTAGCCGTGGCCTGAATCTCTCTGTATCAGCTGGCCATAGTCTCTTTTTAGAGCTCAGCTATGATCCAACGTCAACAATCCACAAACCTCTCTGACCAAAGTCTTTATGGGAAGAAAAGTACAACAGGCCACAGAGGAGAAGGTTCAGTGGATGGTGGTTAAAGAAGTTTCAGCGCTGGAGTAGGAGGCCTGACAGCCAAGATTAGACTCTAGTTGTATTTGTGTTGGTGATAGCATACTTCTATCATCATGTTACAAATTCCTTCATTTTATTCTCTAGTGGAAGTCATAAATCTAATTAACATTCAATATTTGCACTGGCAGTGGTGTGGACAGAGAGAGGATATGGTTTTAACTGCAGTGGGGAAAGATTTAAACAACCTGGACGGATGATTCAACCTCTGAAGCTTAAATCGATACCCTGGCAGAAGGGTCGTAAAGCTGAAGGTACATCATGTGCCTTAAACTTCCCCTTAAGCCTTTGTATATTTTTCTGCTCTTGCCTTCCCTTTCTTAAACTTTCCATCTGATCCCGGTGACGCTTAACCTCCTGACTCTCCAATTACAACGAACCCCCCCCCCCTCTTTTCTCCCCACCTCTGCCTTCACGTTCGGTGCCACCGTGGCTCCTTTCACCAGCTGCTTTGCCTCGCTGGTTGTTTTCCAGCCCTCCCTACCTCTCCTGCCTGCTCGTCTTTGCACTTCTCTATGTGTATCTGTCTTTTATTCATATCCATCACAAAGAAACTCCCTCTTTCATCCCCTGTCAGCCTTGTACTCTCTGACAGCAGCCTCCTTGTCCACTTTTGGCTGATCAAAGCCGTTCAGCAGCTTGCCTCATCTTTCAAGTGTCTCGGCAGGGTGGAAAAACCTTCAGAGAAGTTTAAGAAAAAACTGTCCCATTAATACCTAAACTAATAAAGTTAGTTTATGACTGATTGGTAGATGTTTATGTCATGAAACTGATTTGTGGTATTTTTTTTACTTGTGCTACAACCAACATGTCCTCACTGCTACTTTGTTTGCTCCACACCTTTAAATTCACACTGGTCAGTTTTCTTTGACTTTTTCTTCTCCTCAGACAGACTCAGTTTTCCCAGTTCAACAGCTTCTTTATGAGCTGCACTCAGACTAGATAATTATTTTTGGGATCCTTTGAATCCCCAATGAAGTGTAGAGGATGTTTATTTTTCTATACAGATTGTCTATGTCATTCTGAAGGACTCTCAGCAGAAATATCCAGTAATGTATCTCAATGTCGTATTGTCTAATGTTGTCCAAGTAATGAAACATGCTCTTTCATTACAAACAAGATGAAACCTGACGCGCCAGATATTTGTTTGTTACACAGAACCATCTGGTAAGAGGCCCAGTGTTTAGCAAAGGGCAGGACATTTCCAAAAAATGTTTTGGCATTTAATTGGACAAACCATCTGCCTATTGCCATCGATCACTGGCTAACTTCAGCTAATCAGCTCAACAAAACAAAGGACGGAGTGGGAGAAAGCTACCATCAGAGCAAGTTGGGAAATCAAACTCTTACTACAGCCAGTCAAGAGAAGAGTGAAATCATATTTTCCATCAAGAAAAGCCTTCAGTCGCAAGTTCGCTCTCCTTTAAATGAAGAAATCGTCTCAAGTTCTGATAGTGATGTTATAGCACCGCCATTGTTGTTTTCAAATGAACAACCGCTTCTCTCACTGGTCGTCAGCCATCAATCCAGCTGGCTTGAAAGGAAAAACACATGAGCACATTTCTTTTTTTTTTTTTACTCTATCCCACATTCATATACCATCACACGAAGAAACACATCTGTATTCATCCTCCACTGAAAATAGTCCCCAACAAATGCTATATTTATTCCTGTTTGAGGAACACTGGCTAAAAACTCCAGTGCCCAGCTGTTCTGGGAAGTAAATTAAAACTAAATTATATATTTGTGACCTCATTTAAAATAATTATGTCTTTAGTACGAACAAATGTTCTTGGGCCAGAGTGCCGCAGACCGGATAGGGAGGTCTGAAAAGAGTCACAAATTTTCTGCCTTTGGTGTTTGGTTGGGAATTGTTAACAATGAAATTAAATCATCCTGTTCTACAGCAATATTAAGATTCACTGTGGTTTTTAAATGATGCTGTTTTAGTAATGAAATCCTAAATTCATCATAAAATGCTTTCCAGTGCTTTTTCACTACTATTTTTCTTCTTCCTTTTACACCAAACTCTGTAACAAAATGTTTCACTTTAATCCAAAGGATACTGTGCATGAACTCAGACCCTCTTTAGCATGAGGACAGTTTCAGTCCCATAGCTCCCATCTGTTTGTTCTCAGAAATCACGGTATGCAGTTGTTCATGAAGTTCACCCACTGAACCAACTCTTCTGTCCCTCCACCCTCCTTTTTCTTCAAACCCAGACAGACAGCTCTCTGAGTCAGAGTAAAGACAGGTTTATCGGTCAAACAGTCTGCTTTCCATCTGTCAGACTTCATTCACATCCACCTGGTCCTCAACCAAATACGAACAGTGGGGGGTTAAAACACATGCCTTTCATCCAAATGTTTTGAAGATCTGAATGAGAACAGACTCCCAAAAGAGTGCCAGTGGAGGTCACATGAAATTCCCAGAATTGTTTTTCCCCTCTCGGAGAACGACGGGTTCGGAAAAACAAGAAAGACTCACAGAGCTCCAAAAAATCTTTCTGAAAGGAGTTTGACATGGATGAAGTTTGGACTGAAGAATGGACAGAAGCATGATTTGACTGAAGGCTTTTTCTTTGCTGTGATTTAGAATACATAAAGAAATAGGTTGAGACGTTAAGACTGCGTTTAACAAGGTGGCAGATTGTTCTCATTCCTGAGAGTTCAATGAGCATGGTGTCATGTCTTGGAAAAACACACGACCTGCCCGGATTCATAAAAGGAAAACCTTGGCTCGTAGATTGTGTTTTATTTTATTCCCTTTCCATTATTCTTCAAGTCGGTCACCTATCCCTCATTGGCCTCTGTGCCTGCTGTGTGGCTCAGTGGGTCACACAGTCACACCTACAGTTTGTTGTATTTTCTCCCGTTTTTTAACCGCAGTGGAAAACTTTTGTATTCGGTTCATTTGGGTTCAAATTGCTCAATTACAAGTTAAACAGGGCTCGTAAACAACAGCCAATCGACTCACCAAGTAGCTCATATTCTGGATACAGTTCTGGTAGCATGTTCTCCTGCCAGGTCAGACGTTTTGGCAGCCGCCTCCAGTGTCTGCAACCTTAGACCAAATAGCTGAACGCGAGCGTCAGTCTAGACATCACATTGTTCTCAGCTCATAATCCCAAGTGTTTCATGGTTGTTTCCTGATGGTTTGTATTCTCACACGCTAACAAACCACCTCACAGTTTGCTGGCGGTTCAGTTACGTTATTTGGTGTGAACCTGAGTTCAAATGACATCATTCCGGTCAAACAAACTGAGCTCAATGAGGAAATGCTTCAGACTAAATAAACCGCTCTGAACATGCTTGTTGTGTTACGTCCCAGTATGAAGATACAGAACATATTCATCCTGTTTGTCTGTTGTTTTGTTCCAGGGTGATTTATCTACAAGTGAGCATGAACGACGGTCTGTCCTTCATCAGCAGCAATGTTCACATCACCACCACAGAGTGTGTAAGTGGCAGCTTTTTGTCCCCTATGACTGCATTTAAAGGCACAGTATGCATTTTTTTTTCTCATTCAATAAAAAAATAGAAATAAAAATTGAAACTCATTGCATCTAAATAGATTATTATGTATTGTTTATGCCAGTGTTGTTTCCGCTAATCTGATGATGATTACTTCTTTAAGCAGAGGTCATTAAGGGGAAAAAAAAAATCACTCATAAATATCACCACAAAGCTTTCCCACTTGATTACTGAAGATTTTGTATTATACAGTGTCTGATATTTTAATGATTAAATATGCAAAAGAGACTGTCAAAAAGTTCGTAAACATGTAATGCTCAATTTAATTTGAATGTCCAGGACATAATTCTGAACTAAAATAAACACTTAAATGAGTATTTTTTATGTTTTCTTACCACTAATCTTAAAGAAGAAATATTATGAGTAGACCAGAATCTCAAAATTGGTGTTTTCAACTTTTAGTGTCTCCACTTAAATTGGAGCTTTCAACTAAACAGAGCAAACAGTTCCGCACCTGGGGATTACCAGGTGTGTCTGGTTGACAATATCAGAACAAGAAACACACCTACACTGTCCCCGCCAGTTGCAATCAGGGAAATGAATAAGAACGTTTGGGTACACGGACCTTCATCGGGTTCTATTATGATGCGAAACGGAAGACTATCGTAATGAGGCTAGTTTTCTAATGTGGACCAATCAGGTCACATTAAATACTTTGAAATACATCTGGACCAATAAAGTCATACTACTAACTTACAACACTCATGAATTAAGCAATACAAATATAAACAACAACTTCATGGCACTGTGGGCCTACAATAAAAACATTAAGCCTAACCCTAATAGCCACTAATCATATGCAGGACAAACATTTCATATACAGATTGTACAGATTTGTAATTATAGTGATACAGATTTGGTTGGAGCTAAATAACATCATGTGTGTGTGTATATATATATATATATATATATATATATATATATATATATATATATATATATATATATATATATATATATATATATATATATATATATATATATATATATCTTATAAAGCTCTCAACTTTAAAAGCAGAATGATAGGTTTCCTCTTGAGATTTAGCATGTTTTTAATATAAAAGAGGTTTTCCAGGTCTTCTTGTATTGCCTGTGGTTTCCACTCCACTTCTCTCTGCTGCTTCTGCCCTCTCCAACCTCATCTCTTTTCCTAGAAGTCTGTTGTTTTGTTCTCTGCAGTCAGTTTCCTCACCCTCTTTATCTCTTTCATCTTCCCTTTCATTTTTGTTATTTTCCCCCCTCTTTTCGGGGAGCCAAACCACAGGGGTTGGTAGTAGCGACCCACCCCAAAAAAAGCCTGTCTGACCACTCCTGAGGTGGCAGGAGACTAAAGGTCAGAGAAGCAGGTTCATGGCCGTGAGGCTGCCGGTTCACCCTCAACATTTTGGTTGTGAGAGTGAAAGAGAAGCATCCTGTTACAGCCCATTCAGACTATTGTAGCTCCCAGGTGTGTGAACGCATATAGCTGTGTCAGTGTAAAGCAGGGTGGAGCTTCATTCCATAAAACCGAGATTAAGCAAGATGCAATTTAAGACAATTTAAAGCAATTTAACAAAATAAAAAAGGCATGTTGGAACATATGGAGCAGAGCCACAGCGGATCCCCACTGAGCAAAAAAAGGGCCGTGTTCTTTGAAGCTGTTCCCCCTCAGTCTGTGTGAAATCACATCCATGAAAATACTGTGAATTTAAAAGGCTGTGTTGTGGTTCGTGATATACAGAGCTCAATTAGACATACCATTGCAATTAGCTGCTTCTTGCCACTAAACTAAACCATATAGGCTGAAGTCACACCAGGCTCAAGGAGGCACGACAAGTTGCTTACATGGGACGAGTTGGCCTGGTGCAATAAAATCTGGATTAGTGGAGAATGAAAACAAACCCCTGCAACGCCCTCCACAAATCCCCCCAAAGTGCTACTTTCAACAGTTTTAGCTTTTGTAGTTGTAATCCACAAAATATGCCTATACAGGCCAAGAAAAACACACATATTGTATATGTGAGAGTGACACAACGCAGATGTGGTCACTGTTGAACATATTGCCATTGTTTACTGAACCATTACTTCACAAATTCTGCCTGTCAGCAGAAAACTGTGCTGAAGGGTAATTTTCTAAGATAGTCATTTGGCTCCTGTGATGGTCTGTCTACAACAGACCCCACTGCTGAGTTCAGATAAATCCCCTCACATCTTTGCCACAAGATAGATAGAGGAAAGTCTAACCACATGTGATCCTCATCTGTGGTCTGTAATGGGAACCATGTTTGACTCAGGGACGACCGCCTGGATTAAAGCGAGCAAAGTGACTGATGGATTCACTTAGGGATCACACGACTTACACGGACCACTGTCATCAGAAAAACAAAAACATGAATATTTATAGTGACAGAACTGACACCAAGGGAATCAGAAGGCTTCCTTTTGGCCTGCTTTAAAGTCCATCCTAGAAGTGTGATTATACTTCCTGTTTACCATCATCTTTAAAGGAGACCTAATGTCTAGTACACTGTTCTCTGTGTGTGTGTGTGTGTGTGTGTGTGTGTGTGTGTGTGTGTGTGTGTGTGTGCTCTCCAGTTTGATGGCACCATTCTCCTGATCACCCTGCTGGTATTGTTCCTCCTGCTGGCCCTGCTCTTCATGTGGTGGTTCTGGCCGCTCTGCTGCACTGTGGTAAGAAACTCACACTACATTCAGGAAGTGGACCATCATAAAAAGCAGCACTTAAATCACAATTATTTCAGGCTTCAGAGGGGTTCATCTAATCGCTGAGAGACCAGTGAGCATCTGATGGGTCCTTACAAAAACTAAACTGATGTGATTAATGTGTTTGCGAGAAGCTAAATAATGTCATATCTGTTGTTTTTCCTCAGGTGATCAAAGAGCCTCCTCCTCCACCTCCTCCTGAGCCCGTGAGTCAAAACACAAACGTATTCACTGACCAAATCTGCACGAATATGTGTGTGATATGGATCGTAAAGTTTTTAAAAGCAACAATAATTATTTTTTTCATCACAATACTTAATACTTAATACAGGAAGTGTCGACAATTAATGTATTTGAGTCAGAGCTGTATGTTCCATTGATATACCTTTTTTGCACATTTTGAAGTAACATGTTAAAAAAGGTTGAATTAAACAGCAAAATTCACCAAAAGAAGGGAAATAAGTTCAGAGGTTTTGAATAAGTTCTGACATTTAACCCACATCACTGATTGGCTGTTTCCACCCAAACAGAAGAAAAAGAAGACGCTGTGTCAGCTGTCAGGGTCTTCCGATATTACCATGAGATTCCAACTGCTAGATAAATTCCAAAGTTCCCTTGTAGATAGCCAAGAAGAAGTCAAGTTCACAACCTCTAGTTCATCTACTCTTTATTACAAGAGAGTGTTCATGATAACTCCCTCTGAATCTATGTGTTAGAAAATATATGGAGGATGAAAAAAGTTGTTTTTTATCATTTGTGTTTTAGGAGTCAGATGATGAAGACGGCCTGCCCAAGAAGAAGTGGCCCACTGTGGATGCTTCATATTACGGAGGAAGAGGAATCGGAGGGATCAAGAGGATGGAGGTGATGAGATTACAAAAAAAATGATGAAAACCAGATTAAATACACTTCCTCCTTTTTGTTGTGTATTCATATATTGTTTGCTGTATGTAGGTGCGTTGGGGAGGGAAGGGCTCGACAGAGGAGGGGGCAAAGCTGGAGAAGCCGAAGAACGCTGTGGTGAAAATGCCTGAGCAGGAGTACGAGCCCTTCGAGCCCAAACCTAAGAAATCTCACAACAAGAAGGCGCCTCAGAACCGGAAGTGGTACACGCCCATCCGGGTAAATACACACTCAGGTTCCTTCAGGACCAACAGACAGTGAGGCACTAGGATGTCGCCATTTAGTGGGATCATTTATAGAAAACATTTCAGTACACCCTTGCTGCTTTTCAGCAAAACAACAGCTTTTCAGGAACTCAAAAATCTGCAGTGTTCACAGATTGACCGCTGTGCATTTTTGAGTTTCAAATAACTGAGGTTGGAGGAATTTTCTCAAACCCACAGAGTAGTCTGATAAAAAGCACCACTGGTGGGGTTGCTAAGTTTTCACAAGACAGCAGGGAGGAATAACGTCTTCTCTGGTCATATTTATGTATAATTAGTTGCATAAGCACAAAATTCCATGACTATCATTGTGTATACATAGCTAAAGTAATACAACATATTCCCCAGACAGAGAGAGACTTTATTAGACTTGGCGTCGGTGCTGTTTGGGCTTTAATCGTACACCACAATACAGCTCTGTGTAGCAACACCGGCCTCTCATACAGTAGCCTACACTGTTATCTGTATCCACCTTACAGCTTTAAGGCTGTATGCTGAATGTGAGGCAGGCCTTAAAGCAGCACAGCAGTGACTCATAGCCAAACTTTACACTGTTCATACATTACAGTCAGTGTCGGGAAAAGGTGAATTTACACAGTTACTAGTGACTGGTTGTTAGGTCCCGGATGCAGTTTTGTATTTAGACATTAAAGATTGTTTAATGACTTGTGGTTAGCTTAAGATATGTACTTCCTTCCTCTCAAGTGTGTGTCACTGAGGGTCAGGAGTCAGCACTTTTTGCTTCCAGTAAATGCATCCTGGCAGCAGTATCTTTCACGTTATGTAAGGAAGGGGAATTTACCTCTAGGTTCACGTGTCTTCATTTAATCAGACGTGAACCAAGATTTGACCAAGTGACTAATCAGCACAGCATCTACCGAGAGGCAGGAACTAATCAGTGGAATCAGCTGCTGTGGTGTTTGTCTGGGACTAAAACCTGCAGACTCTCGGCTTTGGAGGAATGCGACCGAGGACCACAGACCAAATGTTTGCTGATACAATAGAATCAGTATTAATAGGATGTATTCAGGATTGAAGTGTGTAAGAGTTTGGTGTCTAGATGTGGCCAGCTGTTTAAAGTCTCCATCTTCTCTGTCATGTTCAGGGTAAACTAGACGCTATCTGGGCTCTGTTCCGCCGCGGGTACGACCAGGTCTCTCTGATGAGACCCCAGCCTGGAGATCATGTGAGTATCCCAGTGGTGCACAATGGAAATATTTTATTTCATCAAATACTTTCACCCACACCCTCTCAAATTGATTTCACCAGTTCTACTTTTTAGCTTTCTGTTCCTCCCTCCTGTACTGTTTTATACCTGTGGTGACCCACAGCTGCATCGCACTCTCCTTTTTTACACCCTTCCTTTCCACCTTGGTTCATGCGTCACGTTTTTCTCAAATCCTTTATATGTCTTGAGATTTGGCTGAGTCCAATGCGTACTGGGTAACTTCTTTTCTTTTTGGCCAAAATTACAAGGAATGTGATGAAAACTGACATTCTTCTGAGGTGGTACATTTGTAAGAGCAGCAGATAAACCACTAAAAACTTTAATTTCATCTTGTTGTTGAATTGTAGAGCTAATTTTTAATGAAAATTGTACAATCACTTCTGTTTCTTACTTACAATACTAATAACAGTGTTTAGCTACTAACCATATCTCCTTTAACAAGAAGGTGTCCTTTAAAAAGTTAGATTTCAGCTTTATTGGTGGAATATTTTAACAGTGTGTTTGCACTTTTAACATTAAAACACTAATCAAGACAACATTTAACTCAAATGTCTAAAAGTAAAAACGAGGTGATGGCACTTCAAAGGTCAACTTCACTGTGACATCATAATATTCTTCAGAAACATGCTTCTGCCCATAAGTCAAGAACAGAAGAGGAGAATTTGACCATATTTGTTCCAGTACTGAATTGGTGACACCAATCCTTGGTGTCAACCTTGAACCTGTGGTGATTATAGAGATCATCTGTGCTTTCCAGTTGACGATTTGTGTTAAGCACTCTGATGTTATATCAGAATTGCTTCTGTCAGTGAACCGACACGCTAATAGATATGCAGCAGTAGTCCAACACAAACTCATTGGTTTCGCTAATATTTGTCTTTAGGTGGTTGGTGTTTGCACCATGTGACAAACCTCTTTATCAGTCCTCTGTACTCATCTGTAAAATAGAGTCTAAGTGAAGACATGCTTCTCACAAGAAATTATTCACTGGGATCCCGGATTAAGATAGTGGTATCTTACATTTTGCCAAAAACTTCACTGTCTTCACTATACAAATTTCATTAGCCTGGAATCCATGATGAATCAGCAATGATCAGTTAATACAGTATATTTTACTGTGTGATAATCAATGTGTGGGAATATTTATCTCAGAGCCACAAAAAATCCTTAGAAACCAAACCTTGTGTTTGAAAAACTGGGTCTTTTGGTGTGTTGCGAGTCCAAAACTGCTCCAGTCATCTGTACCCATTACTCATCTTGCCCTCCCTTCCTCCATCTGTCTCTCCGTCTCATTCACTCCTGGTGTTCCTTTGCTGGCGAACACCTCCGTTGGCCCATCTCCATCCTGTTGAGCCAGCCTCGCACTCACACCTGCTTCACATTAGACGCCATAAAACGGATAGAAAGCAGAACCACAGCTCACACTCCTTGTAGCTCGATAGGAGTGTTTTCTGATGTGTTCGTGTGTGTAAGCTGGTAAAAATTCTCTCTTCTTCACAGACCGGCCACATGGTTTAGTTTTAATACCGGAGTCTTTGTATCAGAAAAGCCACAGATAAGAGTTGGGCTTGAATGTGGAGAGGAGATGGGGGTTCACCGAGTACAGAGAGCTCTCTAGGGATTTTTAAACCCCTCTGGCACATTCACCAAAGTCACTTTTTAATGTTTATGTGTTCTGGTGATTCCTTATAATTTCCAGCTTCACTGGCCTCAACGGGCAGTTTGTAATTCAACCTCAACCATATAAATGAGGAGTATAAACTTCAAGTTCTCCATAGGCTGCTTGGTTTCCAGCCACATTAATGGCGTGTTTGATGCTAATTAGCCAGTGTTGCTAACATGCTTAAGTAAGACGGTTGAACATGGTCCACATGATACATCATGCACTTCATAATGTTAGTATCGTCACAGTTGTATAGTAAGTACAACTTCACAGAGCTGCTAGCATGTCTGTAGACTCTCGCTTCGTAACAGTATGATCTTCTTTGGGAGTGTATCATGTTCCCAGAAACCTACACTCTCAGGAGTCCTGTGTGTCCAGGTAAATATGTTTCCAGGGTTCCAAGTTGCCAAAGTATGGTATTCCCAGAGCACTATGTAACCCAGGCTGTATATTCCCAGGTATCTATGTTTTTCAAGAATATATATTTTCCCAGGGTTCTAAGTTCCTAGGTCCTATGTGCCCAAGGTCCTATGTTCCCAGGTTCCCTTAACCCTGCTATTATGTTTGTGTCACACCCCTCATGAACAAAGCACCTTGTCATGTTCCCATTATTTACCATATACATTTGGGAAACATTGCACCCTGGAAAAATAACTCCATCATCATCTGCTTTTCTTTACTCCCTTTTCTTTGTTTCCTGCCATCACTTATCTGGTCTCTTCTTTTCCAGTTGTTTTCTTCCCCTTCCCTATTCTTCCTGCTTTCCACAGCCGACTTTCCCGCTAATCGAGCCCTGTCCCAGGAGCGAGTTAAAATCATGCCTTATTAGTAGAAAATTTCCGATGATCTTTTTTAACGGGAATTCCACATTTAAGAGTGTTTTCTTGGCAGCGCAAACAAGTACAGAGGCAGGATTGGCGTTTAGCTCTCCCTTAGACAAATGAGACAGGAAAAAAGTCACGACTAGCTCACGATTGCATCTTTACCAAAGCAAACTGGCAGTCAGATAAAAAAGATCTCCAATTTGAGTTCCTTAGTCAACAAATTTCACTTACCCAAAGAAGCTTTTAGTGATGGCTGCATACCTAATCTCTGCATGACGCAAGCTTTATTTTCTCGAAGAAATCGAGCCTCTCTTTCCACTCAAATGATGTCGCCTCCTCAAGTCATTTGTGGTCTGTAACGAAGCGGCAGAAACATCTCCCAGGCCAGCAGGCCGGCTCATTTCCATGTAGTGTAAGGTTTTATTTCAAAGGGAAAAGGGTGGAAACAAGCACGGGGCACCTATTTCCTTACTTTATGTGTTACCTGAAAAGCTATTTGGTCACATGCAGACTCTACCATACCAGAGGAAAGTCTACATCGCAAAATGAAAAGGAACACTCACTCTTCACATGAGGCGAAGTACAGTCTGGACACCTAATAGCATATCACCCTTGAGACCGGCGTGGCTACAGTCCTGTACAATGTACTCGCCAGCCTCAGCATCCGTTATGGAAAGCACACAGAGAGCTATTTTAGTGAAAATGCATCTATCCTGCAATCAAACTATGTTCAGATTCTCGCCAGTGATTCCCAGTCTCCTCTCCTGTAGTCTTCATGTACCCTTACTACATACACACACTTTTTTTCTCTCCCTTCAATGAACTCAGTAACCCCTCAGCATGTTTGCTTTGTAGGCTCTGCACAGTATCAGTGGCTGCGTATGTTTGTTTGTTCATGCATCATGCTTTTGTGTGTGTGTGTGTGTGTGTGTGTGTGTGTGTGTGTGTGTGTGTGTGTGTGTGTATATGTATATGTATAAACACATAACCACATAATTTGCCTGTGATAGACCACAGTGAACCTCACAAGGATTAAGTTATCTGCATTCGAATCTGCAGTTAGCCATTATGAGAGCGTGTGTGTCACCAAACCACATCCATTACGCTGACGTCAGAGTGTACTGTATGAGGCCGAGCTGGTCCACACACACACTCTCTCTCTTGCTCATAAACACAAGCCTCTCCAGGGAAGAATTTAGCCAGCTAAAGGACATGAGGTAATACCTTACAGTAAGGCAGACAACTGCCAGGGCTGTTTCCACCAACTGACTGACCATGTCTCTCACACACACACACACACACACATAGACATATACATCTGGTCAGGCCTAGACAATTTTATGACCTTGGTAAGACTGCAGACAGTGGAGGAGGTCAGCGAGAAAGAACGAGCAAGCGTGGTTTTCTTTAATCCAGGAAAATGTTCATAGATTCAAACCGCAGCTGGGTGCTAACAGCATGATGTACAGGAAGCCAAGCTGGGCTTAAAATAAAACATCTTTATCAGTATCAGATTGCTTCCAATAAACCTGCAATAATGGTCACACACATTGGAAGGCACCTCATATCTTGTTTGAATAAAGTTTGGGGAGTTGTTTGCTTAACAAGTTTTGACAAAATACGCCTAGTCACATTTTTTTTGCAGAGAGATAAGAACATTGATATCACTCCCGTATCTGTAAGCTAATGTTTAAGCTAGCTACTGTCGGCAGCCAGTTACTTTAACTATGTTCAATGACCAGAAACAAGGGGACAGAGCTATCCTGCCCAGCAGCATCTCTTAGGCTCACTATTTATCACTGTTTCATCAAAGCTACACTGATTTTTCATCTCTACACCTCTGACTCAAACAAAATGTTATAAAATGGGCTAATTATTATCTTGTGTTTTTTAAGCTTTTTTTTTCTCAGACACTTTTCCGCCCTTCACTTCCTTCACAGTGTCCTAAGAATGAGAATTACCATAACATGCAACATAACGTTTCCAGCTCAGCTTTATTAAGAAATTCCCCGTTATATACATTTCTCCTTCATGACACATTCTGTGGAACTGTGGAACAGTTTTTTACGCAACTGCGGTTGAACTAGTCAAGCATGTAAGCTTTAACAGCTGAGAAAGAAAAACATTGTTTCTCAGTAAATCTGTGTGGGATTGACAGTGCAGTGCTAGTTTAGCATATTTTTAGAAGGAAGGAAGCAGTCTCTGCACATCTCTCTTTGTGGGTATTTATGAGGCAAGAAACAATTTTAAAGAATATGAGATCCGCATTCTGGCTTTATCGACGTCTAGGAATGCCAGACTGGATAAGTGGTGACAGACCAGACTGCTGGTCGCTGCTAGATTCTTGTCTTTTTCTACTCTGTTTATTCAGTATTTTGTTTTTTCGCTCGCAGCAGCTAATTTACTCGTCGGGATGAACGGAATGTATCCCTTGTGGCTGTTTCTAAATCAGATTTCATGCCGAATGCTGCCTCTATGTGGCTGTATGTATGTGTTAGAGGGGAGTCTGTCTGCGGTAGATGCAGAGAATCATCTAAATGGAAGAGGACAAAGAGTGGTCGCTGAAGGAGAGGCCACAAGTTTAGAGTGGGATGTTGAAGAATTGCCTCAATTCAGTTAGATTCATGATCATTTTTGCTCTTTCTGGTATTGTTTTTCTATTTTTATCACCCTTTCCCTCTGTCTGACTCCAATTCAATTAGGTATTTGTTTTTCTTCTATTGTATCACAATACTATGTAGGTCTAAAATCTCCAGATTCCTCTCTAAGTTGTCTTTGCCTTTTTTGTGCTGTAGACATTTTCAGTAGATAGAAAGTTATCTAAAAAAAAGTACAACATTTCATGCAGTGTGTGAAGTTCTTTTTGAGATGGAATGATCTGTACTCTTTTCTCCCAACTTGTTGAGTAACATCGATCCCTGTTCCCCTCACTTTCCACTCTAACAAACCATAGTCCTGCAGCTCCGATCACTGATACTGGTTATTAACAGATTAACATTACTTCACTGGACTCCGGCCGCCAACTCCATGCAACTATAGTGCAGCTCTCAGTTTACCATGGTAACAGCGACCTTCGTGAACTCGGGTGGAGCTAACATGAAGTGCAATATTTTACGACTAACATGAGAGTAAAATGCAATTTCTGCCGTGACAAATTCACGTGTTTTACAGTCTGATGAGTCACCACACGCTGTCGAAAATCCTCCAACCTTTCACCCCGAAACACACACCCCACCCACACATACACACACCCACTAGCCCCAGCTGCTAACCCCAATCCCTCCCTATCTTGTTTTTTCTCCATATGGTCTCTTGATGAGAATGACGGGAACTTTGATAAACAAGTTACAGTTCTCAGGAAAGAACACTGGACTAACCTGGATCATTGGGAGCGTGGGCGTCAAAGCAGGGATTTGAGTGTAATCTGGAACACCAGCTGGCCATACACACACACACACACACACACACACACACACACACACACACACACTGTCACCACCTTCTTAGCCCAGATGTGCATCAGATTAGACACCTGTGTGTGCGGACCTGAAAGTGTCTTAGTCTGTGTACATTTTTACTTTAGATATCTTTTTTTTTTAAATCACACCTTTAATGTCACACATATTCAGTACATAGTTTCATCTTTTATTGTAATTCCTTTTAAATCCCTTGTTGATAAAAAAGATTTAAAAAAAAAAAAAAAGAAAGAAAACATTGAAACACTACTATCAGCAGGTCCAAGAGACGTGTTAGTGTTCAGCAGGTTTAATGTTTACAGTGTACGTCATGCTAACAAGGTCACAATGACAGACTAACATGTTGGTGTTTATCATGTTTAATGTCCACCAAGTTTACCATCATTTAGGGGTGGCTGTAGCCCTGTAATCAGAAGGTTTCTGGTTCAAATCCCGGTTCCCCCAGCTGCATGTCAAAGTGTCCTTAGGCAAGATACTGAACCCCAAATTGCTCCTGATGAGCAGTTGGTGCCTTGCATGGCAGCCTCTGCCATCAGTGTAAGAATGTGTGTGTGAATGGGTGAATGTGGCAAGTACTGAGCTTTAAGCAGTCAGTAGACTAGAAAAGTGCTATAAAAATGCAAGACCATTTATCGTCCCAGTTTAGCATGCTAGCATGCTAACATTTGCTAATTAGTACTAAAAGTACCCCTGAGGCTGATGAGAATGTCATTGCTTTTGCAGGTATCTTATTCAAATCAGTTGTAGGTTTGAACAAAAGTTATTCTTTTTTTTCTTTTCTTTTTAATCCTTTGTCTCTTTTCTTTCCATTAGGGTCGATGCATCAACTTCACAAGAGTGAAAGAGGAGTCAGCAGCAGCCAAGGCCCAACCTCGCACCCCGATCCACACGCCCACACCACCGCCACCAGACTACCGCCCTGTGACACGAACCGCGTCCTCATCTCCCACCCAGAGCAGCCCTCCTCCCAAATCACCACCATCAGGCCAGCTACCACCAGGACCACCGCCCGCCCGCACACCCCCGGGGCTACCATGTCCACCGCCGTCCCGTCCCCCACCCAGCCTTCGACCCTGAATCACACAGACAAACCCCTCCCGTCCCCCAACGCACCCGCTTTGATATCACAGACTTATCGCTCTGTTGACCAGTTCCTTCAGTTTGAAGGTCGTGGTCCTCGCTGCCACAGATATTCCTGCTATAAGCCAAAGACCAGCAGTATTTTGAGTCCCAGTCCTCCTGTGCTCCTCCTCTTTTATGGGAAAGAGTGTCAAGACAACTTCAAGTCGTTGTCATTAAACAACAATAAACTCTGGTGGTAAATCAAAATTGGAATAGAAGGGAAATTTGCTATAAGAACAGAAATTGAATGCTCTCTGTTCCATTTTTTAAGCACAAAGTAAAGAGTTGACCACCCCCAAAAACTGGATAAAGTCCTTTCTCTACAGGCCATGACTATCTGCTTGATTTTGACAAGCAGTTTGACTTGACACTCTGTCCCATACCGAGGATGAACGGGGTCATTCGGGGAAAATATTTTACTTATTGTTGGCACGTGTGAGATCAGGGAGGATTGTTGCTGGACAGCAAAGCATGTTGGGACAGGAAGTCCACAGAAGAATTATGCAATGGATGAAATTTCTTTGTTGTCTTTATCAACTACTGAGTTTGGCCATTGTTGTCAAGAGTTAAGGTGAAAAGTAGGTTATACATGAAAATCTGAGAACTTTGAGAAGAATGGATTGGTTTCTTTGTCCATTGCTATTACGGTGAAGGGAATTTCAATTGGCCATGTTGCTAACATATCTGATTTTCAAAAAAATATGTATTTTTGGACATTGTTCTCAATGCCAAAATATTTTTTTTCTTCACCTTTTCGTGATGTTTCTTCTATTAGAATACATGCTAACCCAACAAATTCCAACCCTGTATCACAAAGTATGCAGTTACTCGATTTTGTGGTCCAGTCTTTGTACCATTCAGTGACAGGGAAGTGTACAGACGTCATGTAGAAGGTATGTTTTTACAATATGTGTTCGAGATGTGTTTTTGAATGTTACGTTGGTCGATATCTTTGAGGCTTTGGATTTTGTCCTTAACCACCTTTTCATGTAGTTGAATTTAGAGTACAGCAATATACGTATATTTTTTGATTTTATTTTTTTTGTTGTTTTGGTATCTGCGCACATAGACTGTTGGGCAACTCTTTTTTTTTTTTTTGGACATGGAAACGTATGAAATCAAGCAACCAGAAATCAGGTTAACGTCTCTCCTCACATTTTTTTTTATACACAATCCTCATACTGTACTTTGATACCAATATGTGTGTTTTATGTCTTCAGTTTATCATCACCTGTCACATTGCAACTGCAGGGCAGTTCAAAGAGCATCTAATTTATTTTACTCCCCGAGAGAAATAGAGGAGAGTACTTGAATATCGACAAGGTGTCCAACCGCCAAGACGGACACTGTGCGCAGAATTTAGACACACAACAGCTAGCCAGTTAAAAGTCATATATGGCTTACCAGCGTCTGTTAACCTCTCAGCTACACTGAAAAACATTTGAAACTAAAAGTGATCAAGGTACATTTAATGCCCAGTAATCAGAAAATATAAAAATTATGTGAATTTTTGTTTGTATCATGTGTTCCAAAGCTCTTTTCTAGCAGCTGAAAAGATGCTGTTAGCATACAAGCTATCAATGACAAGAAAAGAACATAACTTTGAGATTTTAACTTGAGGGTGTGGAAAAGAGGTTGAAAAACGCTGGTATTCCTTTTTATAGCCAGTGCCTTCTGGAATTTTCTTCTCGTTTGATTTTTTTTTCTATACTTTCAGTTTGATGTACGTCATTCGGTTATGTCGTGTACCGTTGTGTTACTACAAGCATTCAGAATCATTCAGTGCCTTGAAGCTGCACTAGAAGTTGCATATGTTGTGTCCAAAATTAACTTCATATTCCACTAAAAATGGTTTTTAATTTTACTTAAAAGTCACAACACAGCTCAGTTGAGATACAACATGGTTATGTGACAAGGTGCTACATGTCAAATGTCGCAATCATCACATCGCAATAATTGTACTGCACTGGTATACCTACCATAAATAAATTGGACATAAATATGCCAATTATGCTTTGCTGGCAATTTCTAGCATGTTTTTGACCACATTTCCCATGCTGGTGATGGACTTGTGTTAGTGGTAATTATACTTAGCCACACCAGATCTAGACCAGACCAGATGTATACGGCAAAGTGTTGTACCTGTCACACATTTTATTTGAGGCAACATGCCCGATTGTTTAGTGGTGGTACCTTTAAGGTGGGACAACTACGAATTAGATTTTTCCTTAGAAAAAGTCAACTGTTTACAGATACAGATACAGATTCCTGCACCATCAAATTGCACCTTTGTGTCACTTCCTCCCTTTGCTCATCCAATGTTGCTGAGAGAACTAAGATCTCTGAGGAATAAAACTAAAGCAGATCTCATCATGCCAGATTTATCAATGACACCTTGATAGTGAATGTTAATACCAAATTTGTCGCATTGTTACACATTAAAATAGAAACACAAAGTATTATTACTTTTAACTCAGAATTTTCTTGTTTTCTATCTCTGCGCCGATGAAAATGCATACAAATGTGGCCTGTAGATGTTCCACTGATGGCGTGGATTGCTGAACCTCTTAGAAATTCCTGTTTGACACACTTAAGACATTCAGTTCTTTGAGTTAATTCAGTTTACCTTTAAGAAAGAATAAATGCGACACTGATGCAGGATCAGTGTTGGGGGGGAACTGCTGCAGTGGCCTTCACTGCCATTCCTAATCGAGATGAGACACATTACGTTATGTTGTGTGTTTTTTACACGTATAAACAGCAGTACTGAGGCAAATATGAAAGACGTATACGATTTTCTCTTGTTGGTTGACATGACTTTTTTTTTTAAACATTATCAATAAAGGTTGACTTCCAAGCTTCTACCAGAGAGTTTCCTGTGTGTGATTTCAGCTTGGTACCATGTGTAATACAGCAGTCAGTGTCTGGCCAGTCTAATATCCCTTTAGCAGCTCCACCCATGCAGGTTTGGACAGTGAATAACTGTACCATTCATAGTTTGCCCTGTACATACCCACACATTCATTTTGACTGTAAGACCCTGGAACTGGACCCATGGCATGTCAGCATGTCTGCTGTGAAGGAAGTCCGTAAGAGTTTACAGCACTCACAACCATGTCTATTGTTTACATCGCTAAATCCACAAGAATGTTCACAGGGAGACTAATAACTGGACTTAATCCAATTAGGGCAACTATAGAAACTTGCATATAATCTCCTAAGGTCATAGAGGGTTTACCAAGTCCATAAGCAGACTACAAATACCAACACAAGATGTTGGGGCATTAAAGGTGACAAATAATGTCACAGTCTGAGCTAAGAGAATGTGAAAGCTACTTGTGGCAGCAGTAAGACGTTTGCTCCTCCATGTTTAAAGCTGCACGGTTCAAGTTCTTTATATCAGCAAGGAATCAAATGTCTGTTTGTAACGTGAAAGGTGTCACTCAAAGTGACAGACCCACAAAACGGCCTGTAGTTCCTCTCTGTTCTACTGAGCGTTTTAGCGCCTTTCAACCTTTTGTTTTGGTTTCCGGACTTCAAACTGTTGCTCAATGTTTGCTATCAATAGTTCGACTTCAAAGCTGATACTATGCAGTGTCCAGTTCAAAGTTCAGCTGGTTTCTGTTAAGTGGTCAGAACAACAGTTATAATAGGATTAAATGCATGTTACCACCAGGGCTTTGGGGAAAACCCTGGCGCAACACGAGAATGAGACTCCCCTCTTCCTGTCCCCCAAGCACCACCAGCAGCCAAGCATTTTTAAAGGTTTTATTCAAAAACACATCTTGCACACAATCGAACATGCTGGCAGTCTGTCCGACAGAGGAGAGCCCACCTTCTGGAGGAATAAACACCCAGTTTACCGAACTGAGGAGCACTTAGAGATTACTTTTTAACTTCACTTTTGGGATTGAAAAGTTTATTTATCTTCACTCCTGTTTATCAAAATGAGTGCAGCAGATGTGACCTCCAATGTTGGGTACTTACAGTATGTACTGTGATACTTACTGCTGGTTGGAGCTGAATGGGAAATGCCCTTTACGTCATGAAGAGAACCAGAGTCTTGGGTGAGTGCTGAGTTCAGTGACTGACCTCGGAGCATGCTGCTGTCTGCTAGCTTACTGCTGATGTACAGTAAAGTGAGCCCTTATACTTGTGGATTTTTTTTTTTTTTTTTGGTTTGAACACTTTTGAAAACATCTGGCAGACGTTGCAATGCAGAAATCTTACATATTCGATCTATACCTGTGTTCTTGAGGTAACCCAAGACAACATACCTAACCAAGTAAAAACTGAAACCTTGCGTCATTCAAGTGAGACACAGACAGTTTGAGTTTCATTCACTTCCTCCCATCCAGCCTGTTACGGATGAGAGAACCAGAAAAGTGCTCTCCCTGCGGAGGATTTTTTCCCTCATCCCTTAATCCTCCCGAGGTTTCTTTTTCTGTTGGACGGAGCGGTGCTTTCCAGTGATTTTCCCCAAATACTTCTTTCCACTGTCGTGCTGGGTTCACCACTGGCCACCTTCCGGTCACGAGCTCGACGCTGTAACCTCTCGACCTCTACCTCCCAAATCGTCTAAAGACAGCAGTGAGGTGGGAAATGACGTCACCCCCCAGCGGCACCCCGCCGCCCCCTGTGGCCGACAATCAAGGTGTCGCACATGTAACCTGATGAATATAAAAACACAAATTGCGCCGGAGGAGGAGTGTTCGAAATCTGTCTCTCTGGTCAGTAATGAATTTAATACAGCCAGAGTAGCCCCCACGAGCAGTTCCAGCTGGGTTATTACTGTGGAGTCTGCATTTTTTGTTTTTTTTGTTTTTTTCCCCCGCTGCATGCAGAGGAGGAGAAGGATGTGGGATGTCAGAGGGGTGGGCTGGATCAGAAAAAAAAAAAAAAATGGAGAAAAGAATGGAGAAAATGAGGCAGATGGGCAGAACAGGGCAGCAAGGAAGAAAAACAGCATCATGCTCACTGGCCCCTCCTCTCATCCCTCATCCCACTCCATGAATTTTTAGTATTATCTGAGGGTATGTTTTACATAATGGCCCTGAGAGAGACAAACACTGTATTTACTGTAGTGCAAAAACACACATCCTGTTTGTTCCCAGCTGCAGCTCTCTGAAGTGGCACTCTTTGACCGTGACACCATAATGACCCTGAAATTATCGTGCTGATCGCGGAGAAAAAGATGTCTGTCGCAGTGTGTTTGCACGGTCGCCCGTGGTTACCGAAAGGGACGCCGTGTGGCGAAATTCAAATGGCATAAGCGCCAAGGGTCAGGCTTCGTTAAGTCACAAATTGCGGGGCATAAAGATTAAAAAGTTTTACTTTTTTGAGGTCAAATGTACCAAATACTTACGCGGAGATACAGTCTGATATCCTCCACTGGTGGAAACCCATGGAAATACAGCCTCATGGTGATGTCTCTGTTACTGGCTGCTTCCAAATGGAGGATTTTTTTTTTTTTTTTTTTTTAGTGCTTGTGTATCCAGGCCACACATTGAACCACTTTGAGTTTTGTAGCTGCCCATCACATTCTTGCTGGGCTCTTCTGAAAATGTGTTGGACAACATGGCGTGCAACCGTCCATTCGCACTCGCAATGTTTGAAGGGGCAGCGCTGGGGGCAAATCGTTACAAAATAATCTGTTGCAATAATCTGTTATTCATAAAAGTTATCTGTTACTGCAAAGACAAAGACAAAACTGATGTAACTTCCTTTCCTTATTTTCACCACAAAAATAAAATGACTTAATTGCTTAAAAAAAATTCTATGCAAGAAATGGGTACCCTCCTCTCCAGGACGGCTGACAATTGTTTTTGTAAATACTCGTCCTCCTGTCCATTCCTCTGGCCGTCTCTCACTCAGTGCATCAGACTACACACTGTAAAGCACCAGAGACAGGTCCCGACAACTGAAATAGGAAAAAATGGGAGAAATCGTCATAAATCACGAGAAATAAAGGAGAACTGTGACCAGTCTCCTGGGGAAATCGGGAGGGTCGGCAAGTATGCACGCCACGACACTACTGCTGTTGTTCCTCTGTGACATTTTTTGGAGGCGGACTTTGAACACTTAAAAATAAAATGGTAAAATATGGAGCACTACAAAGTCAATAGGGGGTGATTTCACCGTTTTTGTCTCTGAGCCCTGTTGAGTTATGAGGAGGAGTGATAGATTGGGGCCTTTCTTCTATTTCTGTGCTGGTATTTGCTGTCTGAATAAGAACAGATGTGCACTCATCAGTAATAGAGTCAGCTAGCCATGGTCGGCACAAACACAGCATGCTGCAAAAGGTCAATAAGTGAATTTAGCACAGATCTGTGCTAGCTAGCTAGCATGAGTGCAACATGATATATGGCAAATGAAGCACTCATAATGTGTTACATCCACTTGTAGGGTCACTACGCTAGCATTTTCATACAGACAACTGTGAAAGCAACATATTGCTGTAGTTAGTGAGGCTACAGTTAGCGTGTTAGTGTGTTAGTGTTCACATTTTTGGCAACTGGAATCACTTGTTGTACAATCTAGCTGGGCCTTCCTTCAAATGTAGCACCGAATTTAGCCGGAGCGCCAAGTTTAGCCTAATTTCAAGAAAATAACACAAAAAAAATAGACATATACATAACATGCAAAAGAAAAATCACCTACTGCCGTAATGGGAATATTAGAAGTTTGAGAAACAGGATGCGGAGCTGTATTTTCAATAAGGTGACACGTCTTTGCACCATGTTGCAGTTTGCAACTTTTCCAGCTTACTGTAACAATTTTGCGATATTTTTCTAAAGTTTCTTTGTTTCCATTCATGTTTTGTTTTTGTTTTTTTTAAAACACACATAAAAACTGGTGAATAAAATCACATCTACTGTTACTCCTGTTAGCTTGTTTGTTGCCGAACACTTTTTCCATGCTAGCAAGGGAGTATTTGGTGTTAGGAGACAGTAACAGTGTCTAAGAGGCCGCGTTGAAGCGAAACTCATTGACCTGGATATAAAGAGAGAAAAAAAGTATGGCAGGCTGTGAATTTTTAACCAACAAACAAAAGTCTGGGTGCACAGGATTTTAAGTAGATTTATTAAATGGTTCTGCAGCCACATCACAACAATGATTTGAAGGCAGCGCTCTGTGTCTAGTCTGGTTCGCGGATATTTCAGACAATATTTGTGGGAAGTAAATTCCCCCGTTAACCACCATCATCATGAAGCAGGCAGGGCTGAGGGGCAGATTTGTGCAGAGCCTCCATAAGGCATATCATTATATAAAGACTATAACAGTATCTAGACTTACACAAACGAGAGGTGGAGTTTTTCGCTGTGAGATGATGATTGTTACCGAGTGGCCCTGAAGGCAACAGCATCATTTATAGCAGCTGACATGTTTACTGCTGCTCGGTTTTCTCCCTCTGTAATATTCCCGTCTTTCTGACGTCCTCTCTCTTTTCCTTTCTTTTGCGTGCCCTCCCATTCTTTCTTTCTTTCTTTCTTTCTTTCTTTCTTTCTTTCTTTCTTTCTTTCTTTCTTTCTTTCTTTCTTTCCTTTCCTCTCTCTCTCCATGCTGGAGAAAACCGAGGCCCATAGGAATGTGCTGATGGCTGAGTGTTTCATCTTGGTCTCACATTACCGCCCAGACTGAACCTCACTGACCCAACACACACACGCAACACACACACACACACACACACACACACACACACACACACACACACACACAGACAGATGCTGGTATTTGTCATTGTGCCTGTATTTTGATGCCCCTGGTTTCCAGGGAAACTGGTGCGAGCGCAAACAGCCGGCTGGAAAGATGGAAAGCTGTCCTGTAAGCACGGTGGTGGTTTCTTTCGCAGTTAAATCTGAGTTTATACGACCGTATTCACTGCTTCTGACCATCCATTAGTCGCTACACGGGGGAAACTTGTAATGCTTTCTTGGCTCTGCGTGTTCAAAAAGTATTTTTAAAACTGTAATCCAATACAGGCCAGCAACAGGTTAATGGATGCTTCAGAGGTGCCAGTGAAACCATGTAAATTGGTCTGATTATTTTTAATTCAACACAAAGGGCACTTTTCCCCGACTGAAACAGAGTCTCTTGGTGAAAATAAACTTGGATTCACTCTCTAAATAAATTAAGTCTTCCAGAGGATTAAACATGAATCCTTTTTGTGAATCATGCACCGCTTTCTCACGAAATGTTTGGATATTGTGCTTACATTTGTCACAAATCAGTATCTTGTTGTTCTCTCGTTTCCTGTTTTATTTTGATGCCACGCCCTCGTGTGTCGCGTCTTGCTTTCCACTTCCTCCCAGTGTTTTTCCGTTCCTTTTCCCTCACCCGTCCTTCTCCCACCTCTCCCCACCTGTTCCTGATCCCCTCGTCAGCGTGTCTGTAAATGTAGTCTTCACTTTCCCTCAGGTCTCTGTCAGTTACCTGTGTCTGCCTGTTGGGATGTTCTCATTTTGGTTACTTGAGTTTATTTCATTTGATTTGTACTTTGCGTTTGTTTTGGGGTTTGTTTGGTTTTTTTTGTCTATTGTGACTCGTTCTTGGTTTTCCTCGGTCTTCTCGGTTCTTGTTGTTCAACTTTAACTATTAAGGCTCGCTGTTGTTCCCCTGCACTGCCTCCCGTATGTTTTGGTCCTCGCCTTGTTTCCCTCCCGTAATCGTGACAAGACGTTTGCCGAGAGTTGTGTTGAGAGCCGAGCCGCTGCAAGCTGTTCAGGGCCGTCCAGCTCTGGAAGTGCAGAGCCGGACGAGAATTTCACTCAGTGATCAACCCACAAGCGATTTTGACCTCTTATCAACACTTCCCCTCAGAGCTGCATTGAACATTTTAGTGTCTATAGCCCCACTGTTTTAATTTCACGGCCCACGACTTATCCAAAATAGTCATATAAGTGGTACTGAAAGGTCCGACAATTGATAACACTGGCCTGTTAAACTTAGCTGTTAACGGCCTTTTTAATCATTAAAGAAACCCACTGCAGCTGCCCTTCCTTTGTTCAAGTGAAATGCTGCATTAATTAACCGGCTGTGTTGAGGCTCACATGTTCAGAGGGCTGGCTGAGTTACAGTAATGTCAGAAAGGGGGAGGAATGAAAAATAGCTTAATAATTCCGGCATTCAGGAAAACACGAGTGACACAAATCGGATCCGAACCTCATTGATTTCCCATTATCTGTGTATTCCGCCGGGGTTGAGTGCAGTTTGACACATGAAGACAGCTTTCCACCGAATTCGAACCACCTGGCTGTGAACTCCACGCCAAAACACTCAGTGCTTTTCAGTAACTTTCCAACACCGATGATGTTGTGGACTTTGGAAAACCCCGGCTGCTGCAGAGGCCGACTGAACCTTCCACCGCGGATTATTACTGACTCACATTACTGTAAACAGTGCCTGTGTGTCTCTGTGTGTGTGAATGGTGGCTTTATGATAATTGTGCACTTCCCTTGGGTTTTTTCATTTGTTTCACTTTGAAATGTAATTTCACATCCGCTTTTGTTCTTTGTTTTCCCTCATAATTTCTCGGTTTTGTTTGAATTTTTCGATGAGCCTCTGTTGAGAGTCACGCTGGTTTTATGTAACACGGTGTTTGTGTGGATCACCGCATTGATAATTTGTCCAGGTCGATGCTTATGTCACACGATAACAGTCGGCAAGGGGCTAAATCAAAGAAAAAAAGATGCTTCAGCTGGAACCCCACACATAATCGTCTGAGCAAGACAATTTACAAGTAAGGCGGTCAAAAACAAAGATGAAAAAATAAAGAAAACATTTCCAAAAGCAACAACACAGACGCGACAATTACTGGCATGTCCGACGTGTCAGCATGGGTCCAATTAGACTTGATGTCATGCAATTTCCTCTCCTTATGAGGATGCACAAACAGTGTCATTATGAGGCAGAGATGTAGACAACAGTTTAGTGGTTGGTTTGTTTTGAATGTGTATGTGTGCGCATGTATGCTGAGATCTGTGGCCTTTGTGTTTCACTGAAAGGAAAATTAGTAATGGGACCATGTCAAGGGGTTTTGGTGAATTTAAGTACACAAAACTGTATTTCCAAAAAACACTTTTGGCACGACAACTTTGTTTACTCGTCTGTACGTCGCAAAACAAAATCTGTCAGATCCCGCTTGTCAGACTCTGCTGAAGTTTGAGGGAATTGAACCGCTAACCCAGGCCCTCCCCTAAACGGTGAATGTCCACATAGTATAGTATAAGCTAACATTTTTTTCATGTTTCTTGCTCCATCTCACCCATGTGACTGGTGACTGTAACAGGCCAAACAATGGCAAAAAAAGATTTTTTGTGAAATTTTGTAGAAATTCTTATTTTAGAGTTTAATATTTCCTAGATAACGAAAAAAAAAAAAAAAGAAAAAAAAAAAACATGTTGAGGGGGGTGTACTGATTTTAAATCCAACAACACTATCTTTCAGTGTGTCTGGGGACGCGACCTCACAGTCAGCTGTAGAAAATCATAGTTTAATCACTTAAAAACGCAACTTCATAACTCATACATCACGCAACTAGAAATGCGTTCACTGATTGAGGTCCATTGACCGTCCTGGTCCAGCTGTGTTCAGTGGGAGTGGTCAGTCTGGGCAGAGCTGAGTTAATGGTCGCCTCGCTCCATGGTGCTGTTGGCTACTGTGAACACCAATCAATATCTGCAACGAGTTCGTCCCTATCTGCTTGTTGGTACAGGAAATGCGTTACTATGCTAACACAAATAGCACCTTTGTATGGGAACTTCAATAGTAACTTAGCATAGCGTTTCTTTCAAAAACCTAGCTGCATGTAATTAGCCAGCTAGGTTATCAACCATAGGTCTCTAGGGAGTCTAGGGGCGGTCATTGGCATGAAAAGTTCCTGTTCTGTGGCTGGATGCACCTTCAATTCAGCCAAGGTGTGCTATCATGGGTGCTAGGAATGAGATGGATAAAGGGTTACAAGTTAGAAAGAGCCCCATGAAGGCTTGACTATGGGAGAGCTGTGACGGTAGTTTATCAGTTTAGGCTGACCGCATCCATTATATCGTAAAATGCAACCCTGCATTTGACGGTTACGGTTCCCTTTTCAAACACTCGTGGATTTCAGTAAATGATCTGCAGCTGATCAACTCTGCTAGACAATTTAGATGTCAAAATCTACGGTTGTCGAGTTTTGTTTACATCTGCGGACATTCTGGGACCCATCACTGCAAAAATTTACTGAGAATTTCTTGCAGTTAATTGGCCAATCACAATCACGCTATTTGTACAGGACAAAATGTCAGTTCTCTTGAAGTTGTAAACAAAGACATGCAAAGAAAAAAAAACAGATACACCCAAACACTTATGTTCCCATGTTGCTCTGTGGGCGTTAATGGAGCAGAAACTGGTCAAAAATGGTAAAATAATAAATAAATAAATAAATAAATAAATAAATAAAAGTGAAGCAGCCACTGTGCCAGCTCTGCTTTGCTCAGCACTGAAAGGAATTACAGTTCTGTGATGCAAACGTGGCACCAGGAGCTGCCCTCAACAGCCCCCACCTCCCCACACACACACACACACACACACACACACACACACACACCCCTCCTCTCTGCTTCCTCCCTTTTCCTGCCAAAGCCGAGACGACCACTCAGGCCCCAGGGGCAACTTGTGTGGCACAGGATCCCCTCCCCACCTCCACTTCTTAATCTTCTCCTCCCTCACATCTACTCCGCAAAGCAGAGTTTTACATATTTAGCCTCTTATCTGTTTCCATTGCAGTGTCACAACCTTTGACATCGTCCTGGTACTGTAACAATTCTAATAAAAAACGTCCCTAAATTGGTTCCCTGCAGCACCGAACTGGTAAAACAATATGTTCTCCCGCCTCCATCTGTGTTGCTGAACGCGATTAACGAGACTCTTTTGCGAGGAAACGTTGACAGTCATCCAGGTGAAGTTTACTTTGACCCGGACTGTCTCCAGTAAGCATTAGTGTACCTTAAACTTTTATTACTGTGCAACAACCCCCCCGACCAGGAAGCGGGAAGAACGAGAAAAATAAACAGCGATCACAGCTTGTTCCAAGACTCACACACACACACACACACACACACACACACACACAAACACACACATCCACACGCATATCGAGCTGGTTCGCAGGGATCAAGAGCAGTAAGGATGAGCTGGTATAAAGGTACTTTTAAAGGGCAAGTTAAGAAACAAGCAGTACATAGAGATAAAGCTGAGGCACACTCAAAACATGAAAAATAATGTCACATTGTCCTGTCAAGAATCTGTTTCTTGAGCGTGTGTTACTGTTTTTTGGGGAGCAGATCTGGTCTTTTTCTTTTCTGTTTGTCCGTCTCACTCTCTGTACTGTATGTGATACAGGGCAGCCAACAAGCTGGTGTAATAGTTAAAGGCACAATATGAATAAGAATTAGCCACCTGTCGAATTCACACATACATCAAATAGGGGGCAGCATATTACCAGAGTAACCGCTGACTGCTGCTAGCTGTAGACACTGTTAGCTAGTTAGCTCAGTTAGCCATGGAGCTAGTGGGTCAGACTGAGTTAGGGTCTAAGGATTCAGGGAAGATTTGGACCAGGATAGGCTGGGGCTAGCTGGTTAGCATGCTAGACGGCATAATGTTGAAACTGCTATTTCTTCGCATTCTGTGGATGATGTTATGGTTAATTGTTAAGTTTTCATGTACAAGTCTTACATATTGCCCCTTTAATGGGCCTGAATGGGAATAACCGGGGTGTGGAGAAGGGCCGAACCACGTGTTTCATCTCATTATAAAAATTACAGTTTGAACAGTTTGTTTCACCACAGATAACTAAAAATACACAAAGAATGGAAGATGATGCACTCATATTTAAACCATGATATTTCAGTGTGACAATAAGTGAGCAAATGGCACCATAAAATTGGAATTATCTTATCTTGTTTATTGTTTTTTTTTGTTTTTTACAGTGGGCCAAATCTCCCTTGTTTCCCCCCCAAAATTCAGCACTTTATTCAGCAAAAAATAAAGCCATAAATAAACCTCCCGCTTTTCTGACCCCTTCCCCCTCCCTCATAATTTTTGTGTGGCTCCTAACTCGGACTTCTCTGGCTGTAATACCCACACCCCAAGGACATCAGCAGGATCCAGGATTTTTAGGGTTTTGGAAGAAACCAAAGACGCCTCCGGGCATAAAGACACTGGAGACACGACAAGAGACAGTGAGGGCATGACGTGACCAAAGACAGGGGCCGGATACAAGTCTCACATTTACATGGTGGGCACATTAACCGAGGGAGCAGCCAGGACACCCACAGTCTGCAGCGCTTTGCTTCACTCGGCTGGTTTTCATCCCACAAATGTGCTCATGTGCAAGCTTTCTTCTCCAAATGCTGTAGGTATATTTGCAGGCCTGATTTGCATTAATCCCCATTTCCCATGCTTATTTATTTCTCATAGAAAGTCAATGGAGGAGAACTCTGGGCCTCGTGAAATTTCATCCGGCATTTAACTGCTGTAATGAAGAGCCTTGGGTCTACGCGATTGTTTCAGCCATGTTTAAACAACTGTATTTTGGTTGCAACCGTCCCTTGTGTAGTAGAAGCCGAAATGTAATTATTTTGGTGGAGCTGAAAGAGAAGGGTTACGGGAACAAAGTAATGCTTAGTGGGAAACACACAGCGTCTCAAACTGGTTTGAATTGTGCCAATTTGGGTACGGTGTTGTCACCATAAGAGGAGCGAGGCAGAGAGATACAGAGGCAGCTAGACAAAGATAGATTTGAGGGACCCAATTTGATATTTAAAGTCAGACAAAACAACCACAGACTGAGAAGGAGAAAAAAAAAAAAAAAAGTACGTGTAGGTATGACTGCATGGAAACTACAGCGAGGCATACACAGGCCAGATGATGTCGAACCACACTAAAGGCTGCGCACTGGGAAAATAATGCTGAATCACACATAAACCTGAAACGCACCGAGCAAGATGTTATATAAGCACTGTAACACTTGCGATGACGTCCTTTAATTCATGGGCAGAGCCATCTGAATCCAGCAGTGCTGTAAGTTAGGTAAACTACTCTTGGAAATAAAGAAATACAGGCTCTGTTGTTCACTCTGTACATTTCAGGCAAGCGAGCCAGTGACAAGTAACTCAGGGAGCGACCCAAATCCTCAGTCCGACTCAAACGTACTACTTCAAGGAACTTTTAACTGGTTATGAAGTTTAATGCCGATACCTCCATGTGACCTACTTAACAAGTGGGACTATCTGCGAGAAGACTGGTGATTTCTGTATAGTTCCTTCTTCTATTTGTGTGTTTGGCCTCGCCTCCTCATCAGAACAACACAGCACCATTCTGTGGTCAAGTCATCAATAACAAACACTACACGTTGGGTTACATTTTCAAAACAAAGGCAGCAAAACCACTTGGTTAGATTAAGATTAAGGAAAAGATTGTGGTTTTGTGGAAAATAACTACTTCCTTTAAGGAGACTCATTACGCTATTTTGGCTCATACTGTCCAGTTCTACAGCACTGTACTCCCCCTCTGTATGAAACCCACTTTCTAAGCTCCTGTCTCTTTAAGACCCCCCCTCCTGAATACCCAGTCTCCTCTGATTGGTTAGCTCACATATGCCTGACCCAGCAAGCTACTCTGTAGTCTGCTGGTAAGGCAGTGGATGCTTCTGTATCACTTACCAGAACAGCAGCAGGACAAATGGTTCATCACTCAGCATTTTATGTTGGCCTTGCAACTAGCAATATCATACTGTTAGTTAATTATTATGAAGACATAACGTCACTTAAAATTGACGATAACTTCACAAAATTACCATACTGAGCAGCCAGATCTGTTAGCTGTAGGATTACATGTAATTTAGGTGTTTTTTTATTTTACTTTCCTCGTCATATCACAACTTATTAATATTACAGAGCCACATCACCTTTTCCATATGCAGACTGCAAACAAATGAGTCGAAAGCTTCAGCACATGCTGGCCAGAACTAGATCATAGACTGGAGGTGACGGCGCTCATACTGTTTGCGTCCACAGGGGCCGCCAGAATCAACAAAGAACAGATATGACTAAGCCTTTCGGTAAAACTATGAAAACATTGCATGACTCTTTAAAGCCCATCTAAATCAAACTTCATGAGCATAAATTTTCCCTTCGGAGCTGCAGATGCCATCACCGACCACAGAGAGAAAATAAACAGCTGTGCAACCTGATAGGACAAATTCTAGTGACATAAATTGTCATTTTTCCACTATCCTGCCATGTCATGCGGTTTGGACGGCGCACTATGTAGGCCAGCAGCAATTATGCTATATTGAGAATGTGTGTGTGTGTTTGTGTGTCTGTGTGTGTCCAATCAAGAGTGTAACTGCCCCTCTTCTGTCAAAACCAACTGATTTATGTGAAGGAGAAAATAACCACAGTCATCGCCGTCTGGTTCACTGACAGGGAGGCCGAGGATGGCTTGAGTAACGGTTTGTCAGTGTTGTTGGGCCACAATAATAACCCTTATTAATATGACACATTTATAAAGCAGAATTACAGACCGCCTCATCATGGTAATAAAAGATGACAGCACAAAAGTGCAGAAGAAAGGGTAAAGTAAACAGATAAATCAAAGCTGTTCGCTGACTTACTGGTGAGCTGTCTATGCAGGGTTTTTGTTCACTTTGCCTGAGAATTCAGACAAAAGAAAGCACTAAAGAGTGAAAAATACTGGCTTTGGGTGCAACGTGCTGTTTTCGTATTCGTCGACCTTTAATGTTTCATGGTAATGAGGTTGAAAGTTGACACTGGTTTAAAAATAAACAAGGCTGGTACAAGGCTCCGACCTCTATGGTACGAGCTGCCGTACAGCTTCGCAAGCAAAAGCTATACCGTCAGGAAATGACAGCAGAAACTCAAGTAATAATTTTGGTTGGGTGAATTCTTACATAAAATAGACTGCTGTTTGGAAGCAGACTCGAGACTCAGTCTCCGCATACAAACGCGCCGTACAGGAATTCTTTCCATACTTGCGTCTGCATTGTCGCTCAATAGTAACGTAACATTTTCAAACAGGAAACCAAACATGATGTTAAATGTGATGGATTGCTTTTCGTGAGCATGTTTCTGTTCTCTACATGATGTTTAATTTCAGACCACACTGAAATGAGAGGCTTCTTGGAAATTATGACAGGGGATTGAAATATACAGTAGAAAAAGCAACTAGTAGGCTGTACATGAAAAAAAAGGTAAGTAGCGTTGTAGTTCATTAAAAATGTGGGTTTAGCTGCTTCAGTCCTACTTGGTGTGGTATGACAAGTAGCATATGGTGGCTAACGGAAGCTAATAATAGTAATGTTTAGACAGCTGGAAGTATGTGAGTGTCAGTTCAGTGCAAGTGCAAACCCATGGTGACATCATTTTTTTGTTGACCATTTTAAAACCTAAAGCTGACACCACCTTAGATTTTGTGTGGCTGGAAGTGGCCGTGTTTGAGAGAAAGACTGGAGCGCGTGGCGGCCATTTTCCTCTGATATCTCGCCCAAAGTGGGGAGCTCAAATGATGTTTTCAAGAGGTCATATGAAGGAAATCTTTTTAATTTCACATCTTCCTGATCGAGACATTTAACAGTGAACACCTGGAGGGACATCACAACGTTTTTCAAGGTAAAACAACACAGCAGGGAACATTAGCATACGTTAGCTAGCATTAAATGAGTCCAAGTTGTGCATTGATATATTGTCTATTTGATGTGACCTCAGGAAGGAAAGCGCTGTCCATATTTTATACAGTGAACTGTTCACACTTGTGCTAAGTTTGCCACGTTTTAGCATGTCACAGAAAAAATACTTCTGTGGTTTTATTAGAAAAAGTAAAATACTGAAGCAAAAGCAGCAGACCTCATCAGGACCCATGACTTTGTCTCCCAGAAGTCTCTTGAGTTACATAGAGACATCAACATTGTGTCTGAGGTTGGAATGACATGCAAGCAAATCAGTATCGTCAGTTACACCACAGTATCATTTCATATTTGCTTTCACTGTTGCTAATGTTAGATAATGTTATTGGTTGACCAAATAGTATGAGCCAAGGTCTTGCGTGAGTTTTTTTTTTATTTTATTTTTTTTTTATTAAATTTAAAAAAATAGTCAAAGCTTAAACTTACACATCAAGTCATTTGTCATGTACTGGGGAGGGGTATGTCTGTTTACCAGCATGTCAGGTAGGCTTACGTGTTTCTCTGACCTTCAGGTGACCACTGGCTTTTTCTTCCCACTGCTATGGGAAAATCTGTCTTTGATAAAGCTCATATCAGTGTCTAATACCTTGTGGAACATGAGGAGATTCTCCTAAGCTACAGTCTGGTACAGAAAAAGCCCCGAGACAGTCGGCTGATTAGAACGGAGCTGCCCAGGAGCCTCCTGATTGGCCGCAGGGCAGGGATTGGACATGAGGAGATGGTTACTTTGGCTCTGGGGGATTTAGTCATTGTGTTTCACCTGCATGGGGAGGACGCTTGTGTGTGTGTGTGTGTGTTTGGTTGGCACACTTGGCCAGCTTTGCGGGGAGGGAGGGTAGTTCTCAGACATGGAGCTGGTGTCTTGGCTCATGCAGATGACGAGGCTGTCTGGTCAGTGTGCTGATCCTGGACACAGAGTGCGGTTTATTGGGTAACCATGCCGACCCACGCAGCTGTCTGGAGAAGATGTCACTTCTGGTCACTGCATATCTGAAGTGTTAAAGGTCTCCATTTCAGAGAACAATATATTTGAAAGCTGTGTTCAATGGAGTCAATGAAGATGTGATTTGAGTCGAGCCAGCTATTTGTATTTTGTATATATTTGGAAAGAAGTTCTTTTTAAGATCTTTCACAACTCATTTACAAAAAAATGGGCTCAACTGTCGTGTTTACAACCTAAATTTAAATTTAAACCTAAATTATCAGTGACATGTGAAGACATAACAGTTTTGATATTATGACATCTACATATTGTATTGCAGGGACATCTACTGAATCAGCTATCGCTGTTAGACTACTGTTAGAAGTAGGAGGCCCCAGAATTTAGTGGTTAGTGGTAATCTTGAAAACTCAAGGAAAGAAACGTTGGGACAGTCTCTCGTAACAGCCTGTCTTTTATCTTGAAATCAGACTTATGATAGAAGGAAATGAATTGTCAGCCTTTGTGAACCGTTAAGCGTATTCTGTTTCACAAAACAGCTCCTCAAAACAGCCTTGCTTACTTGTCGTGGTTAGGTCAATCAATGATTCTCCCTTTTTAAACTATACGCTGTTCCTCTCTATGTAAAATAATGGCAGCAATGTAGTAAAATTACAAACCGGCATCATGGTACAGTGAACAGAAAATGACATCAATGTTGGTAGTATACTGTTGGTGGTGGGGGGATCCCACCCAAAATGATACCGAAACAACACTGAGTACATTTTGTTTTATTATGTTGATTTAACAGGTGGACTCAGGTTACCTTCAGACCTTTCACCTGTAAACACACGCACACACACACGCCTTGCTGCCATCCTAAGCCTCGTCTCATAACACGTTCCATTGGCTCTGCTCCCACTGGGTGCTGTGACGCGGCCTGTCATGCCATGGGGTGACCAGGTTCACAGTTGTAGTTTACAGTCGAAGGTATTAAAGGACTCACACTGACACCACAGCATTAGGCGAGGTTTAGGTGTGCGCCATTGAGTTAGGTAAGTGGAAGTCCAGGGATTAGCTTTAATGCCACCATCGCCAGCCCGACGGCCACGCGTACGCCTGCAAACACACACACACACACACACACACACATACACACACAGACATACACACAAGCCTCCCGTCCCCGTGCTGAAAGGATTTGACATCGTCTTCTATTCTGGTTTGAGTCCTCTGTTATTCTGGACAAAAATCTGCTTTGCATAACAATCCCCTGCATTTATCCAGCACAGAGAGCACACACATTCTCTCCTCTTATAAACATCCTGATGACTCACGAATGACCTCCACTTCCTGTAAATCGGCGTAGGAGATTATTGGAGGTTCGCTAACAAAAAGCGCACATTGCACCAGATATGGATCAGCCAAGGCAACGTTGGCTTTTTATTCAAAAGTGGGAATGTTTTGCTGCTGAAAACACCAAGACAGGTTGGAATATTTGCTTATTCTGAGCTGTTCATTGGCGCTATGAGAGGAAGCACATTTGGAAATGGAAGTTCCAGTAAAGACAACAATCCACAGCTGATTTATTTGTTTTCTGCCAGTCACAAATAATCTAAATCTGAATCTGAAGTTTACTCAATATGTAATATGATCACACCTTTGAACCCACATGGTTGCACAAGTAGCAGAGAGACTGTGTGTGATCAGGCCTACTTCAGATTCATGTAATACCTTCAGTAAATTAACGCTATTGTTCCTTTTGGTGCTTTTCTGGGCTTATGAAAAGAAGGAAATCCCTCTACTTCTACTGGGGAGAGTCTAAGCCAATGGGCCAAGTTATCAAGATTCCTCAGGATTGTACCAGAGAGTTTGTCAGAGAGTCTTTGGCGCTTCGACGCCAGCGTTAGAGATTTCGCAATCGAAGGGCGTTTGCCCTGTGGTCTCCACACACTTGTGACGGTGGCTGATGACTCTTCTGGGAGAGATAGTCCGATGAAACGATGAAGCTGGTCGACCGGATGGCAATTGAGGGTCCCAGATTAGGAAAGGCAATTATGAGTGAGCATGAGTGAGATGGAAGACTGGTCACCAGCAAGACCAGCATATGTCATGTTTTGGTGCTGGTCTATGCTGGATTATTCCAGCAGGGAGGTGATGGCACCGCAGCTAGTTACAATACACATCTACAATATCATCTAATACTTAATGAATGCTAACATTCACTGACACATCAGCTGACATCAACATTCTTGTCAGCGACATCTTAACCACACCAAAGGACTTAAGATAAAGTTATAATTCAGCAGTCACTAACTTCACTAAAGTTCACTATCTTTGTTTGGCTTTCTTAGAGTTAGGTTTTAGTTACAATACCCTCTAATCCTCACCATAAAAACAAGTGACACCATTTTGTAAGAGTGAACCCATTTGACATGAACACGAGGTCTAGAGCCCTCAAACAAACACTGCTACTGACAGTTAGCGTTAGCATTTTAGCTTTGACGGTCAGCAGGAGAGGAGGCCACAGAGGCTGTAGTCTGATTACAGACCATCAGATGGGAATTTCCAGCTCTGAAGGCAAGATGGAGCCTGTGTCCAGAGGGGGTGGCAGTTCAGGAGTTCTGCTGTGGTGTCCTTTTTTTTTTTTTTTTTTACTCTCACTTTTGATTCACGCTTCCTGTGGGCCAGACTGAACCACCGTACTGACAGCAGAATTTAATTTAAGGCAAACGTACAGCACGGTTGTAGGTTTACTTTGTGATTCAGTGTGACAGGCTGTTTGTTTTTGTCTTTGCCTGTAGATTTCTGCACAAAATAAGTAACGCTACTTTATTTGAAAGCTCTGCGATAAAAGTACCTCTAGTAAACGGGTCAACAAAGGGGCCCGAAACAAAGAGATTTGACGCAGTATGTGCTGCACAGCAAGGAAATAAAGACAAATCAATTGATATACTTAATATGTATATGTTAATAAGAAAGCAAACCTTGGTCTCCCTGTGCTAGCTGGGGCTTTTGAGCACTGGATTTTAAAGTAATCTCTCAAAATATTTGTTGTGGCTTTGCAGGTCATTGTGGAGGATTAGTGTAAACTTCTCAGTATCTGGAGGTTTTGCTGCACGCAGAAAAAGGCCGGAGGGAAAAATAATAAACACACACACACACACACACACACACACACACACACACACACACACACACACACACACATTATGTAAGAGTTTCATAAAACACACAGCAAACATGGGACAGTGTCATGTTCAGACCCCCCAGGGCCTCTGCTGTGGCGTCAGGGTCATCCTGGGTCTGTCGGTGGGGGAAACAGAGTTTAGAAGAAGGCTGACTGGCCCAATGACCACAAACACAGCGCTCCCTGTGAAATTCCACCATCAATAGGGGCTTTTTCCAGGCCCGCTGCACCACAACCCTCCGGAGACCCTGCGTTGACTGTATTTGCAGAGACTAAGAGAGGGAAAGAGTCAGAGTTGTACTGCTTGAAAAGTTCCCTCTTCGTGTACTAAGAAGATGTGTTTGCTGCTTCAAAATATGCAGCTTGACAGTAATAATAAGTATTTTCATAGTACAGCAGTGAAGAAATGCCTCTGTTGGCTTCTTACTGTGACACAGTGACTCAGCCTGAGCACACTGGTCCCATTTTCTGCTCCAAACACTGAAATTGAACCAAAACTGATTAATTTTACAGTTCTGATGTGTTTGTTGTAAACAAACAAGGGCACATTTGTCATTATGTTATACATGATGATGGTGATTAGACGGAAAGAGCACCACCTACAGAAACTTTGACAAGAGAAAATTCTAGAATGGAGCCACTGCCTTCCCTCCCACACTGGTTGATTGACAGGTGGCTGCAGGGAAATGCAGTGCTGGAGCATGACAGCAAAGTGGGCCCTTAGAAAACATCCAAACCATTGATGTGCCCATAAAACCTCCTTTTACTGCAACAACCGTGTCCACGCCCTTATTTTGAAGAGGTCAAAATGCATTTTGGGGAATGTAAGAGAAAATTCCTTTGCTAATGTCCTATAATTCACTTTTCAAACCCTGTAGTGGAGATTCAAAAGTTTGTCTTTGTGAAAAACAACTTTTCCATGGTCTATATTTTTACCCTCTCAGGTTGTCCAACGCTGCTTTCAAGGAACACACATACTGTAAATCATGTGATTCATGCCTGAATATGTTGGAGGTTGTAACAAACAAGGCCGTATGTGTGTGTGTGTGTGTGTGTGTGTGTGTGTGTGTGTGTGTGTGTGTGTGTGTGTGTGTGTGTGTGTGTGTGTGTGTGTGTTCCACCTCCTTTCCTTCAGTCCTGCCATGGCCAAGGAAACCTTGGGTCACTCGAATATTTGCACAAGAGCAGAGCACCATCTAGTGGTAGAGACACATATCTTTTTCTTCCATATGAAATATTCCTATTTGATTTATGTTCTTGGAGCGATTTATTGTTGTTTATGTGTGAAAGCTTTGGTCAACTACAAAGCCTTCTTTAAAGTTATCAAGGGGACATACAGTGCTCATTTACAGGTTCATCATCTTATTTTGTGTTACTACTAGAAAAGGTTTTCTATCTTCAATGATCAAAAACACGTCCGTTTTTGCTCATAGTATCACCAGGGTCACGTGTGACTTTGGTCATCTGGCAGAAGTATTAAGCAAGTCCCAAATCACTTTTTCTTCGGCAAATTAAATCAAGTCACAGGTTGTGTTGGATCAAGTTCTTAGTTAAGGCAAGTAAAGCCCCGAGCTGTACCTGCAGTGTCAGTCTAATCTATCTAACTTTTTCTAAAGGTATGACACTGAATTGACTTTGTATTTTATTTACATATATGGTTTAAAAAGCATGTTTGTTTCTTAACTTCTTCTAAATTAAAAAAAAAAAAAATCTGTGCAAGACTGAAAGAAAATTAGTCATGTCATGAGTAGCCCGAGTCGCAAGTCAATCATTTTCTCTCCTGTCATGATGGTGTCAGTGGTGTCAGTGCCAGACCAGCAGGACCAGCCACTGTGAAAGTAGCTGAAGAAAATAACAGACGTTTCATCACAATTCATTTACTGTGTCTTCTAACCGGAGGCTGAGAAAGCAGAAGAAGACCTCTGCCTGTCTGACCATGAGTCAGAGTTTACATGTGATATGCTGAAGAGGAATCTGAGCAGCGCTGTGACCTTGAGGCCCCTCACTAAGTCAGACACACAACTAGCACTAATCAAGAAGTCTCTGTTCTGCACTTTCGGTGTTTATTGCAAATTGCATTAACGACAAACGGGTTCCAGGCTCCAGGCTCACTGGTGTTTGCACTTCACCAGATCTGACCTCCTGTCAGGACTGCACAGATCGCTGCTCATTCCAGATCACACACTTCTTCTTATTACTCCCATGATGTCCTGCGGCTGCACTCACAGAGCACATAGTGTTGTACGTATGCATATGATTGGGACATACCACTCTGTCCTAACGCTGTGCCTTGAACTTCAAACCTCTTGCTCACACATCTGTCGCAGTCCATAGGGCAAGATTTGAGGTAGGAAAGAACGTTATGCGATTTGGAACACAGTTTCAATGAGCTGTTACCCGCCTGTGCTGTCTGCAGCTCAGCCAATCCACTGCCCAGAGGATTGTGGGTAGTAATATATTGTCAGAGTAGACCCTTTTCGTGGAGGACATTTCGGGTGTGTTCCTAATCACTTACTTTGTCTTTTAACTTTTACGATGTAGTGCAGCTGGCTTTACAAGGCCCATACTGTTGCACGCAATATGCATACAATTGGTACATACTGTTTCATCACGACAGTGTTCCTTGAACTTTGACCCTCTTGCTCCTACAGTATATCTACATCCATCACGGCTTGAGCACAGTACAAAGACTGTGGTGACTTCTGGTGTCATCATAGTGTCTGTCACTCTGTCCGCGACCAGACGTACAGTAGCAGGACATCCATTTTGGCATACTGCATTTCACATACTTTTATTGGGACATACCAAACACTGTTTTGTTATACTAAATAGTATGGTAGTAGTCTACTGAATCTAATAACATGTGGAGAATGGAGAAAATGTACATGTATTTAATTTGGATCTGGCAACTTCATATATTATTTTGTTCAGTTTTCTTCCCTCCTCTGAACAGGCTTGCATTAATTATAACCAAAAAAAGCCATTTACTTCAAAGCATGTTAAAGCTGTTGGAAGTGATTTATTTCATAATTTATTATCATTAAATAGCACTATATTCTGACAGTAATCACTGTTATAGAGTGTATAGAGGTCAGTAACCCATGTCTCTCCTCCCCCTGCTCATGCAGTGAACGAGAAGACATTTTCTGCCATCCCTGTACATTTTATCCATACAGGACAGAGAACTCCATAGGGAAGCGGTCCTGCCAGCTGGTGGACCTGTTCAGAGCAGAATGGTCCAGTCTGCTGCCATGTCTGCCAATTGCTGTATTGTTTATTTGTAACTTCTGCAACCCTCACCAAGGAGGTTCCTTCTAGAGACCTCTCTTACCTCTTTTCCACCAGCACAGAACCGATTCCATTCCGGTTTGTGCAGCTAATGTTAAAACATTCAGAGCAAGAGGGCTCACAAGTCCAGAGGGTGGAGATCTGGATTCAGCCATACTGTGCCGGTCATTGCGCGTCTTTCAACACCCTTCCTTCCTTGATGACGTATCCTTTATTACAACGGTTCCACTCAGAACTGGTGACAAAGTGGGCACCCTGGAACCGATTCGAGAACCAGAGCTAGTTTGGTGTAAAAAGGCCCTGAAGATTGCAACATGAGGAACTCCTTAAAGTTCCTCCTTAATCCCTTTAACTGTGCAGTAATGTTGTACCTTGGTTTGACTTTGACACAATGGCTCATGGGCGTCAGTAACGAGTTAAAAGTCCCGACACTCACAGGGGCTGATAGTCAGAAACATGAAGACAAACACCCACAGCTCACTTCAGCAAGCACACCGTAACAGGAGACGCTATCGATGAAGTTGTCAACAGAGCTTTTTCCCCACCCCGAGGCCCAATGACACCCTCACCTTCACAGCAGCAGAACGCCAAACAGACACCGGTAGAGAAAAGTTGTGTAGGCATTTTTTAATGTCGAGATATTTACTCTGTGAAAAGGTGAAGGGCCCATCTGAAGGGTCGAGACGATACATTTTCAGAGTGACAAACATGAACATTTGAAACAGTTGACAGAGGCATCAGAGTACAGCAGGCTTGTACCTGCACGCTGACATTTCTTGAACAATACTCATAGCTGGTGCTCTATGAAATCCGTAGAGTCAGAACAAACATGATATGAGGTCTATGTCTATTGTATTGCACATACAGAGAAAATTTGCTGATTCAAGTTTGCATACAATGATGACTGACAGAAATCTCCGGATGAACCATTTGTGAAAGGAAAAGCGAAAAAAGAAAAGAAAAAAAAAAGGTTTCAGGAATACCAAAGTAAAAGTGTGATTGTGATCAGCTGAGACCGGATAGAAAGACACAAAAATTATGAATTCAAATAAAACACTTTCTTGATGTGGTGAGCTGTGGCTCAGTTAGGCTTCACACTGGTGGTTCAGTTTCGCTCCCTCTATGATCACATGGCCTGAGGACTGTGTGACAGGAGCGGTGAAATGAAAACAACGCACATCGAGCTGTAGAGCGTCAGGCTGGAGAAAAACTGAAAACACTAAACGCTTGAGAATTCTTGTGGCAGCCACACGATACAGGCTTCATTCCTAAAGCAGGTCTTGATTCTCAGACCTGAACTGCCTGAATGTCTATTCTGGGATGTAAAATCTCAATCCAAATCTGACACCGACGTGAGCTGAAGGAGGCGGGGACGCAAAAACGCAGAGCAAAGGGATTTTTATGTCTTTGCTTTACAACCAAGGGATAGAGGACACGTCCAAAACACAAACTCCTGGTTTTCTTTTGTGTAATTGCCAAGAAAATAGTGCCAATCGTATCCTGGCGTGCGCTGGAATATTATCATTATTGTTTATATTTTGGTCCACTGTAGAAAACAGGTCGTCTTGAATTTTTTTTTTTTTTATAGGCAAATTCAAGTTTTTGTTTATTCTGTTGTTTCTTTTGTAAAAAGTGTAAAAATCCTGCAGCATCTTTAGTGAGTCTGTTATTTAGTAGATCTAAAAATTCAAGTCAGATATCAAACATACTGCTCTGAAACGCTGCCATGTAGTCAAATGTACAATAAATGTTGAAAATACAAAACTTTATTGTGATTTGAAGCTTCAGAAAAATATTTTCTTGCATGCCCATGTAATTGGAGCATGAAACCAAATGCATCTGGAGAGTTTTTTGATGTTAACAGTAATCAAACATCTGCTTTGTCACATGTGATTGGTGGGGAATAACTAAACTTTGAAATCTGAGCCGCAGTGTGAATGTAGCCCACAGGGTTTATGCCACTTAGACTGTCAGGCCAAATGGGAACTCGAGCCACGAGCTGCCGGCGTAAATTCAAGGCAATTATGTTCGCGGCCAACGTGATTCTGTCTTCTGGCGGCCGCTGTGGTTGGTGACAAAGCTGGAGACTCTCTTCCATTCGGAACAAACGTCGCTGTCATAAGACATCGATCAGTCAGAGTCGCTGCAGCTGTACCTCCATTTACAGGCAAAAGCCTGGCAGAGCTCAGTGTCAAAGTGAAGAATTCAACTAGCAGCCATCTAAAAAATAGCAATGTAATGTTTCTGCTCAAGCAAGCTAACAGTGGACAGGAAAAACACTTGAAGATCACTCATCCAACATGGTGTCTAATTGATTTTTTTCATCTTTATTTTTTTTTTTTTAAACAATTTTCAATTAAATCTGAACGGTTCTTTCATCAGAATAACATTTATTAAAAGGAGAACTACAACGATTTAGTGATTCAATTCTTCAAAGTTGTGAGAGACATATTTGAAATTAATGGTGAAAATTAAGGGAGCAGAAACTGAGATGCCTCAACTTTAAGTCCCTTATATGGGGTCAATGTCCAAAAAAAACCAAACAACTGGGTCCTACATTTCCCATAATACAGCTGGACAGGGATTTAGGACAGAGCATCGTTTTGAATAAGATTTTTGATGTAAATGTTTGGTCTCAAAGCCAGAATCCAAGATAACATCGCTGACATCATCACGGTTGTTTTCTCCGACCCGACAAAGCTCCTCTAGAGCACCCGAAGACGGAGACTAATTCATTTTCACACTTCACCAGTGACAGGTACACAAACCTTCCTGTCTACATCGGTGGCGTGCCCCTTATAACACAATCTAGTTCTGTGAATCGACACCGAAATCTACAGCCTTTCACAGCTTATGGTTTTGTTTCACCGCTCCATACAGACCGCTAAATTGCTCACCAATCCCACATACAAAAACGTACAGACAGCCATTTTCACCGGGCCATCTGTATGCTGGTGACAAAGGTCAAACATCGAGTGAAAAATATGACAGATATTCTTCTCTCTTTAAAGTTATCGGAAAACATCAACACAAATAAAAGGCAAGTGAATACTGGATTTACATTCATCAGGTGGCAAGATAGAGATAAGGAAAACTAGCCCTAAGCGACTTAAGTGAATATATCAGGGCCGTCCCCTAGTGGTCTGAGGGTCATTAAAAGTGGTTAATAATGCAGTTTTTAGGACCATCCTTTTGTTACACGGGAATTCCTCCTTTCCTATTATATTATGATATGACTGACTGCAAAGCTATGTCTTACACACCGGGAAAACAGTCTTGTCTCTGTGAGCTACGTTAAACTGAACTGTATATTGCACACGTACGCTTTCATACACACACAAACAGCCCCGTCAGCACCCACACAGTAAATGTTTTGTCTGTAATATTCATGAAATCATTTTTTTAAAAAGGCAGCAGTTATAGCTCAGATTGATCTAAAGAGTTCCTGAATCTAAAAAAATACAGATGTCTTAGCCTCGTGGTAAAACTAGCATCTTTCAGAACATTAACACCCCCCCCCCTTTTTTTTGTTTCGTCTTTGAGAAGGCACACAAACTACCACAAAAGTATAGTAATAATCTTCAAATGTGCAAAAAAAGCTCAGTTTACATTATTTCCTTGATAAAAGAAGGAAGGAAAAAAAAGAAGAAAATGTTCAGCATCTCGCTCTCCGCCGGCCCCTCCTGTTTCTGCGGAGGAGAAAAAGGTCCGTGGGCGTCATAGTAGAAATGTGCTTTAGAACCAACACAGACCCCCTCTGCATTTCCTCCGTTGGCACTTCAGTTAGCATTAGTGCAGAAACAAAGGCGGAGGCAGAGTCTGTGTGATGTGCACATACTGTACGTAGTTTGAAGGCTGCACACCAGCATCACGCGTTCGATTCAAAATGGTTCAAAGAGACACAGGGACGAGGATGTCCAGAGTTAGTGTGGTGACTGGATTCACGTAGAGAGCAACCCAGCAGACACCCCAAATACAATGACACATGGTAGATAAAACAAAAGCAGCACTTTTGAGTTTCTCCCTCATGTTTTTGCTTCGAACCAGCTTTGTATCTCCACAGTCTGATTTTATTTCAGTAACAGCAGCTGTTTTCAAAAAAAAAAAAAAAAAAAGCTATCCAGCAATAATGAGACACCTCTGGTCATTTAGAGTCTGCCACAGTCCTCACCACCCACTGCACCACCGCTTCATCCATCCATCCTGTGTGTCCTCAGTTATTCGGACGCAGGTGAGGAGGCAGTGCTGGTAGGAGACAGCTTGGGGGCTTGGAGGGCCTGCGGGTTGACGATGACCTGGATGACAAAGTCCTTCTGGATCTTAGTGTCTTGCAGCCGCGTCTTGTCCGTGAGCAGCTTCCCGGAGAAGAACCAGCGCTGGTGGATGGCGTCGATGTCTTCCTGGGCCTGCAGCTGCTTCTTCAGTTGCCCTATGGTGTCGGCCATGCTGGCGCTGAGGCGCAGGTCCTTGCCCGTGGAGAGCCGTACCTACAGGAACAGGAAGTGGGGAAATTAACAGTGGTGAACAAAAACAGACGCAGGTAACATGTGTAATACTGGCCGGTCGTGAGGTGGTGGAGGCTGACATGGATGTCAAAAGTTTGTGTTGACCACACAAGAAAAAAAACTACTAAAATACAGTAATCTAATCACCATGGTGTACATCTACATTACATATAATTATGTGATAAAGTCACTATTCTCTATAATATCAAGGTAATAAATCAGTGGTTGTGCCCCCTCTGTCTCATGTTCACATGAATTCATAACCATGAAAAGAACCTCAAGCCACAAGAATGCCATATCAAATTACTTCTAGACATAATTCTAGAGATTAAAAACTGGTTCTTATTCCTCTGCAAGATTGCTCAGCATGCTAACAAACTCACAATGTCAATTCTAACATGCTAATGTTGATCGATGTTTACCATGTTCACCATCTTGGCTCAGCATGTCAGCATGCCTGCATGTTTCTGAGGACGACTGCCTGATGTCATTAGTTTTACAGGTCACAAACACACTTTTCATATAATAATAATGGGTCTACAGGAAAAAGTTTTAACAATTCATCTGGAGGGGGACATGAATATGTCTGCCAAATTAATGATGATCTATCCAATAGTTGTCAAGACTTTTTACTCAAAACCACAAATTCAACCTCATAGTTAAGCCAGGGGAAAAGTCATAAACCGTTTATGTTGAGTGTCGTTCAACAGAAAGTTAAGGGATGTCACTGTAATTTTTTCACATTCTGTTGATCATTTTTACATACTGTACCTTTAAACAAAATAAAGTTCACCTTTTGGAAGTTTGGCCAGGTGTCTGTGTGCTGACTTACTGCAGATACAGTACAAATACTCACACAAGTTGCACAATAAATTTAGTAAAACAAACCTTGAGCTGGAATTCCTTTTTGGGTGCTGCGGGGGGCTCGGGGCTGTCGCTGGGGTCCTCGTCACTGCGCTCTGAGATAAGGTTGACGGGTGGAGCCAGGCAGTAGACGGGCAGCTGGTAGCGGTTCCCGAGTTCATCGTAACACTCTGCGAGAGTACCTTCACGGGAGGAAAACAAATAATGTTAACCCGGGTTATTCTCTTCAAGTGTTTTTGTGATCTATACATCCCCTGTCCTCACCATGTGGCAGTGTAATACTGGCTCCATCCACTATAGCCTGCGCCAGCTCGTGGTCGTTACACTCCAGGGCCACAGCCGCAGCTTTCAGGGCGTCCCAGATCTCCTTCCGGCCCTCGAAGGCCGGCGCCGTGTCCCAGAACTCGTCCCGCTTGCTCCGTAGCTGGCCCTCGGTCATCGGATAGTCGCTCTTCCACTTGGGTCGGTCCTTCTTCAGAGGCTCGTTGCGTCCTGTGATGGAAGGGAAAAGCAAGGAAAGGTCAGCGCAGGTAGTGAAAAGGTCTGATTTATTTCGGTTCGAAACAGTCCAGTGATGCAGCCATTAAAGTCTTGAAATTCTCGAGGAAAAACCGCCTTTATGCTCAGTTTGAACCATTTTTTCAGAGGAAACAAGGATTTGATCTTGCATATGGTCCACAAGTTACACAAGTAATCACACAGCAGTGGCACGTGGTGTAGGTACATCTCTAGATTCACTCAGATACGTGGACTGGAGATTTGTGCTGATCTTCTAGGTTTCAGTGTACAAGTGATTCTAGGCACATGAATATGTTAAACGCAAGTGAAATTTCTCGAGCTGCTGCAAGGTAATTTATTTAATCACTCAATCTTCATTGCCGCAAGTAGAAGAAACATTTCTGGACCACGCACTGATCAACGGGGAAACAAATAGAGCCCAAGAATGAAGAAACTTGCTGTGAAAACACTGACCTACATGACTGGGAATGAATGGAGAACAGGAAGCACACAAGATAAGGTTTAATGTGTAGAAATAGTTTTCTGAATACAAAAATGACACAGCAATTGAGGGCAGAAGAAAGTCTAACAATGTACACGCACACACACACACACGTCTGTGTGTTCCCGTGCATGTTACCAATCCAAACTCATTTTTCCATGCGTATATTGTTGCTGATATCAATCTTATGCAAATCTGCTGCTAATAATTTATAAACTAGAAGTCAGATGTCTCAGTCATAACACAAGTCATTGCAGAGGGAGGAAGCTGAATCCTGACAAAGGTTTTGAGTGTACTTTCAGTACCACAGGTGATTTAAATGAATTTTGCAGTCGTGTAAATGCACCACAGGATGCTAGGAATTGGCAGATTGATTAATGAATCATACAGCGTCCCATATAATTCATATCCTGTGTTATCATCTCCTTAAACTCATGTACTGAGGTGCCAGCGGAGAGAAACGCTAGCCGTCACTGGAGATGGATAGTCTCATCCAACCCCAGCACACTACGCCATCCGATTCTAAAATTAGGAGATCATTCAGAGTTTGCAATATGCATGAAGCATCTGTGGCCTATATCCGTCTTTACTTGTAACCTTACCTGTGTTTCCCACCATTCAATATTAATCCAAAGCACACCTAGACCAGGGCAGAGGCCAAACGCAAATAGTAGTCTTGCATCAGGACAGAAAACTAACATTTCTAACCACCATCGAGGAGGTAAACATCAACAATGGCTACCTGCCAGACACTAAAATTATCATACAAGCAACTGACTGGTGTAACATTTCCCACCGCGGCTGATACTTTAATAAGCCGCGATGAAGTGCTCTGCAACAACTGTAAATGTTGTCAACTGCCAGCCACTTCAGTTGATGTTATCAAAAAGGCACCTTTGGATTTAAACCAGCCTGAGCTTATATTTCCAAATGCCTTAGAGGCGGAGATTCCAGGCAGTGAGGAATGAACCTGTGGAAAATGAAGAGGAGTATAAAGGAGACGGCACACATCCAAGAGGTTGCATTTCTTTCAAACAAATTATTTATAGTGCGGGCGGCTTAGGAGGAGCAATGTGGAGGTCATGAGGTGGTGTAGGATGAGCACTTGGGGCAGAGTGAATCCCAAAGTGAAGTGAAGGGGGCTTCCTCACTACTTCTCAGCCAAAGTAGCAGTGGACATTTAGTTTCAGAATCATCATATTTATATTCAATATCCAAGTTATTAGGGCTGTAACTTGCTGCAATGATTGATTCAATGTTCGGTCAATGACACATCTGAAAACAGCGCGATCAATGTGACATCTTCAAAAAGTTTTGTCCAGCAAACTCGTCAAAAACCAAAGACAGGCAGTTCACTGAAATACGGATTGAGGAAAAGCAGCAAATGCTCACATTTGTGATGCTGCAGCCATTTAATGTTTGGAATTTTTGCTTGAAAATGGATCTGATCATTCATTTTGATAATTCAATTATCAAAAAGGAGCTGAAGATTATGATTCTGTCTATCGATTATAAAACTATTCACTGCAGCTCTCACTGTAATCCCATATAAAGTTGTGAGCACATCCATATTGGGTACAAGTTCAAACATGAACTGCTAAAAGCTACTTCTGCACACATTTTACAGTGCTTATTGGCCACAAAGTAATTATAGGCTCCAGTTTTAGCCCACGGCAACCTAATTGTCTTGGTTGCAAAATGATACTTCCTGTTTACAAGGAGGGGGGCGATATACCGTTGTACATCCTCTTTTCAACGAGAAGCTTCAGTAACTGATATCCGTAGCCTGTAGTTGTGACACAGTCTCTTGGATAAACGCATCGCCAGTACACTGGAACCAGTGTCTGTGCTGTTGCAACACAGGGGCAGCTGTGATATGATTCTTTTGAACTCTGATCTCTATTCGGGTTTCTGGCAACTCAGCCTGCTTCCAGTAAACCAGTGACCTCATGGGGTCTGGCCAAGTCATGGTAACCGCCCGTGAAACTACATTTTGTTGCCTTTACTATAGTTAGACCGATAAATTGGTCCCATACATTGGTAACAGTGTTTCGCTGGCTGATAAGAAAGTGCTTTACAGAGATGTCCAACTAGGTTTGAGGTCAACAGGTGTTTCCAAATAGACTGCGAAAAAGTAAAGTGGGGGGATGGAGAGTAATCTAATGGGGATTCATTAAAGTTTTTCAGCTTTTGTTTTCCCAAAATGCAGATATGAATACAGGCCTCAAAAGCCTACTATAAGCCGGTCTATTTTCTTTAGACTTGGGTTTTGTATGAATTAAAGAAAACAAGATCTAAAACCCTCATTTTGGAGCTGTCTAGGTACCACTGGACAGTGTGAGGCTAGCTTTACCCACCTATTTTCAGTCTTCATGCTAAGCAAGGCTAACCCGCTGCCATTGTAACTTCATATTTACCAGACACAGAAATGGCATCGAGTAATAGGGTTGAGATTATATGCAGTATGGTGCACATGGTTTCATTAATGGAACGTAGTTTTGCACATTTATAGCACTCTTTTCAATACACATTTTATCAATTAATGTGAACACAGTTCTTGCTATGTATTTCTTATCAGAGCATCATGTCTGTTGTGATATTTAAGGTGCATTATGTACAGATTTTAGTTAAAACATTAAAAAGTTCACTAAAATTATCAAAAGAAGGTGGAGGAATAACACTTTGATGTTATGACATCTACGTGTTGTGTTATGATGTTTACAATGGTAATCATGCTAACGAGTCAGCCCCAGCCTGTCAGCTTTCAAAGCTCCTGTGCTACTGTAGCTGGGTAAACACAAACACCATCCCAGTGCTCTGAGCTCCCAGCCTGGACAGCTAGCTACATGGCTAACAGAGCTAACTAGCCACATTTGTGGTAAAGTAGCGTCACATCACAGTAATGTGATTCAGCTGTAGTGACTGATGCCTCCTCTTTCCATAGAGGAGGTCTGACTCAGAACTCTGCCCGGTTATCTCTTAGCGACATATTGAGTTAACATGACATCTGCCGAGAATATTTTCTGAACAATGGACATGCTAGACAGCTAAGGGCGGTGGGGCTTGACAAAAGTCATCAGAGGCGGGCTTGAGTTAAGAAACAGAGGCAAGCAATACAAATCAGAGAAGCTTCCTCTGCTCTGGAATTTCTAACTGTATTGTGTATGCGAGCCCTTGAAGTTAAAAGTGAGCTGAACTCTTTACAAAAGAAAAAAAATACTGAACAAAACCACTTGCCAGAAATTGTATGCTATAAGAAAACACTGCGCAAACAAGTGGTAGAAATAAAATCTAAAAGGGACATTTTATAGAAATATGTGGGGTTCGGTGGAATGTGTGTGTATGAAAAGCAGTCAGTAACATAAGGAAATCATTCAACGAACGGTTCTGTTGAACCTGACTGAAACCCACCAAAACACAGACATGAAGCAATGCATTGCAAACACGTGAAGCAATATCAGGGTGTTTCCATACAGCTGGACTCATAAAAACTGCTGCCATGTGATGAGGTTATGGGGAAGCGCGTTGTATTTAAGATTGTTAATGAAATGCGCCATGAACGAGGCTTCTCCGTGCTGGATGTTTGGACACAAACAAAACAACACACCCAGCAGCCATAGGTGGCTGTTAAAGGATTAGCTGCTCCTGGGAAAAGAACGCCCAGCTGTAACATAACGTAGCTTTGGCACTGTGAAGGCATTTAACAGCCTCTCACATTCCCTGACATGAGAGAAATGTCTTCAGTGTTCCTCTTTACAAGCAGACATCAGTGAACACACACTGGAGATCAACAGTGGATGGAAGGGAAGTTGGCTCTTTAACCGGATGGACACTGAATCCATGTATGACTGTATTTCCTCAGTAGATGCACAAGTCCCACATGCCGTCAAACACATGCCTTGTAGCTGGTTATCTTATCACCACAACAGTGCGTTCAGCTTTCTGGACATGCAGATAGTCGCTGACAAAGTCCATAAAATTACTTATGAAAACACCCTCACCAGAGACGAAAATACACACTTTTATCACTGACCCTACCAGGGACTGGTAGACCTCCAATTTTCCTATGGAGCTACAAAACCAGGCTACTGATAACTTAGTTAGGGCCAAAACAGCTATACCACAGCATGAACCACGGTGGATATTCCAGGACAACTTGTAAGATACATTGGTGTTGTTTGATAACCAGAGATTTTCGATGACATGCACGCATTATTCCTTGAGAAAGTAACAAAAATGTCGGGGGAAAAAAACAAACCCTGTGGCAATGTTGAAGAATGTGGGGAAAAAAAAAAAAAAAAAAAACCTAGATTCGTCTCTTTACCTGGATCCGCACCAAAACTTACTGGGGTCTATTCTGGGCCGAGACCCATCCCACGCCCAAGTTTTGTCAAAATTCGTGCAGTGTTTTTTTTTTTCCTGTAATCCTGATAACAAACCAACTAAAAAAAACACAAACCAACACATGCGAACAATCCCTTGTTGTTTGAGATAATAGGTGTATTATATAATAAAAATAATTTCGTTATTGATTAGTCTATGCTAAGACAGAGGCATGTACAGTCGGAGTTAGATTTTAGTTGCAAATGCTAATAGCGAACACGATTCTCCAATGTGGTACTGCCCATACAGTCGACGTTACTGAATTACTCCGCGATGCCCCTAGTGTCGATGACAACAACCGTTTTGTTCAGGTACAATAGCTCAGCTTCCAACCATTGTTGTACAGGGTTCTATCAGTTACTCAGCCTAGGTAAATCACCCAACCGCAGGGTGACGATCCATACCCTCACAGCCCTAATTTCACACACGGAAAATACAAACAAATCTTGTTAAGAACTGAAATCAATGACTGTATATTGTGAAAGATGACCCCAGACACATGAGCCTTCTTTTATATCTAACCTTTCTTTCACTTGGCAGTCTGTATGTCTGTCTGTGTGGCTGCTTCCCCTACCACTTTTAGTGAGTGACAAAAATTGCATGATCTTTCTCTCAGGTTCTAAAGAGAGGCATCACAGGAAAGATTTGAGAACCTCTGCTGTGCGAGGGTGTGTCAACAGGAATATTACAGGAGCCAGTGAATGATGCAACAGAACATGATGAGACTTGCCTTTTTTTTTATCAAATCCTCATAGTGCAGGGAGTGCCTGTTGATACCAATCAGAGTGGGAAATTACCATGAGACACTGCTACAGCCCGGGAATCTCTGCTGTGATGACTTTAACTTTAATTTTGCATGTGTACATCTGCAACTCTGGCGGCCGACAAATACAAGACACATTCATTTGAAGGTCGCACTGTGCTGTATAAATTAACATCAGATGTTAAGTCCTAAAAAATGTCCCATCTATGTGATGTAAACTGGAGACGATTCCTGCTGGAGAAAGACTGCAAAACTTTCCATCAGTACAGTTGGAGGAAACAAAGAAGACTGAACCTGCATCCAAATGAATAACAGACACTTAGATTCCTCAACAGTCGCTATAAAAGGGAACTTTATTGCTTCAGTTATGCTGAATGTGACAGTAAGGCAACTGAATTTGTTTAACTGCTGAGTGTGTGGTACAGCTGACCTCAGCAGACATTTAAAGACTTCTCAGACGGGTCCTAAATGGTTGTTTCCTGTCCAAATAGAGTTTATTACAACATTCATAACACTGCACGCCAGTAACGCCTCTAATCAACCAATAAACAATAAGCATTTTCATGTGTAGCGCCATTATTCACAAAAAGGTTGTGCTAAATATATTGACATTGTCGTCTGTACGCAGAAATTCAGAATGTCTGCCAGTTCAGCTGCGAGGCGCCTGCGTCACTCGGTTTAGTCTGGCTGTAAATACAACATTTACTCTTCTTTAGTGCTGGAGTAGCAATCCAAATTCTATCTGTCACTATCGAACACAAGTGTGAAGGAACAAAACATGGCGGTCGTCCAGTGTTTATCTTCAGGAGAATGTTATCTTCCAGGAAGGAAAGTAAGTTATGGACCTGAACTCAGGTCCCTGAAGTGAATAAATCTGCATATCAGCAGCAAAGCCATTTCCGGTAACCACACCAACTCTACCATAATTCGGCAGCCTAATATGGTGCACACAGGGCTACGATACCAAACACTTTTAAGATGGCAGCTGGCCCAATAAGCTCACTGTCACGAAATCAAGTGTGAGGCTGGGAATTGCTGGGTGAGAAAATTGTCCACCTTGTTATAAGCGCACCTTCAGGTGTTTGTAGGTGTAGTGTTGGTGAATTTGGAAGTAATCAGCACCGAGGGTGGGCCTGTTGGTTCCCCTAGGTGCTCGACTTAAAACAGCACATGGGGGTTACACTAAAGCCAGTGCACTGGCAAAACAAGGGAGGGACTTTCACTAACCAGCGAGAATTAGCAGCTGACTGGCGTTTTACGCTGCAGAGGACACACACACACACACACACACACACACACACACAATGGTTCTGCACTGGTTTTTAACATGTGAGCTGAATCCAGACAGTATACAGGTGAATTGCATTTACACTTAATTCTAGGAAAACACATTTCTGACCGTCTGTCCAGCGCCTCTTAATGCACATCCATCAGAGCACTTCTGCTTTACTTTCTGTTGCGTTGTTCATCAGGCATTTTCCACATAATGTGACTGTGCACAATAAGATAGCCCACTTGAGCCGAAAAAAAGAGAAAGAAAATAAATTGAATACACGTTTCCAAACATGCTGATGTAAAGAGGACACGTGGTGCATTGTGAATGCAAATGAATTCCCTGTGAATACCATGGAGAAAAGACCACCCAGAGTGATGCACCCAGCAGTCCATTCCTCACAGAAAAAAAAACAAAACAAAAAAACAATGTGAGCAAGGAGGTGAAACCCAATCACAAGTGGACACTTGAGATGCATTCGAGTCTGAGGCAGGGGTGCAACGAAAGAAGCGAGTCTGGACCACATCTGGTGCTGTTTGTGTGAACTTCAGTGTGTATTGGGTGTGCATAGTCTGTGTGTACATGCAATTAAGCGGAGCTGGGAAAGCTGTCAGGTGTCAAAGGCCATTCTTCATCCCAGCAGGGGTTATCACATTGAGCTGGCAAAAGGACTGATCTGACAATGCCATCACTGAGGATAAAAGTACATCAGAGGAAGTGCTGGGAGAATAACAGCTTTTAGAATTAAACATACACACAACCCCACAGACTGCAAGTAGTCTCACCTCCTCGTCCGCCGTTCCTGGACGATCCTCGGCTCTGTGTGTCCTCCCAGCCTTCCCAGTATCTCCCCACACATCCTCCCATGGTTAGAGGGCTGCAGATCGTTTTCACGCGTCGTACTAGCTGAACAGGGGGCCCATCACGGGCGAAGACGATGAACTAGGTCCGGTGAGGAGGACGGGTCGCAGGTCCAACGTTGCGAGCCTGACAGGTCATCCGTGACGGCCGAGAGGGAGACACCGATGTTTGATAGCGCCGAGCTGATCTAGACATGTAATATCAGGGCTCAATGAGCGTCTTCTCTCTTTTTGTATCAGGTTGTGTTTGACTCGACCCCTCAAGAGTCAAAGCTCGTGGCCCGCACCAACGTTACAAGAGTTTGATAGCCGAACCAGCAAGCCGCCGCAACCTCAGTTTCTTCCGACTGTTAGGATACAAGCAGCAACGTGACAGTTCTCTTACTTGCCTGGTAAGTTTGGCTGGCTGTAAATGCCGATGTCTAGCAGTCCAAACAGCGCGCACCTTCCTCGCTAACAAGCTAACAGGGCCAACCAGCTAGCTACCGCAACATCAGTAAACACAAACTTCCGCGCACTCGTGATGATCATTTCCCTGCTCACTGAGTTTCTTCCAAACGCAGCAGATAGTTGCGCTCTCCCGCAGCCCTCGGTGCGCCGCTTAAATTCGCTGCCGTTGCCCCCAATTTCCTCTTCTTTTAAATCTCCTAAACGTTACTTCCCCCTCGGCTGATAAAAGGTGACTAGCGGCAGAGCTAGCGCCACCGAACTTTTTTACGCCTGCGCGTAAGCACGCAGGCAGGTGTTGGGTTCTCTTACGTCAGGGCGAAAAGCAATTATGAATGGAAGCGAGTGCGAACAATTTCAACAATGACGTAGGTGTCACACCGTTATTGCGAAAAGTTACAATGTGATATCACTTAAACCAATACTCGTCGTTATTCCTTTGAAATTGTTGGTTAAAAAACACAGCGGACCTCATGGAAAGGGGGAGGTGAGCGTCACAGAGAATTCGGCTTTTGCTAGGCTGTTTCGGAATTCGGACAGCACCTGAAGGCAGCACCAAAAAGAAACAGCGGTTTTATTTCAACATTTTGCAAACGATTAAATTTACAGCGATATTCACGTGACTTAAATACCCATTAATAAACCTTGATTTATTTATTAAATGACAGACGTTTATATAAAATTGGTCACTTTTGCGTTTCATCACTAACTTTTGGCGCATGCGCATGTTCTCTTGTTGAGTTTCAGGGGCACGATGGCTGCGGACACTGCCTTGCTGTTGTCTCTCGTGGAGGAATATGTCTCGGGACTGCAGGACAGCAAGGCCAAAGATACAGCAAAAGGTAAACAGTCTTTATCCCGTTTTCTCTTTCACCTACGCAGAATAGCTCATAGCGAAAAAAGCGCTGTCGTGGCTGCTAAGCTGCCGCTTCGAGGATGCGCAACACGAGCATGATGGTTAACTAGCTAACTTAGCGCCACAACATCCTGTGTGGTGTAACAACCTCATGAAACAAAACGCACGCGTTTTGACAATGGTCTGCTCGTTTTGTCACGATGCCTGCACAAACTGAATGCATGCCTAAAGTGTTATTGTGCTGTCATTCGACTAATAATGTGAATTCTGAAGCTAACCCCGGTGTCGTTTCCCAGCATGCTGTTTGCTAGCTGCCCTGTTTGTCTCCGACTGAAAGCATCCTGTCAATGAACTCTGTACCTTTGAACCCCGCCGATGCTGCTAGTTAATCTGTAGTTAACTATGACGGATGAATTAGTTATTACCATGTGTTTTTTTATGTATTTTCTCTGTGTATGTTTGTGGTTGGTTAACGATGCAACAATTCACTAAACTTGGCTTTCTGTTAAGGTGTCAAAGATGGAGAGTTTACAGTACTGCAGCTAGTGGAAGCACTGGGGTAAGATGCTACCATTTTTACCAACATGATAGCAATAATATGAACAAAACATAAGCATACCTTATACAGATTAATCTTATTTTATTCTGGTACGTCTTAGACAAGGGAGGTGGTGGATGTTTTGATGTTACAGAACTTGTTTCACTTAAA